>NC_073309.1:44384351-44993945 GCF_027595985.1 Sorex araneus
GAAAGGGCAGCGGAGTGGGTAAAATCGAGGAAACACGAAACGAAAAGGCTGCAGTCATTCAGGCTGAAGAGAGGGGTACAGAGAGAGGGAAGGGGTCTGGGAAGATGGTGATCATTTTTAGAGCCAAAGGATGGGCCCAGGGGCATTTATCACACGATACTCTCCGCCTCTGCATGTTGGAAGATTTTCATCACAAACAGTTTACATCTGTATGAAACACAAACACAAACACACACACACACACACACACACATACCTATGAGGCACAGATAGCACTGACTGTTCAACAATATGAGGGAGGGGCACCAAGCCCCCTCTCTGAGCAGACTAGATTATCACTAGCTTTGGACTCCCCAAAACTTTACTTCTAATAGCCTGCTGTTACCAGAATCCCTGTTGATAGCATAAAGCTGGTTAACACATACTTGCTAATTTGGGGGAGTCTCCCTCAGTTTTATCCCAGTGGCACAGGAAGCCAGTCTTAGGGATTCCCAGCCAGCTGGGCTGATGGTTCAATGCTGGGGCTCGAAGATATGGAATAGATGGAATCACTCTGGCCCTGCTGAGCCATCCCGGCCAGGGTTACTGCCAGCAATTTTCAGGGGGCTGGATGATGCCAGAAACTGAACCGGGGTCCTGTGTCCACAAAGCATGTGTACTGTCTCCCCAGCCCCATTTTCTGAACATTTTGTGCTCAGGGAAGCATCTGCAGTTCTGAGGAATAATCAGGGCTGGTGATGTGCAAGGCAAGTACTTTATCCCCTAAACTTTGTCTTCAGGGCCCTATTTTCTACTTGGTATATATTCTTTTTAATTTATTATTATTATTATTATTACTTTGCTTTTTTGGGTCACACCTGGCAATGCACAGGGGTTACTCCTGGCTCTGCATTCAGGAATCACACCTGGCGGTGTCAGGGGACCATATGGGATGCTGGGAATTGAACCCATGGTCGACCACGTGCAAGGCAAACGCCCTACCCGCTGTGCTATCGCTCCAGCCCCCTATTATTTTAGTTTTGAGGACACACCTGGTGGTGTTCAGGACTCATTCCTGGCTCTGCACTCAGTAATCCCTTCTGGTGGGCTTGGGGGACCATATGGGCTGCCAGGGATCCATCCCAAATTGGTCGCAAAGAAGGTAAACGCCATACCCGCTGTGCTATCACTCTAGCCTCTAGATAATTGCATTCTTACAATACGTTTGGGCGAGGGGGTAATGCTAACTGGAAAACTATAGGTGCTGGAGCAATAGCACAGCCGGTAGGGCATTTGCCTTACACACAGCTGACCCGGGTTTGAATCCCAGCATCCCATATAGTCCCCCAAGCACCACCAGGAGTAACTCCTGTTCGAAGAGCCAGAAGTAACTCTTGTGCATCGCCAGGTGTGACCCAAAAAAAAAAAAAACCCAAAAAACTAGAAGTATGAGAAAACACACTTAAAAACACTTTACTTAGGTATTTGTTTTTGAAAATCCGCTTCTATGTAGATCCAGGCAGTTCTATCCCAGGTTACTTAAAGGTGAGAAAGTACCAAGGTTCAGAGAATGTGTGTGTGTGTGTGTGTGTGTGTGTGTGTCCATCCAGCACAGAGAAATGCCATCTGTGTCTTGGCCCCTGTCACTATTGTGTGTTTGAGAACTACGCTAGAGGGGTCCTGCCTGTCCAGAGCACCCACTCCTTTGAGGCAGATCAATTTGGGGGTGGTGCATACCCCAGCCAAAGTGAAAGGGCGCACTGAAAGCTGGAGAGAGATAGTGAGGATAACAGTGAGGATGGTGGGTGTGTCAGAGATGCAGCTGGCCTGGGATCCAGAATCAAAATGTGGGAGGAAGGGAGGGTTTGGGATAGCAGAGCCTGGGGGCGGTGTGAGAAAGCCCTTCCCACCAGCAGGGACGGGGGAGCATAAAAGATGGACGGTGTGTTCGGAGAGGCCCCCAGAAGACTCTGTGGATGGCTATGGGACGGCTGAGCAGGTGGGGGGCCTCTGCCCTGTGTCTGCATCCTCATCACCCCACTCACTCTCCCGGGCACAGCGAGGCGGCTGCCCTTGCAGCACTGTCTTTCTGGGTCCCCTCCCCCTACATCTCTTCTTCTACTCTGTGTCCCTTTTGATCCGACCCTGTGGCAGGCCCTCGATGATCTGAATCCCACATTGCGCCCATTTAATTCTCCAGGATTGCGCGCCCATGTGTTTTCCTCAGTTCCCCAAGCCCAGTCCGGCCTCGGAGCCTTGGCCCCCACTCTGCCTCTGCCCACCCCCTCCCCACCAGCTCCCTCGCCCCTCACACCCCCCTCGTTCTTAGGATCCAGCTTCAAATCAAAGCCCCGTCCTGGGCCCAGCCCACTCTCTCACCTTATAGTAGATGCCGTTGTGGTAGCAGCCACAGTCCTGTGTGGGCACGCAGTCCTGACCACTGTTGAGAAAGCCAGTGTCACACTGGCAGCCCTCAGCACAGCTGTCGGGGCAATTCTGGGGCTCGCTGAGAGCGGCGCACTGCAGGGAGCAGGTGTCTGCACAGATCTCATAGTGGCTGTTGGGGGGACAGGTCATGGCTGCAAAGAGAAGGGAAGGGCCATGTGAGTCCCCGAGCGACAGAGAGGGTGCAGGGCCTAGGGTTCTCCCTTATTGTGTGTCTTTTCCTCCTTCCCCCCACCCCGCCTCCCCGGCTCTTGGGCTGGGTCCCTCCCCACCCCCCACCCCCATTTCCCTCCTCCTCTGGCCCTCACTCACGGCAGAATGACTCGTTCCTCCAGGGCTTCACTTGGCCCCCTGCGGCCTGGCAGGCACTCACATAGTCCTGGATGCTGGAGCAGAGGATGTCTTTGTCCCCATTGCCCGCGCACATGTCGAACACGCAGTCCTGCAGGGCCCCCTGAGGGTCGATGAGCGAGTGGCAGGCAGCCAGTGGCCCGTTTGGCTTGGTGAGGAAGCCGCAGAAACCGTCCTGCTGGAACTGCTGCTGCTGCTGGGGTGTGCACATCTCACCCTCCCCGCAGTCCCCGCCGGGCTGGCAGGTGGTGGGGGGCGGCGGCAGGCATGGCGAGCCGGGCACCTTCTGCTCCCACGAGTTGCCGAAGTCGTTGGGGTTGCTGGCCAGGGAGCCATTGGGCTTCTGGAAATCATCCTTGGGGTCGCCGTTATAGTCGCCACACAGGCCGCACAGCTGCTGGTAGTAGCTGCCCGGGACGGTGACCCGCACGTTGTACTTGAGGTCGTAGGCCACGCGCAGGCCGAAGCTGGTCTCGATCACCGCGTCCTTGCCGTGCTTGAAGATATGGATCTTGCCGTTGTCCAGCACCACCGGCAGGTTCATGATCACTCCGTTCACCTGGGGAGGGAGATGTCAAGCTTCAGAGGGTGCCGTGGGAGCCCGCAGACCTGAGGCCCAGCTCCTGACTGGCCCTGAACATCTGGGGACCCTCACCACACAGAGCCTTGATTTTCATACTTGTTAGATGGCACAATAACAAGGTTTTTAGTGGTTCTGCTTTGTTTTGTATGTTTGGGGTCCACATTCAGCGGTGCTCAGGGACAAATCCTAGCTCTACACTCAGGGATCACTCCTGGTGTGGCTCAGGGGACCATATGTGGACCTCAGGGGATCACCTGGGAAACAAACCGGGTTTGAGCATGTGCAAGGTTAGCGCCCTACCCGCTCTACTATCACTCCAGCCCTAATAACAGGGTCTTATGGTGTTTGAGTGGTGGCCCCCAAATGATATACCCACCCAGAACCGCACGATATCACCTTGTGTTCCTTTCTCTTTGCAGGGCAGCACACCTGAGACTATTCTATGGAGAAGGGTCACTGTCTGCAGTGCTTGGGGGATTATGTGGTGCCAGACCCCACTAGGCCTGGAGGATGGAGTGAAAGGTGGGAGATACCAAAGGGGCTAGCCAAGGAACGGGCACAGGGAGGCAATGCACCACCAGTGCAGGTCCAAGGGTCTCTCCCTAGTCCATGGAGCCCTCTTTGGCTCTGAGCCAAGCCAACCTCGGCTCCTTGGGACATCAGGCCTCACTCTCCTGCCACTGGGCTGGGCATGGCCCTTGGCCTGCCCCTGCTCCTGGCTCTGATGGCCCCGCCCCTCGCAGCAGAGGCCCCGCCCATCACCCCTGAGGCCCTGCCCTTCACCCAGAGGCCACGTCCTCAACAGAGGCCACGCCCCACACCCAGAGGCCCCGCCTCAAGGCCCTGGTGCTCACCTTGACCTTCCACAACTTCTGCTCCAGCCGCATGGTGTAGTTCCCTACAATCACGGTGATGGCCTTGGTCACGCTCACGCGGTTCCCGTTCCAGTGCATGTTTTCCTGCAGGACTGTGAACTGGGGCAGGCTGGGGACCTGCGGCAGGCCGGGCCGGTCCTTGCACGTGCTTGCGAGTACGTACAGGCAGGCGCCCATGAAGTCGAAGCGGCGGCCATCGAAGGTGGTATAGTGGGGGTCTCCCGACGCCTGGCAGGTGACTGAGCCCACCGAGACGCAGCCCAGCGCACCGTTGCTGGGCCGGCAGGCCTCGTGCGGGCCACAGCTGGCGGCCTGGCAGGACACCACGCCGTCCTGCTGGCAGTGGCACAGGGAGCTGCAGTTGGGGCCGGGGTAGAAGGTGTGGCCGGGCGGGTAGTAGGCGCCCTGGTAGGCGCAGCCGCAGTTGTTCCGGGGCACGCAGATGTCGCCACTCAGCACGAAGCCCTCGTCGCACACGCAGTCCTCGTGGCAGTCCTGGCCGCAGCCCCCGGGCACCGGCAGCTCACCGCAGGACAGTGGGCAGCCCGTGGAGCACAGCTCATAGTGGCTGTGGGGCGGGCACAACATCGCTGCGGGGAAACAGGCCATCGCCAGTCAGAACTCACACCCCTGCAGGTGCCTGACCCCCTCGCACAGAAGCTTTGCAGCCGCAGGGAGCCTCTGAGTCCGGGGGGCTGGGGAAGGGCTGGCAAATTCCAGCACAACCCACTGGTTTGTTTATGGCTTTTCTGCTGCTCCTCAGAATCTTTTCTTTTTGTTTTGCTTTTTTGGGGGACCACACCTCACAGTGCTCAGGGCTTACTTCTGGCTCTGCACTCGGGGATCACTCCTGGTGGGGCACAGGGGACCATATGGGACCAGACCCGGGTCAGCCTCATGCAAAGCAAGCGCCCTACCCAAGGTACTATTGCTTCCTCTTCTCAGAAACTTTATAAGCCTTAGTTTCTTCATCTGGTAACGGGCATAAACATAGTTGTGACCTTCTACGGCTACTACAAGAATTCAGTTCCATGGTATTTATAGGTTCGTGAATGAGGGACAAGGTAGGAGCCCTCAGTGGTCCCTCCCGATACTCACGGCAAAAGCTCTCGTTCCTCCAGGGGTACACGGTGATCCCGGCAGCCTGGCACGCAGCAGCGTAAGCAGCCAAGGCATCACACAAGGAAGAGTCTCCAGGCACCAGGCAGCGGTCATAGACGCAGTCATGCACAGCACCGAGGGGGTCCAGCACCGAGTGGCACTCCTGGAAGGGCCCGTTAGGGTCGGCAATGATCCCACACTCCGTATTGTTCGCCAGCTGCTCAGCCACCAGGCTCTCCAGGTCGGTACAGTTGCCGGGCTCAGAGGCACCGCAGCCTGGCGTGGTCTCTTCCTGCCAACTGTTTCCAAACTCCAGAACACTGGTGGTCTTGCCGCCACCTCGCAGGGTCAGCTCGTTACTTGCGTCCCCATCGAAGTTCCCGCAGAGCCCACACAGGGCCCCGGCATAGCTGCTTGGCACCTTGGCGATCACCCGACTCTTCCAGTCGTAGGTGACTGTCAGACCGAAGTTTGTGCGCACCACGGCATCTTTACCTTGGCGGTAAATGTGTATCTGCCCGCCAGCCGCCTGGTAAGGCAGGTAGTAGAGGACGCCGTCCACCTGGGGAGAGAGGCAGCAGGGCCAAGGGATGAGGATGTTCTTTTGGGCCCCCGAGACTTGGTCCTGCCTCAGAGCCTTTGCACATGCTCTTCCCTCTGCCTGGTGCCCTCACCCACATCCATCTTTCAAATGTCAGTCTAAATCTAGATGCCTCTGTCTTCCAGGCTCTCTCACTGGCCTCCCCGCCCAGGGTCCTTCTGGGCCAGCCACACTGATTTTCTTAGGTTTTGTTTGTTTGTTTTTAGGCTATACCCAGTGATGCTGGAGCGACTGCACAGCGGTAGGGCGTTTGCCTTTTACGCGGCCGACCTGTGTTCAATACCTACACCCCTCTCGGAGAGCCTGGCAAGCTACCGAGAGTATGGAGCTTGCACAGCAGAGCCTTGCAAACTACCCCTGTGTATTGGGTATGCCAAAAACAGTAACAATAAGTCTCTCAATGAGAGACGTTACTGGTGCCCACTCGAACAAATCGATGAGCAACGGGATGACAGTGACAGTGACCCAGTGATGCCCAGGGTTCACTCTTGGTTCAGTACTCAGGAAACACTCTTGGTGGTGCTTAGAGCACCCTTTGGGATGCTGGGGATCAAACCTAGGAACCCAGGTCAACTGCATGCAAGGGAATCATTCTCCCCACTGAACTGTCGCTTCGGCCCCCTGCCCTGGCTTTCTTGCTCCCGGGGCCAGCCTCAGGGCCCTTTTCTTTTGCCAACTATATCCTGGTCCTCTTCGCTCCCAGCTGCTTCCCCTCTCCTCCAGGAGGGAACTTAAACCCTGGCCCTTTCCCTGGAGAAGCTGCTTCACCAGGGCTCTGCCCTATGTCCGCACCCCTGCCACCCTAACCACTCAGCCATCCCACTCACTCCCAGGGTACAGGATGGCCTTTGTCCTTGCTGTGCCCCCCTTTCCAGAACACCCCCCAGTGCTCTTCACCCGCCACCTCTTCTATTTCACGTCCCTCTGATCCAACACCAGAAGGGGCCCTTGATCCTAACCCCACAACTCGCCCATTTAATTTCCCATGTGCCTGTGCCATCTCCTCGACTCCCCAAGCCCCGCCTGGCCTCAGGGCCTTGGGCGCTGCTCTGCTCTTGCCCACCACATCCCCTCCAGCCTCCTCACCCTGCGCTTTGCTTATCGCTGCCATCACATCCTTAGGCTTCAGCTTCAAAGCCAGCCAGCCCCCCACCTGGCCTGGCCCACTCCCTCATCTCACCTCATCTCCCTCCAGCTCCCTAACAAGCCTCTCCAGTGGAACCTGTCAGTGAATGGCAGCTCAGCCTCTTGGGGAGTGGGAACGGGTGTGTAGGTAGGGTGACTCTAACTATTAGGATAACCGGCCCCTGCCCCACCTGGTCCAATATGGTTTCCTGCCATACTTGGACAATTGGACCTTTGGCCTGGCCCTGAGTGCCACCAGGGTCACCCTTACTGTACTTGGGGGTCACAGTGATAGGGACTGAAAAGTCTCTATGATGTAACCTTTGTTTCTGCCCCAGGGCCTGGTTCTTTTTCCTGTGTGTTTTGGGTCACACCCAGTTGAGCTCAGGGCTTTCTCCTGGCTCTGTGCTCAGGGATCATTCCTGGTGGGACTCCAGGGACTATGCGGAGTGCAGGGTGGGTGGGGGTCTGCAGAGGCCAAGGCCTTCACCCCTCTACCCTATACACGCTCTCCCACCCCCCAGAGCCATCACTCTCTACGGGGGACAGGAGCTCTCGCCTTCCTCCGCCCAGGCCAGGGCTACTTCACTCACCAGCACCCGGCTGGGGTACTCCCGACGGATCTCCACAGTCACGCCCAGGGTCTCCACGCGCACAGCGCGCGTGTAGCTTACGGTCGGGTTGCCACGATGTTCATTCTCCACCAGCACACGGAAGGCGGTCAGCCCGGAGGTCTGGTTGCACAAGCCGGTCAGCAGGTATATGCAGGTGCCCATGAAGTTCAAGCGCCGGCCATCGAAAGTCAAGTAGTGTGGGTCTCCGGTGGCCTGGCAGGTCCCGAAGCTTTCGGGGTAGCAACCCAGGATGCCATTCTGGATGAGGCACTGCTCTCCGTCTGGGCAGCCCTGGGTGTCACTGCAGTGCACCTGGTGGGTGGCGCCATCACAGACGCAGCGGCGACGGCAGTCCTGGTCTGCCCAAACCTTCTCACCAGGGGCCAACAGGAGGTCCTGGAAGACGCACCCGCAGGAAGAGGCTGGCACACAGGCATCACCGCTGGCCACAAACCCGGGGAGGCACACGCAGCCCTCAACGCACGGGAGCGACGAGCAGTTAGAGGGCATGGCTGAGGGGTTGCAGGAGGCTTGGCAGGCTGGGCCACAGGGCTTGTACTGGCTGTTGGGGGGACAGCACAGAGCTGCAGGGAGACAGAGAAAGACAGTGTGTGAGCCTGGGCCCATAGGGGGTACAGGGGAGCAGGGGCACTGCCAGGATTCCCCGCCCCACGTCCCTCCATCTAAGTAAAGGTCTTCCACCCTTTGGGGTGTCCAGGTCCCAAACTCAGGTCAGACCTGTTCAATAACATTCTTCAGATATTAGGGAAAGTCTGTGACTTCCCCATTTAATTGTTGTTTTGTTTTGTTTGGGCGCCACACCCAGTGGTCCTCAGGGCTTACTCTTGGCTCTGTTCTAAAGGATCACTCCTGGTGGGCCTTAGGGGACCATATGGGATGCCAGAGATCAACTAGCGTCGGCTGCGTGCAAGGCAAGTTCCTTACCCATTGTACTATATCTCAGGCCCCCCAAAGTCTGTTCTTCACATGCAGCTACGGGGACCGACTGTCAGGCACTGTCTCTTGCTCAAAGCCCCAATGAGCTTCATCTCATTGCGTGTGGAGGCTGGAGTCATCCCCTTGGTCTGTCAACCTCCACACTGTCTGCCCCATCCCATCCTCCTCTCTCCTCCCATAGGCTCCCTCTGCTCCAGCCCCCACTGCCTCCTTGGGATTTGGGATCAGGGGTTGTTTACACTGCTGCCTCAGGACATGTGCACAGGCCATTTTTTTCCCAAAGGCCAGTGCCACTGGCCCTTAGAGTCAAGATGGCTCAGTGACACATCCCACTCTCTCTTTCCTTGCTGTGTTATCAGAAGTAAAATTATCGCCTCCCCCACTTTGTTCCTCAGTTTCTCCACCAGTGACGGGGGATGGTCACACTAGCAACCCCCCAGGGTGGTTGTGAAGAGTAAGTGAGTTCACAGACTCCAGCCCCTCGTCCTGGTCTCTGCCGGGAGCAGCCCTTGACACGCTCCTCCTGGCTCACCCGACTCATGGCATCAGTGTTGCTCCCCTCACTCTCTGAAGACACCCATGGGTCTCCGTTTCAGTGCTGACCAGCTCTGCTGGGTTTCAGCACCACGGACAGAGGCCACTCCGAGGTGGAAATTAATCTTTTGAATGAATGAACTCAAACTTCCTCTTTTCTGGGGAGCAGGGGGCTGTTCTGGGCACAGTGAGGGATATAACCATGACCAAGACAACCTCCAAATGGTCTGTCCCCAAGATTTACTCCCTCTTGGAACCTCTGGATCTGGACCTGGCTGCCCTTCCTCTGCCCTGCGCCCCTAGGTGCCGGCTGCACATTGCTCTGGACACCTTCCCAGGGTGCGGACAGGTGCACATTAGCCTCCATTCCCGATGCCCATAGCCGGCCCTAGGATGGGTCCCCTCACGGGCTCGGGGAGTGCTTGTTCAAGGGACAATGGAGCGTGTGAATGATTGAGTGGGTGGATCTTTGGTTACATAGCCTGGGGTCCAGAGGACATTGGGGCACCAATACGGGTGAAACATGATGTGATCCCATGTTGATCTTGGGATGCGACAAACTGTCTCTCAGGCCCAGCCTTTGCACATGCGCTTAGCTTAGCCCAGACCCTGTGTCTGGCTTCCTCCCATCCTGGCTCATCCCCACCCCCTACAGGTTTCTGATGGGGCCGCGCCATTCTCTTGGCACCATCCCCTCTCCCAGGGCCCTCAGCTCCCCTAGGGAGCTGCTCTGGTCTCCCCTGGCCACCATGAACTTCCTTCATCCTGGCCCTGACCTCCGAGCTGGTCACTGATCAGCCCAGCCATAGAGCCCTTTGTGGGCAAAGCCTGGCCATCCTGGACATCTCTGGGTCCCTGGAAGCATGGCCATTGCACAGCTGCCCTCCTCCCATGCCAAGACTCCCACAGAGTGCTCCCAGACCTTCCCCCTCCCCCCTTTGGGGCATCACTCACGGCAGTTGGCCGGTCCCCTCCAGTCCCCGACGGAGATGCCCTTCTCCAGACAGGCCTGGGCATAGGCGCTGAGGCTGCGGCAGAGGCTGGGCCGGTCACCGTCCATCACACAGAGGTCATAGACACAATCTTTGAGGAAGGACTGGGGGTCCAGGACGGCATGGCAGGCGGCAAAGGGGCCCTTCTTCTTGGTCAGCATCCCACAGAGCCGGTCGTTCTCATAGTGCTGGGCCTGGCCCGGGGTGCAGGATGGGCAGTCGTTCTCACAGCCATCGTCACACAGGTAGTCTCCGTCGTCGAGTCTCCAGCTACTGGCCAGTTCCACGGGGTTGGACGCCTCCTCCAAATCGGGCGTGAGGAAGTCGTCCTTGGGGTTGCCATTGTAGTTGCCACAGAGGCCGCATACCTTGTCGCGGAAGGCGGCGGGCAGGGTCACCGTCAGCTGGCAGTCCCAGTCGTAGGTGACCACCAGACCGAAGTCCAGCTCCACAATGCCCTGGCGGCCACTCTGGTACACACGCATGCGGCCGTTGTCCAGCGAGACGGGCAGCCGCGAGCGCTGGTTGTCGATCTGTGGGGGGGAGCGGGAACACGGGGCTCAGAGCCTGGTGGCCGGGCCCACAGCTGCTCCCCTGCTCTCCCGCCCCACCATCCCTGCCTCCCTCTGAGCCCGAGCCTCTGCTCTGGCCATTCCCAGGGGGTCAAAGCAGCCTTCCTGGCAACTCCTCAGGGCTCACCCTCTTGGCCCTAACCACAGAGAAAAAGAAGAGGGTGGAAAAAATGTCCAACCATTTGTTTTTGGCTTTGAGGGGTCACACCTGGCGATGCTCAGGGGTTACTCCTGGCTCTGTACTCAGAAATTACTCGTGGTGGTGTTCAGAGGCGGGGGCATATGGGATGCTTGGGACCAAATCCGGGTCAGCCACATGCAAGGAAAATGCCCTTCTGCTGTATATAGCTCTGGCCCCCCAAAACTCAACCTTTTGTGGGGACTCTGTTAATCACTGGGATAACAATAGTTCATGAGGGATTTCTTCAGTGAGCAAAATCTGACTTGAATGAGAACATATAAAGTACCAGATCTGTTTTCTAGCATTTCCTCAGCATTTCATCACCTTCTTTTCATAAAAAAAAAAAAAAGGTGTCGGAGTGAGAGTACAGTGGATAGGAAACTGGCCTTACATGCAGTCAACCTGGGTTTGGCACCTTATCTGGTCCCCTAAGCCTGTCAGGAGTGACCCCTGAGCACAGAGCCCCTGAGCACTGCCAAATGTGGCCCAGAAACAAGCACTAAAAACCCCAAACAGCAAAGAACAGAAAAGAACCATGTACCCCATTGACCATGGTTATTTCATTCATAAGAAGAAGCACATGACCCTGACCCCTGTATCTGGCATTTTCCTTTCTCTTTTCTTCGCACTGCTGGGGATCAGAGACACACTTGCCAAGCAAGACCTCTGCTGTTGAGTGACATTCCCCAGCCTGTTTTGCTGTTTGTGCTCTTATTAAAAATCAGAGATACAGGCTGAACTGATAATACAGTGGGGAGGGCGTTTGCCTCAAACACATCTGACCTGGGTTTAATCCTCAGCACCACACAGGGTCCTCTGAGCCTGCCATGAGTGATCCCTGAGTACAAAGCTAGTACTAAGCCCTGAGCACCGCTGGGTGCAGTCCCCCAAACAAAACAACCACAAAAATAAACCAAGGGCTGGTACGATAGGGCATCGGGCAGGACATTTGCCCCGCAAGTGGCCAATCTGGGTTCGATCCTCGGCATCCCATATGGTGCTCTGAGTACCACCAGGAGTGATCCCAGACCACTGCCAGATGTGGCCCCCAAACCAAAATATATTAATTAATCAGAGGTGTGGCTTCTGGGGTGTGGGATTCAGAGAGACAGTTCAGGCTTAAACCCCTTGCATGCTGGTTAACAGAAGTTCTATCCGCAATGCCAGATGGTCCCCAGAACACTGCCAGGGATAGCCCTGGAGCACCCCAGCCCAATACCTTCCCAGGTGACCCCCCAACACAAGATTGAAGTCAGCCCCTCCCTCCAAATCTTCATCGGCAAAAACTTCTTGTTTCTAAGCCTTTCCTTTGGGCATCCTTAAATTTCTAGACGTAGGGTTTGGTCCTCAGGTCCCTCCCCCCCCCCCGCCCCCGCCCCATGCCTGTGGCCCGCCCACGGCTCCGCCCCCTGCACCCCTGCACTTCCTTGGCCAGAAACCCGCCTGGGCCTCCTCCGGGGGAGACTCACCCGGGCGAGTCCAACCTCCCCACGGGCCAGTGACACCGAGTGCCCATAAGCGCGCACGGTGACGTAGCCCACGTAGGACACGAGGCGGCTGCTGCGATGCTCGTTCTTGGCCTCCACGCTGAAGGCAGGCAGGTCGTCGTCCTGGCTGCACAGCTCAGAGATGGTGTAGGTGCACGTGCCCATCATGTCGTAGCGACGCCCGTCAAAGGTGGTGTAGTGGGGGTCTCCCTGGACGTAGCAGGTGACCTTCAGGTCCTCCACGCACTTTGCTTTGCCCTCGGCCACCTCGCAGTGCTGTCCCGGAGGGCACTGGAGGTTGTCACAGGAGGCTACTTCTGGGGACAGTGAGGCTGGGGAGCAGAAAGAGGGGGAACAGAGTCAGAGGGTGCAGAGCCGGGAATCCCCAGGAACATGGGTGAGGAGCCCCCAGAATTGCGGATGGGGGAAGGGGAGGGTGAACTATAGCTCAGCTCTCAAGAACTGTAAGGTGACAAGGACCAGCAGGACATGGAGTAGTCACTTCTCACTTACAGGGTTTCACCCCCCTCTTCTCCCCTCACCCCTACTCCCCTCCCACAGCCGCCTTCCCAATCTCAGTCTTTTTTCTGCTTGGGTTTTTTTTTTTTTCGGTGGGTTTTGGGGACATTGGTGGTGCCCAGGGCTTACTCCTGACTCTGTTCAGGGATCACTCCTGGAGGTGCTCGGGGGTCCTATGTGGTGTCTGGGATAGAGCTGGGGCAACTTGGACAAAGCAAGCACCTTCACCCTGTGCTGTGGCCCAGTCCCCCTGTGGGTCCTTTTTGGAAGGACAGAAAAAAAAGGAGACAGAGACAGGAAGGGGATGAGCCCCAGCCTGCCACCTGGGTGTGTGTCATGGCACATCCAGTAAGTGTGTGACACTGACCAGTGCTTCAAAGTCCCTGTGCCTCCGTGTCGTGTCATCGCCTGCATGATGGCATGATGGGCGTTGAGACGGTCAAGGCCTTCTTGGGGGGCTGTCCCAGCTGGTCACAGTGACAACCATGGCCTGCTCTTCCCCATTCTACTATTTTGATCCCAAGCAATCCTTTTAGGTTGGGGGGCTTTCCTGCTCTGGAAGTGGGGAGCTTTTATTTCTTTTTTATTTTGGTCCACCTTGGCAGCCCTAGTAGCTAGTCTTAGCTTGGGGGACAGTGTCATGGGAGGAAGAACCACCATTTCCTCCTTGCTCCTGCCTCTTATCACAGCGCCACCGAGTGTCGCATCACACAATCCACCAAGGGGCTTAAGCCCATACCCCCTCCCTAACAGCCCCTTGAAAGGGGGTGCCCTCAACTTCCCCACTGTGGGGCCAGAGATAGTACAGTGGCTCAGGGGCTTGCCCTGCATACAACTGACCCAGGTTCAATTCCCAGCATCCCATCTGATCTCCCGAGCACTGCCAGGAGTGAACACTGAGCTAAGAGTCAAGCGCACAACCTGAGCATCGCCAGGTGTGGCCCCAGACCAAAAGAGAAACAAAAAAAAGCTATTTCCAGGGGGAAGAGATTTCCAGAGAGAGATCTCCACAGGGGAATGCAGACTTGGCATGCCTGAGGTCTCTGAGCACCACTGTGTGTGGCCCCCAAACAGATAAACCATTTCCAAGCTGATCCCCCACCCCCAAGCCTGCCCTCTGCCCCCCTGGCTCTCTCTTAGGACCCACAAAGCAACAAAAGGCAGAGAGAAGCTGGGGAGGGATTCTAATCCTCTGCTGCTGAGATCAGGGATTATTTGGGGGATTGAGGTGTGGGGAGGATGGGGAGGTCAAGGAGATGGGGGCGTATCTGGGGGAGAGAGGGTAGGCCTCCTCTAACCTAATGGAGGCCACTGAGGACAAAGGGAGGGACGCTGTGGTGACAGCTAGGTGGACAGGGTCAGGGGGTCCTGTCTCATTACTCACTAGAGCTGCAGGCGCCAGCGGTCGCGAAGCCCACGGCCTCCTCCAGCCCGAAGGTAAGCAGCCCGAAGCGGGCGGGGGCCTCAGCCAGGTGGGTCCTGTCCTCGGTGCCCAGGTCCACTTCGGTGTAGGAGAAGTCACTGCCTGACACTGGGGTCCACTTGAGCTTGGCTCCAAGTGCGTGGCCGTCCACGGTCAGCTGGTCCACATCCTTCTGGGGGGCCACCACCAGGGCCACACCCTGGGAGCCTGGCATGGTCTTGATAATGTAGGAATCGCAGTAGGAAGCCACGTCTGGCACCACAGCCAGGTAAGGGTCATAGGTCACATTGTCCCTGTCAGCTCCTGTGCCGAATACCAGGACCTGGATGCCCACATCTGCCGTCAGGTAGAGGGGCCGGGAGGGCTGGATCTCAAACTCGGCCACGTCACCTTCCCGGAGCCCACGGGAGCTGGCTGTGCCCCCTTGGTTATAGGTCAGCTTCGTGGGTTGACTGGCCAGCACGTACGCCAGATCGTAACGGGTCTGTGAGGCCAAGGTGGCCACCACGTAGTGGGTGCCCCAGGCAGACGTGGGGAGCAGCTGCTCCATGACGTGGTTGCAGCTCGTGTGCTTCTGGGCGCAGCTGTGGCCGGAGAAGACAGCCACAGGGCTGCTGGCCGTAACCTTTGACCCTGAGAGGTCCATGTCGCTCTGGATCTGGGCCACCTGGTAGGGCTGCAGAGTGACACTCAGGACCTGGCCAGCTGGGTAGAACTTACGCTGGAACATGACGGATCCCTTCAGCTGCACCTTGATGTCGGCCCCCGCGGCCCCTGCCACCACTGCAAACTCCTCGACGTTCTTGGCCGATGTGCTGGGTGGCGTGAGCACGAAGTACTCAGTGCCCAGCTCACTGACTGGCCGCAGCAGCGTCAGCTCGGCCGTCCTGGGCTTCACGTTGACGGCCTGCACGGAGATGGCATGGTCCGAGCGGATCACCACCGCACTCTGGAAGGTGTTACTGCTCGTCATCTCGGCCTTGCTGCTGATGTTGATCATGATCGACTGCCCGGGGCCCACGGTGACATTCTGCAAGGTGCCATCAACTTGGCTGAGGATGGACACCGTGGTGGGCTGGTCTGACATACTGGTGAGGAACAGATGAAGGCTGGCCTGGCTATAGCTGAGTTCGTAGTTCTGCAGGAAGGCCGCGAGGTATTCCTGTCCCCTGGCATTCTTGGGTTTCACAGCGGCCTGCTGGGTCGACCCTGGGGTGGGGAGAAATGCAGTCATCAGTTCTGCTTATCCAAGCTCCCCTCTTTCCCCCAACCTATACCTGGATTAGATGTAGAAATACTAACTTGGGGGCCTGGGGAGATAGGTCGGGGGCCCTAAATACTGCCGGGGCCCCATTATGATGGGACCTGAGCACTGAACTGCACTGGGTCGGCAGGAATGATGCCTACTCCCCTGAGCACTGCTTGGGAGGCCCCTGGCAAAACATCTGTGTCTTTTGTTTGTTTTGGGGCCACATCCAGCAAGGCTCAGGGGTTATCCCCGGGTCTGCACTCGGGAATTACTCCTGGTGGTTCTCAGAGGGGGACAATACGGGATGGTCCAACTGGGGTTCGAACCCAGTCATCTGCTTGCAAGACAAGTACCCTACTCTCTGTATTATCTCTCAGGTCCCCAAACATCCGTGTTTTAACTTGTTTTTTCTGCTCCTCTGCTCTTCCTCCTTTTTCAGGCAGCACGTGCCTTACTCCCGGCTTTCTGGCTTTCGTTTCCCATAATTATCCACTTGGGTTTTTGCAATGCTGGGGACTGAACTTGGGGGCCTCACACAGGCAGGGCAACCTCCCAACCCCAGCGCAGCTCTCAGGACAGGGTTCTGGAGCTCAGTGCTGATGGGGTCGGGCCACCCAGATCAATGTTTGAGACAGCTGGGGGGGTGGGGGTGCCAACTGGAGTATCCAAAGTGGGGTGTGGCTCCGTGTTTTGGTCTGCTGTGATGATGCCTTACAGGTACTTCATTTTGTTTTTAATGCCAGCACTTACCTTCCCCCCCCCCCCCCAGAGAACCTGGTGACTGTGATTTCCAGGTGAAGTCTCCAACCCGGGCTTGTTTAAAACACAGCGGGCCCCCTCCCCCACGGCTGGCAGGATTCAGACACCCATTTGTGAGTTTTTCTGTCTCTAGGAGGACTTGGGGGGGTGTGGGAAGGGGGAGAAGGGGATAACAGGAGTGTAGACACTACATCTTTTAGAAAAGTGGAGGCCAGAGCAATAGTACAGTGGGGAAAGCACTTGTCTTGCATGCAGCCAACCTCGGGTCCATCCTCAGCGTCCCATATGATCCCCGCCAAGAACCAATCGGCAGGAGTAATTTCTTTCTTTTTTTTTTTTTGATTTTTGGGTCACACCCGGCGATGCACAGGGGTTACTCCTGGCTTTGCACTCAGGAATTACTCCTGGCAGTGCTCAGGGGACCATATGGGATGCTGGGAATCGAACCTGGGTTGGCCGCGTGCAAGGCAAACGCCCTACCCGCTATGCTATCGCTCCAGCCCCGGCAGGAGTAATTTCTG
The DNA here is from genome assembly GCF_027595985.1 of Sorex araneus. Lineage (NCBI taxonomy): Eukaryota > Metazoa > Chordata > Mammalia > Eulipotyphla > Soricidae > Sorex > Sorex araneus. The sequence continues at coordinate 44,401,220 of NC_073309.1, forward strand.
AGTAGAGCCTGGAGTAACCCCTGAGCACCGTAGGTGTGGCCAAAAATCCCCTCCAAAAAATGGAAAAGAAAGGGAACTTTCCACACCCCCAACTAGGAAGAGGGGGAAGAGGGGGAAGTCTAAGGGGCCACAAACAGAGTGTAGGGGTTATAGTGGGGGACCTATCGAGTAAGGGGAATCTTGAAGGACATTCCAGTGTCCTGGGGGCAGAAGGTTGGGGGCAGTGACATTTCAGAGTAGCCTGAAGCGATGTTGTCTGGTAGCTAGTGGGCCTGGGGTCCCCAGTTTCTCTTACTCCCTGAAACGTGAGTCTTACAAAGGCCCCTGGAGAATGGGGTGCCAGGCCCTTCCACCAATGACTTCAGGGGCTGAGGCCCTCAGTGCAAACCTGTGTGGGTTTGCACCAAACCAAGAAATCAGGCCAACTTTAACTTGGGGGCTCAATTTTTCACCTGCATTCTTCCAGAACTGAGGGAGGGGGGGTGATTTCCATCAGGTCTCTGTGTAGAACCTCGGGGACCTTGCTCTGCTCTCAGCCAGCCTGAAGGGGCCCTGGGGGACGGTCTCTGGAGAGGCACCCCAGGCAGGCAGAGTCCCAGAGCTGGAGCAGATGGGGGGGTGTTGGTCTAACTTACCCCATAGGAGGGCGACTCCGGCCCACAGCGTCCACCAGCTCCACAGGGAACCCATGTCTGCAGTGGAGAAAGGGGGTGTCAGAGGAGGCAGGAGGAACAGGGGTCCCCACCGCTGGGCTCCTGGGACACTGAGGGGTGGCAGCACCCAGGGCTGCGTGTGTGAGTGTGTGTGGGTCCCGCTGGTCTGGGGCGGGCAGGGCAAGTGAGGAGCAGGAGAGTTGGTCCTCACTTCCCAAGGGCCCTTCTCACCTGCAGGTCCCCGGAGCTACAGCGCTGGTCTCTGCACGGGCCTATATATCGGGGTGTCCCAGCTTCTTGGGCCACGCCCTGGGTCACATGCCAGGAAGATGGTGCCAACTTCCTGGAGGAGGCGCTGTTGCCGCCAAGGGAAGGCCTGTGGAGGGAGGAAGCTAAGTGGGGTCCTGGGGGCCCCAAAAGCACAGCTGGGGTGTGGGCCCAGGGAGCTGGCTGGGCGGTGGGCCTGTGAGGGAGGTGTCTGGGAGCAGGGGCTGAGGGTCTGGGTCCCGGGGGGGAGGGGGCAGGGGGCAGGAGCAGGCGGAAGGTGGCACGTGTTGTCCTTTGTTGGTTCAATGGTCCATTTTTTTCCTCTGACTCCTGCCAAGGATCAAGGCAAAGGACCCATATCCGGGTCCTGGCGTCTCCCCAGCATCCCCTGGGCTGTCTCCCTGCCCCCCGCATCCTGTTTTTAGTACTAGGACACCTGGGCCTTGTCCCCCAGCCAGGGCTTCCTGGGGACCTCACCTGCAAAAGGTGGCGGGGAGTTGGGTACTGGGTACTGGGGCTATCCAGCCCAGGAGTATGGGGGGAGGCAGGCGCCCCCGGGGGAAGGGGTGGTGGTGGGCAGCATTGGCCATGGAGTGGGGGACTGTCCATGCCCAGGAGCATGGGGGGAGCAGGTCCTGGTGGGGGGGAAGGGTGGTGGTGCCTTCGTGTGAGGAAGAAGCCCCAGCTTCCTGGTTCCACGCAGTCACAAGCTTCCGTTTCCTGGAGAATTTTGTTTTTTATTGAATTTTCCACTGGATTCTAAGATTGTTTAATGATCTCAGTAGGCCAAAGTGACCACACCCCCCAACCACCAAAGCGTCCCAGACCCTCCAGGGCTGTCCCCATGACACTCTTCCCCCCTCTCCTGGCCCCCACCACATAGTGCTCTCAGCTTTGCCATTAGAGGTCAAGGTTTCATTTCCTGGAGAATTATTTGCTTTCTGGGAGGGTTTGGTTTTCTTAGGGCCTCTCTCTCTCTCTCTCTCTCTGTCTCTCTCTCTCTTTTTTTTCCATTACCCCTGGTTCTGAGAAGAGACTTTGTGCTCCCCCTTTCCCCCCCACGATCCACCTGGCCTGGGAGATGGGGTCTGGGTTGCAAGGTGGGGCGCCCCTGAGCGCCGGCCTGGGAGGAGTGCGACTGGGGGCTCCCCCTTCCTGACTTGTGCCCCATGTTTGCTGGGGAGTGACTCCGCAGAACAGCAGCTGCGAAGCCTGGGTGTCCCCCTGGACAACACCCCGGCAGCTGCTGCCCCCCGGGCTCCTCCTCTCTTATCACCACTGGGCCTCAGGGTCACCAGTGCGGGTGGGGTCTCAGGCTCCCCCACCCAGGACAGGAATCCTGGGGAGCCATAAAAGGCTCAACCAGAAAGAGTCAACAGACAAAATACAAACCCTGAAGCGCCTCACTGGGGACACTGGGGAGGGCTGCGCCCAGGGGAGGGAGCTCCGAGGGAGGGGTGGGCTTGGGGGGTGGTCCCCGAGGGTGAGTGTGGGGAGGAGGGAGGAGCCAGGGGCCTCAGACAAAGCTGACTGCAAAGATGGCCAAACCCTGGGGGGCCAAAAGATAGCGCAGGAGGAGGGTGCCTGCCTTCCCCGCAGCCCATCTGGTTCCACCTCCGGCACCCCATGGGGCCCCCTGAGCCCCACCAGGACTGATTTCTGAATGCACAGCATGAGTAAGACCTGAGCATCACTGGGTTCAGCTCAACAAGCAAAAAATAACAAAATAAAGTTTGCAGAAACTTCTCTCAGAATCATATGTGCAGAGGAACAGGAGGAAGGGGCTGGGTGGGGGTGGGGAGAAAATGAGGGCAAGTGAGGAGCGGGCGGGGGGGGGGGAAGGGTGTCTGCTGCTCCTCCATCTCCTCTGTCTTTTTTTTTTTTTTGAAGTAAACAGATTTTATTTAGAGGTTTCTGAGGGAAGGAGGAAGGGATAAGCGGAAAAGAAAAATAGTAGGAGTAACGCGCTCAAGAGAGAACGTGGGCTTCTCCAAGGATGGAGAGAGCTCTACACACATCCTAGCACTAGACACAAAAGCATGAAAGTACACATCTCAAGAGGGGAGATGCACCACATGTGCTCAGCCACATGGGCACAAGCAGCACATGGGCTCAGGCAGCATATACGTGCTGTCTTGTGTTTTTTTTTTTTTTTTGCTTTTTGGTCCATACCTGGTGTTCCATAGGGGTTACTCCTGGCTCTGCACTCAGGAATTCCTCCTGGCGGTGCTCAGGGGACCATATGGGATGCTGGGAATTGAACCCGGGTCAGCTGCTCTACCCGCTGTGCTATCACTCCAGCCCCTCCTCTGTCTTTTTTTTTTTTTTGTCTTGAGGTCAAACCAGTGATGCTCAGGGGCTACTCCTGGCTCTGTGCTCAGGAATGACTCCTGGTGGGCTTGGGGGACCATATGACATGCTGGGGATCGAGCCTGAGTTGGCCATGTGCAGGGCAAGTGCCCTCCCCGCTCTGCTATTGCTCTGGCCCCAGTTAATCTCCTCTAAGTCTTTTTTTTTTTTTTTTTGCTTTTTTGGGTCACACCTGGCGATGCACAGGGGTTACTCCTGGCTCTGCACTCAGGAATTACCCCTGGTGGTGCTCAGGGGACCATATGGGATGCTGGGATTCGAACTCGGGTCGGCCGCGTGCAAGGCAAATGCCCTACCCGCTGTGCTATCGCTCCAGGCCCCTCTGATTTTTTTTTTTTTTTTTGCTTTTTTAATCTCCATCGCCCTTGGCTGACTTCAAAGAGAAAGTGTCCTCCCTCAAACCCTGGCATCCCTCTCAATGGCCAGCGCCCCCAAAAATGGGGGTGTGGGATCTCAATAATCTGCATCTGTCATCCCTGCCACCCCTTCCTTCTCACAGAGTCTGTGGGGTCTCGGTGGCATGACGCACAAGGCATCCTGTTCCCTACCATTTAGACCCCGGATGTAGCCAGTGGGGGTGCTTCCTTATGGCCAAGGAACCACAGCCAACCGCCAGTCGCCGCACCTGAGCCCAAACAAGGGGTGTTTGTTCCTCAGCCTCTGGCTTCTCACAGCTGGCACAGCAGCTGGGGTCAGACTGTGCGGTGAGCGGGCCGTCAGCATGTAGCTTGTGGTCAAATATTCACATTGACAGGATGAGAAAGCCATTTTACAAGAACCGGAGGACTGGGACATTTTTACAAGAGCAGGATGGTCAGCCAACAGGAACAGAGAGATCAGCCTTCTGAACATCTATTGTTATCTCCCCTAGTTGCCCCGGTGCCATTAGTTACTTTTAGTTTTACCTTAAGGCCATGACACAAGTAGATTGAAGCCTAAGCATACCTAAGCGCTGTGGAGTTATAGTAAAGTAGCTTTCGCTCACCTCTCTCTGTATGTGTGTGTGTGTGTGTGTGTGTGTGTGTGTGTGTGTGTGTGTGTCTCCCCTCTCCCTATCACTCTCGCACCCTCTCCTTGTGAACCCCGTTATCCGGTTTCGGGGGACAGGACAAGACTGTCCCTGATCATGGTACCTGGGACTAGCTGGTTGGCCTGGTGGCGCCAGGTCCCAGGGCACAGCTGCAGGGCATTTTACCCATGCTGATAAACCCAGGTTTTCAGCCACTTCAGCTGCATCCCTGGATCCCACAAGGATCTGGAACACTCATAGTGGAAACGCGTCCATCTGGCTACCCAGACCCTGGGCGCCATTCAGCCCTGACCTGGGAAACACCGTCCTCCTCCTCCTCCTCCTCTCCTGAGAAGTCTATCTGGCCCCCAGACATAACTGCACTTCTGACTTCCCGGGAACCCAAGCTGGTCGGTCTCTCTTTCCTTGTACGAGTCACTGTGGATTTGCTCCCTGCTGAAGGGAGCCCTTCCTCCACTTGAAAAACAATTTTAGCTCCTTGAAACGGAAAGTCCTGCTGTGTCTCCCTGCCTGCCCGAGGCTGTTGTCTGCGCCCTCCGTGCTCAGGACCATCCTGTTCAAGTCTCTCAGGTGACCTTCCTGCTCGCTGTCCCCTGACACTGCACACGGACGCTTCCTGAAGGCTGCAGCCGCTGTGATTTCTCTTCCTCCTGGGACTTACGCAGCTCACTTTGCTTTTTTCACTTTCTTTCTTTCTTTTTCTTTTTTTTTGGCTTTTGGGGTCACACTTGGTGATGCTCAGAGGTTTCTCCTGGCTCTGCACTCAGGCATCACTCCTGGCAGTGCTTGGGGGACCATATGAGATGCCAGGGATCAAACCCAAATTGGCCCTGTGCAAGGCAAGCACCTTCCCCACCGGACTATCACTTTGCTTTCTTGTAGAAACCCCTTTAGTGGGGAAAGTGCTTGCCATGCGTTCTGCTGACCTGGGTTCAACCCCCAGCACCTCTTATTGTTTCTGAGCCCACCGGGAGTGAGCCCTGAGTACAAGCCAGGAGCGAGTCCTGAGTACCGCTGGGGGTAGCCCAAAAATAAGCAAAAAAAAAAAAAAACCCTAAAAACCATCGGTGAGCTCTGAACTCCCTTTCTCTGCTACTTTTTCTAATATCCTCTTGCCCAGGGGAATCTTATTCCTGCTGCGTGGTAGAACCTCCTGTGGTCACGGAAAGTTCCTATGGGCTTGCCCTGTCCACCGTGGCAGGCAGAGTTACTGAGTGAGCTGGGTTGACTGTCCTAGAGGAAGGGAATTTTCTTTTGTTTGTTTCTGGGCACAGCCCTGGCTATGCTCAGAGCTTCCTCCTGGCTCTGTGCACAGGGATCACTCCTGACGTGGCTCAGGGAACCGTAGGGGGTGCTGGGAACTAAACCCACGTCAGCTTTGTGCCAGGTCAACACCTTCCCCACCATGCTCTCTCTCCCACCCAGAAATGGATTTTTGTTGTTTTGGTTTTGGGGCCACACCCAGTGATGCTCAGGGGTTACTCCTGGCTCTGTGCTCCAGAATTGCTCCTGAGGGTGCTTTGGGGACCATATGGGATGCTGGGGACCAAACCAAGGTTGGCCCCATGAAAGGCAAGTGCCCTACCCACTGTACTATCACTCTGGCCCCCAGAAATAGAAATTTTAATTTCACTTAAAGGGTTCTAGACTTTTTTAAAAAATTATTGAATCACCATGAGACACATGATTGTCTAGAGACAGCCTAAATGTCTCTAGATTTATGTTACTGATTAGAACTTGGGTCCAATGTTTGAGCACCCATCCCTTCACCAGCATCCACTTCCTTCCACCAATGTCCCCAATTTCCCTCCCGCCCCCCCCACCCAAAGCCTGCCTCTATGACAGACACTTTCTTTTTTCCTTTTAGGCACTGTGGGTTTGCAGTACTGTTACTGAAAATATATGATGCAGATCACCTTACTTCCTTTCGGCACCAGTTCCTGTCCAGAGTGCTCACTGCCCACTCTCATTGTCACAATCCTCCCTGTCCTAATCACCCTCCCCAACCGCCCCCACCACCACCACCTGGCAAGCTTCCTACTCAGGACTCATCCCCCTGACCTTTGTTTCTATTGTCTTTGGGTATTTTCCCTCCGACTATGTTTCTTTATATCCTGGAAACGAGTGTGATCATTCATTCCATTCGGACCCTCTGACTCATTTCACTCAACACGGTCCCCTCCATGTCCATCCACATCTGGGGGAGGTGTCACTCTCCCCGACTTCCAACTGGACGACAAAGCATTTAAAACATCATGGCACTAGAATAAAGACAGACCCTCTGACCATTGGCATCGAACTGAAAATCCAGAGACAGATCCCCAAGAATATGATCAGTTTATCTTGGATAAAGGGGCAAAAATTACAAAGCGGGGGAAGGAGTCTCTTCAACAATTGGTGGTGGGAAAACTGGTCAGCCACATGCCAGAAAAGAGAGAACTCAGGCCTCTTTCTAATACCATGCACAAAAGTCAAATCCAAATGGATTAAAGATCTTGAGATCAAACCTGAATCCATAAGGTACATAGAGGAAAACATGGGCAGAACTCTCCGTGACATTGAAGCTAAAGGCATCTTCAAGGGTGAGACACCACTAGCCAGGCGAGTGGAAGCAAAGATAAACACAGGGGACTACATTAAATTAAGAAGCTTCTTAATAATAAATTATTTTGTGCCTGCTAAGGGGGCAGGCTTGGGAGGGTAGGTGGGAAACTGGGACCATGGTAAAGGGGAGGTCACACTGGTGGTGGGATTGGTGTAGGAACATTAAATGCCAGAAACAACTGTATTATAAACAACTTCATAAACCACAGAATTTAAATAAAGTAAAATAGGGGCCGGAGCAATAGTATCTCTCCAGCCCCTGAGGAATAGATTGAACTTGATCTTTATTTCCATGTCATTTTCCACTTGCACCAACCACTTATTAAAAGGTCCTTTTAGTCAACGGCTAGTACAGTGGATAGGTGTTTGCCTTGCATGTGGCCAACCTGGGTTCAGTCTCCAGCACCCCATAGGGTCCCTTGAACCCCACCAGGAATGACCCGTCAACATAGAGCCAGGAGTCAGCCCTGTGCACTGCTAGGTGTGTCCCCAAAACAAAAACAAAAACATAAATCAATAAATTAAGAATAAATTCTGTACCTCAAGGGAAGCGAAGACCAGAAAACAAAGACAGCCTAAATGCCTCTAGATTTATGTCACTGGTTAGAACTTGGGTCCAGATTTGGCAGGACCATGGGCTTGAGTTGTCAGCCTGCCAAAGCCCCTTTGCTGCGTCACCATCTGCCACCCACCACCCTCCTCTTTATTCTTTTTTATTTCTGTCCCTCAGGCCCCCGTCTTGCAATCGTTCCAAGGCGGTTCGTGGTAATATGTTTCCATGGTAGACTGAAATAAGATACACGCATGAATCAGGAACAAAATCATACATGAATAGGGCTCCTTGAATTAGCTGAGAAGGAACATCCAGGACCTTCATCCAGGCCAGGAAAAAAACATTCTAGAGTCCCCAATGGCCTTGTCAGGCCCGGTCCCACCCACTTGCAGTCCCTGCTCCTGGAATGACCAGCTGTTTGTCCACCATCATCAGATGATTCTGCTGAATGCGACTTCAATGGAATCACCTATCTGGCCATGCTTTGGGCTGGCTTCTTCCCAATTGTTTTTGGCGCTCAGGAATCACTCCTGGTGGGGGTCTCAGGAAACCAGATGCAGTACCTAGGTCCAAAGCATGCAAGGTAGTGCTCTACCCACTGTGCTTTCTCTCTGGCCCCTCTGGTCCCTCTCTGGCCCCTCAGCTCAATTTTCATGCTCACCTGTATAAACGTCTCTGCATACTCCCCCCTGCCCCCATGCTGTTCAGCCTTCTGTCTGTGCCTGCCTGACTGAGGTAAGTGGCGATGCTGTTTGGGTGCCAGCGAGTGTGATTTTCCCCAGCATGGGCTCCGGGGCCCTATGGGAGACTGACTGGGTCCCGGTGGTCAGTGTTAGCAGATTCTTCAGCTTCAGCTCCCACAGCCCATCGGAATCTGGTCTCTGCGGGCAGCCTGGAACCCCCTGCACTGGTCTCATTCCACACTTCACTCGGCTTCACTCTTTCTTTCTTTGGAGGGGTGCAGGGGAGATCACAACCGGCCATGTTCAGGGATGACTCCTGGCTCTGCCCTTACAGATCACTCCTGGCAGTGCTTGGGGTACCATATGGGATGTGGGGGATCAAACCCAGGTTGGACGCATGCAGGAAAGCTTCCTCCTCGCTGTTCTAGAACTTTGGCCCCTGCTGGCCTTTTCTTGGGCCCATCTGGCTTTGCTAGCCCAGGGGAAGGTGACATTGACTGACACTGGGGAACTCTCTGCTAGGCTGTTTGATGCCAGTGGGGCTCCTGTTTGGTTTCTGCTGGGGCCACACATAGGCAAGAAAAGTGTCTGCCTGGGGCATTTCTGCTGCTGGCTGAGTCACCAGCCTGGGCCACCTCCTGTCACTGGGGAAGAGTCAGGAGCCCTGGGCTCACTGTGGCGTTCCTCGAATCCTCTGGTCCCTCTTCTTCCTTCCTTCCTCCCCGAGCCTTACTTGGAATGTCCGATGTGTTATCTCTAATATTTGTCATACTACAAAGCCAAGGTGCAGACAAGCGCCACTGCCGCCTTGTGAAACAGTAATTAATCATAATTACTGCTGCAATAGTCAATTTATCAGCAAGTTCTTCCTGGCGGCCTGCAAACACCATTGTATTGTGAACAATGAGTTTAATTCCTTTGTTTCTCATTTTTCCTTTTCATGCTCTCTCTGAGACATCGTTGATCAGAAGACACTCTTGCTTGGAAATAGCTTTCAACATTCTGCTATTCAATAAGACAATTCCATGATATTTCTATGAGAACACATTAGGGATTGAAGAAGTTTCTTTGGGGCTGGAGACAGAGCTTGGAGGGCTGCACGCTGCTTTGGCAGACAGGAGGCCTGGTTCAATCCCTGCCACCACACAGGGTTCCTTCCATACTGCCAGGAGTGTCTCCCAAGCACAGAGCCAGGAGTAACCACTGAGCACCACAAAACAAAACAAAAAGAGAAAAAAAACACCCAAATTTTAATTGTTAGTCAAATCTACACCCTTTAAATTTTGGATCAGAAAACTTTCAACCACTTGCAGGTTATAAAGGAATTCATCATGTTTTTAATATTTGTAGTTTCATCATATAAAATATAGATTTCTGGGGGCTGGGGGGATAGCTCAGAGGGTAGAGCATAAACTCTGCAGATAGGGGCCCGGGTTTTCCCAGCACCTTTGGGTCCCCAGAACACTACTCAAAGTCACCCCCAAGCATCAAGTCAAGAGTATCCCCTAAAGTACCATTAAAAAGAAAAACAAGGGGCTGGAGCAATAGCACAGCGGGATAGGGTGTTTGCCTTGCATGAGGCCAACATGGGTTTAATTCTCAGCATCCCATATGGTCCCCCAAGCCCTGCCAGGAGTAACCCCTGTGCATCACCGGGTATGACTCAAAAGCGGAAAAAAAAAAAAAGAAAAAAGAAAAACAAAAAAGGTTAGATTTGCAGCAGAGAGTCATGGGAGCCATGGCAGCCTACACACAGGTCCAGAAAGGGTGATGAAAGGCATTGTGGAGTGAGGCAAGACCAAGCGGAAGAAAGAAAAGGACAAGGTGAAGCTGCTGGACGCAACAGCTACGGGCACAAAGAATGAGGAGGAGAAGAGGCCTGGCCTAGACAAGCAGACCCCAGGGCGGGCGGCCTTCGAGAACATGCAGGAGAAGGGGTAAATGGGGAGGATCCTGAAGGCGGCTTCCAAGAGCCCCTTACAGAGGGGGACTTCAGCCAGTACCCAGACATGCTGGCTGAGCCCAAAGTCAGCTGGACCCAGTAGCCAAGTGTTGTGGTCCGGGTCCCCGGGTGCCCTGAGGCCCTTCCGGAAGACGATTACACCAGCTGCCTCACTCCCAGACTCTGGGCCATGGAGACTTCGGTGTGAGGGGGTGTCAGAAAGGCGGAGTTCTGCCCTGGACGCTTTGGGCCACCTGGCACCTGGGTGATGGCGAGGGTGGGAGGGCCTGTCTTCTGGAGACTGGACTGTGCTGGGCCCATCCGCTGAGGCACATGGCTGGACACATTCTGCAGGAACCAGCATGGGCTGGGGGCTTCCTGACCAGAGACACTGGGGGGCGCAGGATGGGATGGAGCCAGGAGCCGCACAGGGAACAGTGAGGTTCCTCCTGGCCTCGAGGCTGAGAGCAATACAGTGAGGGCTGGAGAAAGAAGCAGGTTGGGTGTGTGGAATAAAGCGAGCGTCAGGGTGGTGGAGGTAAAAAAAAATATATATATATATATATATATATATATAATGGGTTGGGCATTTGCCTTGCACACAGCCAACCTGGATTCTATCCCTGGCATCCCAAATGGTCCCCAGAGCACCACCAGATTCCTGGGTGCAGAGCCAGGAGTAACCCCTGAGCACTACCAGATGTGGCCCAACCCCCCCATAAAAACCCTAATAATATTTAAATCGCTGCCCCTTGATATGTTTATTCTATGTATAGTCTTAGGACAGGCTGCAGCGATAGCACAGTGGGGTAGGGCGTTTGCCTTGCACGTGGCCGACCCGGGTTCGATTCCTTCATCCCTCTCAGAGAGCCCGGCAAGCTACCGAGAGTATCCCACCCACATGGCAGAGCCTGGCAAGCTACCTGTGGCGTATTCAACATGCCAAAAAGAGTAACAACAAGTCTCACAATGGAGACATTACTGGTGCCCGCTCGAGCAAATCGATGAACAACAGGACGACAGTGCTACAGTGACAGTGCTATAGTGCTATAGTCTTAGGAGTGGATATATTTTATTACTTTATTTATTGGGGGCACTGTCCCATCCCACGGGACTAGTCAACGTGGTGCTCGAGTGGTAAAAGAGAGAGAGAAGAATGGGAGCAAGACAAGGCTTTGATCAAGCAAGCAAGCAAAGACAAAAGGTTCTTTATTTCTCTCAAGTTACTTTTTTATAATTGATTACACGAGGAAGTAGGCAAAATGGGGAAGTAACAATACATGCACATTTTCAGTGGCACAGGGTGCAAGCCCTAACAGGAGGTGCATGTCAATTATCTCGGGCGTTGCTCAGAAACTTTACACAATGTGTTCTAACATTTTCTCAAAAAGAGGTTAATTTCTTAATGTAAGGACATTTTTCAAAAAAAGGGTTGGGTCCTTAATTTTGGCTCCCGGTAGGGCACCTCCCAAACAGTGCTCTAAGGGCCTGAGGGTCACTTCCAGTAATACTTGGCTGACTGGGCTCGTGCATTGCAAGGGTCTGTGGTGCTGGGGGTCCCTGGGCCGCCCTGGCTGTGCTCAGGGACCATGTCGACTGAGGGTGGAGCCAGGATAAATTGCCTGCATGGCAAGAGCCTTTACTCCTATGCTAGTTCCCTGGTCTTCATTTTATTTTATTTATTATATGTGTCGATAAATAAATTGATTTGGCTTTTTGTTTTTTGGAGCCATACCCTGTGGTGCTCAGGGATCACTCCTGGTGGGACTCAAGGGACCATGTGGGGTGCAAGGGATTGAATCCAAATTGGCTGTGTGCACAGCAAGTGTCCTGCCCACTGAACCATTGCTCTATCTTCAGTTTATTTGGCTTTAGCCACACCTGACCATGCTCAGAGTCTACTCTTGGCTTAGTACTTGGGGGTTGGTCACTCCAAGGGAGCATGTGATACTGGGGTGGAACCTGAGTCCCCCACATGCTAAGCACATGCTAAGCTCCTCTGCTTTCTCTCTCCAGCCCCTGAGGAATGGATTGAACTTGATCTTTTTTTCATGTCATTTTCCACTTGCACCAACCACTTATAAAAAGGTCCTTTTAGTCAATGGTTTGAGAAGAAGCCTTTATTGTGTACTAAATTTCTAAATGCACTTGTGTCAGTTTCTGGATTTTTCTTTGGGGTATCCATTCTTGTAATAATATCACAGTGTTTAATTTCATAAATTTCATAAACTTTAAATATTTGCTAGAGCCAATGGCTAGCATAGCTATTTCTGAGTTTCCCCAACTATTCTTGCTTATTCTTTAGCTTTCAAAACCATATTGTGGGGCCGGAGCAATAGCACAGCGGGTAGGGCGTTTGCCTTGCACACTGCTGACCCGGGTTCGATCCCTGGCATCCCATATGGTCCCCCAAGCACCGCCAGGAGTAATTCCTGAGTGCAAACCCAGGAGTAACCTCTGAGCATCGCTGGGTGTGACCCAAAAAGAAAAAAAAAAACATATTGTAAACTCCAGTTCTATAGAATGGTATTATCCAAATGAAATGATGAGGGTTTTTTTAGTTTGTTCCTTGGGTCATACCCAATGGTACTCAGGGCTTACTCCCAGCTCTGTGCTCAGATCACTCCTATCAGGGGACCTTTTGGGGTTCCAGGGATCAAGCCTGGGTCTGCCGTGTGATAGGCCAGCACCCTCTCCTCTGGACGATCTTTCTGGACCCAATGATGAGATTTTTTTTTAAGTGAAGGGATTTGGGGAGATTGCATTGCAGTTATAAATTAATGCTGAAAGCACTGGTATCTCTAATAGGTGAGTCTTCGATGGGGACGGGGGGACCAACATAAAACGGTGCCTGGGTTACAGAGAGATCTCAAAGTGCTAGCACACAGGTTTTGTACGCATAAGACCCAGGTTTTATCCCTGGCACCACGTGGCCTTCTAAACAACTCCACTGGGAGCAATCCATGAGCACTGAACAAAAGAAACCCCTGAGCACTGCTGGGTGTGGCCAAAAAATAAGCAATAACCACCAAAGCCCACTTTCTGCTTTTCCACTTACAGATGTTTCTCTTCTCTTTTTATCTTGGGAATTGACAAACCCAGCAGTATTTAGGAGTTAGTCCCTGCTCTATGCTCAGGGATCACTCCTGACGGTGCTCAGGGGACCATATGGGATGCCGAGGATCGGTTCTGGGTTGGCCGTGTGCAAGGTAAGTGCCCTTCCTGCTGTACTATCTCTCCAGCTCTGATATTTCCCTTCTGTGCCTTTTGACTAGTCCCAGTTTGTCCCATACAGGTGCCACACATTTCTGACTAAGCTTACAACCTGTGCTTCTTATTGGGTCGGAGGGGGGGGCCGGTAGGGGTGGAGGTAGGGTTGGTTTGGGCCATAGCTGGCGATGTTCAAGATTACTCCTGGCTCTGCACTCAGGAATGACTCCTGGTGGTGCCTAGAGGACCATATTGGATGCCGGGGGTTGAACCTGGGTTGGCTGCCTGCAAGGCAAGCGCCCTCCATTGCTTTCTGCATATTGTTTTTTCAGGAGGCCTGAGGGCCTCTCTGGGGGAGTACTCAGCCAATCAGACCAGATGGCTCTGTGCCTCAGTGATGCTCAGGTCCATCAATGCTGGGGATCCCCAGGATGCCACCAGGAAGTTCCAGGTTTTGAACTTGGTGGGTGGCACATGCAGGCATGTCCTCCAGCTGGCTGCATTATCTCCCCAGCCTGTATATTAATTTTATGTCAAGCTCCTTGTTTAAGTTCTCGTACAGTTTTGATGTTGATCCTCTTCCAATCATAATGTCATCAACTATAGATAGTGCTCAGATCTTCTGCCTCTAATCATGTGGGCTAATAGTTCCAATATGCACTTAAACAGATCAAAGATAGAGTGAACCTTTATCCAGGATACTGTTTCTGGGCCAGAGAGATAGGACAGTGGGGAGTTTGCCTTGCATGCAATTGACCAGGGTTTGGTTCCAGGCACCCCCTCTGGTCCCCTGAGCCCCACCAGGAGTGACCCTTGAACACAAAGTGAAGAATAAACCCTGAGTACAGGTGGGTGTGCCCCCCAAACAAAACAAAACAAAAACAAAGAACACTGTTCCCCTCCCTTTGCCTTAGGACATTGGTTCATCAATTAACCCCACCCGTTCAGACTCTGCTCCCACACTTCAGCAAGTAATCCTGAGCTTTTCAAAATACACACGGAAGAGGACCGAAGCATCAATACAATGTGTAGGGCCTTGCACACAGCTGACCTGGGTTTGATGCCCGGCACCACGAATGGTCGCCCCAAGCCTGCCAGAAGTAATTTCTGAGTGCAGAGCCAGGAGTCACCCTTGAGCATCACTAGGTGTGACCCCAAAACAAAACCAAAAAACACCCCAACGATATACAAAGCGCCTGGGAGAGAGTACAGGGGGTGAGGCCCTTGCCTTGGATGTAGCTATGGCATCTAAAGCTCTGCTGTGAGACCCCAAAACTGCATATAGTCCCCTGAGCACTGCAGGGGCCTTCCCTTAAGCACAGAGCCAGTAATAGACCCTGAGCACCAGTAGGTGTGGCCCCCAACACACACACACACACACACACACACACACACACACACACACACTGGACACACCTTCCAAACATCCCATCCAGCCTCCCCTACACTTGCTCAGGTTTCTCGGGTGAGCCCCACGGGCCACTGGCCTGCCTTCCTACATTCTTCCCTCACATCCTGAAACCTGACTTCTGACAGTCTTCAGTGCCCCCGGGCCGAGTCTAGTGCAAATCTTTTTTAAGATATTGGCTGAGGTTCCCAGTCCTTGGTCCTGAAGCCCAGTTTCCTGCTCTCTTGAGCTCCTGCATGCAAGCAAACACCCTGGTCCCTAATGACTTCCCCGATAACACACGATGATGCAAAAACCTCCACACAGTGTCCCATCAGCCCCTCCTCCTGCTGCCAGTTTTTTGAGTTCTTTGCCCTTCTTCATTTCTCATCCTCGAGGCTCCATCGTTGCTGTCACTTCTTACCTTCTCTGTCTTTCCAACCTCCTCCAAGCCCTCTCCCAGCTCTGGGTACCACAGAAGGGGGGTTATACCCGAGGCTGGTTCTAACTGACCTTCTGCTTCTGCTCTCTAATCTACTGTAATAAAGTCCCACAGAAGGTTACAAATAATCAATATTTGACACCATAAAATGACTGAGCGGGAAGGACAGAGTGTGCTTGTGTCTAGCCAATGCAAATAACTGTGATAAGGAGCATGAAATGATAACTTGATAACTCAGAAGTTAAGTTAGGGAGAAAAAATTTTTTTCTACATCATCAAGGGAGAAATTAGACATTTTAGCGAACAGGTGAATGGAATCTTGGGATTCTGGATAGCATGGGCAGCTGTCTCCTGACAGTCCTCAGGCCTCAGGTATTCCCCAAACCTTATTAATCCCCAACTCAGGTGTTTTCCCCGTTCAGAACTCACTGAATGATGCACTCACCAGCCTCGGTGGTCTGAGCCAGAAGCCCAAGAGGCATCTGTCTGTGTGATAGCTTAGATCAGATCGGCAAAGGTGACATGTACAGATTTACTCAAGCCACATCACAAGCAGGACACAGGACAGTTCCATCATCCCAAAAACCTTTGGTCGCCAGATGTTCCTGTCCTCCTTAGCTCATGGTAACCACTCAGCTCTCTCTGTTTTTCCAAATTTTCTTTTTTTGAAGTAAATAGATTTTATTCAGAGGTTTCTGAAGGAGAAAGGGATTAGTGGGAGAGAGAATAGTAAGAATAACGAGAGAACGCGGGCTTCTCCAAGTGTGGAGGAAGCCCCTACACATAACCGAGCTTTAGACACAAAAGTATGAAAGCATGAAAGTACACATCTCAAGAGGGGAGATGTGGGTGACACGTGTGCTCAGGCGACACGTGCTCGGCCACGCGGGTGCAAGCAGCACATGGGCTCAGGCAGCATATGCGCACCTGTTTTTCCAAATTTCCCAGGGTGCTGCATAAATGCAATCAGAAGGTCAGTCTGCCCCCCGTGTCTCCATTTCCCCCGGAGTTGGTGGGAGTGAGTTCCGGTGTCTTGCTCACACTTCTTCCCAGTCTAGCTCCATCTCCCAGGGAGCCAAATGCCGTGTCCTCTGGCAGCCCACGCTGGCCCTTTCACCCTGACTGTCATTTCTGCTTTTCAAGCTGGCTTCCAATTCCTCATGATCTCTGACTACTTTTTCTTCCTGGACAGCTTTCAGATTCATCTTTTTAGCTCTAAGACCTTTGCCGTTTTGCCAGTGACTTCAGGCAACCATGTCTCACCTCTTTATTTTGTTTTGATTTAAAATAGAACACACAGTCTGCAGTGCTGGGGAGGGCCTGGGGCCACTTTGCCTGGTGGTCCAGGCTTAATGTTTGAAGTGTCCAGGCCTGGAGGTGCTGGAGGCCACCAGGGCCATACTCCGCAGTGTTCAGGGGGACTGTGTGGTGCCAGAGATCAAAGTCAGAGTATCTGTGCCTTACCCCTGGCCTATTTCCCCAGCCCTTCTTTCTGTGTTCAAAGGCATAACTTCTTTGAACCCATATTAATGCTGGAGCTAGAGATATAGAACAGTGGGTGGGCACTTGCCTTACACACAGCCAACACAGCTGTTCAGTTCCTGGCACCCCATACAGTTCCCTGAGCTCTGCCAGGAGTGATCCCTGAGCACAGAGAGAGGAGTAAGCCCTGAGCACAGCTGAGTGTGGCCCCCAAAATGCAAACAATAGTTTTCTGGGATGGGAACAGGAAGAAGCAGAAGAAAGAGAGCACAAAGGGAAAAGAGAATTCTGATAGCAATAAAGCATGAGTCGTCTCATGCTTTCCTCTCTCCTGAGCTCAGTGGTATACTCTCAATGCGTGCAGCAGATTATGTATCAGGCAAACCTGGTTTTGTAAATGTCCTATTTTAGACTGTGTCAGAGATATCAACAGGCCACTTATGCACAGGATTTTATATACTAAAGTAAACATCTAAATAAATGGAGACAACCCTATATTCATGGATGTGAGAACAAAATTATTGATACCAACTCTTCCCAAATTCACAGAAACAAGGTAATCCAGGGTCTGGAGAGATAGTACAGTGGGTATGGCGCTGGCCTTGTGCGAAGCCTACCTGGGCTGGATCCTTGGAATCCCACATAGTCCTTTGAGCACCTCCAGGAGTGATCCCTGAGTACTGCCAGATGTAGTTTCAAAAAAGAGAGAGAAAAAAGGTAAACAATGCAATCCACAATGTGTGTGTGTGTGCGTGTAAAAGAACTGACAGAAAAACAAAGAGCTAAAACGTTCTCCTGGGCCCAGGAATGAGGCTCTGTGGAAGAGACCCTGCCTGGCATGCATGAGGCCTCAGGTTCAATCCCAGCCCCATCTCACATTAGCAAATGTGATTCCCAGCCCCACAACCAAGTGTGCCATCTCCAATATTCCAACAAAGACAACAACAGAGGGGAAGAGAAAGGAAAAATTTTTAATTAAAATAATTTGAAGATATGTAAATGTTAACATTTAGGGAATCTGGGAGAAAGTATATACAATTTATTTCCTTGGTTTTGTTTTAGGGCCTTACCTGGCAGTGCTCAGGAGTCACTCCTGGCAGGGCGGGAGGGTATTGGGGATTAAATCTGGGTCAGCTGCGTGCAAGGCAAGCACTCTCCTAACTGTGTTATCTGTCCAGCCCAATCCTTACACATTCTCTGTGACTGAAATTTCAAGATAAAAACATTTCTTAAAACGTTTTTTCGGGGCTGGAGTGATAGCACAGCGGGTAGGGCGTTTGCCTTGCACGCGGCCAACCCAGGTTCAAATCCCAGCATCCCATATGGTTCCCTGAGCACCACCAGGGGTAATTCCTGAGTGCAGAGCCAGGAGTAACCCCTGTGCATCGCCAGGTGTGACCCAAAAAGCAAAAAAAAAAAAAAAAGTTTTTTCTTTTTGCTTTATTTCATGAACTGGGCCAGGCTGTGGTCAGGGGGAGATCTTGGCCGGGAGATCTCACCCCACTGTGTGAATGGTGCCAGAGGTGGACCAAGGCCACTGAGTGCAAAGCAAGTGCTCAGCAGTTTGGGTTTGCTCTCTGGGCCCTAAACACATTTTTGAACAGCTTTATACTTTATTATGTTTGGGGTTTGGGGTCTTTTTTGTTTAGGCTTTTTTGGGTCACACCTGGTGATGCTTGGGGGTTACTCCCGACTCTGAACTAAGGAATTACTCCTGGCGCTGCTTTGGGGGACCATATTGGGTTTTTTGGTTTATTTTCAGTTTGGGGGCCACACCCAGCAGTGCTCAGGGGTTAGTCCTGGCTCTGCACTCACGAATCATTCCTGGCAGAGCTCAGGAGACTGTATGGGATGCCGGGGATCAAACCTGGGTCAGCTGCGTGCAAGGCAAATGTTCTACCCACTGTCCTATTGCTCCAGCCCCTTGGGGGACCATATTGGATGCCAGGGATCCAACTCAGGTTGGCCGTGTGCAAGGCAAACTCCCTACCCTTGTGCTATTGCAGCAAACACCCTCCCTCCATGTTATCGCTCCAGACCTTCATTATGTAATTTTCTTCTCAGGCATGAGAGTGCATGAGAATACTGCGTGTCACTGTGTTCGGGGTAGTTTTAAAAAATGAGTCAAAGATCAGAACAGAGGGATGATTCAAAGCAAACAGCTATCCTGGACACTGGCTCTGCCTTCCCTGGGACTCCCAACCTCACCACCCATCCTTCACTTTGTGTCTGTGCTGCCTCTGAGTCACTGAGTCCTCTCCCTGCACTTCACCTGGCACCTGAGTGACCTTCCGACCCTTTGCGAGAGTATCGGACCAGAGGACACCTATCTGCTGCACAACAGCTCAGAATGGTTTGTTTTTGCTTTTGTGTTTGAGCTATACCTGGCAGTGCTCAGGGCTGACTCCTCGATCCGTGCCCAGGGATCAGTCTGGCAAGGCGCGGGGACCACATACAGTGCTGGGGATTAATCCTGAGGTGGCTGCGTGCAAGGCAAGTGCCCTACCTGCTTGCTGTACTATTGCTCTGGAACCACAAGGGTGGATTTTGCTCAGCCTGCCTGGTGGATCTTAGCATCTCAGCTTATTTTCCACATTTAAAAAAAAAACAGCATATTGGGGCCGGAGTGATAGTACAGTGGGTAGGGAGCTTGCCTAGCAGGTGGTTCACCCAAATTCAATCCCAAGGACCCAGTATGGTCCCCTGAACCCTGCCAGGAGCGATTCTGGAGTGCAGAGCCAGGAGTCACCCCCGAGCACTACCAGGAGTGGCCCCTCAGAAAACCAAAAGGAGGACAAAAATGATAGTTGAAGGATTGGCTGAAAACATGGCTTAATGTGTTTGGGGCACACCCAGCAGTGCTCAGGGCTTACTCCTGACTCTGGGATCAGGGGACCATGTGCAGTGCCGGGGGTCGTACTTGGGTTGGCCATAAACAAGGCAAGCACCTCACCCCACTGTACTAGCTCTCTGGCTCTGGAGTTTTTTAACCTCTCTTGAAACACCAAATGGGATACAGTGAAGCTCCACTCTGACGAGGCTGGGGCGCCGGCCTGAGTCCAGCCGCTCTCTGTGGACGCAGAGCAAGCTCTCCACCAGCACCAGCCATGCTCACTGCCCTTCAGGCTCCCGGACTCACTCCTGGACTCACTCAGCCTCTCCCAGAGCCCTCCGGATCCAGATCCGGGAACACCCTCACTCAAAACAAGGGTTCTTGGGGCTTCTTGGTTAAATGGAACAAAGTCTTGGACCTGAAGAAGGAGAGATAAATTCAGGCAATTGGATGACTCCTAACTCGAGTTTACCCATCTGTCGAATGGGGGGTACTTAACAGATGGGGCCAGGTGGGAAGATGGGAGGGCGGGCCATAATGGTGAGTGTGAGTGTGTGCGTGGGTGGGGGGAGGGTGGTAGATGGGGCTACCTTGAAAAACTCCCTAAATTCAAAGATTTCAATTTCCTCCTTCTTTAAGAATGTCTGATTTAGGCCTAGGGAACCAGAGAAATAATACAGCACTTGCCCTGCACATGGCCAACCAGGGTTCAATCCCTGGTACCCCATATGGTCTCCTGAACCTCACCAGGTGTAATTCCTGAGCAGAGACCTAAGAGTAAGCTCTGAGTTTTTGGGGAAACAAAACAAAACAAAATAAACAAACAACAACAATCATAGAGCTCAGTGGCCAAGTACAGGCTTTGCATGGGGGAGGACCAGATTCGATCCCTGTTAACACAAGATCCCCTGAGTACCCTTAGGAGCCATCCCCAAGCACAGAGCCACCAGTGGTGGTCCCCGACTGGCTTAAGGGTTGAAGATCCTAAGATCCTGAAGAATTCTGAGCATTGCTGGTGTGATGAGCTTTTTGGTGTGACCCAAAAGGCAGAGCCAAATAATAGCATATGAGGTTAACACGTCAGGTTCTGGATTTGACTTATGATAGTGCCATTTACTTGCTGTGTGATCTTTGACAAGTGACTTTACTTAAATTTGAAATGAGGTGGTACGGGGCCGCCAGCAGGTCAACCTGTACCTGTGGAGCGAGTGCATCAGCAGCCTGATGGTGCCTTCAGGCTTCCTGATACCCCAAAATTGCTGCTATGTCTTTGGCCAGATCCAAACAACTTGGGACCAAGTTTACCAAGAAATTAAACGGCCAAAAGTTAGGTATGTGGGAGACACACCCACAAACACCCACAAACACACCCACAAACTAGCTATATGAGCTCAACACAGGCAGGGGTAGGGTTGGAACGGGGGTGGGGGCTGGCAATACTGGGGATTTTGGTGGTGGAAAATGTGCACTGGTGAAGGGATGGGTGTTTGATGTTTGTATGACTAAAGCTCAAACAGGAAAGCTTTATAACTGTATCTCACAATGAATCAAAAAAGGGGAAAAATAATAACAAAATAATAAAATAAAATTAACATTCAGAATAGAATTTTTTTTCTTTTTGGGTCACACCCAACAATGCACAGGGGTTACCTCCTGGCTTCACACTCAGGAGTCACCCCTGGAGGTGCTCAGGGGACCATATGGGATGCTGGGATTTGAACCCGGGTTGGCCACGTGCAAGGCAAACACCCTACCCGCTGTGCTATCGCTCCAGCCCCTTAGAATAGAATTTTTTAAAAAGTAATGTGGATATCGGCCACTGTCCAGATCATAAGGCTGTTTCTCCTGATAAGGCTATTTCTCCTGAAAGGGAGCATAACATGAGGCCCCCATAACCATGCCTCTGGACACCATGCCAGGCTGTTTCACACAGGGAGCCCCAGAGGGGGATGGGTAGGAGCCCTCCCCACCCCAAGTGACTCAGCTCCGGCAGCCAAAAACCTCTACAACTCAACCACTGCCACACTCAAGGCCACTCCCCACGCGCTCAGGCCGAGCTTCACACATGAGTCAAGTCCTATGGAACCCAGGTAATGTGAAACTTTGTGACCTTGGATTCTGGGTTCAACAGGACCAAGAGTGGAGATCCTCTGCCCACTTTTCCCAGTGTCCGGTGACCCAAGGATCACGACCATAAGCCACCTCCTATCAACACCAGATAATCTTGCCATCAGCCATGTCCAGATGACACGGCTGCTTCTCTTGAAAGGGGGCATAACATGAGGCCCCCATAACCATGCCACCGGACTCCGAGCCAGGCTATTTCACATGGGCACCCCAGGTGGTGGCGGGTGAGAGCCCTCCCTGCCCCAAAGGACCCAGCCCCAGCAGCCAAAAACCCCCACAACCCTCCCACCGCCAAGTTCAAGGCCGTTCCCCATGTGCTCGGGCTGAGCCTCACGTATGAGTAAACATTTTCCTGGACCATGTGGCTGCTTTTACAGCCACACGACACATCATAAAACACTCCCTACCCATTCTTCATAATTACCACACCACATTTGATGGGGTTCAGATAGTAGGCAATAAATCATAGAGGGAAATATTTGTACATATGCATATATACATATTTTCAGATATATATACCAAAGCTCACATCACCCAAACTTTAACATGTTAGTGATATCCTATAGGTGTCTTAATAGTTCCTGCCAAAATAGAACAATCTTCACATTGTTACTAAATGAACACTTTTTTGTAAGCATGTTCAGCAGCCCTTCATAACAGACAATACGAAATATATTATTTCGGTTGTGTTTTGGCACAGGGCTTGGGATGGAAACACCCTGAATTTGGTGATGGGAAGGTATAATGGTGGTGGGATTGGTGTTTGAATATTGAAGGTAATCAAACATTGTGAACTAACTTATAAAATTAAAAAAAAACTTAGGAGGCTGGAGTGATAGCACAGTGGGTAGGGTATTTGCCTTGCACGCGGCCGACCCGAATTCGATTCCAAGCATCCCTTATGGTCCCCTGAGGTGGTTCCTGAGTGCAGAGCCAGGAGTGACCCCTGTGCATCGCTGGGTATGATCCAAAAAGCAAATAATAATAATAATAATAATTTTTTAAAGAAAGTAATGTGGAGTTCATACCCAATTCAATCAGCTTAATCAATGGCTGAATAAATAGCAGTGCTACTACATTTAAAAAAATCCGAAATATGATCAGCCAGTGAATTAGAATACCCACGATTCCTCAGTTGAGGGTTGGGGTTCTCTGGAGCACAGCCCCAAAACAGAAACAGGACTAAACAAGAAAGAATCCCAAGAAAGGATGGACTCTCAATATTGGTTATTTTTACTGTTTCCTAAAGTTATGAGCTTTAAAGGAGAAAAACCAGGGCTGGAGCAATAGTACAGCAGGTAGGGCATTTGCCTTGCATGAGGCAGACCCGGGTTCGATCCTTGGCATTCCATATGGTTCCCCCAGCACCGCCAGAAGTAATTCCTGAGTGCAAAGCCAGGAGTAAACCCTGAGCATTGCTGGGTGTTATCCAAAAAGCAAAAAAGAAAAAAAAAAGAAAAAAAGAAAAAAGAAAGAAAGGAGAAAAAAAACTCATTGAATTTTTTTTTCTTTTTGGGTCATACCCGGCTACGCACAGGGGTTATTCCTGGCTCGTGCACTCAGGAATTACTCCTGGTGGTGCTCGGGGACCATATGGGATGCTGGGAATCAAACCTGGGTCAGCTGCATGCAAGGCAAATGCCCTACCCGCTGTTCTATCACTCCAGCCCCTCTCATTGAATTTTAACCTTGAAAGTTCTCAGCAAAGAATGAGGCACACAGTCGGTATAAAGGAAATGTTTATTTTGATTGTTACTTATTTGGTTTAGTTTTGGGGCCACACACAGTGTGCTTAGGGTTACTCCTGATTCTGCACTCGGGAATCACTCCTGGGACTTTGGGAGACTACATGGGGTTCCAGGGATCAAACCTGGATTAGCCACGTGCAAGACAAACATCCTCCCCGCTGTACTGTCTCTTCGGCCCCATATTTGCTTATTATTTCTAAAAAATATTCCAAAGGGATACATTGTTGTGGCTAAAAGGTGAACCTGGTGGGAACCTGCCTGGACTTGGGGACTGAGTCAAAAGACAAAAACTCTCCCACTGAGGGAATAAGAGCACCAAGGCCCTGAGCTGTGAGCTCATTTCTACCCCAATTCTGTACTCTATTATCCTCATTATATTGATTCCAAAGCTCTGAAAGGATGATAAATTGCTCAAGATCACAAAACTATTACATTCTGGAGCTGGATTTACAGTTCATTTGACTGTTATACGTAATGATTCTACTTTGCTTATTTCACAAAGTTGTCTAGAAGTAGCCTGGACCAAGTCTTGGAAAAAAACAACCCAAGTGAAACTACTAGGAAAACAGAGTTCTAGAGATTTTTATTCTCATATGGATTACATGTATATATATATATATATATATATATATATATCTGAAGATTTTTGCCATGGTTCTGTCTTTTCTTCTCCTTCCTTTATGGAGCCGATGAAATTATTTCTAAATATCTGCAAATATCTTTAAATAGGGATCTCTGAATCCCTCAAAATCCTCACAAAAAGATTTGTTTCTAAAATTCTTACCCAGGGCCAGAGCAATAGTACAAGGTGGAGGGCGTTGCCTTGCATGCTGCCCTTCCAGGTTCAATCCCCGGAATCCCATATGGTCCTCCCAGCACCGCCAGGAGTAATTCTTCTTTTTCTTTCTTTTTTTTGCTTTTTGGGCCACACCCGGCGATGCACAGGGGTTACTCCTGGCTTATGCACTCAGGAATTACTCCTGGCGGTCCTCAGGTTGGGATGCTGGGAATCAAACACGGGTCGGCCACGTGCAAGACAAACACCCTACACCCTACCCACTGTGCTATCGCTCCAGCCTCTAAAAAAATTTTTTTATTATTATTTTTTATTAATAAATCACTGTGAAGTACAGTTATAGACTTACAACTTTTCGTGCTTGTGTTTGAGTCATACAATGATGAGTACCCATCCCTCTACCAGTGCCCATTCTCCACCACCAATGGTCCCAGCATCCCTTCCCTCACCCCATCCCCTCCCCCTCCCTCCTCTGTTGCAGGGCATTCCCTTTTGTTCTTTCTCTCCTTTTGGGTGTTGTGGTTTGCAATAGAGGTACTGACTCAAAAAATTTTTTAAACCCTATTTCTCCCTTGGCTTTTGCTCTGGATCCCTGGCTTTGGCCTGGAATCACTCGTGGTGGGGCTCGGGGACCATATGTGGTTTTAAGTACCAAACCTTGGTTGGCCTCATGCAAGGAGAAGTGCCCTAACTTCTGTGCTATTGCTCTGATCCCAGGGTTCCCATTAAAAGATGCTCTCATGCTGTGTGGTTGCTTGTACCAGGTATAGTAACAGATTAAGAGGGTGTGGGGAGAAAGAAAGCAACAGATCTCTGAAAGAACTCCTGGAACTGGGGCCGGAGGATAGCACAGTGGGGAAAGTGTTTGCCTTGCATATGGCTGACCCAGGTTCGATCCCTAGCATCCCATATGGTTCCCCAGGCACTTCCAGGAGTGATTCCTGAGTTCAGAGCCAGGAGTAACCCCTGAGCATTGCCAGCCATGACCCAAAAATAGTAAAAAGAAAATAAAAGAAAAAAGAAAAAAGAACTCCTAGAACTTATGTCCAAGGACCCCTGGCATCCTCAGAGAAGGTGAAGCAGGCCCTCTAAAAAGATCTGTGAAGTTTATCAGACTTACCAGTATAGAAATAACACTATAAAAACTAACCTGAGGGAGCCAGAGAGATGGCATAGCAGGTAGGGTCTCACACGTGGCTGATCTGGGTTTGATCCCTAGCACCCCCTATAGTCCCCTGAGCCCCACCAGGACTAATCCCTGAGCACAGGTCCAGGAGTAAGCCCTGAGCATCACCAGATGTGACCCTACCCCCACCAAAATAACAAAATACACCACAGCCTGAGAGGAAGATGGTCTAGGGGAACAAGTCTCGGGCTTCTCAAGCTGCTAGCACCCAAATAACCCTGTTTTCTCACACTGATTTTTGTCTCTGAGGATATTGGCTATGAAGCGGCAAGCATCCAAACTTAGCTTGGGTCAACACCACATGAACACACAGCTGGGGGGAGTGTAAGCTGGTCTGGTTTGCCTGTGTCTACAGACCTAAATACACGTCTTCTCTAAAACTGAAAATCCCACACTGGATTATGGGATTTCCCCTAGTTTCACCAAAGCAATGAGCTGAAAGAGAATAGCTAGTTTGCCCCATAGTGACACAACAGAAACCAAATCAAGGTGACAGTGAACTGACAACACACAAGCAACACGAATCTCACACATATACTTAGTAGAAGCCAAACACACGGTATAAACTACAGGGGTCTAGAAATGGGGGCAACAATCACTTTTATGCCGGGCGAGGTGGCCAAGCATGGAGGGGCGGTTCTGAACTGATAAGGTTTGGTTTGGAGACCAGGGGTCCTGGTCATACAGACGGGCGCTCTGTGCTCATTCCTCCCACCGCACACTAATGCTGCGTGTACGCTCCTGTTTGTAGGCCAATAAAAAGATTCATAAGATTAATTAACAACAACCGTGGCTGATGGAAGGAACAGCGAGGTATCCCTAGCACAGGAAGCTCCGGCTTTGATGACAGACAGATCTGGGGCCCCTGGGTCTATCCATCCGCTCCTTGTGACAGGCCAGGCTGGGAGGTTGTTTCCGTTTCTGCAAAACAGAACGCCGCTAAGATGCGATGAGTTTATGCACAGACCCAGGCTGGACGCAGAACTACAGGTCTCCTGCGTGACCCAGCTTCAGGGCACCTTTGCCTCTGTCTGCAATCGTGACTTGAAGATTTCACTGCATTGGCTACTAGAGGTCTCTGGCCGGGGATGGGGGGTGGGGGGCGCTGTTTCACCCCCCAGAATAGAGTCAGGTTTATAATGTGAGTCGGCCCGGGTCTTCGAGTCCACGCGGACACAAGCCTCAGGCGCAGTTTCCCCGTGTAGAACCCCCGCAAAGAGCCCTTCATCTCTAAAACGTCCCACCACTGAGCATTTAGTCACTAGACTTTCCCCGACCTCGAGAATGGCCTCAGTAGAGGCGAGAACGATGCGACAGCGCCCTCTACCGCCCAGAAAACCAGCGACCACTACATCGCATCTTATTTGCTCTACTACGCACGCGCAGCGCTCAGGCCCGCGCGCGTGGCGCCGAGTGCGCCTGCGCTTCCCCGCGAGGTGGCGCCCGGGGCGTGGTGTCCCCTTTTCTCTCCGTCCTATTGGGCCCGACAAGCCCGCTCTACGCTTGAACGAGTTCTCGGGCCTAAACTACAATTCCCAGAACGCACTCGGGCCGTGGACTTCCGGTGGCGGCAGCGGAAGCGGTGACTGGATCGGGCCGGGCCACACTCGAGTGGCTTGGTCACTATGGAGGAGATTGGTATCCTGGTGGAGAAAGCTCAGGTCTGGTGGCACCTGGCTTGCGGGGACTCGGGGAAAGCCACTGAACCGAGTGCGGGTGCTGAGTGTCTGCGGGGACCCGGGCCCGAGCTGGGTGACTTCCGAGGCCCGGGTCTGGAATTTGGTGCGGTACCGAGGCCTGGCAGGGGTGGCCGAGGGATGATCGGAAGACAGCAAAGGCTCGGAAAACAGAACTAGGGGGGCGGTGAGCGGCGTTCAAGGTCCACTGCGACCGAATGCTTTCCAGGTCACTCCGGGCGTGCATGCAGACCCCCCCTCCCCCCGGAATCCCCCTTGCCTCAGCGGGGCGCGTGGGTTTTGCGCGGGGTACTTGTTGCTCGCACTGGCTCCGTGTCGCGTCCAGCTGGACTGGCCATAGGCTGGTTTCGGGAGCTGAGAAGCATCTAGATTCTGATCTAGCAGATTGATGTTTGGGGTGCCCGGGGATCGGGGTGTTGAATGACAAGAACCTAATGGGTCCTTGGGGTCCTGTGATCCTCCAACTAGGGGAAAAGGGGTGATGGGATATAGTGTGAAGGGGTGGAGATCTGAACCACCTCTCTGAGAGCCATGACTTTAGGTCCCCGTGCAGGGGAAGTATTTGGGGTCTGGTAAGGAGTTGATGTGACAAGTATCTCATTGAATGGCACTGGTGAAATGGTAGGAGAGGTATGAAAATGAAAGATATTAGGGGGCTTACAGTTGGAAGGGGGTTGTTGGGAGCTGGAGAACATCAGAAGCCTATTAGAGGAGTGACATGTCATCAGCATATTGGGGGTAAATGGCTTTGTGGGGAAATGACTCTAGATTGTTCCACGAGGGGCCTCTTTCAACCTCAGTTTTCCTCTGGTATAGGATGAGATCCCAGCACTGTCCGTGTCACGACCCCAGACTGGCCTGTCCTTCCTGGCACCTGAGCCTGAGGACCTGGAGGACCTGTACAGCCGCTACAAGGTGCATTGCAACCCCCCAGCTGGGTTCCTTTATGGGACATCAGCATCCCTCTGTCCATGGCCACCTCCCACCCCGCCCTGGTTGGCTGAGCGTGGCCAGGAGCTACCCCCGGCCTTGCCCCACTCTCCCTGCAGAAGCTGCAGCAAGAGCTGGAGTTCCTGGAGGTGCAGGAGGAGTATATCAAGGATGAGCAGAAGAACCTGAAGAAGGAGTTCCTCCATGCCCAGGAGGAGGTGAAGCGAATCCAAAGCATCCCCCTGGTCATCGGGCAGTTTTTGGAGGCTGTGGATCAGAATACAGCCATCGTGGGCTCCACCACAGGTCTGGTGGTCGGTGGGGTTTAGAGGGGCCCTATTCATAAACAACTGGTAGCTGGCAGGTGCCAGGAACTGAGCCAGGGCCCAATAATGGCAGACAAGGCAAGACAGCATAATGGTGTTATCCAGAGTCTTTGGTTCCTGATACAGAAATAGAAACGTGCTTTACATTCTTTTTATCATAATATGTTTATATGTATGGATATGTTTCACCTATAAACACACAGACCTCTGAAACCTAATACATGTAGCCTGACTGTGGGGGGCATCCTCTGGTATTTTCCATTCTGTTCTCGCCTGTTTCTGTTTTAAGCCCTGTTTGACATCACCCTCTAAATTGATTTCCTGGCCCTCATGGCTGGGTTGGACCTGCAGGGGGAAGACGTTGGGCTCTGGGAAGGGCTGGTCCTGCCCTGTCCTCAGGGTGTCTTTTCCTTTATTGCTCTGCTCTCTGCTCCTCTGGACTGGGCTGTGTTCCCCTGAAGGTTTGGGAAGTGTGCGGCTGAGACTGAGAGGAAGGGAAGGGCAATGATTCCGGAGGGACCTATGTCTTTGTTTTCTTTCTTTGTTTTTTTTTTTTTTTTTGGGGGGGGGTCACACCTGGTGATGCACAGTGGTTACTCCTGGCTCTGCACTCAGGAATTACTCCTGGCGGTGCTCAGGGGATCATATGGGATGCTGGGAATCGAACCCCGGTTGGCCACATGCAAGGCAAACACCCTACCCACTGTACTATCACTCTAGCCCTGGAACCTGTGTCTTTGGATTCAGGGCCCAGCAGGGCTATCCTCGGGATGGTGACATGGCCAGAGGAGTTTGCACAGGAGCAGTGACAGGAAGACAGGGACTTGGGGTGGGAGTGCAGAAAGTTGCTGGACAACTTGTGTGAAGGTCAGGAAAGAGATGCTTCACTTGCTGAGGTGCAGAGGGCGGGTGGGAGGAATTGAGACGGGAAGCCCGAGGCTGGAAAAGGCTGGCCTGAGGCAGAGCAGGTCCACGGGAGCAGCTGGAGAGACATCCAGGGACAGGGTGGAAGTTCACAGGGACTGGGTCACAGGTCACAGTAGCTAGAGGTCACAGTAGCTAGTGGGCCATGGAGGGAAGGTAGGAAAAGGACCAGGAAGAGGCTCACATGGAGTGCGCCAGTGCCCCTGAGTCAGCGCTTGGACCACAAGCACTTGCTTGATGTGTTTGTTGTTTGTTTTGGCCACACCCAGCAGTGCTCAGGGCTGACTCCTGACTGCATTCAGGGATCACTCCTGGCAGGGCTTGGGAGACCATATGTGGTGCTGGAGCTGGAGTCAGATTGAACCTAGGTCAGCTGCATGCAAAGCCAAGTGCCCTACCCATTGTGCTACCATTCTGGCCCAAAAGGCACTCGGTGTGAAGGGGATGGGGTGGGAGGACAGCTTGGAGGAGGCAAGATAACAGGTTTTAGGAGGAAACACCACCTGCCTAAGGGTGTGCTGAAGTCAGTGGGGGTGGGGGGGTATGGTAGACCAGCCCAGTCCTGAGATTGTCCCCACACTTCTCATTATCCTCACGCACCCCTCTTGTAGGCTCCAACTACTATGTGCGCATCCTGAGCACCATCGACCGGGAGCTACTAAAGCCCAACGCGTCGGTGGCCCTCCACAAGCACAGCAACGCACTGGTGGACGTGCTGCCCCCTGAGGCCGACAGCAGCATCATGATGCTCACCTCAGGTGAGGGGTGAGGGATGGGGTACATGCCAGGGCCCAGGCGGGCGCCCCTGAGGGACAGGCAGGGAGCCCAAGCATTGCTCTCCACCCCCGCTCCCCTAGATCAGAAGCCAGATGTGATGTATGCGGACATCGGGGGCATGGACATCCAGAAGCAGGAGGTTCGGGAGGCCGTGGAGCTTCCGCTTACGCACTTCGAGCTCTATAAGCAGGTGAGGGACTGGCTGGAGGCGCCTCGGAGTCTTGGGGGGCTAGGGGGAGGTTGACAGACCTCCCTGCCGACTCATGGACCTCCGTCTCCCTCTTATGATCCAGATCGGTATCGACCCTCCCCGAGGCGTCCTCATGTATGGCCCTCCGGGCTGTGGGAAGACCATGTTGGCAAAAGCCGTGGCCCACCACACGACAGGTGAGTGGCAGGGCCCCCTCCCCCAGACCACTGACCTTCCTGGTGTGTCCATCCTTGTTCCCGCCTCTCACATCTTCCTCAGGCGGTACTGGACAGTCAGGTAGAATTTAGGCTCTGGGGTTCAGGCCCTAGGGTCCCTCTTTTTTCCTGACTGGTGCGGTTCTGTGGAGGTGACCTCAGCCACCGATCTCCCTCGACAGCTCAGTCCGATGGTGGGGAATTCACTGTCACTATATCATTGTCATCCCATTGCTCATCGATTCGCTCGAGCAGGCACCAGTAACATCTCCATTTTGAGACTTGTTACCGTTTTTGGCATATCAAATATACCATGGGTAGTTTGCCAGGCTCTGCTGTGCAGGCAAGATACTCTCGATAGCTTGCCAGGCTCTCCAAGAGGGGTGGAAGAATCGAACCCGGGTCAGCCACGTGCAAGGCAAACGCCCTACCGCTGTGCTATGGCTCCAGCTCATGGTGGGGAATTAAGCAGTGATTCTCCTACAGTGGGCAGTGAGTGCTTAGTATCTGGAAGGTCATGGAGGGGGGCCAACAGACATTCCCCCACACTCCCCCAAAACGAAATGCAACAGGAATTGTCAGATTCCACCCCCAAGCCATCAAAGAGCTTGGATGGATTTGGAAAACTTGGGTTCACATACATGGGCACACACACATATGCACACACATGTTTGGGGCCACAGTCCTTGGTGCTGGGGGACCAGTGGGTGGGCAGGCAATGGTAGGGATTGAACTCAGGGCCTCTCACATGGCTCGACATATGCTCTACCGCTTGAGTCACATCCCTGACCCTGTAAATGTATTTCTTACAGGTTCCAGACCAAAAAATCTGAAAGTTACAGTTTTAAAACAAAGGACAGGGGTCAGCACATTTATTAAAATTGTAATAAATGTGCACCAGGGAGCAGTTGAAGGCGACAGAGAAGCTGTGAGTTTTCTGGGCCAGACTGCCCAGTTTTGAACTCTAACTCCCCTCTACCTACTTACACAATCCCCTCAAAGTCAGCTGCCCTTTCCTGGTGTATAAGGAGACAACCAGAACTCTTCTTTTGCTTAGTTGTTTAGAAAGTTAAATCCATGTCAGGCTTCTTAAAACTATCCCTGGCACATGGGCAGTTATACCCCACCCCCCCATGTTGGCCAGGGTCATGGTCTTGCATTCACTCGCCAGTCACTGGAGTCCTGCTCTCCTGGACCCTGGACTAGGAAACTGCCGTGATTCCAACAAGCTTCCAGTGGCTAGAGGCAGAGGAGATATCTTGGGTTTGATCAGTCTATTGGTATTCACTGAGCACCTACTATGTGCCTGATGGGCTTGTGGGTGCTGGAAACACGGCAGCCAGCAGAGCAGTCTCACGGCTTGGGAACATGGTGGGGACCTACTTGACCCCACGCATGCGCGCGCGCATAAACTGGTCACACACATGTAAATAATCTGGCCAGTGGTGCTCGTACATGATGAGAGCAACTAAGCAAGGCGGAGAACCCAAGGGGTGTGACTGTGCCAGGGAAAGGAAGTGGTCAGGGAGATGTTTTGGGGTGATGTTTGCAAAAAGACCTAAATACTTGGGAGTGAGGAATGGGAGTCACAGGCCAAGGGCCTGTCGGGCCCAGAGGCCTTGAGGCAGGCATGTTCATTCATGTTTGGGGACCAGGTGCCTAGAGCTGAAGCCTGCAGGAGGGGCTTTGTGGAGAGAAGAGAAGTGGAGAAGGGATCGTCTGCGTGAGTCGGGAGGCAGGTCTGACCCTCTTGCCTGTGCCTCTTGGGCGGCCTTCCCAGAGGAAGCAGCTTGTAAGGAGTGTGTTGGGCATACAGTGGGGAGAAGGTGTCCAGTGGGGGAACTGGCATGTGCATAGGCCTGTGGGTAGGAAAGAGTTCCCTGAGGGAGTTTGAATAGGCCAAGACTAGACTCCACACACACAGGGAGCTTGTGCCTGTCTTTGTTTTTTCCTGTATTTATGGTCCCTATTCAGTAACCGCACGGGAATAGGTATCCAGAAAATGCTGAGGAGCAGGTTGAAGTGGGGGGTTCTACTGGGTCTGCAGGAGGTGAGAAAGGGCTTGGCTAGAAATAGCCTTTTTGCCCATCTAAGAGATTTTGTGGGTTGCCCTGAGAATAAGGTAGTTGTAGACACATAGAGGTTAAGAGACAGACACATATATTATCGAAAAACAAAATTATCTCTTTTTTTATTTTTATTTTTGGGTCAGGGCACACCTCGTGATGCTTAGGGGTTACTTCTGACTCTGCATTCAGGAATTATTCCTGGCAGGACTCAGGGGATGCCAGGGATGGAACCTGGGTTGCCACATGCAAAGTAAATGCCCTATCCACTGTACTATCTCTTCGGCCCCAAACTAATCCCATTATTGAAAATGAATTCAGAAATAGGTGAACTTGCTCTTGTGTTTTTAGTCAGCACACTAAAATATTTTCACATGGGCAGATAGAGAAGTTGAAAGATTTTTCTTTGGGGCCGCAGCTGGCAGTGCTGAGGGCTTATTCCTGGTTCTGTGCTCAGGGATCACTCGTAATAGTGTTCAGGGGACCATATGGGATGCTAGCCTCTCTCTCTCTCTCTCTCTCTCTCTCTCTCTCTCTCTCTCTCTCTCCCCTTCTCTCTCTCCCTCTCTCCCCTCTCTCTCTCCCCCGCCCCAGCCACCTACTTTTCATTTCTCAGCTTCTCATTCTCCACTGATGCTTGGGACCCATTAGACAGTAACTGCTTCCTCCTCCTCCACCCCTCATCCCTGTGCTTCTTTATTCTGTCAGTTTCTGTGAATTTGTCTGTGTCAGGTACTGGTATAAGTCGAATATAAATGTATAGAATGCATCTTTATGACTGACTTGCTTCATTTTATCCATGTAAAGTGTGCCGGGATTTCTTTCCTCTGGAAGGCTGAATAATACATCTTGCATATATATCACCTTTAATTTATCCCTCATTTGTTGCTGAACACTTAACTGCATTTTTACTATTTTTGAGCTACTGTGCCGTCTCTCTGGCCCCTCCCAGGGAACCATCTAGATGCCAAAGCACAGCTGACAGGTGACATGGCACCAGGGGTCAGGGATGGATCTCCTCAGTACCTGAACTTGCAGCGTACTCATGACTCCTCCCATGACTCCTCCCAGTTAGGACACAAAACTATCAGGTCTAGGGAAAGGACCCTGTCTCCCCTAGCCCCGGGTGCTTGGAGGAAGGCCTGGGGGTTAGTCCTTGAAATACAGTAGGTTGGGGCTGGAGCGATAGCACAGTGGGTAGGGCATTTGCCTTGCATGCGGCCAACCCGGGTTCAATTCTCAGCATCCCATATGTACCACCAGGAGTAATTCCTGAGTGCAGAGCCAGGAGTAACCCCTGTGTATCACCGGGTGTGACCCAAAAAGAAAAAAAAAAAAAGAAATATAGTAGGTGGTTTGAAAACAGACAACTTTAAGTGGAGCCAGAGAAGTAGCATAGCAGGTAGGTTGCTAGCTTTGCACAAGGCTGACCAGGGGTTAACAACTGGGCATTATGGATGGTCTCCTGAGCACCACCAGACATCGAACAAGAAACAGGCAGTATTAAACTAAGAGGTTAACTTGTTGACACTAGCACTGCAGTCTGTGTTCATGAAGCCACCTCCAAGTGTCAGCCCGGATAGTGCCTGCTGGCATCCCTGTGTTCAAAGGGGGTTCAGAAAGCTGAGGAGGGGCCACCCAAGTGATGGAGTGTGTGCCTTGCATGTACATGGCCCTGGTTTTCATCTTGGGCATCGCATTTCCCCTTCCCCTGGCCAGCTGCATGCAGTGCTAGTGGCCCCAGAGCACTGCCCAGCCATAGCACGCTGGGAGTGGGCCCCACAACTATAAGTAAGTGGGCTGAGAGCTCAGGGGCTGGAGTGCATGCTTTGCTTGCCAGGTTTGCTCCTGGCTCTGTGTGGTCCCCAAGCACACCTGGTCTGGTCCCCAAACAAAAAGGCAGAGAACCAATGGACATGCCTGTGGTCTCTGGCTCTTGCTCACTGTTGCAAAGTGGATCCCTGGAGTCCCACCGAACCCCATGAGGCAGTGAGATGTACTGGTTTCTTACTGTTTTTCCAAGCACTCCAGAAACACAGATTATTGGGCCGGAGCGATAGCACAGCAGGGAGGGTGTTTGCCTTGCATGCGGCTGACCCAGGTTCGATTCCCAGCATCCCATATGGTCTCCCGAGCACTGCCAGGAGTAATCCCTGAGTGCATGAGCCAGAAATGACCCCTGTGCATTGCCGGGTGTGACCCAAAAAGCTAAAAAACAAAACAGTAACACAGATTATTTTTTGTCTTTGAGTCATAGTTGTTATCACCTCTCTCTCCATATGGATGTGTTGGATGCTAGGTGCATTTTTTTATTCTTTTAAACTCTCCTATTTTTGAAACATCGGGCCCCTAAAATGATGCAACTGTTGATATGTTTCATTGTTTGGGTTGCCAGGCCCCAGCCCTGGTGTGACAGGGCAACCCAGTTAGTGGGAGTGGACATCAAAGACAGGGCTGTCCTTAGGAGGAGTCCCAGTTCCTGCCACATCGGAGCAGGCTCCAACCCTAGTCCCCTGTCCTGTCCTCAGCTGCCTTTATCAGGGTCGTAGGCTCCGAGTTCGTACAGAAGTACCTGGGTGAGGGCCCCCGCATGGTCCGTGATGTCTTCCGCCTGGCCAAGGAGAACGCCCCTGCCATCATCTTCATCGATGAGATTGATGCCATTGCCACCAAGAGATTTGACGCCCAGACGGGAGGTACAGGACACACACTCAAATAGGGCTTGGGTGTGGGGCCAGGTGGCTGCGTGGGGCACCCCAGACTGACCATGCTATGCTTTTTCCAGCGGACAGGGAAGTTCAGAGAATTCTGCTGGAGCTGCTGAATCAAATGGACGGGTTTGACCAGAATGTGAATGTCAAGGTTCGAATTTGGAATGAGGGTGTGGAAGTGGGGTGGGAGGGCTGGAGATGGGGAGGGGGCGGGGGTGGTTGGAGACAAGAATCTGAGGCAGCCTGTCCCTGTTCCAGGTGATCATGGCGACCAACAGAGCCGACACCCTAGATCCTGCCCTGCTGCGGCCTGGCCGCCTTGACCGGAAGATCGAATTCCCACTCCCCGACCGCCGCCAGAAGAGGCTGATCTTCTCCACCATCACCAGCAAAATGAATCTCTCAGAGGAAGTGGACTTGGAAGACTGTATCCTGCCCTCGGAGGGTGGGAAGGGCAGCAGTTGGGAAAGAGGATTCTTGTCCCCTCTGCCATGGTCCAGAGGGTGGCAGGTGGAGACTGGTGCCCAGGGTGGGGGGTGGCTTCCAGCCCCTGGCACTCTTCCAGCCCCTGTAGTGGATCCTACAGAAAATAGTTTCCTTAACTCCCTTCTGCAGATGTGGCCCGGCCAGATAAGATTTCTGGTGCTGACATCAACTCCATCTGTCAGGAGGTGAGTCAAGGTGTTGTTCTAACACTAGGGCAGGGGTGAGTGGAGATCTAACCCCCTCTGCTGCCCTCGCTTTCTCCCTCACTGCTTCCCTGGGGATGGGCCCTGCCCATGTCTTCCTCCACCCTCACTAAGGCTAGAAACTGTATTATATATACAAAATTAAGCATTTTGGTGCCAGAGAGATAGTACAAGGGGGAGGGTGCTTGCCTTGCATGCAGCTGACCAATTCAATCCCTGGCATCCCATATGGACCCCTGAGCACTGCCAGGGGTGTTCTCTGAGTGCAGAGACAGGAGTAACCCCTGAGCATCGCTGGGTGTGGCCCAACAACAAAGTTATCTCCAATGAGGTAACTTTGGTTTACAAGATGGAGTATCTAAGTTTTCATGCTAACCACACCCACCATCACCACCAAGAGCCCGTTTTTTCACTTCTGTCTCAACAGAGTGGGATGCTGGCAGTTAGGGAGAATCGCTACATTGTTCTGGCCAAGGACTTCGAGAAAGCTTATAAGACAGTCATCAAGAAGGATGAACAGGAGCATGAGTTTTACAAGTGACCCTGCCCCTGCCCCACCTCAGGGGCCAGGTGCTGTTGTCTCTCACCTCCCCAGCTTCTGTCCCCAAACCCTGTTCTCTTTTTCTCTTTATCCAGGATTGGTTTGGTCAATAAATACACAAGATGAAATCCGTTTCATTCCTCAGAGAGCTAATTCCTTTAGTGAATCTGGGCCCTGAAAAGACTCCTATCTGCCACATGAAGAGACAAGCAGGAGAACAGGGTTCCAGCAAAGGGCAGGGGCTGGAGCGACAGCACAGCGGGTAGGGCATTTGTCTTCCACGTGGCCGACCTGGGTTCAATTCCCAGCATCCCATATGGTCCCCTGAGCACCGCCAGGAATGAGTCCTGAGTGCAGAGCCAGGAGTAACCCCTGAGGATTGCCAGGTATGGCCCAAAAAGCCAAAAGAAAAAGAAAAAGAAAAGAAAAAAAGAGAAGCAAAGGAGTCTAAAGTGGGGAGGGTGCTCATCTTGCACCCTGGCTGACCCGATTTGATCCAGAACACTCCATATGATCCTCTGAGAGCCAGTAGTAAGCCCTGGGCACTTCCAGTATGATCTAAAAACTGAAAAGGAGAGAGAAGCAAAGAATTCTAACCAAATGACGTGAGAAATTTGAGGAGAGGGAGAGATTGTGCACCTTAGGCTAG
Organism: Sorex araneus; assembly: GCF_027595985.1. NCBI lineage: Eukaryota > Metazoa > Chordata > Mammalia > Eulipotyphla > Soricidae > Sorex > Sorex araneus. The sequence continues at coordinate 44,438,248 of NC_073309.1, forward strand.
CTAGCTCTTCACCACTAAAGAAAGCCCTTCACCACCAGAAAGCTGGTACAAGTGTCCCTGCCCACATTTCCCACAAGCCAATGAATTTTCTAGTGCTGAATACAGCTTGAACCATGATTAAAGCCTTCCCCGCAGTTCATTACATTCATATGGTTTCACAACAGCTTGACAACTCCGATGCTTAAGTATTTAAGTTAGGGTTAAATGCATTCTTTTTAGTTAAATAGTTTCTCACCTATTTTAAAGTTTGCTTAATGATAGGGCTGCAGAGATGGGTAAGGTGGGTACGGCAGTTGCCTTGCACACAAAATATTCCAGAAAAAAAAATAAGTACTCAATAAATAGGGAATACCTTAGATTTATGAACAGAGATGTTTCATTTTTCATAATATTCTCCCAAATTGATTTACACATTCAACGTAACTCCAGAAGAAAAAAAATCCACAAGGAGTGTAAATGTATAACCTGGTAATAAAATATATGTGTTGGGCTGATCATCTGGCCTACTAACAGAGCACATGCTTCACAAGTGTGAAGTCTGGGCTTGACCTGGCTCCATACACAAATAAAATAGAATAAAAAATTAAATGTGTGTGCAAATGTAAAGTGCAAAGGATTCCTAGGGCAGACTGAAAAAAAAAAGTACTTGCTTCAGCAACACATATACTAAAACTGGTATTATACTGAGAAGGTCAGCAAGGCCTCTGCATAAAGAAGACAAAGGAGGAAGAGGAGGATTTATGACAGAACAATTACAATTAGGAACAGTGGATAGTGGTAAAAGGACAGACAAAATGGCCAGTGGATATGAGTAGAGAGTATCCCCCAGATTTGTGATAAAAGAGACGTGAGATACATTAAATGGGGCTTTAATGTCTGGACAGTCATAAGGAAACAATTGGTCTTTGAGGTTTTCCTCATTCCACTGACAGCAATGAGACCTATCTATGACATATCTAAATGTAAAAGCCTAAACATTGTAGGTAAAATCAGAAAAAAGGGAGAGTGCAATGGACTTGGAGCTGAGGATTTGCACGCAGCAGGCCAGCTTTGAACTCCAGCACCACCTGTCCTTCAAGCACCACCAGGCGAAACACCAAAGCATTGAAATAGCAGAAGCCCTTAAGCATAGCAAGTTGTGGTTCTAAAAGCAAAAAAAAATAATAATAATAATAACAACAACAAAAAAGAAAAAGGTCAGAATGTTTACAAAGATTTCCTAGATGGGAAACCAACCAAAGCTCTAACTTAAGGGGGGGAAATAATACAATGGGTATGAATTCAAAGTGTGGATGCATTTTGGTGACCAAGAACCATTCCTCTGGTGAGTCAGCCGACAGCGATAAACAATGGAGGAATAGGCAATGAGGGAAATGAGGGAATGGGGAAGGAAGGAACGGAGCTACAGGGTGGTTGGCAATCAGTGACCCTTTATTTCCTCCTACCATCCAATCCCTGTTTGGGATCCTCCTTTTGGGGATGTTAGGAAGTAAGGGCAACTGAGGCTAAAGTCAAGTAAATATGATGGATGCCCAGGAGTAAATATTATTTGGAGTCAACTTTCATGTTACAAAAGCATATTTTAACTGTCTTCCTGTGTCTACACAAAAAGGACATTGCTAAACCATGCAAAGTACATAAAAGAAGCAGAAAAGCAATATAGGATTATTAGTGCCTAATGGAATTGGATGTGCCTCAGGAGCACTATGATGGGAGTAACTCAATAAACCTAAGCTCCTTGCAGGAGGAGCATGGACAAACTAATGTTATGCAACAATTTTACACCTAAAAAAGAAAGAAACTTAGAGCTGAAGAGATAGTATAGCAGATGAGGTGCTTGCCTTGCACGCAGTCAACATGGGTTCAGTCCCCAGTACTATATGGTTTCCCCAATCACTTTCAGGAGTGATCCCTAAATACAAAGTCAGGAGTAAGCCCTGAGTACTGTTGGGTGTGGTAAGGAAAGAGAAAGAAAGAAAGAAAGAAAGAAAAGAAAGAAAGAAAGAAAGAAAGAAAGAAAGAAAGAAAGAAAGAAAGAAAGAAAGAAAGAAAGAAAGAAAGAAAGAAAGAAAGAAAGAAAGAAAGAAAGAAAGAAAAAAGGAGGAAGGGAGAGAGGGATGGAGGAAGAGAATGAATTCTATTTGTAATATACAAAAATGTAAAAAGTGAAAAGGAGGGCCAGAGAGATAGTACAGCGGGTAAGGTGCTTGCCTTACACACAACTGACCCAGGTTCAATGTTCAGCATCCCATTTGGTACCCCAAGCCCACCAGAAGTGACTCCCGGGCACAGAGCCAGGAGTTACCCCTGGCACTGCCAGTTATGGCAAAAACCAAAAACTAAATAAATTTAAAATGATTAAAAAGTGAAAAGGAGGATCCAGGGAGGCCATACTGTAGATAAGTCACCAACCTTGCATTAAGTCAACCCTGGTTAAATCCCCAGCACCATATATGGTCCCTAAGCACCACCAGAAGTGAACCCTGAGTATTATTAGGAGTAGCCCCTGAGCATCACCAGATTAATAACCCCAGCCCCCCAAAAGAGAAATAAGGCCAGTGAGATAGTATAGGGGTTGAGGAACTTGCCTTGCATATGGCTGACACTAGTGCAAATCATGGCATTACATTTTATCCCAAAGCACCACCAGGAGTTATCCCTGAGTATAGAGCCAGGAATAAGCCCTGAGCACTGCCGGGTGTGGCTCAAAAACAAAAAGCAAAAAAGGAAAAAGCAAATAGTGGCAGAAGCTACTCCCATTAATATATCCTACAATAGATGCACAGAAAAACTCTATAAAGAACACTTACTACCAGGTTAAGAGAAAAAAGGCAATCAATGAGACAATGGTACATTCTTCATTTTGCTTCTGTATATACTTTGCTATCAGAAATTCAACCCAGGGTCTCACATATACAAGGCAAGTGATATACTGCTAAGTCACATCCTCTACCAAGTTTTTTTAAGTTTTAAACAAATAAGACATTTGAAAATTTTCAGAAAAGAGGGCAGCCAGATGGACAATAAATATATATAGAGATTTTGCACTTGCATAAGGGAGAAATGAAAGTTAAAATCATATTGTGGATGCCACTACATATCCACCACTATGACTAAAGGGGAAAAATGGAAAATACCAAATGTTGGGGGACTATTTAGAGCAACAGAAATCTTGTACATGGCTGGAAAAATGTAATATTATTGGTCTGGTCACTTTTGAAAGCTGTTTGTCATTGTCTAGTAAGTTACCATATGATCTAGAAATTTTCCTTTGTTATAATCTAAAAATTCACATATAAATGTCCTCAAATGCACGAACAAACATATGAATACTAGCACCATTCTAAGAGCGAAATCTGGAAACAAGCCTATGAACACAAGCAAGCATTAACTTGTCTTGTATTCTTGCAATGAAATCATACGTAGTTAGAGCCAACTCTATGCAATAACATGTGAGCTTCAGAAATAATATTGAATTACAGTAGTCAATAATGCAGCATATATACTGTATAATTTCATTTATACAAAATTCAAATATAATCAAATAAATCTGGTATTAGAAGTTTGGACAGGACTGGAGAGAGAGTACAGTGGATAAGGTGCCACTGTATGCCACTGTATGAACTGCCTTGCATGCAGTTGCAATGTGTTCAATCCCCCACACCCCAGATGGACCCTCCGGCACCATCAGGTATGATTCCTAAATGAAGAGCCAAGAGTAATTCCTGAGTAATAACTGCTGGGTGTGGCTCCCCACAAAAAAAGAAATCTTAATATAGATTATCTTTGAGATTAATGGCTTTTCTGTGAATAAAAATTGATCCTGGGACCTGGACAAATAGTACAGCTGTTGAGGTGCATGCCTAGCATATGCCAAAGCAGATTCTACTCTAGGAACCACGTAGTCCCCTGAGCATCACTGGGTGAAGCCCTGAAGGCTCCTGAGCACCACTAGGTATGGCCCTGGAGGACTCCAGCAATGATCAGGTAATTCCTGGCACTGCAGGTGCTGAGTAGTATTACACCCTCAGGTCCTTGTATTGAACTGTTGACCCAGTTAGTCAAGAATAACTGGTGAGCCCCCTGGGCCTCCTGAGCACCACTTGGGATACATTAGTCTCAGTTTGGTTATTATCCTAGTTTTGGTTTCATGAATATTCAAATTATGAAAGCATTTGCACTCTTTTCCATTTTGAATGTATACTGCCACCAAGTTTACAATGGAGAAAAGATACCGGGTGAAGGAAAGATGAGCCTGAAAAGATTAATAACTTCCATCTGGGGCCAGGAATATAGTAAAGGGGTTAAGGCATTTGCTTTGCTTGTGGCCAACCTTGCTTCAAATTCCAGCACCTCACATACTCCCAACCACCACCAGGAGTGATCCCTGAGTGCAGAACCAGGAATAAGCACCACTGGATGTGGCCCATCACTTGTACCACTTGTGATCCCGTTGCTCTTCGATTTGCTCAAGTGGGCGCCAGTAACGTCTCCGTTAGTCCCCATAGCGTGCCAGCGTAGCCCAATGGTATTTGCTTGCTCCAGGAACAGGAAGAGCCTCAAACTGTTCATTCAGGGTTTTGACAAAGAAATCTGACCATCTCGTAGGTGGGCAGCCACGCGGTCTTTTGACATCCAGTGAAATCCAGTTGGTAACAGCTCTAGTCCAGCGGTCATCTCTGAATCGCATTACGTGTCCGGCCCATCTGTTTTTTGACGCCTTGGCAAACAAGACAGCGTCCCTGATTCTTGATCGTTGACAGAGGTTAGAACTCTGGATTCCTTCTCTCACTTGAGTGAAACGTGATATTCCAAGCATAGCTCTCTCGATTCCTCTTTGGGATACCCGAATAATGTTCTCATCCTGTTTTTGTAGGACCCAGGTCTCTGAGGCGTATGTTAGTGCAGGAAGAATGGTGGAGTCGAAAAGATGTGCCCATAAACAATAACAATCTCATCTGTGGGGGGCCAGAGCGATAGTACAGTGGATAGCATTCTTCCTTTGCATATGGTCGATCTGGGTTTGATCTCCAGCATTCCATATGTTCCCAAGCACCACCAAGGATAATTCCTGAGTACAGAGCCAGGACTCACCCTTGAGCATCACCTCGTTTGACGCAAAAGCAAAAAAAAAAATCTCATCTGTATTGGAAGCTAACACAGAAATAACACAATAAAAAAACTGTCTTTGGGGTTTATAATTATCTCAAAAGGGAAAAGGTAAGTGCATAAGAATATATGCGAATTGTAACAATGCATACCACTTATGCAATAGTAATACATACCACTTATATAATAGCCCACTAGCTCTCTCACTTTACTAACTGCATTTGCCTTCAAAATGATCTCCAGTCGGCTTGAACCTCCCAAGCAAGAACCCAAGAGGAAAACTATTGAACCAGTTAGGATTCAATCAGAGAAGAGGCATCATGAAGTGCAAGATTTTAGGGCCTGCAGAATCTAGTGAAGAAAATTATGGGATGCCATTGCCTCCACTTCGAGAGAGTGGACCTAAATTAAGTCACTGCTGAAGTCAAGAAATAAGAACAGAACTTGAAATAGGAGAAAGTGAAGATAAACTGGAATCCAGGCCAGTGTCTCCAACTTCCATGACGTGGGTAATCTATAGAAGGGGGCATTCTGCCAAGAACTGAAAACATCCCTGGTCCAATACTAGAGAAACGAAGGACAGGTGTGGGGCAGAACAGAAGTAGGGGGTGGCTGTGATACAGGTCAGTGAGGCCATCAGCACTACAGAGAGCTCCGGAACCACGGAGAGGTCCAGAGGTGACCTCTGCAGCAACCCCAGAGCAGGAACAGTCCTTCAAGCAGAAGCTTCCCTTCTAAGTAAACATGGCACAAGGTTGTTTCCACCAAGTCCACCCTAAAACCACTCAGGAAAAGAGTGCTTGGAGAAAGTTCCAGTTCAGGTAAAAAAAAAAAAAAAAAAAAAACACGGTCTTTTTTAGTTTGTTTTGGGGCCTCACCTGAAGATGAGGTGAGGCTGGTGAGGCTCTGTGTTCAGGAACCACTCAGTGCTTGGAGTGCATATGGAATGCCAAAGATCAAACCCGGCTAGGCTGTGTATAAAGCAAATGCCCTACTCTCTTTACTATAACTCCAGCCTTACTACCATTGTATTTAAAAAAAAAAAAAAAAAAAAAAAACAGCCTGTCATTCCTCTGTTCAGATATCTGGAAAGGCTTCGTTATCTCGCCAAAGTAAAACTAGTGACACTCCCAAAAATAATCCGCAGGAGGTTTTACTTTTAACTCCTTTTCTTTTCTCATTTCTGTGTCACTCTGTTGCCACTCAGATCACCTTGCTACTACTTCAACATACCAAAAGTAGAACTAAATCACCTTTGCCCATTCCCTCCACCCTTTACTGCCACTGGTTATACCTTGTTTACCCACTCAGTCATTCTGGACCTGCTCAAATATCACAGTCTCTGGAAGGAATTATCTGAGATGACTGAAAATAAAATTACCATGGGCACTCCACCTCCGAATGGTCATTTTCTCCTTTTTTGGCTTTTTGGGTCACACCTGTCAATGCACAGGGGTTATGCCTGGCTTTGCACTCAGGAATTACTCCTGGCAGTGCTCAGGGGACCATATGGGATGCTGGGAATTGAACCCAGGTCAGCCGCATGCACGGCAAACGCCCTACCCACTATACTATCACTCCAGCCCCCGAATCATTACTTTTTAACAGGGTGTTTACCATCACCTGAAATACTGTTATTACTTAACATTTTCTACAACTCCCTATAGAGCCTAAACTCCATATGATTTATTTTTTCCTATCGAATTTATAACTACACCCATAAACTACTTATAACCATGTCTGACACATTATAAGAGCTTATTGCATTTTCTTGGTAAAATGAATAGGATTGGAGAGAGAATACAAGAATGAAGGCACCTGCCTAGCATGTGCCTGCAGCTGTGACCTTGGTTCAAATCTCAGTATCTCATATGGTCCCATGAGTACTACCAGGCATTATCTTTGAGCACAGAGCCAAAGTGGTCCCTGAGCACTTCTGGGTGTGCCACCATAAATAAATAAATTTTAATGTAGATCAAAAATAGCCTTAGCTAGTTCTTAAGTGAAGCTAACTTGTTACTAAGACTTAGGCCTGTTTTCTTCCCAGCCCCACCAAAGATGCAGTTACCAATAATTTTTGTTGACAGTCAAATGTGTTTCCAAAGTGAACCTCCATTGGGACCAGGGCGATAATAAAGCAGGGAGGGCATTTGCCTTGCATGTGGCCAACTTGAGTTTAATCCCAGCCACCACATATGGTCCCCCAGCCCCCACCAGGAGTAATCTCTGATCACAGAGCCAAAAGTAATCCCTGAACCCCACCAGGAGTGGCCCAAAATCAAAATCCCCAAAAGTAAACTTTTTCTTCTCTCTACTCATATAGCATGTGTCTGATATATGACTAGACACGTGCATGCACAGACTTTGCAGAACCATAACACATTTCTTGTGCTAAATATAATGTATCATCTTTACACCTAAACTATAGACTCCCAGTTTTACAGCCTCAAGAAGCAGCGCCACTGCAAATCTGGTTGCTCAAATCCTAAGAGAATCATGAGTCCTGAACTGCAGGTGCCTTTCTCAAGCCACCCTTCATGAAGTAATCACTATGATCGATGTGCCCATCTTTCAAGAGGAAACGTGATCCGTGAACCCACATGCTCCCCTTCACACTGATTTTCTTCACCTTTCTCATAAGAATCACCCTCCAAGTCTAGCTGACTGGCACATCAGTCTTAGTGCCATACCTGGAGACTTCAATATTCTCCTTTTCCCCCCAAGTTGACTCACTCATTTCAATGAACTGCATTTATTGATGAGTGGATAACAGTTTGGTGGTGGTGGAAGCCACACCCGGTGGTGCTCAGGAACCATTCCCAGCTCAGTGCTCAGGAATTGCTCCTGGCAGAGCTTAGGGGACCAGGCGGTATGGGAGACTGAACCCAGGCCTCCTATCTGCAAAGTGTGTGCTCCAGCTTATTGAGCTATCTCTCCCTGGACAAAACTAGATGCATGTTTAATGTTCTTTTTCTCTTTATAAAATCCTGAGGCTGGAGCAATAGTACAGTGGGTAGGGCGTTTGCTTTGCATGTGGCTGACCCGGATTTGATTCCCAGCATCCCATTTGGTCCCCTGAGCACTGCCAGAAGTAATTCCTGAGTGCAGAGCCAGAAGTAACCTCTGAACATAGCCAGGTATGACCCAAATAGCCCAAAAACATCCTTATAATGTTGAAATTGCTTTACTGCTGGGATTTGTGATATAAATTCTGGGCTCTTTGGCAGGGGGGTAGCACATAGACCTTAGCCAACATCTGGCAGTGATCAGGGATTACTCCTACCTCTGTACTCAGGGATCACTCCTTGCAGTATTAAGGAAATACTTGGTACTACGGATGGAACCATGGTCAGTTGCATGAAGGCAAGTGCCTTGATCCATGTACCATCTCTCATGAATCATGTAATACAAATTTTTTGTTTGTTTGTTTGTTTGTTTGCAGGGGTCACATCTAGTGGTGCTCAGGGCTTACTCCTGGCTCTGTGCTCAGGGATCATTTTGGCAGGGCTTGAAGGACTCTTGGGTTCAAGAGATTGAACCTGGTGAGCTTCATGTAAAGCAAGTGCCCCAACCTGCTGTACTATCTGTTCAGTCATACCCCTTTTGCCCCCCGTGGTACAAATTCTTAACCAACTGTAAAATCTGAAAAACCAAAATTTCCGCCCTGACTCAGTAACCTCAAACTCACATGGTCCGTGTGACACTATGCAAATAGTGTGCACTTTCCCCCCATTTGTCTAAAGCCAACACCATAGCTTTTGACTCTTCTAAAGTCATCAGAGAGGGCAGCAGGGTGTCACAGTGGCCTGTGGAGCACCTGCCCTGCAGGTGTACAATTTTGAGCTCCAATCCCTGGCACCCCACAGCCCAGAGGAAGGTTATTCTCTGCATCTGAATTGTTAGAATGTGATGTCTTCAGAGAATGGCCAGATGAGAAAGCTTTCCATGATCCTGAAGCATACTATATTGCATTCCTCAATGTAGCAATTGGATGAAAAAGCATTTCTGTGATTATTTGTGAGTGTTCACTGCTTGATGTCTGGATTCCCCCTTAGACTTGATTGCAGCAGGGGCCCTTCTCTCCACCATTATGTACAAAGCATGAGCAGTACAGGGTATGAAATGAGTGCAGAGTGGATACTATGCACTGCTGTCAGTGGTCTGAAGTTCAACCTCTTCCTCTGCATGGAAAGTAGAGGTTGGACACATTTTTAGGAGCGAAAAGGAGCTGAGGCTTAGAAGATTAGAAGCATGCTGGTGCTCATGAATCTACAACCAAGGGTTTATCAAAGGACACATATACATTTCAAAAGTAAAAGAGAGAGAGTAAAAGATGACAAATGTGCTCACAAGTGTCAGGATAAATTTTAGGGCTCTGGTCTCTGAGGACACTCAAGGGAGTTTCCTAGTGCTCTGAAGGTACTGGACTTCCTGTCTGTGCTTGTAAAGGAAGATCATGGATCCACTAGCCCATATCATCAATCCCAAACAAGTCACATAGACAGAGATAAACATAGCTTAAAATTTTTGATTCCACAATTGTATCAGGAAACAAATGAGAACAATATCTAACATTTGACATCATGCTCCTATTCCTGCTATGTTTTCATCCAGTGATTCTCCTGAGAACAACAATATTAACCATCAAGTGTAAAAAACCAGCTTGAGACACATGAAAAATGAAACTGCTTTGGGGATCTGAATCTGAGATCTGCCCAGTTAGAATTTGGGGCATTAATACTTTGAGCCTGGAAGCCACACAAAACAAAGCCACGTGAAAGAAAGGTGTTAAGGGAATTTTCCCAGACCACTCTATAAAAATAAATGACAGGTTTACAACTGATGTCATACAAAAATTATTTAACCTAAAGACTGCCATTGTTGGAAGGACGCTTCCACAGAGAAGGGTCAGAGTATTGGCTAGCACAAGGTGACTGACACTTGGCTCCACCAGTCTCAATACCTGCCTCCCGGAAAGAGAGCAGAGAAAATGGCAAAGAAGTGAAGCATTGCCCAGAACGCCTATTCCAGTTTGAGAGAGGATGACCACTCGGTGATGCTCAAGGGCTGCCCCTATCTCAGTACTTGGGGACCACTCTTATCAGTTTTTGGGGAACTTCGAGGACTAGGGACTGGACCCAGGGATCCCAAGAAGCAGTCCAACCCTTTGACCGATCTCTCAGGCCACTACCATATGTGTGGTATAGAATTAATATCCATAACACATAGAGAACCGCTGAAGTTCAACAATAAAAACAACCAAATTAAAAAGTAAGGAAAGGATTTCAGAGCCACTTCTCTTAAAGAGATTAGTGTTAGAAGCACTCTAGAGGGGGGCAGGCCAGCACCTGATCAAACCAAGCCCAGTAGCACTCGCTCCACACTCCAAAGTCACCACCATGCCTCCAGCCAGACTCCATCATCTCAGGATTGAGCCTTACCAAGAAAATAACCTGCTGAAAACTCAAGTACACAGGTTCCTATAACCGAAATCTCCAGGCTCTTTTGGAGTTGGGACGGGCTATCTCCCGACACCTTGCTGTACGTCTGGAAGCCCCAGCAGTCACATCCACAGTCAAAAATCACTGCCCTGTTAAAATTTTAACTCCAGCTGTACTGTACAGTTAAAAATTCTGGATTTTCTGGAACACATGCCACAATATCTCCAAATTCTACAACACTGATAATCCATCAGGAGCACACCATATTGTAGATGGGATATAACGTAGAAACCAACCAAGCTCAACTAACAAAAACATTAATACAGAAGGCTTAATTTAGTAATTCCTCAGACAAGGACTTAATGTCCCCAATACAACAATTTACACTAATTTTCTTTTAAGGAAATATTTTTGATCATTCCATTAGCAATTTATTGGTAACAAGCAATATAAAATAAATCATTTTGAGCCTGCTACAGGGCAGGCTTGAGGGGTTGTTGGGAAAATTGGAGACAATAGTGGTGGTGGGATTGGTGTTAGAATACTGAATGCATGTAACAAATGATCATGAACAACTTTGTAAACCACTGTGTTTAAATAAAGTGTTTGGGGGGGGGGATTTTACATATGTAGGCCTTACCTATTTCATGTAAACTTCAAAATGTATTATCATCGACTCTTTAAGTTTTATTAATAACATATAAGACATGATTATTACCATAATGAGATACAAGTATAAAATAAATTTTAATGAAATATATTTTAGATTCCAGAGCTTAAAACTTCACTTATATAAATAATAATAGGCATTTTATTATATTGTACTAAATGGTACTAATTTCCATATATATTGGTCAAAACACATAATAATCATAAATTGGATTTTACTGATTTATATTCTGATCATTCTATTTTCTATTTCAAGTTTTGTTGGAATAAGCAATATAAAGTAAATTTGTTATGTGCCTATGGGATCAGGCTGGGGTTGGGAGGGAAACTGGGGACATTGGTGGAGGGATGGACACACTGGTGGGGGTAGAACACTAAAGCTTAAAACATCTGTATCATGAACAACTTTGTAAGTCATGGTGTTTTAATAAAAATAAATTAAATTAAAAGTAAATAAAATTTTAAAATAAAAAGATGTGTTAGTGACCAAGAAGCACATGAAAAAAATGCTCAACATCACTAATCAGTATGGAAAGGCTAACTGCAATGAGAAGGATGTACTAGTTCACATTCATTAAGATGGCTATTATAGGGCCAGAGAGATAGTATGTGGGATCGGGTGCTTGCCTTGCATACATCCAACCTGATTTGGATTCCTGGCACCACATATGGTCCCCTGAATCCCACCAGGAATGATTCCCAAGCACAACACCAAGAGTAATTCCTAAGCACAGCTAAGTGTAACCCAAACTCACCCCTCAAAAAAAAGGGAAACACCAAGGAGAGAATAGAAGGGTGAGGTCCCATTAACTCCAGTTCAACTCCCAGCACTACTAGGGGTCTCTCCTGAGCACAAAGCCAGGAGCAGCTCTGAACACTGTTATGTGTGGCCCCAAAATATAACCAAAAAAAAGAGCACAGGGGCCAGAGAGATAGTAGAGCCAATAGGGTGCTTGCCTTGCATGAGGTCAACCCAAGTTTGTTCCCTGGAGCTTCCTATGGTACCCTGAGCCCAGAGAAATGATCTCTGAGTGCAGAGCCAGAAGTTAACCCTGACCACCAACATGTGTGGCCTAAAATCAAACCAAAAAATAGAGCTCAACTTTGGAGAGCACCGTAGCTGAGTGTGAGAGCACCACAAACACAAAAGGATGTGTGAACCCCAGTGAACATCCCCAGCCAGGCATGTCATCAACGTGTGTTCACAATAGGCCAGCGGGGCTCTATCTCTCCCACCGCCAGCGTTTGGTAGTCTCACGCCGCTCCCCCCACCCTGGGGAGGCTGATGGAGATGGGCAGGCGAAGGAAGGAAGGAGTGCCAGGCTGGTCGTATCAATCGCAGTTTATTCCAATCTCCGTTCCCCTTCTGCTTCTGTCTCTTCGCCCTTCTGCTTCTCTCTCTCCCAAGCCCCACTCACTCTCACTTCTTTCGCCTTGTGTTCTGCTTCTGTGTCTCCCCTGCTTCTGTGTCTTCTCTGGTGCTTCTGTGTGTTCTTCCCTACTTCTCCTACAGTCTTAGTTTATATAGCAATCACATAGGGTGGTAACACAAAGGTGGGTTGGAACATTAACACATCAACAAAGAGGTAAGACCACTCCTCAAGGACACAATCTCATCTAAGAAAATTACTAGGAGATCTGCTCAAGGGTGGGATCCAAACAAGGGTGTGTCGATTTCTTCTTTCCTCAACTAGTAATCCACTTAAATAGTTGTAGTAAACCTACTTTTATTATTTCTAGCAATGCCATTCTGTATGAGCACAGTAAGAGATATAAACTTAAAGTTTGGTTCTTCCTGAGGACATCTCACTATACATTCCAGACCACAGTCCTCAGGCCAGGTTAATGTTCCTAACCCCAGCAGGGTCCTAGTCTCGTCATTACCTTTGGATCATGACAGCATTTGTCTATGACCATGCTCTCAACTTATAGTTGAGCATTGTGGCACTTTGGCCTGGCCCATTTCGATATCAGGGTAGCTCACAGCTTGCCCTGGGTCCATTCCGACCCTCATTGGAACCCTGCTTTTGGGGTGCTAGGAACTAAGGGCAACTGAGTTAAGAAAGCAGGTGCCCAGGAGTAAATATTATTTGGAGTCAATCAACTCCCAAATTACAAGAACATAATATTAACTGTCTTCCTATGTCCATACAGAAAGGATATTGCTTTAAGGTAAACTATGCAAAAGAGAGAAAAGCAATATTTAACTTACAATACAAGTTCAATGTCCTAGAAGGATCTGATCTTACAAGTTAACAGAATATGATTAGGGGAAAAGGTGATTAACTGGTTGGGAAGGAGAGTGCAGAGAAGAGTTTACAGATAAACAAAGGAATGGGAGCACTGTGATGGGTGTAACCCAATAAAAGTTCCCTGCAGCAAGGCTGAAAGGACAAACCCAGTGTTCTCCTACAATCAATACAACAATAAAGGGAAGGAGGATAGGAGAAGAAAATAATAATCTTTTAAAACTGCACATTCTTATTAGCATTATATCCTGCACAATGGCAAAATGAAATTCATGGGGCCAGAGCAATAGTACAATGGGTAGGGCACTTCTCTTGCACATGACTGAACCTGGTTCAGTCCCCAGCATCACATATGGTTCACCACCAGGTTTAATTCCTGAATTCAGAGCCAGGAGTAACCCCTGAGCATCATCTGGTATGGACCCAAAACCCAAAACAGAAAGAAACTCAAATTTTCATCAGTTCAGGAGGGCTAAATAAAATGTAGTTATATTTGTGATGAAATTATTATTCAACCACAAAGTGGGATAGATCATTGATATCTGCTATTACCTGGATCAATCCTGAATAGATTTTGCTAAGTAGCAGGAGTTTTATTCTTTTTGGGTCACACCCGGCGATCCACAGGGGTTAATCCTGGCTCATATACCCAGAAATTGCTCCTGGTGGTGCTAAGGGGACCATCTGGGACGCTGGGAATTGAACCCTGGTCGGCCGCGCTCCAGCCCCTGTGGCTGGAGCAATAGCACAGTGGGTAGGGCATTTGCCTTGCATGATTGCACAGTAGGTAGGGCGTTCGATTTCCCTCTCAGAGAGCCCGGAAAGCTACTGAGAGTATCCTGCCCCCACGGCAGAGCCTGGCAAGCTACCCGTGGCATATTCGATATGCCAAAAACAGTAACAACAGGTCTCACAATGGAGACGTTACTGGTGCCCGCTCAAGCATATTGATGAACAACGGGACCATAGTGTTACGATAATGCTAAGTAGCAGGAGAGAGTCATAAAAAATTTCTTGTTTTGTTCTGTTCTGTTTTGGGGGTCACACTCTATGGAGTTTGGTTTTAGTCCCAGCTCTGTTTCCTGGGGTTGCGCTCAACAGTGCTCAGGGAGCCATGTAGTGCTGGGGTGCAACCTGGGGCCTCCCACACACAAACTTCACTCTGTTTTGTTGTTTGTTTGGAGTCAAGCCTAGTGGTGCTCAGGGACTGCTTCAGGCACTTCAAATGTTGCTCTCAGCAGTGTTCAGGGTACCATGCAGTGCTGGGGAGTGAAACTGGGCCACCAGCATGTGACCCATGCACACTAGTCCTTTGAACTGTCTCTCCAGTTCCAACTCTATTTTTAATCAATGTCCAGAGCATATCAATAAAGTGAGAAAAAAGTAGCTAAGAGATTTCAGGGACTTGAAAAGGAGGCAAAGGAACGTGATCACTAATGGACCTGGCTCATTTTCAGCATGAGTGTTCTGAAATATACAGTGATGACAGTTACCCAAGTCTGTGAATATTCTAATAGCCACAGAATAAATATCTTTAAAACGGCCAAGTGGGGGGCAAATAAATCACTGGCCAATTAAAAAAAGGAAAAGAAAAAGAAGATGGCAAACAAAAATACACAAATAGGACTGCATCAAATTACAAAACCTTTTGCATGACCAAAGAAACTCAGGCTAAAACTAAAACAGACACCTCTCTCTGTTCAGAGACATGGGCCCAGATTCAAAGAGACTAAGTGCATGCAAAGCATATTTTGTAAAGTGGGAGGCCAGGGTCTGTCCCCTGCACTGCACACGATCCAGAGCAGCAGCAGTAGGGACCCCAGGGCCATGGCAGGAAGTAACCCCCAAGCACCACCAGGTGTGTGGCAATAAAAAAACAAAACAATGAATTAAGGGTCAGAGAAAAAGCAGTGGGTAGAGCAGCTGCTTTGCATGCTGCCAGCAGAGTTCAATCCCAAAGCACTCCATATGGTCTCCTAAACATCACCAAGGATGATCCCTGAGCACAGAGCCAAGAGTAAGCACTGAACACCATCAGAAATAACCAAAAGCGCCAAAATTATGCAGACTATAACTAATTAAAAGAAACAGAGTAAAATAAAATAAATCTTACTGGGCTGGAGAGATAGTACAGCAGATAAGGTTCTTGCCTTCCACATGATCAATCCATGTTTGATGCTCAACACTGTATATGGACGCCAAAGCCCCAACAGGAGTGATCCCTGAGATCCCTGAGCACAGGATCAGGTATAAGACCTGAGCACAACTGAGTGTGCCACCACACACACGCACATGCACACACAGAGACATGTTACTGAATGGGAGAATTTTTATTCCATACAATAACTGAAGGATAATACCCAGGATATGTAGAGCACTCACAAAGCTCAACAACTCTAGTGTGATGACCAAACTGAAGAAGACAACCAGTATGCCAGAACACAGATTCGGGGCCATGCCTTGCATGTAGCTGATCCCCACTCATCCCCAAAACCACATGTCTCCCCAGCACTGCTAGGGGCACTGAGAACTGGTGTGGTGGCCCCAGTAATTCTCCAGCTCCAAAGAGGTAGCCCTAGTAACTCTCAAGCACCGCAGGAACCATGCAGTACCACATTCTTGGGCCCCCGCATCAAACCACTGACCCAGTTGGCCAACAATTACCAGCAGGAGCCCCAGAACTCCTGGGCATTATTATTTGGGAGAGACCCCCTCACCTAAAAGCCCGCAAGTCTGATTAGGTAAATAAATAAACAAGTCACTGGGGATAAGAGAGAATGCCATATTTCACTAGGATTCCCATTACTGACACATCTCATTCTACTATACTTTGCTTGACTGAGCTTGCAGTGCTAATACTTCCTACAGAAGCAAGGTTTGTGCCAGCTCTACATGGAGCAAGGCCATCAGTGCCTTTCCAATAGTCCATGTTCACTTCCTGTTTTGTGTCCTGTGTAATTAAGGCCTGGATGCTGCGTTAGTTAGACACATGCTGTTGTGCACTTAGTAGACACAGTGCAAATTTGATAACACTTAACTGCAAAGTATACATGTAAAAGTTAACTGCAATAATACTTAATTGTGAAGTTATAGACCAAAAATTTCATGTGACTCACCTCACTGCGATGTTTTTTGTTTGAGTTTGGCTTTTTAGTCTGAGGGCAGGGGCACACACAGCAAGGCTCAAGGCGCCCTCCTGACTCTGTGTTCAGGGATCACTCCTGGTGATGCTCAGGAGACCATATGTAATGGCAGGGGCTGAATCGGGATCAGCCATATACAAGGCTGCAAGGTTTGTTTCATTGCTGTGATTTCAGAAGATCTCCCAGATGTGCCTATAATAAGTAAGAAAGAAATGGGGACAGGAAAATTACTTCCAGGCAAAGAAACCAGTCACTGAGAATAAGGGGACAGAGAGAGAAAGTGTGCATACAAGAAGTAAGGTGCTTGCCTCGCATGATATTCACCCCAGTTCCATCCTCAACACCACATGGTTCGCCGAGCCCCATGAGAAGTGATAAAACCAGGAGTAAACCCTGAGTACCCTGCACCCTGGATTAACAATTGTTGTGGACAAGATGTAGCATGGCACTAAAATTAGTGAACGCTGTTTGAGGAAAAACAAGCCTTATATCACCTCAGTCTCTCCCCTTAGATCCGTGCTAATTATCGAGGGAAAGGTGGCCATGATCCAGTGAGGGAAAGATGGCCATGATCCAGTGAGGGAAAGGTGGCCATGATCCAGTGAGGGAAAGGTGGCTATTATCCAGTGAGGGAAAGGTGGCCACGATCCAGTGGAGCAGGTGACAGCACCAGTTGATGGAGTCAGCAGGACCTGCAACAGTACCTATGGGCAAGTTCAGCTTCCTGCTGTGATACCTAAAAAACACAGCATCATTCATGTGGAATTCTTGGCTACAAGGCACAACTTCATTCCAAACATGACACGTGCCCAAATGGAGGGGTGTAGAAAATGGATCATTGCTTTTCAAAAGCACCATGGCGTGAAAGAAAAGGGAATTCAGAGAAGCTTTTACAAACAAGAGGAAGCAAAAGAAGACCTGACAATTAAATATAGTAAGGGGGGCTGGAGAGATAGCACAGCAGGGAAGGCACTTGCCTTTCAGGTGGCCAAACCAGGTTCAATCCCTGGCACTGCATATGGTCCCCCAACACTGACGGTGGCAAAAAAACTAACCAAAAAAAAATCTTTAAAAGTTTAAAATGCAATGTAGAATCCTGAAATGAATTCCAGAACAGAAAGAGGGTACTGGCAAGAAAACTATCCACATTCAAATGAAGGGGCCCAGGAGGGAGCTCTGGGGTTCAGGGGCACACACACCGCATATATAAGGATCCAAGTCTGATGCCCCAGGAACTCATTGTGGCGCTCTGGAGGCTGCCAAGTGCCGCCAAGTGCTTCTCTGGGCTTGAACATTGAACCAGCTGGCCCTGATGCCAGAGTATTAACAGGACATGGCCCCCACACTCCCCAAACACCACCTTTTTTCGGCGGGAGACACACTCAGCAGTGTCCAGGGATTACTCCTGGTTCCGGGACCATACAGAATGCTGGGGACGGACCTTAAGTCAGTCACTTGCAAGGCAAGCACCCTAACCCCTGTTCTCTCTGGCCCTAAACACAGCTTTTTTTTTTTTAATCAATTCAGTTAAGGTCAATTATGTAGTTAATGTAGAGCTGGGTTCCCTGTTTTACCAATGGGATAATGTCACTGGCTGAAGTTCTGGCTGATGTCCTCACTATTAGGACTTTCTGTCAGAACCATACAGAGAAGTCATATCACCCACACACCTAATCCAAGAAAGTGTGGAAACCCGATAGAAGGTGGCTTGTTTTCTGCCATCTTTGAGGGAAACTGCTGTTACACAGAGTGGCCACCAGATGGCGCCTGGCTATAAGGCTGTAAACTGACTACTACCCTCTTAAAAGAGGTCAAATATGTTCTTTATGAAATGCCCTGAAATGATTACAAAAATAATAACAGTAAATAACGCTGGGGTTTCTTTCCTTTTTTTTGCTTTTTGAGTCACACCCAGCGATGCTCAGGGGTTACTCCTGGCTTTGCACTCAGGAATTACTCCTGGCGGTGCTTGGGGGACCATATGGGATGCCGGGGATCGAACCCGGGTCAGCGGCGTGCAAGGCAAACTCCCTACCCGCTGTGCTCTCGCTCCGGCCCCGGGGTTTCTTTTCTTAAACTAGACAATCTTGGTAATAAAAACAGTGGGGAAACTGAAAAAGAAAAAGGGGACACTGGGGCGAAGGCCGTGGGGCAATATCCTCCCACAGGACCAGTTGGCAGCATGAACAAGGTGGCGACTTTAGTACTATCATTACTAACCATGATACCACAGTCCCCTCAGAAAGGCTCCAAGAGAAGATTTTCTTGCAGGAGGCAGGGAACCTACATTCAACTTGAGTTCGAAGCTTACTCCTAGCTCTTTGCTCAGGGATCACTCAGGGCCTCAGAGGACCCTATGGGGTGCTGAGGACGGAGTACAGGTGAACTGTCCAAGGCCTTGCATCCTGAGCTGTCTCTCTGGCCTGATTTTTACCAAAAATGTGAGACTGGTGACTTTTCAGACTTGCCAGGAAGGTAATGTAAAAAAAAAATAGACTTGGGGGAAGAGGGGATGCAGCAGACTAGTAGGTTCTTGTGTGAGGATCTGGGTTCCATGGATCTGGGTTCCATTCCTGCACCCCTAAAACTATAGTTCAGCACTTAAGACACTTTCCTTATGTGCAGTCCACCTGGTTTGTGCTCCCAAGCCCCCATCACATAGTCCCTTAGCACTGCCAGGAATGAGCCCTGAGCAGAGCTGGGAGTAGCCCACTAAACATCACTGGTTAGTGGCACAAACCCTGACCCTCTACTGCCAGGAAGAACTGTGGGGAGGGATGGGCTGGAGCGATAGCACAGCAGGTAGGGCGTTTGCCTTGCACGCGGCCGACCCGGGTTCGATTCCCAGCATCCCATATGGTCCCCTGAGCATTGCCGGGGTGATTCCTGAGTGCAGAGCCAGGAGTAACCCCTGTGCATCGCCGGGTGTGACCCCCCAAAAAAAGAACTGTGGGAAGGGAGCAGAGTAATAGTACAGCACATAGGGCACTTGTTTTACACATGGCCGACCTGGGTTTGATCCCCTGTACCCCATATGGTGCACCAGGCACAGAGCAAGGATTAAGCTCTGAGCACTTCCAGGTGTGGCCCAAAACCAAACTAAAAAAAGTCAACAACAAAAAAAGAATTTTGGGGGGTCGAAGAAGGAGTGTATTATGGCAACCACAACTAAGTTCTATCAATAATGGGACTTCAGAAAGATGTGTCTGACTGCCAGAGGAAACCACCCGCTTGATTAGAGTGGAAACACTTCTGGCCCCACCCTACCTCCAGGAGGGAAGGGCCAGAAATGGAGTTAATGACTCATGCTCTGGGTTTGCATCAAGTAGGCCCCTTGCCTGTCTACAGAAGTCTCCAGAAAACATGCAAGTTTGGGCCCAAGAATACTAGAAAGCAGAACTTCTGCCCCCTCCCCATCCCATCTCACCCTAGAACCTCCTCCCTCTGAGTCTTTTTTTTTCAAGTTGTGTTTTGGGGCCCCACCTAGCAATGCTTAGGGCTTATTCTTGGCTCTGTGCTCAAAGATCACTCCTAATGGTGCTAGTGGGGACCATATGTGGTGTGGAAGATCAAACCTGGGGCTCCTGCATGCAAAGACAGCATGCCAGCCCTGTGAGCCATCTCTCCAACCAAATCCCAACTTTGGGCAAGAGAGTTTCAAGTTTATCTTCAGTCCTAGTCTAACCTCATCTCTTTTCCAGAATTAATGAAATCTTTGGGTTTTCTGGTTTGGGTTTTTTTGTTTGTTTGTTTGTTTGTTTTGGGGTTTTTTGTGGGTTTTATTTTTGGCTTTTTGGGTCACACCCAGAGATGCGTAGGGGTTATTCCTGGTTCTGTACTCAGGAATTACTCCTGGTAGTGCTCTGAGGACCATATGAGATGCGAGGGAAGGAACCTGGGTCAGCCGTGTGCAAGGCAAACACCCTACCCACTATACTATTGCTCCAGCCCCATCTTTGGGTTTTTCTAAAGTTTCCATATTGTCAAGTTTCTGTGCACTGAACATACCATCTTCTCACCTGAAAGAAAAGCACAGAAAAGCCCGTTTTGAAGAGGAAAATCTAAGATCAGCCTATAACTTCCCCTCTGAGAAGTTAGCTTCCCATCAGCAAAGAGTTGGCTGGATTGGAAGACCACTGAAAAATCTCAAATCGAATATATTTTTGAATCTCACAGTATTTACTGCTCTGGAGCTTCTGACACCCAAGGAGAAAAATGATAAGAACACTTCGAGTGCTAATGAAACGTGTGAGCTCTTCTTTCCTGTTAAAGATATTTATACTTCAATTCTTTATGAAGCCGGAAACATTCTCAGAGAAGTTCTATGCTTGATCGCAGCGGTTGCTTTGAAAATGAGAAATGGTTTATAACATCCATTAAGAGCCTCAAGATTCAGCAGATCTTGTCGGGCTCCAAGGCCACGAAGCTCCTTGTGTACGTACCTCTGGTGTTAAAAAGCTTTTGGAGGGCTGGCGCGATAGCACAGCGGGTAGGGCGTTTGCCTTGCATGCAGCCAGTCGGTCCCCAGCATCCCATTTGGTCCCCCGAGCACTGCTAGGAGTAATTTCTGAGTGCAGAGCCAGGAGTGATCCCTGTGCATCGCCGGGTGTGACCCAAAAAGAAGGAAAAAAAAAAAAGCTTTTGGAGGGGACTGGAGAGGCAGAACCGTGGGTGGGGCACTTGCTTTGCACACCACTGACCTGGTTCAGTCCTGGGACCACAGAGGGTCCCCCGACTCCCGCCAGAAGTGACCCCTGAGCACAGAGCCTGGGGAAGACGAAGACCCCACACCATTAGGTGTGACCTGACAACCTCCCCCGGGCTGGGGGGCTAGAGGGATACCACAGCGGGTGTGGCACTTGCTCCCACGAGCAGACTTCGGTTGACAGCCTGCCCGCCTTCGAGCTCCATACTGCCAGGAGCGATCCCTGAATACCCCCGGGGTGTGCCAGGAGCGATCCCTGAATACCCCCGGGGTGTGCCAGGAGCGATCCCTGAATACCCCCGGGGTGTGGCCCCAAATCAGAACACCACCACAAAACACTAAAGTCCTGTCGGCACAAGAACCCAAGGGCCCTGGGGATGGGCGGGCGAGTCCTTCAGACCAGACCCGGAACCCGCGGAGTCGGCGAACTAGCGTGATCTCACCTGAGCGCTAAGGAGGCCGAGGTCAGAGAAGCGGGAGTGACAGAAGCCGGCCACAGTCCCCTCGACAGTCAGCCCAGAGCCCGGAGTCGAACCTCAGCTTTCCCACTCCGACTTCGAGACTCGCTCTCCCAGACTCACAGCTGGCGACAGACAGGCCTGAGACACGTGTCGCTTCCCGCCTCGAGGCACGAGGCGTGGCGTGGCACGTGCGGGGTGGGCCAGGAGGCGGGGCGGATAGGTATGGGGCGTGGCAGGAGCGTGACGTGACACGTGAGTGGCGGATCACAAGGAGGATACAGGGGGCGGGGCGTGGAGGAGAAGCGGATAGGGGGAGGAGCTATGCAGGGGGCGTGTCTTGGAGGCGGGGCTGATCGGCGGGGGCGGGGCGGCCATGGGGCGGGGCGGGGCGGTCATGGGGCGGGGCGGAGCGGAGCCCCTGAGAAGCTGCCGGAGGAGGCAGCTGAGAACTGGAGAGGGAGGCGCGTGGGGTTAGGAGACCGAGAAGACCTGAGCGGGGTGCGGCTTTCCTGTCGCGATGTGGGTCCTGAGCCTGAGAGCCCGCTGGCTGCGCTTTAGGGCCACATTCACGTGCTTCCTGGCTTCATTTTCCTTTGGAAATTTCCCTCCAACCCCACCCCCACAAGCCTGTTCAGTTCTGTCTGGTCTCGCCCCTTTGGCATTCTCGGCGTGGTCTTTTCGGGTTATGATTACTTTGAAAATGAGAAATGGTGATCAAACCCAGGTTTCATGCGTGTGTTGCAAGCAGCGGGTGTGGGGGGTGGCGGGGGAGGGGTAGCATGCATTTGGAAAGACACTCTCTGGAATCCAAACCCGCCCAAATGCACGAAAGCCTTTAAACACAGGATCCACGTAAGGAGCCCGCAAAGCGTCCAAGATGCGGAATCTCAAGTCCAGAGCATGGTGGACCCTCAGCGGGCAGGGAGAGGCTCCACTGCTGGAATAAAGGTCAAGCAATAGACTCTGAGGTTGGGGGTCAGTTCAGGAAAACTGTAAAAACTAACTTGGCAGAAGCAGAGGCACCCAGTTCTCCAGCTGGAGGGGCTTACCCTCAGTTCTCCTGGGACCTGCACTTGGCTCTTTCTGTTCTGGAGAAGCCTGTGTTCTCTTGTGAGCAGGGAACTCCTTTCTCTCCCCTCCTATTTCTCAAGTAAACTAACTTTCCGGATAACTAACTTCACTCTCTGGCTCCTTCTTGAAATTGCTTGTTTGTTTTGGCACCGCACCGTGCAGAAATGCTCAGGGCTCACTCCTGACTCTGCACTCAGGGACGCTTCCTGGTGAACTCAGGGGACAGACCATATGGGATGCTGGGCATCAAACAACAGTCAGGTGCGTGCAAGGCAAGCACCCTACTAACTGTACTATCACGCTAGCTTTCAATGTTGTCTTTTGTTTTGTTTTGTTTTGTGTGGGTCACATGGCGATGCACAGGAGTTACTCCTAGCTCTGCATTCAGGAATTACTCCTGGCGGTGCTCAGGGGACCATGCTGGGAATTGAGCCCAGGTCAGCTGCATGCAAGGCAAATGCCCTACCCCTTGTGCCATTGCTTCAGCCCCTCAATGTTGTCTTTTGCACTCTCAATTCCTGCCTGTACCCCTGCACCTCCAAATTTCCACTGTGACCCTGTAAACTTCTCTTTCTGCTAAGCCCAACTCTTTTTCTAACTAGAACCTGCCCCTTCCCCCAAACCTTCCTAAAATCCTAAGAAGGCTCTTCCTCTCACTCACCAAACCCCTTGAGGCCAAGAAGGGGTGCAACAGGGAGACAGAATCCAAATCCAGGGGGTTGGTCTTCCACATCAACAAAGGGAGCAAGAGGGCTGATGGTTCTCTGCTCCCATTTCCATTCATAACCTGAGATGTTGCCCACCTCCTGGCAGAGAGAAAGGAGGCATGGATGGCCACGTGTTGACTCTTGTATTCCAGCTCAGGTGACCCACGTGGCTTGTCTGTGACTGTCTTTGGCTAAAGCACATCTCTGGACACACCTGCCATGGGGCAGCTGGGTTTCTGAAGGGACAGCAGTGTAAACATATAGTCAGCCATCCCCTGGCACCCAGGGCTGCTCCCAGATCCTATTCCTTCCCCCTGTTCTTTTGAGGACCACAGTCCATATGGGGTGCTGGAGCTGGAACTCGAGACTCCTACTTTGCAGTGCATGTGTTCCAGCCCTCCCGCCTCCCAAACTCTGTCTTAAAAAAAAATAATCCTGGAGCTGGAGTCATAGTACAGGGCGTAAGTCACTTGCCTTGCACACAGCCAACACGGGTTTGATCCCCAGCATCCCATCCCCGAGCACCACCAGTTGTGATTCCTGAGTGCAGAGGCAGGAGTAACCCCTGAGCATCTCCAGGTGTGACCCCAAAAAATAAAAAATATATATAGAACCAGAGAGTTACTACAGGAGTTTAGGTGTGTGCCTTATATATTGCCAACCCAGGTTTGATCTCCAGAACCTCCGATGGTCCCCTGAACTTTGCCAGGAGTGATCCCTGAGCATCACCAGGAGTGGTTCAAAATCCATAAATGTTTTTTGAAAGAAAAAAAACGTGGTGGTGGAGGAAGTCATATTTGTTCAGGGCTCCTTCCTGGCTCTGCGCTAAAGCATCACCCCTGGTGGGCTCAAGGACCATACAGGATGCCAGGAATCAAACGGGTTGGCCATGTGCAAGACAAATGCCCTATCCACTGTAAGATCACTCCAGATCTGTAAAAATAAAATATTTTTAATCTAACTGGACAGCTGGAAGATAATACAGCAGGTAGGGCACTTGTCTTGCTTGTCAGCCAATCCAGGTTCGATTCCAGACATTCTGTATGGTCCAAGTCTCACTAGGAGTGATCCCTGAACTCAGAGCCATGAGTAAGCCCCCCTGAGCACCACCAGGTGAGGCACAGGAAGAAAATATCCAGCTGAAGAGATGGTTAAGCAAACTGGAGAACATGCGTGGCATGAAAAATCCCTGGATTGAATTCCTGATATCACATAGCGTGGTTTAAGCACCGAGAGTGATCTCTGAGCACTAAGCCAGGAGTAGCACCAGAGTACCAGCAGATATGGTGCAAAAGCAAAACAAGTAGAAGAAAAAGAGAAAGATAAGCAAGAGGGGCTGAAGCGAAAGCACAGCGAGTAGGGCATTTGCCTTGCACACGGCCGACCCGGGTTCGATTCCCAGCATCCCATATGGTCCCCTGAGCACTACCAGGAGTAATTCCTGAGTGCAGAGCCAGGAGTAATCCCTGTTCATCACTGGGTGTGACCCAAAAAGAAAAAGAAAGAGAAAGATAAGCAAGAAAGAATGGCAGAAAGAAAGAAAATAAGTACCTGAAAGCTCTATCCTTGAGACCTGGGTGGGCCCTGGCCACGTTCCTACCCACTGTACTATCTCTCGGTGCCTGCAGGCTGGGGGAAGCACTTAGCACTGAAATTAGCTCTTCAGCAGCAGAAGTCGAGGAGGGCTTGGCTGGGTGCAGAGGCTCCAAATCCCCTAGGGAGCAGGTTCCCTGGCTGCCTGTGTGTGTGTGTGTGTCTCTCTCTAGGCCTCCCTTTTTCATGCCTCCCAGGAGAAATCGGGGTTCCTGCCTGAGACAGAGCTTCCTACCCTCGCCCCCTCATGAGTCCCCGCTGCTCTCACCGCCTCTGCCTGGCTTCCTCCTCCTCAGCGCATCCCACAGCCTTCCAAACCGGGAAGAGTTTGGAGCCTGGCCAGAGTGAGGTCTGTCCTCAGATTCCCTCCCTAGAGCAGAAGGACCTGCCTGGTGGCCTGGAAAGAGAAACGTGAGCGTCTAGGCTGAGATTTCTCAAAATGAAACATCCCTGCACTAGGTGCCCCCCCACCCCCCACACACACACACCCAAACTCTGGGGAGTGGGCAGGAGGTCAAATAAGTTTGAGAATCCTTTATTTGGCTTTTTGGGTCACACCGGCGATGCGCAGGGGTTATTCCTGGCTCATGCACTCAGGAATTACTCCTGGGAATTGAACCCGGGTCAGCCGTTTGCAAGGCAAACGCCCTACCCGCTGTGCTATCACTCCATCCCCGAGTTTGGGAACCTTTGTGCCAGCTAAAATGGTTCCTGAAATGACAGCCAGGGCCGTTGAACCTAAGTGGCTGACTGAACAGCTCAAACCCAGCTGACAAGAGTCGGGCTGAAGGTTCTAGATGAAGGTGATGTCCACCCATGCCGACCCCTCACTTGTGCTTTGTTAACCTGGTCCTTCCTCTGTGCCTGAGGCAGGGGGTGGGGGTGGGGGCAGGGATTGTATTTTATCTCCTCTGACACAAACCCTGGTCAGACTGTATTAGGGCACCTGCCTCCTCCAGCCCTGTCACCTCTGAGCTGAGAATTCTGGGGTCTTCTTTAATGGTAGTGGACAGATACCCCACCCCCACCCTAGATGACCTCCCCAGCACTAGAAGGTCCAGCAACCCTCACCACACCCAACATGTTTTGGCATAGATATGGCCCAGCTCTGTAACTAATCTCGAAAAGAACGCCAAGCCGCTGAATCGTCTTGGGGAGGTGCCAGCGTGGGCTGAGAACTCTGGGTCCTTCTCAGAATGGGGGCGGGCAGATTCCCCCCCCCCCTGTTAGAGGGCCCAGCAGTCCCCACCCACACCCAACATCTTCTGAGATACAAAGGGCCCGGCTCCACAAGTGAACCTCACCGAGCCTCCACAGCACCGAATCATCCCAGTTCCACACCTCCGAATGTCACAGTACTGACAGCCCAATGGGAGCACAGCAAATTTCTATAGGAAAGTAGGAGTGAGCTCAGTGAGCAAAAACAATCACACAGGAGGCTCAGCGCACACCAACCAGCTCAGTAACTCCCTGGACAATGACGACGATGACTTGAGCAAAACCATCATGGACAACAATGATCAAAATTGACTTTCAGGGGGCTGGAGCAATAGCACAGCAGGTAGGGTGTTTGCCTTGCATGCAGTTGACCTGGGTTCAATTCCCAGCGTCCCATATGGTCCCCCAAGCACCGCCAGGAGTAATTCCTGAGTGCAGAGCCAGGAGTAGCCCCTGTGCATCGCTGGGTGTGACCCAAAAAGCAAAAAAAAAAATTTAAAAATTGACTTTTATTCATCTGTAATTTTATAATTCCTTTTGCCAGTTTGTTGTAACAAGCAATATGGAGTAAATTTGTTTGTGGCTGCTAAGGGGGCAGGTTTGGGGAGGGTGGGAGGAAACTGGGGGCATTGGTAGAGGGAGGGTCTACCCCATTGGTAGAGGGAGGGTAGATGGAGGATTAGTGGTGGTGGGATTAGTGTTAGAATGTTGAATGCCTGAAACAACAGTATTGTAAACAACTTTGTAATCACAGTGTTATAATAAAATATTAATAAACAAACAAAAACACAGCAAGGAGGTAAAGGGATAGCACAGCAGGTAGGGCTTTTGCCCTGCACACGGCCAATCCAGGTTCAATTCCCGTATGTTACCCCAAGCCCACCAGGAGTCAGTCCTGATCACAGAGCCAGGAGTAAACCCTGAACATAACTGGTTGTGACCCCAAACCAAAAAATCACACACAAAAATGGGTCAATGGGTCTCCCAAATTTCTGAAGGACTTCCATTATGCCCAAATTGAAGAAAGATAGCAGGAGAAAGAAAACCATGGTCTGATTCCATTTATGAAAACAGAGGCAAAACAACTTTTAGTAAAATGTTATTAAATAAAGAGGCCCTCTTGCACACAAAGAAGGGAACTTGCCTTGCATGTGGCTAATTATGGTCTATCTCTGGCAGCAACAGGGTTCCCCAAAACCCATCAAGGACCCACCAAAAACAAATAAAAATTTTGAGTTTTTAGGCCATACCTGGTGGTGTTCAGGGCTTACTCCTAGTTCATTCAGGGATCACTCCTGGCACCCTGACCTGCTATACTATCTTTCTAGACCCTAACATATCTTTTGCAAAATTACAAAATCTTGGGTGAGTTAAGACACTCAGCACTAGAGCATTTGCCTTGTATGTATGAGGCCTTAAGTTTGATCTTCAGCATCAAGAGAAAAAAGCAAAACAAACAAAAATAACCCTCAGGTATAAATAAAACAAAACAAAATATCTTAAGAAATAAATTTAAGGGGCTGGAGTGATAGCACAGCGGGTAGGGCATTGCCTTGCACGGGGCCGACCCGGGTTCAATTCCATCCCCAGCATCCCATATTGTCCCCTGAGCACCGCCAGGAGTAATTCCTGAGTGCAGAGCCAGGAATAACCCCTGTGCTTCGCCAGGTGTGACCCCAAAAGCAAAAATAAAAAACCAAAAACAAACAAACAAAAAGAAACAAATTTAAGTAATATAGACTGGAGCGATAGCACAGCGGGAAGGGCATTTGCCTTGCATGAGGTCAATCCGAGTTCGATTCCTCCGTCCCTCTTAGAGAGCCCAGCAAGCTACCAAGAGTATCCCACCTGCATGGCAGAGCTTGGCAAGGTGCCTGTGGCAGATTTGATATGCCAAAAACAGTAACAAATCTCAAATGGAGACATTACTGGTGCCCACTCAAGCAAATCGATGAACAACAGGACGACAGTGCTACCTACAGTGCAGTATATATATAGCCCAGGACAAAATTATGCCTGTATCAAGGATGCAAGGCACAATTTTACAAAGCCCTAAATTTTCCCCAAATTAGTCACTTATTCATAAGACTAATCAAACCCCATGGATTATTTTCTCCCTTTTTTATGGAATCAATGACAAATTCCACCCTTCTCCTCCCAACCAGATTTAGAGCAGAGCCGGATTCCTTTCACACCCGAGTCTCGGCATCTGCTCGGCGAGACAATCTGTTCTGCTCCCCACCCCCTTCTTCGACATGAATCACCCCACAAGCGACTGGTAAACAGATTGCTGATGTCAGCATAATACAGGCATGTTGGTTACTATGCAATTTTCTCTAAGTTCAGCTTTGAAGCAATCAGGAGCACTGTTTCTCACTATGAAAGAGGAAGCCTGAGCCGGGGCTATAGTATAGCGGACGGAGCGCTTGCTTTGCACGTGCCAACCTGGATTCAATCTCTACCACCCCCCAGAGTCCCCAGAACACCCCAAGAGTGATCCCTGAGCACAGATCCAGGAGTATGTCCTGAGCCTTGCTAGGGTGTGACCCAAAAACAACAAATAAAATATTTCAAAGAGGGGCCAGAGAAATAGTACAGCGGGTAGGGTGCTTGTCTTGCACTCGGCCAACCTGGGTTTGTTCCCCTGAATCCCATATGGTCCCTGGAGCACTACCAGGAGTGAATCCTGAGTGCAGAGTCAGGAGTAGAGTCTGAACATTGGCAGATGTGGCCCAAACACCCCACCACCACCACCACATTTCAAAAAACAGACTAAAGCCAAGGACATCCATGGAAATTGAACTGTGCCAATATTTCTATTTGAATTATTCCTTGTTTTGTTTTGGCGGGGGGTAGGGAAACCACACGTGGGATTGGTCAGGGCTTACTCCTGTCTCTGCACTCAGAGATCTCTCGTGGCAGACTTGGGGAACTATCTGTGGTGCCCAGGGATTGAACCCAGGTCTGCCGCACGCAAGGCAAGTGCCCTACCAGCTGTACTAGCACTCTGGCCAGTAAGGAGTACATTACTAATTTTACAATGATCGATTATGCACCTTTTGTGCCGTTTGTCCCTAAGTCTATTTTTTTCCTGTCAGGCTTTGCTATTTTGGGTGCACTGTTTTTGCAGAACTCCAGATTTTTCAGGAACATATGTAACAGGTTACAGCGCAAATGTCTGTGCTCAAAAGGAACAGGGACTCCCTTTTCCCCACGCATTCTTGACAGCTCCCAAGTTTCCCTCACCAGTAGCCAGGAGATCAGGTACCCACTTTCCACCCACTGGAGAGGCAATTCTCTGGAGTGTGGCTCCCAAAGCCCATCAAAGCTTCCCTCTCCTGGGCTGGAGCATGATTTTGCCCTGCATGCTGACCAGGGTTCGATTTCCTGCACTGATTATGATCGCCATCCACACCCACCCCCAGAGTGGCCAGAAGTGATTCCTGAGCCCAGAACCAGAAATCTTGAGCACCGTAGGGGTGCCTTCCCCAAAAAATCAAAAATGCCCCACATAACTTCCTTCTTTCTTTCCTTTAGACTACTCTAAAGAGGCCCGCTGGGGCTGAAGAGATAGCACAGTTGGTAGGGCCTTTGCCTTGCACACGGCCAACCCGGGTTCGATTCTCAGCATCCCATATGGTCCCCTGAGCACTGCCAGGGGTAATTCCTGAGTGCAGAGCCAGGAGTGACCCTGTGCATCGCCAGATGTGACCCAAAATGCAAAAAAAAAAAAAAAAAAGAAAAGAAAAAAAAAGAAAAAAGAGGCCTGTTAAAAAGACCCAGGATCTTTTTGTTGTTTTGTTGTGAAAACACTGCTGTATTGAGGGGCTACTACTGGCTCTGTGCTCTGAGATTACTTCTGGCAATGCTCAGGATCATATGGAGTACCAGGGGGAAAACCCTGGTTGGCTTTCAGGAATAACTAACAGGCCCCTGGTACTGACCATGGAGCTAGAGCTGTGTCCCCTCCTCACCGATCATTGCAACAATAAAGACTGTTGGTACTAGGGCTGGAGCAATAGCACAACGGGTAGGGCGTTTGCCTTGCATGCAGGCAACCTGGATTTGATTCCCAGCATCCCATATGGTCCCCCGAGCACGTCCTGGAATAACCCCTGTGTATCGCTGGGTGACCAAAAAAAAAAAAAAAAAAGACTGTTGGTACTGTCAAAAAATACCACGTTGGGGCCAGTTCGGTAGTACAGTGGGGAAGGCGTTTGCATTGCACACGGCTGACCCAGGTTCAATCCCCAGGAACCATAGGGTCCCTCAAGCACCATCAGGAGTAATTCCTGAGTGCTGAGCCAGGAGCATCTCCTGAGCATCACCGGGTATAACCCAAAAAGCCAAAAAAGACTCCACAAAAACTCAGGTTGGCTGTATGCAACGCAAACACCCTACTCACTGCACTATCTCTCCTACCCCAAGACCCAGAAGTTTTACTTCTTCCATGTTTACATACCTCAAGAAGTTACTGGACTTTGGTAGGACTTGCTTTCCTCCTTTAAATGGGAAGCCTTTGGGGGGGGGGGAGCAGCGGTTAATCAGGAGCAGGTTTGGGGCCATATCAGTGGTGCTCCAGGAACCTCTCCTAGCACTGTACTCAAGAATCAGTGAATCCTGAATCTCTGAGATCCAACTGGGATCAGCTGCTTACAAGGCAGATACCTTAGCCCTTGAATTCTCTCTGTGTTCTTAAAATCATATTTATGGGACCAGAGAATACAGTGGGTAAGGCACTTGCTTTGTACCGGTCAGACCCAGTTTCAATGGTCTGAGTGCAGAGCCAGGAGTAAGTTCTGAGCATCAGGTGGGTATGGCCTCGAAATCAAAATAACTATGATTTGCTTTTTTTTGGAGGTGGTGGTGGGGGAGTGTAAACAATTAGACACTGTGGTTACCATGATTACTAAGGACAGATCCCCGGCCTCCTGCATGCAAAGCACCCCCGTCTGCAATGTCATCTTTCTGGATACCAGCTCGCTTGGTTCGGTTTCAATTTTACAGTTTGCGTTTGATTCCGGGCCTTACATTTGGATACCCTGCCCTTTGATTCCGGGCCTTACATTTGGATACCTTGGAGAAGTGACCTGTTCCCTTTGTGTCATCTGTAAAACGGAACCTTTGCGTGAGAGTGCAGACCACTTGGCTCAAGAGGCCACACTTAGCGCCCTCAAATTGAAGTTTCTACAGTGTGAGGTGGTGGTGAGGGCGGGCAGTTCTCCTGAGTCCAGAATTGAGCGTTGGGGTGTGCGTGTGGTGGGGGCGGGCGGGGGGGAGGGCAGCAAGCAGACGTGACTGTAACATCTCCAGGGACAGTAAGCACATCCTCCCAGCCGCGTTCCCCTCCCACCCACACTCCGCAGAGGCCCAGCTAAGCGCCGGACCCCCAGGCTGGCAAAAAAGCACCAGCCCGCTGTGGCGTTTGCAGGGCTCCTCCCGCAGGGCCAGATCTCGGCGCGGACTACATTTCCCGGCGTGCACCTCGGGCCAGAGCTCCTAGGAGCCGGCTAGTTGCGAGGATCTCGTCGCGGCGACTCGAGGGGCTCCGGGCAGTGACCTCCCTGCAGGCAGCTCCTGTTCTCACTTGGCGAAGCGCGTGTGTCTCCGGGAACCCCCCCTTGGACGGCAGCCCCGCGCTCTCCGCTCTCTTCTCTTTGTGCACCCGGCGCACGGGCCCCAAGCCGCTGTAGCCCCCCGCCAGGAAGGGTTCTTCGGGGCAGCTGGGGGTCCCCGCGGTGACTTGAGAGTGGCAGCCGAGCTGCAGGAGGGGAGACTCAGGGGAGCCTGGCGCCGGGCCTCGAGACGGACCGGCCGGAAACTACAACTCCCAGATTGCACTGCGGCGGTGCCTACGTCACTCTGGCACCGCCGGCGGCCCGGGGTAGCGGCGCGGGCGGGGGCAGGGGCTGGGGCCGAGTGGGGAGGCCGGTGCTGGGGATGGGGGTCGCCCGGCCGTCCCGCGCGTGACAAGGCCGAGGGGCGTGCCACCCCGTCCCGGGGCGGGCGCCCCGGGGCCCCGCCATCCCCTGCCCCGCCGTCGTGGCCCGGGATGCGGAGCCGGGGGCCGCCGGTGGAGCTGCGCGGGGTGAGAGGCGCGGGGAAGCGGGCTGCCTGCCGTCCTCGCCCTCGGCCCCCGCCGGCGGGCCCCGGCCTCTTAGCGCGCTGACATTCGGGGGGCACAGGTGAACCCGCCCGCCCAGTCCCCGCCCCCTCCTGGACCGCAGCGTGTCTCGGTGGGAACGACCCTGCCCTTTGCAAGAGGCTTTTTCTTGCTCCCTGCGGAGGGCCCCCCAGCCATGGCCCCCAGGTGTCCCCTGGAACGCGCAGGGACTGCCCCCCATCCTGGCCGCTGGGGCCCCGCCGCCTGCCGCTGGCCCCCGGTGTGAAGCGGCCTCCAGCAGCCCCCGGCCCACCCCCCCACCCCATGGAGGAGGAGGAGGAGGAGGGGGCGGCGGCCAAGGAGTGGGGCGCGACCCCCGCGGGGCCCGTCTGGACCGCGGTGTTCGACTACGAGGCGGCGGGCGACGAGGAGCTGACCCTGCGGCGGGGCGACCGCGTCCAGGTGCTCTCGCAGGACTGTGCGGTGTCGGGCGACGAGGGCTGGTGGACCGGGCAGCTCGC
This sequence comes from Sorex araneus, assembly GCF_027595985.1. Lineage (NCBI taxonomy): Eukaryota > Metazoa > Chordata > Mammalia > Eulipotyphla > Soricidae > Sorex > Sorex araneus. The sequence goes on from NC_073309.1 coordinate 44,471,238, forward strand.
GAGCGGCCGGGTGGGCGTCTTCCCCAGCAATTACGTGGCGCCCGGCGCCCCCGCCGCGCCCGCCGGCCTGCAGCTGCCCCGGGAGATCCCGTTCCACGAGCTGCGGCTGGAGGAGATCATCGGCGTCGGGGGCTTCGGCAAGGTCTACCGGGCCCTGTGGCGCGGCGAGGAGGTGGCCGTGAAGGCCGCGCGGCTGGACCCTGAGCGCGACCCGGCGGTGACGGCCGAGCAGGTGCGCCAGGAGGCGCGGCTCTTCGGCGCCTTGCAGCACCCCAACATCATCGCCCTCCGGGGCGCCTGCCTCAGCCCTCCACACCTCTGCCTGGTGATGGAGTATGCCAGAGGGGGCGCCCTGAGCCGGGTGCTGGCCGGCCGCCGGGTCCCCCCGCACGTGCTGGTCAACTGGGCAGTGCAGGTTGCCCGAGGCATGAACTACCTACACAACGATGCCCCCGTGCCCATCATCCATCGGGACCTCAAGTCCATCAACAGTAAGTGGTGTCCTGCTCCCCCCCCCCAAAAAAAAAAGGGAGAAAAGAAAAACTTGCATCTGCAGAACCTGGTGAGGCCATGAGACCAGGGAGCCGGACCTCGAGACACCCAAGGCTCAGCCTGGGGCTGGAGGGGCCTTTGCCTTCAGGGCCAGGGGGGAAAGAGGGTCAGTAAGACAGGGGGCCGCCAGCGTCCCAGGTGGAACTGCAGTGCGGGCAGCCCCCAGGATGGACTCGGGCACAGGCCTGCCCCCTCACAGCCCAGCTGAGGCTCAGCAGACAGCAGCAGGAACGGCCTGGCTGGGAGTCAGGGACCTGTGGGCCAGTGATTGCTGAGTGCTCTGTCCCAAGTGCTCTGCCCTGGGAGTGCTCTGCCTCATTTGCTGTCCCAAATACTCTGCACCAAGTGCTCTGTCCTGAGTTCTCTGTTCTGAATGCTCTGTTCCCATATGCTCTGCCCTGAGTGCTCTTTCCCAGGTACTCTGCTCTGTGTGTTCTGTCTTGAATGCTCTGCTCCGCGTGCTCTGCCCCAAATGTTCTGTCCTAAGTGCTCTGCCTCATGTGCGCTGCCTCATGTCGCTCTGTCCTGAGTGCTCTGTCCCAAGTGCTCTGCCCCAGTGCTTTGTCCCTAATGCGCTGCTCTGTGTGTTCTGCCCCTAGTGCTCTTTCCTGAGTGCTCTGTCCCAAGAGCTCCACCCCATGTGCTCTGCCTGAGTGTTCTGCTCTGTGTGCTCTGCCCCATGTGCCCTGTCCTGAGTGTTCTGTCCCGAGTGCTCTGCCCCATGTGCTCTGCTTTGTGTGCTCTGTCTTGAGTGCTCTGCCATGAGTGCTCTCCCCCAAGTGTTCTGTCCTAAGTGCTCTATCCCAAGTGCTCTGCCCCATGTACCAAAGCCACAACCCTGGTTTCTACCAGCAGCCACAGTCTCCCCACCCTTTACCCCCTATGGCATCCCAAAACGCCTCTGGACATTGACATTTTTTTTCTTGCTTTTTGGGTCACACCTGGTGATGCTCAGGGGTTACCCCTGGCTCTGCACTCAGGAATCACCCCTGGAGGTGCTGGGGGACCATATGGGATGCTGGGAATCGAACCCAGATCGGCCATGTACAAGGCAAACACCCTGCTTGCTGTGTTATCGCTTCAGCCCCTGGACATGGCCATTTAGGGAGGGTGTTGGGGCCACACCTGGCTGTGCTCAGGGGTCACTCCTGCTGGGGCACTGGGGACTCGGGGTCGCTGGGGATTGAACTGGGATCGGTCACATGCAAGGCAATTCCTGTTCCTTTTTTTTTTTTTTTTTGCTTTTTCAGTCACACCCAGCGATGCACAGGGGTTACTCCTGGCTCTGTGCTCAGAAATTACCCCTGGTGGTGCTTGGGGAACCATATAGGATGCTAGGATTCGAACCTGGGTCGTCCGCGTGCAAGGCAAACGCCCTCCCCGCTGTGCTATCGCTCCAGCCCCAGCAGTCCCTATTCTTTTTTTCTGATCAGCCAAATTAATTTTGGTTGTGGGGTCCCGCCCCAGCAGTGGTCAGGACTACTCCTGGCTCTGTGTTCAGGCATCACTCCTGGTGGGCTCGGGGGAACATATGGGGTGCTGGGGATCAAAGCCAGGTTGCTCCCTGCTGTACTGTCGCTCTGCCCCCAAGCCAAATATTCTTGAGGGAGGGGGCTAGAGAGCTAGTACAGCAGGAAGGGTGCTTGTCTTATACTCAGTTGAGCCATGTTTGATCCCTGGCACCACCTAGGGATCCCCTGAACCCTGCCAGAAGTGATCCCTGAGCACCGAGCCAGGAGTAAGCCCTGAGCTCCGTGCATGTGGCTCAGAAACCAAAGAATAAGAATATTCTTGAGGGAGAGGGCTGTGAATCACTGCCAGTTAAAAACTGTGCCCTGTCCAGCACTTTTTTTCCCCCTGTGTGAACCCCTGGACTTGATCTCCATCATGGGAAGGGAAGAACCGGACCGCTTCCTGAGCGAGCAAGTTCAGGCAGAGCGAAAAGGATGGTAGAAGGGGCTCACGGACAGGCTTCCAGGAGCCAAGGCAATAGTATAGCAGGAAGGGAGATTGCCTTGCACATGGCTGGCCTGGGTTCAGTCCGCAGCATCCAGTATTGTCCCACAGACCTGCCACGAGTGATCCCTGAGCACACAGCCAGGAGTAAGTCCTGAGCTCCATGAGGTGTGGCTCCCAAACAAAAAAAAGAACAAGCTTCCCGGCCTAGTTGGTTGAAAGAGGACTGGGGCCAGGTGGCAGGGAAGGTTCCCAGGGACCACATCTAAACGAAGCTCTGTATCAGCAGATATTAATTGATTGCCTCTTAAATACAAGCCCAGCTGGCACCAAGGCAAAATGCTCTTCTGGTCTTTGGAAGCTAAAGATCGCATCCCTTCCAGATGTTTCCAGACCCTGCCCTCCACCCATGAGGATACAGCCCGGGGACGGCCCCTCCCTGATGCTCACATCCCTCCCTGCCGCATCTCCGCTCCTCATTCCCATGCTCACTCTCTCTTTCTCCCCTTGTTTTCTTGTTAAACAAGATCTAGCTGAAGGCCCAGTGCGAGCCAGAGTCCAGCCCTCCCTGCACACACCAACCTGGGTGTGATCCCCTGCACCCCAGATGGTCCCCCACACACTGCCAGGAATGATTCCTGCATGCAGAGCCAGGAGGAAGCCCTGAGCACAGCCAAACCCCGCCCCCCACCACCAAAAAATAAAAAAAATAAGAGAAGGTCAAGCGGGGAAGTTGGTTATTCATCCTCCACATTTTGGAATTTATTTAAATCTTGCCACATTTGGGCTGGAGTGATAGCACAGCGGGTAGGGTGTTTGCCTTGCACGCGGCTGACCCAGGTTTGATTCCCAGCATCCCATATGGTCCCCTGAGCACCGCCAGGGGTAATTCCTGAGTGCATAAGTCAGGAGTAACCCCTGTGCATGACCGGGTGTGACCCCAAAAGAAAATTAAAAAGAAAATCTTGCCACACTTGGGGGTAAGGTGGTGAAGGAGCCCCCGGGTGTCGCCCTGGAGGTCCCTCCCAGCGATTCTTGGCTGGTAATTTAATGTGGGGGGTCCCAAGGACTGTCCAGGATTATGCCAGCAATGCCAGGGGGGTGTCCAGGCCTGCCCCTGCAGTGCTCCAGGGACTGTGTGCCCGGGGTGAAACTGGGCTTGACTGCAGGGAAGGCCCGGGCCTGCACCGCTCTGCTCGCTGTCTGCCCCCCAAGTCCTCCCATTTGTCTGTGCCCCGCCAGGTGCCACGCAGAGACTACTCCAGGGCTTGCTCAGTGGCCCATGTAGGATGGGGCAGGGAGGGAGCGGTCAGCGTGGGCCTTTGGCATTTGAGGGGCACATGCCAGCTCCCTGAGCTCTCTCCCCACCTCCTTCCTGCATTTTTATGTTGGCGGCCCTGCTCCCACGCCAGCCTGCTGGTCTGAGCACAGAGGGACAGACTTTCTCCCCACCACCGACCCCGTCAGACACCCCTAGCTCAGCAGAGTGTCCAGGTGCCCGAGCAGTGCCCAGGCTGGGGGGGCGAGCCAGACAGTGCCAAAGCCCTCTGTGAAGCTTGTGCTCAAACTTCCAGTTGGGGGCTGGAGCAATAGCACAGCAGGTAGGACGTTTGCCTTGCACGCGGCTGACCCGGGTTAGATTCCCAGCATCCCATATGGTCCCCCGAGCACTGCCAGGAGTAATTCCTGAGATGCAGAGACAGGAGTAACCCCTGTGCATCACCGGGTGTGACCCAAAAAGCAAAAAAAAAAAAAAAAAAAAACTTCCAACGGGCAAATGGAGGCAGGGGGCCTTGATGCTCCCCGGGAAGATTGGGGTCCCTTCCCAGCCCTCCTTCATCCCTGTGGATTCATAGCTCATGAGTGGCCTTAAGGACACCTGAGATTTTCTGGAGCCCGTGCCACCCAGGAAAATGTGGGTGGGACTTTCTAGGCTGGCGTTTCCTATTCAAGTGCTGGGGTGCTGGGCTGGAGTGATAGTACAGTGGGGAGGGTGTTTGCCTTGCACGTGGCCTACCTGGGTTCAACGCCCAGCATCCCATACAGTCCCCCAAGCACCGCCGGGAGTGATTAATGAGTACAGAGTCAGGAGTAACCCCTGAGCATCACTGGATGTGACACAAAAACAAAAAACAAACAAAAAAAGTGATGAGGGGGGCTGGAGAGATAGCACAGCGGGTAGGGTGTTTGCCTTGCACGTGGCTGACCCGGGTTCAAATCCCAGCATCCCATATGGTCCCCTGAGCATGGCCAGGGGTAATTCCTGAGTGCAGAGCCAGGAGTAACCCCTGTGCATTGCCAGGTGTGACCCAAAAAGCAAAAAAAAAAAAAAAGTGATGAGGGGCTGGAGCGATAGCACAGCGGGGAGGGCGTTTGCCTTGCATGCGGCCAACCCGGGTTCGATTCCCAGCATCCCATATGGTCCCCTGAGCACCGCCAGGAGTAATTCCTGAGTGCAAAGCCAGGAGTAACCCCTGTGCATCCCCGGGTGTGACCCAAAAAGAAAAAAGAAAAAGTGATGAGGTGCCCCTGGCCCAGCCTAGGAGAATGGCCTCTGAGGTACAACCCCCATCCCATCCCCCCCATCCTTCCTCATTCACAGACAATCTCTATCCTTTACTTTTTGACTTTTCTATTTATTGGTTTTGGGGTTTTGGGGGGTCACACCTGGCAGTGTTCAGGGCTATCTCCTGGCTCTGTGCTCATTCCTGCAACTATATGGGTTGCCAGGGTTCAAATCTGGGTCGGCTGTGTGCAATGTGAGCACTCCGGCCCCCTCTTTGATTCTTTCAACCAATAATCATTTTGTTTGTTTGGATTGGGGGGGCCACACTTTGGCAGTGCTCTGGGTCTACTCCCAGCCCTATGCTCAGGGGTCACTCCTGGCCTGGTTTACACCCAGACCTCCTGCAGGCAAAGTGTGTGCTCCAGCCTGCTGGGTGAGCCTTCAGACCCTCCACCATTATTGTCGCTTGGGTCACACGGTGATGGCGGCGGTCATGTTTGTGGTTTTGACATACAATCTCACAGCACCATAAACCACCTCAGAGTGCCCCCGACACTCCCCCACTGTCTCTGTGGCACTTCTCGTCTGACTCTTCCTTTCTCCCTCACCCTGCACTCTACTGCTTGGTGATGTCCTTTTGGTGATCAGAGACCACGCTCTGTCCTCATTCCCGCGTTCTGGCTCTGTGCCACACATGAGTGAAGGTGTCCAGTGTTTTTGATTTTTTTATTTTGATTTTGATTTTGGGGGGCCACATCAGCGGTGCTCAGGACTTATTCCTGGCTTTGCTCCCAGGAATCGGTCACTCCTGGAGGGCCTTGGAGGGACTATATGGGGTGCTGGGGATCGAACCTGGGTCAGCCATGTGTAAGACAAGCACTGGATAAGCTGTCCTACCTCACTGGCTCCCAGCTGGTATTGGTCCTTCTGACTTGCTTCACTGGACACGAGGCCCTCTGGGTCCATTCAAGTTGCAGCAAACTGGAGGGTTTCGTCTTTATTCACAGCTGTATAGTTCTCCATTGTGTTTTAATATCCCACAGCTTCTTTTTTTTCTTTTTCTTTTTTTTTGGGTCACACCCGGTGATGCACAGGGGTTACTCCTGGCCCATGCACTCAGGAATTACTCCTGGCAGTGCTCGAGGGACCATATGGGATGCTGGGAATTGAACCCGGGTCAGCCGCGTGCAAGGCAAATGCCCTACCCGCTGTGCTATTGCTCCAGCCCCTTCCCCCAGCTTCTTGATCCTTGGACATAGGGTTGTTTTCATTTCTTGTAATGAACATAGTCGGGGGGGGGGGTCGGTGTGTGTGTCTGTTAGTCTGTGTGTGTGATGTGTGTGTCTGTTTTTTTGAGTTAATGTTCTTGTGTTCTTGGGGTTTATGCCAAGAGGTGGGGCTGCAGGTCATGTGGAAGTTCTAGTCTTTGCTTGTTGTTGTTGGTTTTTATTTTGGTGTGGTTTGGGGACCACACACAGCAGTGCCCAGGGTTTACTCCTGGCTCTGCACACAGGCCTCATTCCTGGCGAGGCTTGGGGGACCAAATGGGGTGCTGGGGATTAAACCCGGGTTGGCCACATGCAAGACAAGTGCCCTCCCTGCTGTGCCATCGCTCCACTCCGGAAGTTCTATTCTTATGTTTTAGAGAAATCTCTGCTGTTTTCCCTAGAGGCTGGACCACCAGAAGTGAATGAGGCTTCCTGTCTCACCACATCCCCCTTCGCGCTGGTTGTTCCGAATTTTTATTTATTTTGTGGGGGGGGGGGTGGCAGCAGGGGGTTAGGCTGCCCCTCGTCCTGTATTCAGGAGTGAGCCCGGGTGGCTCTCAGGGAACCATATGTGGTGGCAGGAATCACACCTGGGCCAGCAGGATGCAGGGCAAAAGCCTTAGCACCTGTACTCACTTTGACCTGTTTGCAGTCTTTATGTGGTGCCAAGGGTTTGAACCTGCTTCGGCTGTGTGCAAGGCAAGCACTTTCCCCACTGTCCTGTCTCTCTTCTATATGAAGGGTTTGTTTGTTTGTTTTTGGTAGTGGGTAGTGGCACACGTGGCAGTGCTCAGGACTTACTCCTGTCACTGTGCTCAGGTGTCACTCCAGTAGGACTCGGGGAAGCATATGGGATGCTGGGGATTGAACCTGGTTTGGCCACGCCCAAGGCTCTATCCACTGTACTGTCTCTCTGGCCCTCCGTATGTAATTTCTAAAAGGACTTTCCCCGGGGCTGGGGTGATAGTACAGTAGGGAGGGCATTTGCCTTGCAGAATGCCAACTCAGGTTTGATCCCCAGCACCCCATATGGTTACCCGAGCACTGCCAGGAGTAAGTCGTGAGCACAGCAGGGTGTGGCCCCAAAACAAGGAAAGAAAGACTTAGGGGTCCGATGACAGACCTAGTCAGGCCCTTGTCCCCCATTTTCTCACTATGTGGTCCTGGCCAGCCAGGTCCAGCACTGAGCCTCGGGCTGCTGGTAGGAAGAGAGCTTGTTGAATTCATCTATGGGAAGGTTTGGCGTCTGCCTGGTGTGTCCCTGACCCCTGACAAACCCCAACCGTGATGATTGCTATGAACCTAGGCGGCAAGCCAGCTGGCCTCTGGGCTCAGGGGAAATGTCAGCTAGATTCTGTCACCGTGGTACTATGTGACAAAGCACCTCCACAACTCAGTTATCTTTACTTTGGTTTTTTGGTGTTTGGGCCACAGCCAGCAGTGCTCAGGGGAGACTCCTGGCTCAGTGCTCAGGGGTCGCTCCTGGCAGTGCTCGGGAAACCATACTCAAGTGCCGAACCCAGGCTTCCTTCTTGCTTTCTATGCACTCTGCCCACTGAGCCATCCCACTATTCCTTGAACTTGGCAGCTGCCACGGGCTCCTTCCTGTGATGCTGATCAGCCCCGGGGGTGGGGGGGGGGGACACCGCAGAGCTACCCTTGGTGTCTGTCCCTGTCTGACACCTGCTGGTGGCCAGATGCAAGAGAGCAGAGGGCCAAGGGGCAGGCACAGGTGGGCCCCCCTGAGGCCTGGGCTCGCTCAGCGCTTCTGCTGGCCAGAACATGCCACACGGAGTCTCCAGGGACAAGTGTCTCTAATGAGAAGGATCGTGGAGGTGTGGACAGAGGCCAGGGGAGGGCCAGGCTGGGGAATGCATGCCACCTGGAGGGGGCTCAGGCAGCGGCAACACCATCTGCCTCCCCTCCCCTGGGTCTGGAGTTCCAGGGTGAGAGTGGGGGGGGTCCCCCAGAGGGGCTGGGGCAGGGCCCGCCTATCCAGAGGGCCTCCGCGCATGGACCCTCTCTTGCCCTCTCCCCTGCAGTCCTTATCCTGGAGGCCATCGAGAACCACAACCTCGCAGACACGGTGCTCAAGATCACAGACTTCGGCCTCGCCCGAGAGTGGCACAGGACCACCAAGATGAGCGCGGCGGGGACATACGCCTGGATGGCCCCCGAGGTCATCCGCCTCTCGCTCTTCTCTAAGAGCAGCGACGTCTGGAGGTGCCGTGGTAGGGCTGGGGGGCCGCCTGGAAATTCAGGGTCTGGGCCTGCAGGCGCCTACCCTGGGGCGGAGGGGCAGGGGGGCGCCCTGGGGATTCAGGGAGTCAGAGAATGTGGCGCGGGGTATCCCTCAGACACCCTTCCCGGGGCTGGAGCGATAGCACAGCGGGTAGGGTGTTTGCCTTGCATGCGGCCGACCCGGGTTTGATCCCCAGCATCCCATGTGGTCCTCCAAGCACTGCCAGGGGTAATTCCTGAGTGCATGAGCCAGAAGTAACCCCTGTGCATTGCCGGTGTGATCCAAAAAGCAGGAAAAAAAAAAAAGAAATCAGACACCCTTCCTGCCCTGCTTTACTAAATAAAAAGCAGGAGGCCAGAGGTCAGTGGGTGGGGGTGGGGGTGTGGAGACAGAGGTGAACAGACATACACAGCGGCCACTTGCAGGGGCAGGAGGTAGAGACACACTGAGCGGGAAGGGCTGTCTCTATGCTAAGAAAATTTCCCCACAGTGCCAGAGAGATTATACAAGTACCAGTTCAGGTGTTCCCCTTGCACTCGGCCGATGCCAGTCCCGTCCCTGGCACCACATCAGGTCCCCTGAGCCCCGCCGGGAGCCATCCCTGGCCCCGCTGGCTGTGGCCTAACAGACCAGAAAGGACGTTTGTCAGGCGGCCTTTGGGCTCCTCCAGGAGCACAGGGAGGTGGAGAAGCGCTCTGAGGGCCAGAGGTGGCTTTGGGGAAGGAGCCCCTCAAAGTGACCCTGACGTACCCTCCGCGCACCGCAGACTCCAGCCACCTCCCCTTTGGCATTCTCAGCAGACCTGGAAGAAGTGTGTGGACGGGCAAGCAGGGAGGCTTGCAGGTCTGGCGTGCCCCAGGGGCTGAACTCACTGTGGGAAATGCAGGCTCAGGGTCCAAGCTGTTAGGAGCACTGGGGTGGCCGTCAGTTGAGTGGTTCGAGGCCGTGGGTGCCTGCACTACCTCTTCCCTGTGTGTCCCGAGGCAAACAGCCTAGCTTCTCTGAGCCCAAGCCTGCTCCCGGGACAAATTGGGTCATACGGGTGCCTCCTGCCTTCCTGGGCTGTGGTGAGGGCCACTGAGCATGCCCAGCATGGGGTGGGCCTGGCTAAGTGCTTTCATGATCAGTGCCCAAGAGTGTTCACTTATTATCAGAGTTCAGTGCCAAGGGTTCTGCAGGAACCTAGAGGAAGAGCCTCTACCCCAAGGGCACGTGAGTGGACACTTAAGAGGACAGGTCGAGGGGCTGGAGAGGTAGCACAGCAGGTAGGGTGATTGCCTTGCATGCAGCCGACCCAAGTTTGATTCCCAGCATCCCATATGGTCCCTTGAGCACTGCCAGGAATAATTCCTGAGTGCAGAGCCAGGAGTAACCCCTGTGCATCGCCAGGTGTGACCCAAAAAGAAAAAAAAAAGGATGACAGGTCCAGGGGGACAGAGCAGGAGGGCTCCCTGACTGAGGGAACTGCATGTGCAAAGGCCGGGGGTCACAGGCACACTCAGCTGCTCAGTGGCAGCCAAGAGCCACAGAGATGAGGTTTGGCAGCCATCAGGTCAGCGCTAAGAGGGCATCTTTGCCCCTCGGCCCAGGACACCAGGAGGGTTCTTGGGCAGGGATGAGGGAAAGTAGGAAGGCCACACGCCGTCAATCCGGGCCCTCCCCGGATCAGAGAGAGTTCTTGTGGGTGTAGGGGTGAGGGAGGCCCCTGTGATCTGGCAGGGCTGGGATCCAGGCCGGGAGGGCTGTGGAGTCACACCTCCTCTCTTCCACTGGCAGCTTCGGGGTGCTGCTCTGGGAGCTGCTGACGGGGGAGGTCCCCTACCGGGAGATTGATGCCCTGGCTGTGGCCTACGGCGTGGCGATGAACAAGCTGACGCTGCCCGTCCCCTCCACGTGCCCCGAGCCCTTTGCCCGCCTACTGGAGGGTGAGCCAGGGCCCGCCCCCAGGGGAGTCAGGGCGGGGGGCTTCTCGCGGGGTGGCAGAGATCTCCGGCACCAGCATCCCCCCCGTAACCTTCCATTGCAGTGGGCCCCAGTACAGATGCAGAAGGGCAGAATCTCCCCCCAGCTGGCCCCAGACCATCACATTTGGCGAGGCCCACAGCCCACCAGGGCTACCTATTAGGGCTAATCACCAGGGACTCCTCCCGAAGCCTGGATCTGACCCCCACGGGGCCAGGCTTCCTGGGCTCCACACCCCCCCACAAGCCAAGGTCTCGCTGAGGGGCACAGTTGCTAGGATGCGGCCTTGGGACCTTTCCCCGCGGGCTTCGCGGCAGCTGTTTGTCCCTGAGTCCTGGGAGGACCTGCCTTCCGCTGAGTGGCTGACGCCCCGTGGCGTGGCCTCTGACCCCGTCCACTCCAACCCCAGAGTGCTGGGACCCTGAGCCCCACGGGCGGCCGGATTTCGGCAGCATCCTGAAGCAGCTGGAGGCCATCGAGCAGTCCGCCCTGTTCCAGATGCCGCTCGAGTCCTTCCACTCGCTGCAGGAGGACTGGAAGCTGGAGATCCAGCACATGTTCGACGACCTGCGGACCAAGGAGAAGGTGAAGGGGTGTGGGGGGCAGGGGGAGCGCAGGGGGCCGCTCCTTGGGGCCATGCCAGGGCCAGGGGCCTTGTATTTTCTTTCGTGGTGCTGGAAGTTGAGCCCAGAGCCCCACATAAGCAAGTACCCCAGACTGCCTCCGCGGCAGAGGGGGGATGTTTCTTTGGGAGGAGGGCGCGTCCAGCGGTGAGCGGGGCCATGTGGTGCCGATGACTGAGCCCGGGTCCCCGCACACAGCAGTGCGCGCAGGGCAGTGCCTCCTTGGGCTAGGGAGCCGGCTCAGGGTCTGGTTCCATGCAGGAGGGCCAGGTTTGCTCTCCCGCAACTGCAGAGTCCCCCAAGCACTGCCAGGAATGAGCCCTGAGCACTGAACTTGGGAGTCACCTCTGGGCACCTCCAGGTGACCAAAACCAAACACAAAAGCAAGTCTTCTGCCGGTGACCACGTGGGAGCATGGCTCTCGCGTGAACCTGCAGGCGACCCTGCTGACACCTAGGATTGGCTTTGTAATTTTTTTTTTCTTTTTGGGTCACACCCGGCGATGCACAGGGGTTACTCCTGGCTCTGCACTCAGGAATGACCCCTGGCGGTGCTCAGGGGACCATATGGGATGCTGGGGATCAAACCTGGGTGGGCTGCGTGCAAGACAAACGCCCTACCTGCTGTGCTATCACTCCAGCCCCCAGGATTGGCTTTGAATTTAACAAAAATGCCAGAGAAAAGAGCAATTATTCAGAGTCAAAATGTTGAGGTCAGATGAGGGGCTCCTGAGCCGCAGCCTTCTTGCTGCTTCTCTGTGGGTTTTTGAAGTTTTCCAAGTCTAAGTTTGAAACAAGATAAATCAGAGCAGACAATAGAGAAGGGAAGACCCCTTGCGCTGAGGTCATGGGGCACCAGCCAGCCTTCACCCCAGCCTCCCCTCGCCCCTGCAGGGACACTGCCCTGATGACCCCCACAGGCATCTGTCCCCTTGCAGGTGCCCCCACCCCCCTGCAGCCATCCCTCCCCCACCGAAGGCACCCCCTCGCCCCTCTCCCCTGTAGGCGCCCCTTTACCCCTCCCTGCTGAAGGGCTCCCTTGCCCCCCCTGCAGGTGTCCCCTCACTCCTCTCCCCTGCAGCTGCCCCTCTCCCCTGCAGCCGCCCCTCTCCCCTGCAGGAGCTCCGCAGCCGTGAGGAGGAGCTGCTGCGGGCGGCGCAAGAGCAGCGCTTCCAGGAGGAGCAGCTGCGACGGCGCGAGCAGGAGCTGGCGGAGCGCGAGATGGACATCGTGGAGCGTGAGCTGCACCTGCTCATGTGCCAGCTGAGCCAGGAGAAGCCCCGGGTGCGCAGGCGCAGGGGCAACTTCAAGCGCAGCCGCCTGCTCAAGCTGCGGGAAGGCGGCAGCCGCATCAGCCTGCCGTCAGGTGAGGGCCCGGGCGGCAGCTCCCCCCGACGTCTAAGGAGTTGGCGTAATCACCCCCGTCGAAGCAGAGCCTGGCAGTTGCCCTCCATGTGCCCCCTCGGAACACGACCCACTTCCACCCCCTGAGTTCAGCCCATGAGACATGAATCTCATTTTGTCATTGCATCCCCGTGTGCACACGTGCGTGCATGCGTGCGTGCGTGCATGTGTGGTGCCAGGTGCCAGGGATGGAGCCCAGGGCTACCACATGAGCCTCCGCCCCAGCCCTTTTTGTTTTTGATTTTCGACTTGCACCTGGCAGTGCTCAGGGGCTGCTCCGCGCCCCACCCGCGCTCCTGGTGGTGCTCTGGAATCAGCCCTGGCAGAGCCCATGTGAGCTCAGCCCTGGCACCCCGCCCACCTGCTTTCTTGCTATTTGGGGGGAGGGGAGGGGCCACACTCAATGGTGCTCAGGGCTTACTCCTGGCTCTGCACCCAGGGATCATTCCGGCAGACTCAGGGGACCATGCCAAAAAAAAAAAAATCAAAAGGCTGGTGAAACTGCCAGTGTTTCCTGCCATTCTGAGAAAGCCGGACCTCTCCCCAGGGTCCGTCTCAGAGTTGGATCTCAGGACTTCATCAGGCTCTGTTCTTCCCCAAACTCTTACCTCCAGTACATTTGCCCGGCAGTTTTTTGGGGAGGTGTCACACCTGGCAATTCCCAGGAGTTACTCCTGGCTCTGCCTCAGGAATCACTCCTGGAGGTGCTCAGAGGACCATATGGGATGCCGGGAATTGAACTCCAGTCGTCTGCATGCAAAGCAAACGCCCTACCCGCTGTGCTATCACTCAGGCCCTCTCCAGTGTGCCTTGGAGGAGCCACGTTCACAAAGGGAGAAGAAATGGGAAATCAGTTTCATGATCGCTTTTGTTCAGCCCAACACAGCCAAAATGTCAGGGTGCTAGGTGTCACCAGCCGCATGTCAGCTACCTTACCATACCAGATCTCCACAATCCACTGTGTCTAGGCACGTAGCCCCCAACTCTCACTCAGATACTCGACTGTGTTATCCATCATAAACTTAACATTTATTTTTATTTTATCTTGGGGGTCATGCCCAGCTTTATGTTCGGGGATTGTACCAGCAGTGCTGGGATGGGGTACTGGGGATGGACTGAGGTACTGGGGATCGAATTTGGGGCTTCCCACATGCAAAGCCTGTGCCCCAGCTATCTTCCCATCCCCAGAGGATCCATTCCTTCCTTCCTTCCTTCCTTCCTTCCTTCCTTCCTTCCTTCCTTCCTTCTTTCCTTCCTTCCTTCCTTCCTTCCTTCCCCTTCCCTTTTTTCTCTTTCTTTCTTTCTTTCTTTCTTTCTTTCTTTCTTTCTTTCTTTCTTTCTTTCTTTCTTTCTTTCTTTCCTTCTTTCCTTCTTTCTTCCTTTTCTTTTTCTTTTTTTTCTTCCTCTCTTTCTTCCTCTCTCCTTTTTTTTCTTTCTTTTTGACCTTTTGGGTCACACCTGACTGATGCTCAGGAGTTACTCCTGGCTCTGCACTCAGGAATCACTCTTGGCGGTGCTCAGGAGACTGTATGAAATGCTGGGAATTGAACCTAGGTCAGCTGCATGCAAGGCAAATGCCCTACCCACTATGTTACCACTCTAGCCCTGAGGATCCATTTATAAATGCTCCTTTCAATAAAGGGAACTCTGCATTTTGTGGGGTGCACGAGCCCCAATTCCAGGGCTCCATTCCCACATGTGGCTCCTGTCCACCGCACTGGACACTCAGGCCCGTGCCCTCAGACCTCCGAATGCGTCAGAGGTATCAGGGGCCTTGGCGCGCCGCAGCTAACTGGTTGCACCTCACTCCCAGGATGGCAGGTGCGGTGCATCAACTTGCCACGAATGTGCGTTTTCCCAGTGACCCCACCTTCAGGAGGGCAGAGGGGCAGCATCCCGCCCCCTCTCCTGCCCTTCCCCGGGCAGAGCAGCATCCCCAGGGCCCCCAGCGGGGCAGCCACTGAGCGGAGTCTCTGCTTCTGCAGGCTTCGAGCATAAGATCACAGTCCAGGCCTCTCCCACGCTGGACAAGCGGAAAGGATCGGACGGCGTCAGCCCCCCGGCCAGCCCCAGCATCATCCCCCGGCTGAGGGCCATTCGCCGTGAGTACCCCCAGACTTCTCAGGGGCCCCCGCCCGGCACCGTGTCAGAGATACAGCAGGACCCGAGTGTCATCGGGAAAGAAGCCAGAAAGTTCGGGGGGAGGGGCCGGCCTTGCCCTGGCGGCCTGGGTTCCACCCCGCCACCCCATATGGTTTCCCGAGCCCACAGGAGTGATCGCTGAGCACAGACCAGGAGTAAGACCCGCTGGGTGTGGTCCCCAAGCCAAACAAAAGCCAGGGGGGCTGGCAGGCGGCTCAAGTGGCCGAGCACATTAACAGGGGGCCTGACTCGGCCCATCACCCCCAGGCCCTGGGCACCCTGGGGGCAGCCCTGGCAGCTGAATGTGGCCCTGTGACTCCCAGCCATCTAGCACAGCCAGGAATGGACCCTATTATTTATTTATTTATACTTTTTGTTAGAGAGAGAAAGAGAGAAAGCCACAGTTAGCCCACTGGGGACTGTGCAATAGTGATGAGCATCCCGAAGGCCGGCTGGAAGGAGGCTGAAGATGAAGGGAGAAGGTGCCATTGCCCTTCCGAGAGGCACAGAGTGAAGAGCTGAGGGCAGGCAGCTGAGGGCCCTGAATGAGCCCGGCAGGAACCACAGGGAGGGGCCTGCAGGGCCCAGCTGGAAAGGAGCAGAGGGAGGCGGGGCTAGAGGCCGGATGGCCGAGGGCAAGGGGTCTGGGTCTCCCTGGGGGCCATTGTTTCGTTACTGGGGTGCTGGGACCTGCACCCGCAGGGGCTCAGTGGCCACGTGGTGCAGGGCTGGGACCCGGAGCTGAGCCGCCTGCTGCCCCGGTGCTGTGGTGCGGCCCCGGGGCTGGGGGCCCGGCACAGGGGTGACAGGAGGGCCTTTCTCCTCTGGCTGCTGGGGGCGCATGGTCAGAGGCAAGGAGAGGGGTCAGGGGCCCCCGTGGGGAAGGTGCGGCTCCGGGGCAACACCTCTGGCCTCGCACCCCTGCCGCCTCTCTGTGTTTGTTGGTGTCAGGTGATTTGGGGGTGATTTTGATGAGGGACAGGGACTGCCACAGAGATGGTGGCCAGTATCAGGCCCAGCCACTGTGCGGGGTCGGAGAAGACAGCAGCAGATTCTGCAGGGACCAGGGTCCCCCCAAGCCCCCGCCCACAAAGTGCTTCAGCCCTTCCCCTCCCTTCTTCCCTCTCCCTCTTCCTCCTCCCTCCTCCACCTTCTTTCCCTCCTCCCTCCCCCTCCTCCTTTCCTTCCTCTCCCTCCTCCCTCTTTCTCCTCCTCCTTTGCCTCCTCCCTCCCTCTTGCTCCCTTCTCTCTCCCTCCTTCCAGTCACTGGTCTCTTGTTGGCTTGGGCCCTTCCCCTGGCATGTCCTGCCACAGGGCCTTGGCATGTGCCCCCTGTGCCCTCTACCTTTGACCCCCTTCCCTGTTTCCCATTGTGCTTTGCATCCCCTAGCACCCCACTTTTCACGTAGGAATCTCAGGTCCCGGAGCGTCACCACTGAAATGCCAGTTGGGGGTAGCGGGGATTGTTCCCAGCTCTGCTACGGGGTGTGTTTAGAAGGGCGGGGGGAGCTGTAGGGAGGGCCAGCAGGAAGGACTCTGAGGGGGGACACCAGGGGACGGTGGATCTGAGGCCCTCGGGGAGCTGCAGTACTGAGCCGCTGTCCCACGCAGTGACCCCAGCCGATGCGGGCAGCAGCGGTAGCAGCAGCGGGGGCAGTGGGACGTGGAGCCGCAGCGGACCCCCAAAGAAGGAGGAGCTGGTCGCCAGCAAGAAGAAGGGCCGGACCTGGGGCCCCAGCTCCACCCTGCAGAAGGAGCGGGCAGGAGGAGAGGAGAGGTACTGGGGGGCGGAGCTGGCCCGCACCCCTCCTGCTGCCCGCCCACCCCCTGACACCCACCCCCTCGCTGCCCCTGCAGGCTGAAGGCCCTGGGAGAAGGCAGCAAACAGTGGTCATCAAGTGCCCCCAACTTGGGCAAATCCCCCAAACACACCCCCATCGCCCCCGGCTTTGCCAGCCTCAATGAGATGGGTAAGAGGGGCGGCGGGGAGAGTTTCCAGGTCCGAGGGGTCCGCGCCTGCCGTCCCCAGGGATCGGGAGGCGTCCGTGGGCTTGGCTGACCGGTGGGGCACCGGTGGTTGCCGGGAAGGGACCCGCCCCCCCAAGCCGTCATTTCTAGCCTCAAGTGGCAGTGGGAGGGGCAGGTTGGCAGCACGCAGCGGGGCGGTGGGGTCCGGGTGCGGGGCAGCCGGCGGCCCCCCCATCCGGCGCCCCCCAGCTCCCGGTCCCGAGCCGAGCTGCGGCCTCTCCCGGTTGCAGAGGAGTTCGCCGAGGACGGCAGCGCGCCCCCGTCCCCCCACACCACCCCGTCCTACCTCACCGTGCCGCTCCCTCCTGAGCCGTCCCCGGGGGCGCGGGGCCCGGGCGAGCGGGCACTGACGCCCCCGGCCCGGTCAGGCCACGGCGGCCGGCGGCGCTGCGAGCTGGCCCTGCTGGGCTGCGCCACGCTGCTGGGCGCCGTGGGCCTGGGCGCCGACGTGGCCGAGGCGCGCGCGGCCGACGGCGACGAGCACCGACGCTGGCTGGACGGCCTCTTCCCCCGCGCCGGCCGCTTCCCGCGGGGGCTCAGCCCGCCCGGGCGCTCCCCGGGCCGCCGCGACGACGCGGGCCCCGGGCCGCCCCCCGCGCCGGGCCTGGCGCCCTCGGCCACCCTCGTGTCGCTGTCGTCCGTGTCCGACTGCAACTCGACGCGTTCGCTGCTGCGCTCCGACAGCGACGAGGCCGCGCCGGCCGCGCCCTCCCCGCCGCCCTCCCCCTGCGAGCCTGAGCCGCCGCCCAGCGCCAACCCGC
The DNA here is from genome assembly GCF_027595985.1 of Sorex araneus. Classification (NCBI taxonomy): domain Eukaryota; kingdom Metazoa; phylum Chordata; class Mammalia; order Eulipotyphla; family Soricidae; genus Sorex; species Sorex araneus. Next base: position 44,488,681 of record NC_073309.1, read on the forward strand.
TGGTGGACCTGGAGCTGGAGAGCTTCAAGAAGGACCCGCGCCAGTCGCTCACGCCCACCCACGTCCCGGCCGCGCGCGCCACGAGCCGCGGCCACCGGCGGACGCCCTCGGACGGGGCGCTGGGGCAGCGGGGCGCGGCCCAGCCGTCGGGCCCCGGCCAGGGTGAGTGCGTGCCCCGCGTGCGTGCCCAGAAGGTCCCCGCGCGGCCGCGGCTCCTGCAAGGCAGCGCGATGCTCTGCGGGGGCTAGTGCGCATACTCCAATGATCCAGATGCGGGCTGAAGTTGGCGACGATCCCCGAGCGCGGCCCTGATCTGGTCAGAACTGGAGTGGGGAGAGCAGAGAGATGGCAAGGCGGGCAGCACTAGCTTTGCAGGTGGCCCACCCAGGTTCCATGCCTGGCATTCCATAGGCCAGGAATGACCCCTGGGCGCGGAGCCCGGTGTAAGCCCCGGAGCACCGCTAGAAGCAAAATACACATTTTTAAATTGAAAAAACCTGGGGGCGGGGTGCTGTTTAAGTCCCAGCTGAGATCCACTCAGCCCAGAGATGCGTTCGGAGCCGGTTCCTGTTAGATCCTCTGCTCTGGCCGGGTGCGAGGCTCTGACCCCGCCCCCCCCCCACCTCTCTGCAGGCCTTCGAGACTCCCAGGACTTCCCCCGCCTGCCGGACCCCCAGGCCCTGTTCCCGGCGCGCCGCCAAACTCCTGAGTTCCCTGGCCGCCCCACCACCCTGACCTTCGCCCCCAGGCCCCGACCTGCCTCCAGCCGGCCCCGCCTGGACCCCTGGAAACTGGTCTCCTTTGGGCGGACACTCAGCATTCCACCTCCCGGCAGGTGGGAGCCGGCGGGGAAGCTGGGCACGGCGAGCGGGCAGCCCACCCTGTTGGACCTGGACATGGAAGGGCAGAGCCAGGACAGCACGGTGCCCCTGTGCGGGGCGCAGGACTCCCGCTGACACCCGCCGGCTCTCCCGCCCGCCCACCGGGGCAGCCTTGAATGTAGCGTCCCAGGCCTGGCCCCGGCCCACTGGGCCACAAGACTGGGGAGGCCCTGGGCAGGAAATCCACTATTTATTGGGGATGGGGGGAGGGGGACTTAACTTATTCCTTTGTACCCCAGGGGGTGGGGCCCGTGCCCACCCTGCAGTGGGGGAGGGTCGGCAGGGACACTCAGGGACAGGGCATCATGGGGCGTTTGGCACAAAATGCAACATTAAAGGTCACCCTGCCCCTTCCCCTGCGTGTGTCTCGTCCCCGCTTGCTCCTTCAGGCTCTCTGGCCTGCCGAGGCCTTGGTGCATGTCCGCTCCCGGTGCCCACAGAACACCACACACAGCTGATGGTCACAGGGACAAGTACTTTACCAGTGAACACACGTGTGGGGCAGGGTTGGGGGTGGAGTGGGGAGAGTTACAGGCTGAGGTGGGAGGAAATGGAATAGGGGACGGTCCAGTCCGGCTTGGCCTCAGCCAATGACATCCCGTGGTCCAGCCCGGGCCCCACTGTCTTCCCGCTGGAGGCCGCAGCGGTGCATCTTCAGCTGAGTTAGCTGGATGTAGCGGAGGACATTGGTGTCTGCAGAGGAGCAGGCAGGCTGTTACCTGGGAGGGTCCCGGGGCAGCATCTGGGCCCCCACCTCATTGTCACCAGCCTCCTGTGGCTACCCCGCTCAGCCAGGACTGGCAGAACCCTTGTCTGAAAGTCCAGTCACGCCAGCTGTGTGGAGCACCTCACGCTTCACACAACACACTCGGCTTCATCTGCCTCTGCTCCAGGCTCCCATCAGGGCCCTCAGCCTCCGAGGACACTGCCAGAGTCTGTCTGCTGTGAGCCCGGAGCCCGTGCCAGCGCACCCCTCCCTGTCAGCGACCCTTAATACAGGCTGACCAGGCTGTCTACACACACACACACACACACACACACACACACACACACACACACCACCCATCATACACCACACATATACATCACGTACACCATACAATACCACACCATCATACACACACCATACACTACATACACCATACAGTACATCACACACCACACACCATACACATACCATACAGTGCACCCACGCCGTATACCACATGCCACACCACACACCATACACTGCATCCATATCATACACCATACACAGCATGTATCACATACCACATACACCATACACACACCATTCCACATCATACGCCCCCCACACCATACACTACACCTACATTATACACCACACTATGAATCACATACCACACACCATACACCACATGCACCATACATTACATCATACACCACACACTATACACACATCATACCACCTCACACTGTATACCACATACCATTCGTACCATACACAACACCCACATCATACACCACACACACCACACCATGCACACATGACTTACCCCCCCACATGACTTACCCCCCCACACACACACCACCATGCACCTCTCTCCCAGAGGACAGAGATGCCTCCTGTTCTAGCAGTGTCCCCCACTCCCCAACTGTCGGTGTCCTGGCATCACCCTCCCTGGACTTTTCCTCCGTGCAAGCACTCGGGCGGGTGTGGTGGGGTGCCCTGAGCGTGAGCAAGGTGAGAAGGGAGGGAGAGGATATGGGGCTTGGGGAGGGTGGCAGACATGAGTGTGAGTGCTGGGAGGCAGCAGGACTGTCAGAGGAGCCATGGTGAGTGAAGTGGGGGGAGGAGGAGGTGAAGGCAGCACCCCGCACCCTCCATGCAGCTCAGCTGGTCCCAGCATGCTCCCTCACCTGTGGGCTCCCGGCTGCGGGCCTCCTGCAGGTAGCGCAGCGCGCGCGCATAGTCACCCAGGTGGTAGAAGGCGATGCCAGCGCGGTAGGTGGCCTTGAAGTTGCCCTGCTGCTTCTCCAGCACCTTGAGGCAGTACTCGCGCACGCGCTCGTAGTTCACCAGCTCCGACTGCAGCAGGCAAGCTGCGGGGGTACCGGGCCGGTGCTCTCAGAGCTTGCCTGCACGTCCAGACCTCACCTGGTCCCGGGGAGCAACCCCCACCCCACCCCACCCCAAGGGATTGCTCTTGGGTCAGAGCAGCGGGTCATCTGCGCCGCCGCTAGAGGGCGCCAAGAGCCGACAAGCACCCTGGAGTCACTAGCAGGGAGCGTGCTAAGGGCGCGATGGCAGAGGAGCCGGCTGGGGGTAGAACGGTTCGTCCAACGAATGTGTGCGGGTGGCAGCCCAAAGTCCGCCTCCTGTGTCCCGGCTTCTTCCATCAGTAGGTCCTAACCGCCCGCCCCCTTAAGTTGTGAGGTCTCCCTGTGGATCACACCTCTGGCCCTTTCAAACCCCCCATCCAAGGCATCAGAATCGCCCCATCCCTCCGCCACCCCCCAGGCCCCTTCTGCGCCCCCCGACGACCCCGTACCCGTTAGAGAGTCATAGCATTCGACCTCCGTGTTCTCCACCAGGCGCCGCTGCTCCTCGCTGAGGCGGGCCGGCCCCTGGCTGCTGGCAGGCCCGGGGGCGGGGGCGGGCAGGCCTCCGGGGCGGGCTCCCTGAGCCGCCTTCAGCTGCAGCAGCGCCCGGTGGTACTTGCCGATGGCTTCCCGGAACTTCTTCTCTCGGTAGCAGCGCTGGCCCTCCGCCTTGAAAGCCACGGCAGCCCGCAGGCTGCTGTCGAGCGCCGCGCCCAGGCCCCCCGACGGCTCGGGGGCAGGACCCGATCGAGCCGAGCCATGGCGGGAAGCCGGGCCCGGCGGGGAGAGGGCGGGAGGCGGGCGCGGCGGAGGCTCCGGGGCAGCGCTGAGCATCAGCACCGGGGACAGCGCGCCGCGCTGCATTGTGGGAAACTCCTGCGGCCGCCGCTGCAGCTACCGCATCGCCCCCCGCGGGGCCGGTCCCCACCCTTTCTCCGCCCCCGCACCTCCAGCAGCCGATTCTGGCTGCCCCCTACGGGTCTAGAGAAACCCCTCCAGAATTCTTCCTTCTCCCCTTCAGATTCAGCCCAGTTCCAACCCAGCGGGGCTGTGCTCTCTCTCCACTCCCCTTACCCGGGACTCCCCACCCTCCAGCCTACTCTCCTCCCCCTGCCCAAAGCTCTGAAAGCTCTCTAGAAGGAAAGGACAAGTCGGAGGGGAAATCACAGGGAAAGAGCAACTTCCACGGAGAGCTGGTTTTCAGCCCATGGGACCTTTTGGCATAAAGATGCTCAGGTGGTCGAGAATTAAAAGCCCTACTAATTTGCCCCCACTCACTGAAGGACAAATCACCACTGCTGGTGGTACTCTGTATATCTATTAAGGATCGTGACAGTAAATTCCAGTGGGGAGACCAGAGTGATTAGGGAGACAGAGAAGTCAGTCATGGAATTAGGAGGCATCCACACTGTGAGGGCCCCACCAGGGATGAGGGGGTAAGGGAGGGGGTGTGGAAGAGGGAAGAACTCTCAGGAGAGACAGCTCCTCACCCTCACCAGGCTTCTTTCCCGAGTAGGAAAGTCAGCAGTGAACAAGAGTCCGGCATGAGCGCGGAGTCAAAAGAACATCCAGAAAAGGAAAACACGGTGGACAGACCTACCCCCTCCCACCTTAGCTGCTTCTTTGCTTCCTTAGCTTGTGGGACCCCAGTACACTCCCCCCTGCTTTCCCTCACCCTGCTTGTGGAATACAGGTGCTAAGAGAGTTTCCTTCCAACTCAATGTTGACACTGACTTCGATTATGCAAGTAAAGAACCCAGCACAGGGCCTGGTCTGCAGGGGGCAATAGGCATGGTTGCTCCCATCCTTGAGACTCTGAGATGTGTAAGTCAACACCTATTTATAGCTGCAGAATGAATGCACCCCATATTGGTCCCCCAAGCCTGCCAGGAGTGATCCCTGAGAGCAGAGCCAGGAGTAAGCCCTGAGCACCGCTGGGTGTGGCCCCCCAAAACAATCTTTTAAATGAGGAATAGCCTCATGACTCATAATACTTTACCCCATCCCAAGACCCTAAGTTGAGCCTCAGCCCTAAACCCCAAGATTGGTGCCAGAATTATAATATAGTGGGCAGGGCACTTGCCTTGCATGTGGCTGACCTAGATTTGGTCCCTGGCACCACATATGCCCCCCCCAGCACTGCCAAGAGTGATCCCTAAGTGTAAAGCCAGGAGTGAGTCCTGAGCACTTCTGGGGCTACCCCCCAAACAAAATCCTAAGCTGGTATTTCTCCATTCCGCCATTCCTACACTGCCATAGACAGTCCCAAATCTAAACACGAAGCATGGATCTGCCTCAGAGTGGGAGAGCAGCTGCTATGTTCAAGGCCCTGAGTTTGATCCCCTCATACTGCACAACTCCCCAAGCACTACCAGGTGTCGCCTCTATCGGAGAAAAAAAAAACAACCTGAGTCTAATATCTTACAACCCCGAAGCATCGCCTGCCCCTCTCTCTGATTGCTCTTTGTGGGCTGTCCCCCGCACCGCTGGCTCTTCAGCCCTGAACTCTGAGGCTTCCTCCCCTCAGCATCTCCACATGCAGGCTTAGGAACTGCAGCCTCCTGCATCCCAGCCAAGCCCACCTGGCACGGAGGTGAGATGACCCCACCCAGCAGTCCACTACCGCAGCTGTAATCCCTTCTGTCCCTGCTGAAGGACCCCCGCTACCTCTGCTTCTCTGGTCTCAAGCTACTTCCATGTCTCTGAACCTTGGTCGTTTTTTTTTTCTTCCTTAGGACTTTGCCTTTGGGGCTCTTCTCACGGGACACTCCCACCCTTCCCGCTGCCACTGTCTCAAGCTACTTCTATTACTCTCCAGCTTTGTCCTTTTGGGGTATTTTTTTTCCTTTGGATTTGCCTTTAACGCTTCTTCAGCCTTTGACATATTGGGTTTTTCCCCTGCAGAAATTTGGCTATGTGGGGCCTCTGCAGATTTTTGCCATTTTCACTGTTTCTACTACTTCCACAGTTGAAAGGGTGAAAGGTTTCTGGTGTGGGGGAATATATTGCTGTAAAATATATACGAAAGGAAAAAACAAGCCAAGGCCTCAGGTGTGGTTATGGACTCAGATTTCTGAGAGTGAATTCTAGAGGCTTCCTTTCTTTAGCTCCTGTGTGTTTCTTTTAATTTAAAATGTGATTTGGGGCCTGAATGACAGTACAGTGGGTAGGACGTTTGCCTTTCACACAACTTTCCTGGGTTTGACTCCTGGCATCCCAGAGGGTACCTTAGCACTGCCGGGACTAATTCCTGAGTGCAGAGTCAAGAGTAATCCCTGCGTATCGCTGGGTATGGTCCCCAAACAAACAAAAATGTAGAGATACTCTAGCCCATAACAAATCTTTTCTGAGTACTCTTAATTGGCTAGGTGGTAGAAGTTTGGTCCAGCTACAGCTAAGTCACCTTCCTGCAAAGATGCTGGGCTGACACCAGATGTATGCCCAGTCCCAGCTTTACCTACGTGATTGAAGAAGGAGGTGGCCCCAGATCACTCATGGCAGAGCTTGGGGGGGACCATGTATGATGCTGGGGATAGAATGTGGGTGTGATGCTTACAAGGCAAGAACCCAACCTGCTGCACTATAAGTTTAGAGCTAAAATTCTACTCTGACATAGGGGTACTTCGTAGGTGAAGTAAATCAGAGTTCATTTGTCAAATTCTAGGCTGTCAAAGACGCTACCACACAGTGTTCATGCTCAGGGACCTGCTATGTAATCTGAAGAGCTTGTGCGGCCATTTGCAAATACAGATTGGGTTTCCACATATAAAAATAGACACTCATGGACTGGAGGAATAGTACAGCGGGTAGGGTGCTTGCCTTACACACGGCAGGCCTCGGGTTCAATCTCCGGTATTCCAAAAGGTATCCAGAGCCCCATCAGGAGTGATCCCTGAGCACAGAGCCAGGAGTATGAGCCCAGTTCGGCGCGCCACCCCCCACAAAACATATTCATGGAACTGGGGATTTTCAGCCTCACTTGAAAAAATCTGAAAACCTGGTAATATCGAGGGAGCATGGCTCACGACTGGAGTGCGTCCCCTTTTCCCAGAGCTACCATCCCTCCCAATTTCTATGTAAGCCTGTGGCCAATGTCATTCCGTTTGCAAAGCAATATCCGGCTTTGCATTTCTGTCCATCGGGTTGCCAAACGTTTGCCCAGGGTTTCGGCCCGCGGAGGCGCGGAAGGCCGCCAGCGCCCTCTGGCGGGAGAACTCAGAAATCACAATTCGCAGTTTTTTTTTTCCCAGCAGGCCCTAGGCGACTCAGTACAAACATCCAATCAGGGGAAAGAGGGCGAAAAAGTAACCAATCAAACGCGAGACGGGGAGGCGGCCCGCGACCAATGGGGACTAGGAGCGCCGGGAATAAAAGAAACTTTTATTGAAGCGACCGGACACACACCGTCTTTATTTGAACCGGGTCTCGGGGGTCAGGGCGGCCCAAGCGGGTGGTGGCGGAGCAGGTGGGCGGCGGTCAGGCTGGTGCCCTGGCGCTGGGGCCGCGCGTACTTGAGGAAGACGGCGGCGCGGCCCGGCGCGGGGCCTCGGAGCGCCGCGCGCGCCATGCGCCGCTCCAGCGCGCCCAGTTCCGCAGAGCTGCGGCAGGGAGACCGAGAAACGGGGCTGCGGTGGAGGCGAGCTCTCCTCGGAGCTGGGGGTTCGAGGCTGAGATTTGGGGGCCTGGGGGCTTCCTAGAGGCTGACTCCCCGCCCCCCCCGTTTGCCCGCAGGGCGCAAAGGCCAGGATCCCCGAAGAGGCGAGGAGTGGGGCTAAGAATGGACAAATATTCAGGTCGACCTCGGGACACGGGGCCGGGAAAGTAATCGACCTTCTCCGTCTCAAACTCTGGGGTGCCCAGGCCAGGAAAATGTCCTAATTCCGACCGTAGGTCCGCAAACCTTGGAACAACCCCCCATTCCCTTTCCCCCCGGAAAAGTCGAGCCTGGGTGTCCCCTCCCAAGCCCTCTTCCCTCTGCCCCCCACAACTGTCGCTCATTCCCGGAGATGTTAACGATGGCGACCAGGAAGGTGAGTCGAGGTCGCCTCACCTGTAGAGCGCCGGCTTCGGGCCGGAGCCCGCCCCGCCGAGCACACGATGCGCCAGGCTCAACGCCGCGGCCGCGCGGCGACCGGGCTCCCAGGCCGCAGCCTCGGCCTCCAGCAGAGACAGCTCCAAGAAATAGGTGGCGAGGAGCAGCACCTGCAGGGGCTGCAAATACATCAGGCCCCGCTCGCAGGCCCCGCCCCCGCGCGAGGGTCCGTCCCTGCCCGCGCACCTGGGGGTCGCTCCCCGCCAGCGCCGCCTGCAGCCCGAGGCAAGGGAGCGGGCCCGGGTGGTACAGTCGGAAATCCAGGCGGCTCAGGAGGCGGCGCTCAGCGCGGAGCAGCTCGGCACGCGAGAAAGATCCAGCGCCCAGGAGGCAGAGGGAGGCAGACTGAGGATTGGGACAAAGAGTGGGACGAGATCCTTGGACCTGACTAGGATTCCCTCCCCTCTCCCCCTCCCGGGCCACACCCTTCAGGGGTGACTCCTGGCGCTGCAGTCAGGAATCATTTCTGGCAGTGCTCAAGAGCCATATAGAATGCCGAGGATCAAAGCCGGGCTGGCCGCATGCAAGGCGACCTCTGCACTCTCTCTCCCGGCCCCAGTTTCCTCATCTGTAAAATGGGGCCACGGACTTGTTGCGTGGAAGTTAGAGCATGCAGGAGCCAGCATGAGAAAGACCTAGTTTCTGTTCAAACCCGACACCGCTGGCCTCCCAGTGTGACCCGGGTAGATTCGGCTGCCTAAGGCAGGTATTTCGGGTTAGGCACTCCGTTTCTGCTGGCGTTAGCGCCTCTGGCTGCACCAGGTAAACTGTAACTGCGCATGAATATTCAAGATTGAGTTCAAACCCCAACTGCTGTCTTCCTGTCTCTGGGCCTCAATCTTCTCTGTTGAAGGGGCACTGATTGCCCTAGCTCTGACAGATCGACTGGAATCTTCAGTGCACACTCTGCACGCGTTAGGCGTTAAAATGCGCGCGCGAAGGGCTCCAGCCTTGCCCCAAAGTACCTCGGGCAGCACGCACTCCTCCATCTTGCACGCCACGAACAAGCAGGCCACCCCCAGCAGCTGCAGCCGGCGGAGGCGCACTCTGCACGCACACAGGTAGGAATCGAGCAGATGCACGGCCAGGTACAGCGTGTCCCCCACCAGGCCCAGGTACTCCTGGAAAGTGTGTAGGTGGCCATCAGGCTCCTAGGTTGTGATGGCAGCCCGCCCCCGACCTTGCCCGACTACTTACGTGCACCTGAACCAGCCAGTCCACCACCAGCGCCCGCATCTCTGGGGTCACGCTGCGAGGCAGGGCCCTCCTGGGCGGCCCGCGGCACACCTGGGGTGCAGCAGGGAGACTCGTCCTCACGCCTACCCGGCGGTTGCTCCTGAGCTTCGGCTCTGGGTGCAACCACTTCCGGGCTCCAGTTGGACATCGACATACCCAGACTGGTGGAAAGCGTCTTCCCCAGAGGGATTCCGCTTCAGTGACCCCTTCCGAAACCCTGCAATTTCTCCTGGAAGTCCTTTCTAACCACTTCTCCAATCTATAGCCCGCAGGGCCACTGACCTCTCCATTCTTGGCCCGCCAATCCTGGTCAGCCCTTCTTCCCTAAGCTCCCAGAAGGGACTAACTCAGGGACTCCCTAGCGTGGACTCTCTAAGATTCTGACTTCTAGGACCTCTGGCAAGCGCTCATTCCTCAGCCTCCACCAGATCCCGCCCCTGATCCACCAGACCCCGCCCATTCTCCATCGAGCCATGCCCCTAGTGGGGCATTTCCCCCTCTTCCTGCACAAGGCACATTCCAGAACTCCGGCCCATGTTAGGTCCTAGGCTAAACCCAGTTCCTCCTGTCTCGGGGCCTCTGCATTCACGTTCTGCACCCCTTCCCTGAGATGGTCCCTCCCAGCTGCTTGCACTGTCCACCCGTTTCTCAATCCTTTCAATCCTTCAAAAGCCCCTGCCAGAATTTCCCCGAATTTCTCTGGTATCACTGTCTCCTCCTCATAGTCTGTTCAGTCTGGAGCCATCTGGTGCTTCTCCGTGTATTGTCTGCCCGCCCCACTCCTCTGAGGGCAGGAACTTACGTTCAGATTCCTGCTGCATCCTACACCTCCCCCGCCCACCCCAGATACTCTTAACAGAGCTTCAAGAAATGCTTCTGGGGCTGGAGAGATAGACAGTACAGGGCAGTGGGTGCTCACCTTGCACGCAGTAGACCCTGTTCGATCCCTAGCACCCAATATGTGGTTCCCAAGTCCCCATCGGAGTCATTCCTGAGCACAGACCCAGGGGTTAAGCCCTGGGTACCACCAGGTGTGGCCCCAAACAAAAACCACTCCCTGGCAGGGGAAATGGCTCAGTGGGCTGGAGCTTGGGCTTTGCATGCAGAAGCCATGGTTTCCACCCCTGATATTGCACATTCTCCTGGGCGCCCCAGCTGTGGCCCCCACACTGCTTTTCTGCCACCTGGCTTATACACAGACCTGTGGGGCTGCCTGGCCTGGGAGGGTCATCTGGGCCTCCTACCTAAACGGTCAGTTCTAGCCACTGGCTGCACTCCCTGCCAGGCAGACCGGCCCTCCAGATTCCAGGTGGGTCATCAAGGCATCCCCCGTGCCTACAATAAGCTCAAGCACGTTTGTTAACAACGCCAAGGGTTTGTGAAACGGATTCAGGTGGAGCAGGTTCAGGTCCACCCGGCTGGGCAAAAAACAATTTAGGGATGGCCTGGAGAGCTTGGAGTTTTTTTGTGCTTCTTTTTGGGGATCATAGTGTTGCTCAGGGGTTACTCTTGATGGTACTCCTGGTAGGGCAAACGCCTTACCCACTGTACTATTGCTCCTGCCAGGTCTGGAAAGTTGATGGCAGGCTTTGGATGAGTGAGTGAGCCCTGGGTTCCTCCGATTCTAAACCTGCAAAGAATTTTCCCATCGGGGGGTGGAACGGGAATGGGGGTTGCGGGTTGTGCTCACCATGACTTCAGCGAAGATGTCCCGGGCATAAGCACGCTCTCCATCCAACCCCAGCGTGCTTAGCGCTTCTTCCAGCCCCGGGGGCTCACTCGGCAGCCCCGGGAGCCTCTCAGCAAGACTGGGGGAGCCGCTCCTGCAGGCGGGGACTGGGGCTCCTAGAGGATCAGATTCGAGCATGGCCCCTGGACTCTGCGAAGAAAAGGGGAACAAGCGGCCTGTGCATGCAGGGACTCACGGGCACTGGGCTGGGGGCTGAGGCAGCTCACCAGCATCCTCCAGGCTGTGGTCTGCCGGGGCACAGTGGCACGCCTGCCTCTTCCCTCTGGAACTGAGGCCCCGGGGGAAAGGAAGGGGTTTTAAATGCAGCTGGACGCATGCGCACTGTGCACCCCTCACCCACTGGCCCATACGGGATGCCAGAGATCCAACCTGGGTTGGCTGTGTGCCAGGTAAGCGGCCCAACCCTCTGTACTCTCGTGCGAGCCTCCGGAGAGGCCCAACTGGATGCCTCCACCTGAAAACTAAAAGAACAAGAGACGAACCACAGCAACTGTTGCTCGGGGGCTCTTGGTGGGTTGGCTAGCAACCCTGAGTGCCTGGGACAGAGGGAAGGAGCCAAGGCATCGTCACAAACCTGTGTGTGCTAGCTCGGGGTGGAGGGAAGGAACCAAGGCGTCGTGGCAAACAGGAATCAACAGGGCAGGCAGATGTGAAGATTCCTGACAAGACTGGGAGGGCGGGGTTGTTGCTATAGATGTAGAGCACTGTGGACAGGGATGTCTGTCCCAGTGACACCCCCTAGCACTGAGTGCCGAGCTTGCCTCTACATGACTTTTTATTTAGGAGGAAGGCTCCCAAGTGATGCCCAGAATGGGGTCCAAGGGTTGCTCTCAACAATACCCCACTAACCACCAGGCCCCGAGGATGCAGTACTCTCTAGGTCCTCTGGGTCTGGGGACCGCCAGGGCTTCAGGGCTGCCTCCAGGGATGGTAGGAAGGGCACAGGGTCCATGAGCCCAGGTTGCACGTGTGACCTGGATGTGTCCCAATGGTTGTCCCATTTCCAGCGGTGGTGGCTCAGGAGCTGCGCCCCTTCTTAGCTCTAGGTTTGAAGGTGCAGTCTTTGGGCCGAGCAATGCCCAGGGGCCATGAGATCACACCCGGTGGTGTCTGGGTGCCCTAGCCATACCACCTTTTGTTTGGGGGCTCAGAGCTTATCCCTGACTCAGCACACAGGGATAAGGCTCGTGGTGGGCCTTGGGGGACCCAATAGTGCTGAGGGTTGTATCTAGGCTGGCCTCTCCAGCCCAATTCATGTCACTTTCTCTTTTTTGGCTTTTTAGGTCACACCTGGAGATGCTCAGGGGTATTACTCCTGGCTCTGCACTCAGGAATCACTCTTGGTGGTACTCAGGGGACCATATGGGATGCTGGGGATTGAACCTGTGTCGGCCATGTTCAAGGGAATCGCGCTCCCCACTGTACTTTGCTCTGGGTCCCCAAACCCTGTCACCTTAATTACACTTGGGGTTGTGAACATCCTAGGTATGTGCTGTCCCATTGGAGCCATCTCCCTGGCTCCAGAACATCTTTTTTAAGGGCCACAGGTAGCAGTGCTCAGGCTTACTCCTGGTTCTGTAGTCAGGGATCATTCCTGGCTGGCTCAGGGGACTATATGGGGTAGCAGGGATTGAACCCAGGTTGGTCTTATGCAAGGCAAAAGCCCTATCCGCTGGCCCCTAGAATATTTTTTTTTTTGAAAGTATGAAAGTGTGACAGTGATAGCAGAGAGAAAAGGAAGCCAAAAGCTGGGCAATCTGAGTGTGTCATTAGTGGTGGACCACAGGCCACTGAAAAAAATTGAACAGCAGCTTATTCCTAACTGTCGGGATGAGAGGTGTGTCTTGTGGACAAGGAAAAGGAGAAGGCAGGATGCTCACTGTAACGACAGTGGTCTGAGGCAAGTGCTTTGTGGACAGCCCAGCCTGCAGAGTGCGCAGACCCAGATACCATGGGCCACGGGCCACCTACACCCCGGTTCAAAGTGGGACCTTTCCCAGGGAAAGCTGGCAGGAGGCCTCAGCCTGAGGCACAGGGACAACTCTCCTGGGCCCTCCCCTCAGGATGCCAAGGTCACCCCTTCTTCTGGGACCTGGGAATTCCTGCCCAGATAGCTTGAGTACAACCATCAAGAGACAGACCCCAGACCCCAGAGGGACCGTGTGCACTCAGCTGCCCCAGCCCAGGGCGTGCCCGCCCCTGGAGTCTGGATGCTTCATTCCCAGTGCCCAAGGACATGAGTGACAGGTAGGTGACAAGATCTGATAACCTGATAACACGTTATTTCAGCGTTAACCTTGGAAATGTAAGAGAATGTTCTCATTTGGAAGCAGGGAGAGAACAGTGTGCAGGCACCATGGAGAAGGGGAAGACAATTCTTTGCACTGTTGAAAAAAAGATGGCCAGAGGCCAGAGCAAGCAGCTGACCCAGGTTTGATCTCCGGCACCACGTAGGTTCCCTGAGCAGAGAGGCAGGAGTAAGCCCAAAGTACTGTTGAGTATGGCTGAAAAATAACAAAAATCTAGCCCCCCCGGGATGTTGACCCAAGAGCACACAGGGAGTCCCGAGGGAGTGAGGCTTCCTACAGCACTGCTGACCCAGAACCAGGCCAGTGGGGTAACTCAAGCTGCCTGGGGCACATTGCCTTACAACACCTCACAGAACACCTGGGAAAAAGGGAGGACCCCAGGAGACCCCAGAACGCATCAACTGGCTGAGTGTTCTGCTCTCATTGCTCCCCTACTGTCCAGTGGGGGCATGTGGGTCAGGCTCCAAATGCCAGTGTCCAGGGTTTGGTACTGGAACCGAAAGGGCAGGATCCATCTGGCATGGGGTACATTTTTCAGGGTGCGACGCCTGTGGAGAACTGACAGCACGGTTCCCAGCTGGGCCGCTTCCCCAGTCACAAGCCCACAGTCACTTTTCTCTCTCCACTCTCTCAAACACCCGGCTGGTGTAAATTTCTGAGAGCCCATGAGGAAAGAGTCATCTCCATGAATCTAATTGCCAGAACTTTTTTTGCTTTTTGGGTCACACCCGGCGATACACAGGGGTTACTCCTGGCTCTGCACTCAGGAATTACTCTTGGTGGTGCTCAGGGGGACCATACGGGATGCTGAGAATCGAACCCGGGTCGGCTGCGTGCAAGGCAAACGCCCTACCTGCTGTGCTATCGCTCCAGCACGCCCCCCCTTTTTTTAATTCACATGCTCCCACCTTAAAACTGCATCCTGGGGAAAAGCCCTCCCCGAGACTCAGCTGCTGAACCGGCAGGTGACCGTGAGGTGGATGGAAGCAAACACAAGTCACCCGGGGGAGGCGGGGTCCAAGCCGTACAGCTGTCGGGCTCTTCAGTGATGAACCCACAGTCACAAACAACTCCAGGGCCTCAGCGTGGCAACAGCTCACTTGGCTCCACCCTCACAGGTGAACGCAACATCTTGGGCACACTTTCTCCCGGCCGCCTAGTCAGGAGCAGGAACTCAAGGAGAGAGGTGACAGTCGTCAGGATGCCCAAAGCTTTGGCCATGCTGGGAGCCAACCTTAAGCACAAACTCCAGCAACATGCCCCAGGACTTGTGGAAGGTGGGGGAGACGGGGCCTCAAGGCTCCTGGGGGAGCCAGTGGGGAGATGGGGGAGATCAGGGGACCCCCCCCCACGCTGGCCCAGGGGCCTCCCAAAGCTGTGGCAGATTCCAGGGTGGGTGGGTGGGGCCCTCCATGCCCCCCTGCTTCCCCACATCAGGCTCCCAACTCTGCACGCAAGGAGAGGCCTGGTCTGAAACATGTGTCTTTATTGCTGTACCGTACAAATATAAGGAAAGGCCAGGGGGAGGCAGAGAATCATCAGATAAATGACATACATACACAGAAAGGAAAAAAGACCCCCCTCCCCAAGAAACCCACTCCCACCCCCACCCCAGGATGTCTTTCTGTGAACTACCTAGTACAGGAGGCGGGTGGGAAGATCAAAACCACGAGAACTAAATTCAAACTCCTGGAGCAGTGGAGGGGGGGGATGGGGAGTTGGGGGCGGGCCAGGACAGCAGAAAACCTCAGGTGGGGACCCTGTGCAGGCAACACCCCTCTCCGGGATGAAATGCACGGGCCAGGCCCAAGCCCTCCCCCATCACACATGTGCACACACACACACACACACACACAAGCACACGCACTCACACACACACACATGCACACACACCCAAGGCTGAGTCGCTACTCATACCCCTGGCACACATAAGGGCTGGGGCCCCCACACACGCCCACAGCAGACACACGTTCACCTTAAGGCTGCAGAATGTGGGGCTCAGAGACGGGGCGAGGGAGGTGCCTTCTCAGAGGCCCCCACCTCAGGAAGTACCAGACACCAGCCCTGCCCCTGGGCCCGGGCCAATACTGTCTCGGTGCGAGATGCGTAACAGGCTGGCACCCACCGTCTCAGGCAGAGAAGGGGGCGATTCCAGTCCCCACTCCTTGGAAGGGGCTGGGGCCAGGCCCAGGGGTCCAGCAGGAGGTAAGGCCAGCTGGAAGGAAGCCCTAGTAAGGCACGGGGCCAGGGAGAGGCGGGGAGACAAACCCCCCAATGTTCATCTGCCTCTCCCCTGTCAGGAGCACAGCTCAGAGGGTGCATGCAGGGCTGGAAGTGCCCGGCCCCTCTGGGCCGCCCAGACGGCTGCTGGCTCTTTGTCCACTCGAGGGGGCTCAGGCCTCCCCCACAGCTTCCAGAAGTCCGGCCTGGCCCTGGTCGTTATTGCTTTATGGCCCCGGTTCCACTTGGCCCCTTTCCAGGGCTGTGTTGCTGAAGCCGGGATCGCCAGTGGGGTGGCGTCTCCCCGGCCCTGGTCCGGGCAGAGGGGAGGGCAGAACAGGGCCTAGGGGCGGGGCTGCGGGGGCCGCTGAGGGGGTTCGGAGGGGCTGAGAGAGAGAGCACTTAAGAGGGGCTGAGAAGGTGGGCGATTGGGATGCAAACTAAACGGCAAAATAAAAAGATTTTTTTTAAAAAAGAGAGGGAGAGAGAAGGTAGGGAGAGAGCGAGCGGCCCGGCGGTGCTGGCGGCCTGTGTGTGCGTGTGCGCGGGCGTCCGGTGGGCGCTCACTCGCGGATGCTGGCCGAGTAGGAGAACTGGGGGAAGTGCGTCCGCTGGTCCAGCTCCAGCGAGCCGAGACTGTCATCTGCAGAGGGAGCAGTGGGCAGGGCTGGGCAGATGCCCCCAACCCACAGCTGGATCCCCCGCCTTCCCCCTCGCTGTCCTCTGCCCTGGCTCCCCACCCATACAGCTGTGGGGAGAGATTTTCTGAAGCCCACCTCGTGCCACATTAAGACCCTGCTAGGGGTCCCCAAGAAACAAGCTCCAGGAAGCCCCCAGTCCTCCTGCTCTGACCCTGATCCCTGTAGTGGCCCGTGGGCCCTGTCCATGGCCACGCGATGCTGCCATGCTGGCCCATCTCAATGCTCTTCCTTCTGCTTAGCTGCCACATCTCCTCCAGGAAGCCCTCCGTGACCTATAGGCCAGTCGGGCACTTCAGGGCTTCCCAGACTCTAGCCACCTCCAACCGTCCAGCTGACCACTGAGCTGTCACCTCATGTGACCAGGCAGGGCCCAGGGTGGTGTCTCTGCACAGCTCGTGCTAGGCAGGCGTGTGAGAGCTAAAGCCACCAGAGTGAACCACTGCAGCCCCCAGTGCAGGGCAGCAGGGAGGCAGGTCCATGGACATGACTCTAAGGGAGCACAGGAGAAGGGGAGCCCTGTGTGCTACTTTCTGAAGTCCAGGGTGGAGCAGCCCCCCAGCCCCCCAATGGGGCCCCCACACTCACAGCGGTCCGGGGGGGTGATTGTGATGGACTGGGCGGTGAACTCGTCGTCAAAGTACCTGGTGTCCACCTCAGAAGTGACCTGAGGCTTGAAGGGTGGCAGGAGCTGTGGGGAGAGAAGGCGGGTGGGTGCCGAGCATGGAGGCCAGGGACAGGCGGGGGCAAGTGCTCACCTTCTTCTGGACCACGTCCTGCCAGTTGACACTGAGGAAGAACCTGTGCTCCATCACCTCCTTGGCGTCACTGGGGCCCCCACCAAGCCTGGGTAGAGATGGCCTTCAGCACTCGCCCCGGGGCAGCGGCGGGCTCTGGGGGGCCTCAGCCAGTCCGTCCCGCCACAGCCACCACTTCACAGGCTGGAGCAGAGGCTTGGGGAGAGGCGCGCCTCTGCCCGGAGGCCGAGACCCCCCAACCCGGAAAGGAAACCAGGGTGGGCTTGCTGAGGGTCACTCCACATCCTCCTCTGACTCAGCCGCCCTCCACCAGGCACTCAAGTGTCCCCAGTGAACAAGGCTGGGCAGGGCCACCCACAGGCTTCGGAGGACCAGGGGCGCTGCCGAGGGCCAGCTCTCACCTCTGCTTGGGGTCCTTCTTCAGCAGCCCGGCCAGCAGGGACTTGGCATCGGGGCTGAGTGTGCGGGGGAAGCGGATGTCCTCCATAAGGATGAGCTCGAAGAGGCGCTCGTGGTCCTGGTTGTAGAAGGGCAGGCGGCCACACAGCATCTCGTACATGACCACGCCCAGCCCCCACCAGTCCACTGCCCGGCCGTAGTCGTTGTCCTCCAGCACCTGCACCGGGAGGGGTGGTGAGCCAGGCCCCCAAGGGCCCGAGGAAGGACAGTGGGTCTGAGGGGCCCGAGGGGGGACATGGGTCTGAGGGGCCTCCTCCCCGGGCCTCCAGCCGCAGACACCTCAGGGGCCAGGTACTCGGGGGTCCCGCAGAAGGTCTTCATGGTGGCCCCATCGCTGATGCCCTCCTTGCACAGCCCGAAGTCCGTGATCTTGATGTGCCCGTCTTTGTCCAGCATGAGGTTCTCCAGCTGTAGAAGAGGCCCGTGGGTGAGGGACACGCTCCCGGGGCTTCCATGGACCCCCGCCCTATGGTGCCAGCCTGCCCTCAGCTGCGGTCTGTGGTGCAAGCTGGCACACCAGGGGCTTCAGGCTGGGCTCCACACTGGGCCCCAGCCCACCCCTGGCACCTGTCCCAGACAGGCTGGAAGCTAGGCTGGCAGGGAGAGATGGCAGCCAGGCCGTGCCCAGCCTCTGGGCTACACTTCCGACCCCTCAAGGTGAGGGGCACAGTCGTCCTCCTATTTTATTAGGCTTTTCTTTCCTGGTGTTGGGGAACCACGAGGGCTTCATATAGGCATGACACATGCTCTTCAAGGAGCCACATCACAGGCCTGAGACTTTTCTTACATGTAAAATGCATAACAGAAAAAAACAAGAGAAATAAGTGGGTCACTAAAATTTATGGTCACCAAACCATGGCAGAGCAAGAAAGGCACTTGCCTTGCACATGGCTGATCCAGGCTTGATCCCTGCCACCACATATGGTCCCCTGAGTTGGCCAGGATTGACCCGAGTGCAGAGTCAGGAGTAAGTCAAGTCCTGAGCACTACTGGGTGTGGCCCCAAAACAAAAGGAAAAAGAAAAAACTCTTTCTGATTTTTTTTTTTTTTTTTGCTTTTTGGGTCACACCCAGCAATGCTCAGGGGTCACTCCTGGTTCTGCACTCAGGAATTACCCCTGGCTGTGTTCAGGGGACCATATGTGATGCTGGGAATCGAACCTGGGTCAGCAGCGTGCAAGGCAAACGCCCTACCTGCTGTGCTATCGCTCCAGCCCCAAAAAAACTCTTTTTGTGGATCTTTCATAACCTCCCAATAGAGAAGCTGCCTTCTCCTGCTGTCTTGTTTTCACCCAGCTGGGGACAAAGGTTCTCCCATCTATGCTTGGGGACCGGTATGTGATGCCAGGGATACGAACCAGGTTGGCTACATGCAAGGCCAGTGCTACCCCCTGATCTAGCTCTGCCCACTGTACACGGGCCCAGCAGTGGACAGCACACGTTTGGGCTACTTCAGTGTGAAGCATGTGCATGTGTTTGGGGGACCACGGGCCCTGCTCCACAGTGTGTGATCAGAGCAGTACAGCGGCCCACATGGGCGAGGCTGCTCGGGACCACTGACTCCCAGGAGGTCTGGCGAGGTCCCCTTACATGTGGTTCCCAAGGGGAGGGCTGGGTCCCTACATGGGCTGGCCACGGGGCCAGCACAACACAGATGGCCAGGTTCCGTGCTCACCTTGATGTCCCGGTATACCACGTCCCGCGAGTGCAGGTACTCCAGGGCCGAGACGATCTCAGCACCGTAGAAGCGAGCCCGCTCCTCCGTGAACACGCGCTCCCGGGACAAGTGGAAAAACAGCTGCAGGAGGAGAAGGCATGCCCTGCCCTGTGCCACCTGCTCCAGGACCCAGCACAGGGCAGGGAGAGCACCCGAGCGAGGGACAGGAGATGAGCTCAGGTCAGTGAGCAGAGGAACGAGCAAGGCAGCACCTAAGGGAGAGCAGGACGGGGTGAGCGGGGCCAAAACAGGAAGTGGTGAGGCATGAAGGGCAGTGAGTGTGACACAGACTGGAAAGGAGGTGGCCACAGGCTGGGTGGGGCAGAATGTGACACTTCATGTGGACTGAGGAAGGGAGTCCCCCGAGCTCACAGAGGGGGTGAGTCCCCCTGGTGTGCAGAGTGAGTGAGTGGGGCCAGGAACACCGTGCACGTGCAGGCAGTGAGAGCCAGGTGGGGACGGAAGCCATGCCGTGGCCCTGGCCAGGGTGGCTGTTTCTCTGCATCCGGCCTCTGTGCCAGATCATGGCTCTTCAGCTACATCCGCTCCCTTATGTAGCACAACCCTCTGCAGCCCATGGTTAGCCCACAGCCCTGGGTGGATCCCACCTACCCACATGTGCAGACTTAGACAAACCATTCCCCCTGAGCCTCAGTTTAACCAGATGAACATCGAAGATGAAAACACCATCTCTGCTTGCCTCTGGCTTGCCCACAACTCGTCCCGCAAGGGTGTGTGCACGCGTCACTAACAGAGAGCTCACCTCGCCGCCGTTGGCATACTCCATCACGAAGCACAGACGGTCGTGGGTCTGGAAGGCGTACTTCAGCGCCTGGGGGAGCAAAGGCAGCAGGGCAGGAGGTGGGGAAAGGCCGGACACTCAGCTGAACCCCAGGAAGTGGCCACCGGGATCCTGCCACGCACTCCCTCGGGCTGTGCGCACTGCACCTCAGCCCAGCCCCGGGGTGTGGAGGAGAGCAGGGAGCCATCTTCTGCCTGCTCTCGAGAGGTACGACCAAGTCGAGTTCATGCTCTAGACATCACCCCTCTCCCTCCTGCGCCCGAAGGGGAACACGAGAGCTGACCCCTGAAACAGCACTGACTGTGCGCAAAGGGAGCCACAGCGAGTCCCACACAGGACCCTGGGGTGACGCCTCTGGGCACGCATCATCCCTTCCGCCTCTATGCTGAGACACCGCATGGAGACTGGGCAGCTACTGAACTGGGAAAAATCCACAGGTAAAGTCTCCTCAACGGGTCCAGCAGCCACGAGCCTCAAAGGAGCCTGAGCCCCCGCAGCATAGGCTTTGACTCCCAGGGGCACAGGCATGCTCATGTCCTTCCGGGGTGGGGGGGCGGTGCTGTCAGCCGCTGCAGAGCTGGAGCCCCCACCACCTAGTTGCGACTGTGGCTAGATTGGCCTGAACCCCGTCCAGGGCTGTCTGCAGCCCCCACGGCAGACGGGGAGACACTCACGGTGAGGAACGGGTGCCTGGTGTTCTGGAGGACTCGGCTCTCCGTCACTGTGTGGGCGACTTCATCCTGCACAAGAGGGCGGGTGGGGGGTGGGGGAACGCTGTGAGCCCTGGGCAGCCCCCAGCCTGGAGATGAGGTCACTAGGTGCCAAAAGAAAGGATGGCAGGGGGCCAAGAACCTGCCCTGAGATAACAGCAAGTCCAGGCAGAGCCTCGCTGCCCCTTAGATGAGGCCCCACAGCACTGAGCCGGGTGTTGGGCAGGAGATGTGGGCAGGCTCACCTTGGCGATGATCACCTCCTTCCGCAGGATCTTCATGGCATAGTAGCGGCCGGTGGCCTTCTCCCGCACCAGGATGACTTTGCCAAAGGTGCCCTTGCCCAGGAGCTTGAGATAGTCAAAGTCATTCATGGTCTGCCAGGGAGGGAGAGCGGGGCAGTCAGGGGCCTGGCCCAGGGCCCGGGAGGGACTTCTCACAAAGAAAGGGGAAATCAAAGGCCTCTGCTGGCAGACGGGAGCGGCGCGAGGCACTGAGCAGCGGCTGTGTGTCCTCGAGGGGCCCCTGGAACTGGGACTCCCCCACCCCCAGGGCACAGAGCAGTCCCGGAGCATCGGAAATGCCCAGCCAGGCTGGAAACCCAGGACAAGGCCAGCGTGGGGGGTGCTCAGCTGGCGGCTCCAGCCCCACAGCACTCACCACTTTGGCCCGTGCCTTGCTCACTGCCACCTCCATTTCCTCAGCAGCCGAAGAGTCACTAGGGGAGCCGCACTTGTAGTCCATGGGGTCCTCCCCGGGGCTCCGCTGCTTAAGGCTGTTGGCGACCATCTGGATGGCCCGCATCCACTCCTCCCTGTAGGCACACACGGACGCCTCGAGTCAGGCCAGCAAGGGAAGCACCCTTGACCCTCCAGGCATTCTGGTGAAATCAAAAGGGGGGAGCAGAGGGACAGAACCGTCCTGGGAAGGTTACAGAGACATGAATTCACTGCACACGGCCCTCAGAAACACACCGCCTCGCAGGCATGGGCGAGGAGGATGCTGAACACCCCATACTTCCTCCAGAGCATCAGACAAGTCCGAGTCCGTGGGTGACACATGCAGATAAAGAGGAAACCAGGAGGAGCTGGAGCGATAGCACAGCAGGTATGGCGTTTGCCTTGCACGCGGCCGACCTGGGTTCGATTCCCAGCATTCCATATGGTCCCCTGAGCACCGCTAGGGATAATTCCTGAGTGCAGAGCCAGGAGTAACCCCTGTGCACAGGAGTAACCCCTGTGCAACGCTGGGTGTGACCCAAAAAGAGAAAGGACAAAAAAAAAAAAAGAGGAAACCAGGAGCAGGCCAGCGAGGATGCTCTGGGCTCAGTGCTCCGGCTCCATCCCCATATCAGGAGGGCCCTGGGCACTGCCAGGAGCGACCCCTGCAGAACACAGAGGGCTGGGCCCTGAGCACCACTACACACCCCCTCTTTCCGCAATGAAAACAACAACACGCTGATTCTGTTCCTGCAGACTTTCTTTTGATACCTGCCTACCATGCTACCTGCAGAGTGGGAAAGACCTATGCAGGAACAGTGACCAGACAGTAGAACAAAAGCATTCAGAGCACATCATCTCCATACCCCACCTGGGACCCAGCACATCATAACCCACAGAACCCTTTCCACAAACGCCCTTCTAACAGCCAGGTGAGCTGTGGAAAGGAAGTGTGCACTGAGAGCGACAGGGCCGAGAGGCAGCCCTGGAGTCAGGCGCTTGCTGTGCACATGCTGACCAGGGTTCCCTGCTGGCACAGTCCGGAGTAACCTCTGAGCGTGGCCCAAACCAACATCCCCCTGTCCCAGCTCCCAGCAGGAAAGTGAGAAAATTCAAAAAGCACCGGCAAACACCCTCCCAAAATACAGCAGACAGTGCCAAAGGCCAGAGCCAGGTCACTGCCACCATGGCACGCCGGGAAGGTAACTGAGGGCCCTGGCTGGGGCTACATGGGACCTGCACGTGGCCAGGGTGGAGACTTCCAACTTTCAACTTCCAAGGTGGCCACACTGCTGAGTCTGCACACAGCCCTAGTTCCCAGGCTGGTCCGGTGGCGGCTCTCAGCAGGTGGTGGTCCCGACTCCTGGCACTGCCCGGAGCAGGTGTGCCTTTACACACAGGCTCAGGCCGCAGCAGGGACTGCACACAGGTGCGCCCAAGCAACTCGGGGAGCACCCTCCTGACCCAGGGAGAGGGAGGGGGAGGCAGGGCAAGGAAGAGTCTGCTCCACCTCCACCCGAGCACACCCCAGAGCCGTCAGCCCCTCCCCGCCCGCATTAAAGGGGCCTGGGGATGGGGTGGGGGAGCCAAGATATACCCACTAAAACACAAGGCCAAGAAAAGCATAGGACTTGCTCTGGGTCCTGTGGAATGAGGCTGGGGCAGCCCACACGACCCCTCTCCCACCCTGCGGGGCAGCTCAGGCAGGTGTGCGAGGCAGGCAAAGAGCAACAGTGTCTGCTGTGCTGCCTGTGCCCCCCGCCTGCCCGTCCCCCCTCCTCCCCCTCTACCGTGTGTTCATCCCCAGAAGGGAAGGAGTTCACAGGCCCTGGTGGGTACTAGGAGGAGAGCGGGGCTGTGCGGGTGTCCCCCGCACCCCTACGCCTCAGGCCAGCATTTCCCAGCAGGGCTGAACCCTGGCCTCTTTGGAACAAGCACAGCCTAGGTCTCGGGGCGTGCTGAAGGGGAGGGGCGCACACCCCACAGCACGCTGCAACAGCCCGCAACAGATTCTTACAGTGATCTTCAGGTTTGGGGGCACACCCCGCATGCCAGGCGCTACTCCAAGCTCAGGGCTGTTGCAGATTGCACTTGGGTACCACGCTGTGCCAAGGAGCCCACCAGCACGTGAAGCTCGTGCCCCTGCAAGGGTTTAAATGCTGACTTGGGATGTAAGGCCACAGGTTAAAAAGGGAGAGAAAAAAAAAAAGAACCGATCTTCCAAGGGAGCCGCTAAGTCTGTGACCAAGAGAAAGCGGCTGTCCTGAAGCACGTGCAGACTGGGGTGAGGCTTGGGCTCCTCTGCCAGCTCAGCCCTAGTAGCCGCAGGGACAGAAGTGCGGGGGCAGCCGCACCGGGATCCAGGGCCTGGCCTCTGACGTCGACAAACCCACCAGGGCACGCACGCCCTCCCCTTTTGGGCGGGCTGCAGGACAGCCAAGTCCCTCTGCCCGATACCCGGGGCCGCCCTGCCGGCGCCTGACAGGCCCCAGTCCAGTTCCAACTGGACTGAGGTGGCAAGGTTGCAGCATTCAGGATTCCGGAGGAAAAGCAAGGGCCTGTGTCCAGGATGCTCCTTGGAGCGTTTGCAACATGATGTCTGGGGCAGAGGGGAACCCTCAGCCCGGGGCTGGCAGCTTCCCACCTCTCCAAGAGCCCCCGGAGGCCACAACCTTCTTTCCCTTCTTCGGGGCACAGCCCCGAAGTTCAGTCTAGTGTGGTCGCCTCAGATTCTCTGTGGTGGGAGGGGCATTGCCAATGGGGAAACTGAGGCACTGAGGCAGGCCTGCTCCCCCGCCTTCCCTTCGGCCAGCCCAGAGGAGTCATAGTGACTGCTTCCCACGGGAAGGCTCTGGCTGGGCTCAGGCCCCCAGGCTGGTGGCCTGGGAGAGGGGGGAAAAGCAGCCCCCCCAGAGGGCTCCCCATGCTGCAGCAGGGCTGTGAGGACAAACGTGACTCTGCCCGTCTATACCAGGAGAGGCCAAGGCGCAGAGAGGCGGGCCCCGGAAAGCCCTGTCCCTACCAGACGTGTCATAGACCCCCCCCCCACCCTTCACAGGGGCACAGCGCCAGGGGAGTCACCCACCACTCTTCCTCATGGGCACAGAGCCCATGAGACTTGGGGGTCCCCGAGCAGCCTGTCATGACTGCGGGGCAGCACGCATGAGGGAAGGGGACAGAGGTTTGAATGGGGGTGAAAGAAGACGCAGCGGCCAGTGATCGGGGCAGCTGCTGGCAGAGTGCCCAGGGGGTGGTGGCAGGAAATGCGGGTGGAGCTTCTGTGGTCCAGGCCTTGCTCTGGGCATGAGGCGGGCAGGAGCAGGGGAAAGCCCTGGAGCCCCCTTAGCCGTGACTGAAACCAAAGACAAGGCAGGGAGAGGGCAGCCTAGAAGTCCAGAAGGGCCAGGAATCCAGGAGGGGGCCCTGGGCTGCCTGTGGGCACAGCAGCTGCCGGGATCAAAGAGGAGGGGCGCGGTGAGTACAGGCCTGATCCCTCAGGCCTCATGTGTCACCATGTCAAGGATCTGAGTCTTCTTCCTTTACCCCAGGAGAAGTGGTTGGAGGGTTTCATGTGGGGGGACGGGACCCAGTTCCTGACTTAAGTCCAGCTGCTACGGGGAGGAGGCACGAGAGAAATGGCACTGACAGGCGCAGGTGCGCAGCAGCTCCTCACAGGGGTCCCTCCTCTGCTCCCCACAGCCATCAACGGCCCCCTGGACCAGCTCAGCAGGATGGGATCAAGTGTGATGGGAGGGACACTGAGCCAAGTGTCCCCAGCCCAGCACTCACTGAGGGCGGTGGGCCCCGTCCCTAACCCAAGCCTCCAAGCCAAGAGGGTGTTTGCAACTGGAGGACACCGCTGTGACGACCTAGCCCTCAGACATGTCCCTTCTGGTCTCTCCCCTTGGACAAGACAGGTGAGGACAGAGAGCTGACCCAAGCAGCCTGAGGACAGGGGGAGAGGAGTTACCAGCTTACTGAGCCCCTATTTATGCTCCTACCCCAATAGACAGGCAACACGAAAATGAAAATAAAGCAGGGTAAGAAGTCACGCAAGATCTACACAGACCAGTCACGGAGCAGTCCAAGGAAAGCAAGCCCATGCTGTCAGGTGCCCTGAGAGCGAGGCACACTCCGGGGTGCAGCTGCTGCAGGGGCACGCATGCGAAGCCCTCCTGGAGACACCAGGCACACCACCCTGCTGTGAGGCAGCTAGATCCCGCCTGCCCAGGCGTCTGTCCTCGCAGGGCCACACACGAATAAACCCAGCGGCCTCTGTGCAGACCCAGCCCGCCTGCCTGCCATGCCCCAGACCTGCGTGCCAGCTTCCTACAGACCCAGAGGAACCAAGTGACCAGCACCAAAGGCTGCATGGAACATTCCATAAGTCAGCCAGCACAGTCTATCAGTGGCCGCCAGGGGACGGCAATGGGCTGAAGTGCACACTGCAGTTCGCGGGGCTCCCGAGCAACCCCCGCATTCAAGACAGCGACACCAGGGACTGGGAGGACAGTCTTCACTATTTTTAGGAGGGGCCCGCCAAAGACTTGGGGGTAAATGTTACAAATGAGACGCAACCTGAAACACAGCCAGATGAGCAAACATGACCTTGCTGACATGCTGAACAGAGGCGCGGGGTACCTGGACCCTTACAGACACCCGGGTCTTCTCCTCTCTGTCCCTGAGCCCGACACGCTGGCAGGTATGTGGGAGTGAGGGGGAGGAGGAGCAGGGAGAGGCGGATGGAGGAGGTCTGAGCCTAGCGAGCAGGCCAGAATCCGTCTCTGAAGGCATCATCAGCACAGCGTGGCTCATGCCGGGGCCGGGCAGGAATCAGGGGTAGTCTCTGACATGGGGGAAGTTAAGGGCTGTCCAGCGCCCGAGTCTTATGGTGATGCTTCCTCCCTGCACCCAAGGGAAAGCAGGAGTCTCGGGGTCTCTGCCAGCTCCCCATTACCTGAAGGGCTTCCTGCGACCGTCCTGGACCCGAGGCCTCTTCCAAGCCCCCAGGTGCTCAGTCTCTGGGACAGAAGCTGGAGACGGGAGACTGCCTTGCCTCCAAACCCTGTGTTCCGTGTCCCCAGCCCACCCCGCCCCACCTCTCCTGACCAGTTCCTGCCCAGTCCTCAGAGGCACCTGCTAGTGTCCATGTGCTTTCACGGAAAGGCCGTGGATGGCGAGGTCACCTCAGATGGTAGCACTGTTCCCTTGGAGGGGCCACCACAGTCTGCGCCAGGGAGTCTGAACCTGGGGGGTGAGGCCTGTCTATGCTTCCCGAGCACTAGCCACTGGGAACGAAAATGTGGGACCTGTGACTACAGCTGCCCTCGCGGGCCTGGACACACAGCATTTCCATTGTGGCTGAGATTTCTCCAGAACAGTTTTAGGGGCGCTTAGCTAGTAAATCCTCCCTCAGACAGGTTAATGGAGTATTTCTCAAAGTTCTAAGGAAAAATTCATTTGCCTAAATGAAATGTGACAGAGTCACATTCCCGAAAATATAAAGAGCATTCAAGGGCCAGAGAACAGCAGAGCAGGGAGGGGACTTGCCTTAACCTGGGGTTCAATCCCTGGCCCTGTCTGTGGTACCCTGCAGCCCGCCTGGAGTGATCTCTGAGCAAAGAGCCAGGATTAAGCCCCGAGCAGCACTGGGTGTGCCTCCTCATAAAAAAAAAAAAAAAGTTATTTTTGAAAAGCAGTGAAGATTCTTCCAGGGGCCAGAGCAATAGTCCAGTGGGGAGGGCATTTGCCTTGTATACAGCTGGCCCAGGTTTGATTCTCCAGCACCCATATGGTCTCCCAAGCACCAGGAGTGATTCCTGATGTGCAAAGCCAGGAGTAACCTCTGAGCACTGCCAGGTGTGACCCCAAAACAAAAACAAAAACATTCTTCCAGATACATGAAAGAGAAAAGCAAGTTCAGAATGGTTTCTATACAATAGCAGCTATCGTGCAAGAATCAGGCACAGGCACAGAGGTGTCTCGTGCGAGCGTGTCTGTGCGTGCAGGAGCATTTCAGGGACCCCTGAGACTGGCACTGAGCTTGGGATGGGAGCGGGGGCAGAAGTGAGGAGAGCTTTTGCTTTTTGGGTCACACCCGGCAATGCACAGAGGTTACTCCTGGCTCTGCACTCAGGAATTACTCCTGGCGGTGCTCAGGGGACCATATGGGATGCTGGGAATCGAACCTGGGTCGGCCGCGTGTAAGGCAAACGCCCTCCCCGCTGTGCTATCGCTCCAGCCCCACTTCTTAATTATTATATCAATCTTTTAAAGATATAATCTCTGTGAACCAGGAGCAGCCCATAAGCATCTGTGGACAGGATAGCCGCGCGGAGGCCAGCCGGACAAGTCAGCTCAGAGCTGCAGCCAAGACCCCCACAGAACCTCTCATCTGCAGACACAAAGCCCGCTCTCCTGGGCCTGGCCAAGCAGAGGCGCAGACGTGCGGCCCCGGTCCCACGGCAGCCACATGGACCCAGACTCGCCTCTCGTCTGGAGAGTCTACGTGGAAGGTCCTCTCGATGACCGTGGTCCACTGCAGGCAGCGGATGACAAAGGTGTTGGGCCGCGGCCTCTCGGTCTTCATCAGCTGGCATTCTGCAGGCAGAGGAGGAGAGCTGAGAGCAGGAGGGGACAGCCCCGAGTCACCACCTGTGGTCGACTCCTGGGCCAGGCAGCACTGGGAACACCTGAGTGACCAGGACAGGCCTGGTCTTGCCTCCCACAAGGGTTCAAGGTCCAGAGTGTGAGTGGAAGAAGGTGAAAAGAAGGTGAAAAGGAAAGGAGACAGTGGCCGACGCAGCCTAAGACCCAGCCTAAGATCGGAGGGGCTTCCTGGAGGAGGGAGCATCTCTGCATTGCACCCTATGGGCAAAGGGAACCTGTCTGTCCAAAGGGAGGGGAAAGACGAGTCCCAGTGACTGGGAATAGCAAATGCTTTGTTCCCACTAGCGGGGAAGGTGTGAGGAGAGGTGAAGAGAGTCAGCTGGAGGCCATGATAAGAAGTCTGGACTCTGTCCTGAGGACAGTCAAGAGCACGGAAAGCTTTAAGTAGGGGAAGGATGGGGAAGATTTAAACAGACCCCCTACCTCCACCTGGCTGCAGTGGAGAGAATGAGCAAGAATGGGGGCAAGAACCAGGGGAAGCTGGGGAGGCAAAGGCCGATCAGCCCCGGGGAGGAAGTTGGAGGCAGCAGGGTCCCCCACAAGATGGGAATTGGGAGAAGGTGGGGGGTGCTCTTAACCATGAGTTAAACAAAGTGGGCATGACAGAGGGACACTACCGGGCAAGGGAGGAGCTAGGACTCTGCACACGAGGCAAGAGGGGGCCTCTGAGCCAGTCTGGGAAAGAAGAGGCTGGGAGTTGGGTGCTGAGGAATGCAGTGGAGATGGGGAGGGGCGGGGCATCCTTACAATATTCTTAGGAGGTAGGACAAAGGCCTGGTGATAATCGGGTCAACAGGGTCAGAGGAAGGCAGGGGTGGGACCTATGGCAGGAGGAGGCGCAAGGGCCTGGAGCCCACCAAGCTTTCAGTGGCTGGGGCCCTGCTGGAAGTTACCACCTGGATACCACAGGGGAGACAGCAGACGTAAGGATAGTCTGTGGTTGGCTGTGAGTGGGAGCCAAGGTTGCCTCCTGGTTAGCGGAACAGAGGCTCGGACTGCTGCTGTGGCAGATGGAGGGGGCGGTACTCTGGGTGCTCCTGGGGGAGTGGAGTGGGCGGTGCTCTGGGTGCTCCCTTCTCCCTGTCTGCACCTGACACCAGGCCAGCAGCGTGGAGACAGGCAGGCAGAGGGAGGGCCGTACCCCTGGAGGAGGGGCCCAGACTGGCCGGCCATGCTGAGCCCATGACCTGTGGCCCGCCCACCTGGAGACGCACCTGCAACGGAGAAGTTGTTTAGTGGGGGTAAGGTCTGGTCAGGGGCCTCCGGCCGCTCCTTATAGCCAATGAAGGAGCCGTCACTCTTCAGCAGGAAGTACCGGGGCCTCCAAGTCTTGATGTATTCACCTGAGCCGGGTGAGGAGGGGACAGAGGTCAGGGCACGGTCTGGCCAGGCCCCAAGGGACAGGCTCCCAGGGGCACCTTGGTGAGAGGGTGGGCGAGGGGGCGGGCAAGATGAGCCTCTCAAGAGCAGGCCTGGAGGCGGCCCGTGCTGACGCAGGCTCAGTGCTGGGCCAGGCCCGAGTGATCCAGAGGTCATGCCTGGCAGGAAGGCGCCAGCCACAGTGCCCCAGGGCACCAGCTGCCTCAGCATGCGGCCAGCAGCAAGTCCTCGCTGCCAGCACGGGGCCCAGGCCCAGGGGAGGCCCAGGCTTCCAAATCCACATGGCCTGTGGTCCTGGCAGGCCCCATCCAGCGGGCTGGAATTTGCCAGCACAGTGGTGCCAGGTGGGGTGTACTGTCGCTGTGCCCTCTGAGTGCCCCTTGTCTCTGCGTTTGCTCTGTGAAGGTCTCTGCACCCTGTGTCCACACGCACTCCCAGGACACACACCTCAGTGAGCTGCTAAGAACAGAGCAAGCCACACAAAAACGGAACGCCAAGCAACCCCATTTTGGGGTTTCAATTTTACTTTGGGGGGCCACACCAGGCAGTGCTCTGGGGCTGAGGGGGAGACTCCTGGCAGTGCCGGGGAGGGAACCTGTGAAGCCCCGAGCCAGCTCCTGAGCCCAGCAGCGCTACTGCCTACCCTTGTGTGTATTTTTGAGCCACACCTGGAGGTGCTCAGGGCTGACTCCCAGATTTGTGGTCAGCTCAGGATCACTCCTGGTGACCATGCGCAGTTCCTAGGGTTAAACCAGGATCGTCACATGCAAGGCAAGTGCCTTAACCTCTGAACTATTTCTCTGACCTCAGCAACCCTACTCTTTAAGGGTAAGAAGTAGAAACAACCCCAAATTCATCTGTTCATGAATGGATAAAACTAAGTGTGGCAGACCCATAGAGCAACACTGGACAATCAAGCAGTCATAAAGAGAAAACAAGTACACAATCTGCTGCTACGGATCATTAGAAGTTAGGCAGAGTGTGGGGAAAATGACGGAAAGGGCTGTAAACCCTGTTATGCCCTTTATGTTATACATTCAGAACTGGCAAACTTATAGTTCAAAAGGAGATCACTGGTGCCATGAGTGGGAAAGAGGGGAAGTGTGGGGGTGTGCTGGGGGGAGGCCGAGGGAAGGCTGGGTCTTCTG
The DNA here is from genome assembly GCF_027595985.1 of Sorex araneus. NCBI lineage: Eukaryota > Metazoa > Chordata > Mammalia > Eulipotyphla > Soricidae > Sorex > Sorex araneus. Next base: position 44,519,289 of record NC_073309.1, read on the forward strand.
CTTGGGTGGGGGCACAGGGTGCTGAGCCGTAGCCCTGGCTCCAGAGCAGGCTCCTCCTCTGGGCAGGAAACCTCCAGGTGGCGGTAGCGACGAAGATGTAGTGTGCCTACACAGAAAGCCACCGAGTTACACTCCTTAATTTTGGGAGTGGGGCCCTCCCCACGGTGCTGGGGGCCCAGGGGGACATCTGGGGCTGGGGACTGACTCAGGGCCGCGAGCGCGCCAGGCAGGCCGGCTGCCCCTTGGCGCCGACTCCATGGCACCTCAACCACACATGGGAGTGGCTAAAACACAGCACGTGCACTCTCCCTCGGTCATCCAACACCAGCCTGGGCACATACCGGGGCCCTGCTCAGCAAAGGCCGCCACCAACAGCCTCTTGCGAGCAGCACTGCAACGCAGGCTCCGAGGCCACCAGCACACACATCCTTCCCCAGGCCTCGTTTCCTTCTCTGGGGCCATCTGTAAACCTGGTGCAGTGAAGCAGCTGAGGAGGAAGAGGACCAGGGGGCTTAAGTAGACTTGGCGCAGCCAATGTCTGAAGTATCTCCTACAGTGACAGGCCAGGAGTGTAGCTCAGCAGCAGAGCGCCGGCCTGGCATGTGGAGGGCCCCGGCCTAATTCTAGGCATCCCCGAACACTCAGGAATGTAACATTAAATGATTCTCTGTATGTCAAGTTCAAAACCTATCAAACCCTAAATCCAACAGGATCCAAAAGATTACTCACCATGATCAAATGGGTTTGGTTTTAACCCAGAATTACAAACATGGTTCAATATGAGATAGGTGTATAATACATCAGATTAAGAAAATGAAGAGACGGGCTGGAGAGAGCACAGTGGGTAGGGCGTTTGCCTTGCATGCGGCCATCCCAGGTTCAATTCCCAGCATCCCATATGGTCCCCCGCTCACCACCAGGAGTAATTCCTGAGTGCAAAGCCAGGAGTAACCCCTGAGCATTGCCGGGTGTGACCCAAAAAGCAAAAAAAAAAAAAAAAAAAGAAGAGAAAAATCCTGTCATCCACTCAACTGACAACATGCAACACCCTTTCTTTTTTGTTCTGTTTTGTTTTGGCCATATCTAGCAGTGCTCAGGGGTTACCGCGCTTAGGAATCACTCCTGGCAGTGCATGGGGGACCATATGGGGATCAAACTCAGGTCTGTTACGTGCAAGGCAAAACACCCTCCCCACTGCACTGTCGCTCCAGACCCAATGCAACACCCTTTCATGATACAAATATCAGTAAGCTAGGAATAGAAGGGAATTTCCTCCACATGCGTCTATGAGAAACCCACAGCAAACATCGCCCTCAGATGAGGAACAAGACAGAGGCCTGCTTTCACTGCCCCTGTTGCACGCTGTCCTGAAGCTTCCAGCCAGAGAAATGGATTAAAGGAATCCAGCCCAAAGAGCAAAAACTCTGCAGTTATGATTCTACCTAGAAAAAGGCCAAAGAGCCAACAAGTCATCATGAGAGCAGTGCTTCTAAACCGTGCTCCTTATGTTTCTCTGTGGGCCCCAGGGCAATCCTTGGGGTCGCAGGTGAAAGTCATGGAAACAGGAACCAGGACACTATAGTAGGGGCCAATCACTGGGGCAGCAGGTCCAGGGGAAGGAAACCAGACCAGAAGTGGGCCACAATCAGAAAAATAGTTGAAAAACACCATATTAGAGCTAATAAAGTAAAACCAACACACAAAAATGTTGCTTGTCTCTCTTTCTTGTCTTCTTGGTTTGTGGGCTGTACCCAGTGGTGCTCGAAATTAATCCTGGCTCTGTGCTCAGGAGTGACCCCTGGCAGTGTTCATGGTACCAAATGTGGGGCCAGGGATTCAAACCAGGTCAGTCCTACACAAGTTCTATTACTCCAGCCCTGAAAAATGACCAGCCATAACAAAATTAAAAAAAAAAAGAGATTCCGGGGGCCGGAGCGATAGCACAGCGGGTAGGGCGTTTGCCTTGCACGCAGCCGATCCGGGTTCGATCCCCGGCATCCCATATGGTCCCCCAAGCACTGCCAGGAGTAATTCCTGAGTGCAAAGCCAGGAGTAACCCCTGAGCATCGCTGGGTGTGACCCAAAAAGCAAAAAAAAAAAAAAAAAAAAAAGAGATTCCATTTACAATAAGGAAGTGAAAGACTCATTAAAGGCAACAAAATGTTACTAAAAAAAAAAATTAGGGAGTTAAATAAATACAAAGACTTTTGTGATGGGTTTGAAAATCCAATGTTGTTAGCATGGCAATACTACCCAGAAATCATCTTGAGATCAATACACTCCCAGGCCCAATTCCAATGTCTTTACTGCAGATATGGAGAAGCTGATCCTTAAACTGAAAGACACTGAAATTGGCAGGGCTCCCGAATAGCCCAAATAATAATAAAAAGAGAATAAAAAGGACTAGAGCAGTAATATAGCGGGTAGGGCGCTTGCCTTGCATGTGGCTGACTGGGGTTCAATCCCAGCATCCCTGCACCCAGATCACCACTGGGGTGCTCCCCACTCCCAGAATAAAAAGGAATAAAATAGAGCTGGGAACAGCTCAGTGATGGAACACGTGTCTCACTTATTACGTGAGGCACTCAGTCTGATCACTGACATAACAAGGTTAAAAAAAAAAGAGAGAGAGAGAGAGAGATGCCTCACTTCCCATTTCAAAACTGACTACAAAGCTACCACAACCGACTCATTGAGGTGGGAGGAGACATTTAGACCAAAGGGCAAGAACTGAGTCAGAGCCGCACATGGTGCACCCAGGTTAGGGCTCCGCCATCCCAGGTGTCTCCCAAACCCACCGGGAGTGATCCCTGAGCACAGAGTCAGGAGTAAGCCCTGAGTATCACTGGGTGTGGCCCCAAAACCAAAAACTTAAAATTAAAAAAGAACTGAGAATCAAAACACAAATTTCTAATTATAATTCTATGGTCAACTGATTTTCCACAGGAGTACTAGGCCTTCCTAGGGAGAAAAAACAGTCTCCGTTGTAGACCGTGGGGCAAATGGATATCTCAATTAAAAAACAGAGCTGGACACCCTACCTCAGCCTCTACACAGAGATGAACTCAAACTCAGGGTCAGACTACAGTGCAGCAGGCAGGGCGTTTGCCTTGCAAACCAACCCAGGTTCAATCCCCAGCACTTCGTATAGTCCCCTGGGTCTCATCAGGAACCGGGGATCACACCCCAGTCAGACTGTGAAAGTCATGGAAACAGGAACCAGGGCACTATTAGTAGGGGCCAATCACTGGGGCAGCAGGTCCAGGGGAAGAAAACCAAACCAGAAGTGGGCCACAATGAGAAAAATAGTTGAAAAACACCGTATTAGAGCTAATAAAGTAAAACCAACACACAAAAATGTTGCCTGTCTCTCTTTCTTGTCTTCTTGGCTTGTGGGCTGTACCCAGTGGCACCTCAACCACACACGGGAGGATCACACCCCAGTCAGCCGTGTGCAAGGCAAGTGCCCTACCCACTGCACTATCACTCCGGCTCCAACAGGGCTTTCTTTAATGATGATAAAAACATTCAGGAACTAGACAGAGGTAGTGGTTACATAGACTGACGCACTAAAGGTCACTCATTTCGTATTACACTTATTTCACTCCAATTCTAACAAGCAAAACAAGACTAGAAAACTCACCAATCTCAGTAAGGGGAGCAGTGGCTGCCTCAAAGCGGGCAACGAGAATGAACTTGCTCTCTACCTTGATCTGAACAGTTCTGGGGTGAACTGAAGATTCAAGTACTTACCTGAGTTGTCTTTACATTGGTAACATGCAGGGAGGAAAAAAAGAAGCAACTCAGGCAGAAAGAACATTTCACACCAACCCCATCTGGCAGACTTAAAGGTTCCTTTACTCGCGCAGGGCTCACAGCTGCCCACCTCAGCACTGGCCTTGGGGCCTCGCCAGTGAAGTGACTGACTGACCCCCACTGTCACCACCTCCCTTCCTGTCTCCTGGCGCAGACTGGGCCACACCCAGCAAGCACGTGGGCCAGGCCCAGAGAGCACTGTTCCAGAGTCCAAGCCCCCACGCTGCCAAGCCCTCACTGAAACTCAGGCACATCATATTTTATGCCAAGCAAGACACAGGAAGTGATATGGTCAAGAGCAGAGCCCCATGCTGGCCCAGAGTGGGCCCTCTGAAAACCTGGCTTGCATGCTTTCAGCTGACAACGGTGGGGTGCAACAGCACAGGAGGCAGAACAGCTGCAGTCAACAGGGTCCCTGAACCAGGAGGCCCAGGAGAGCGACAAGCACTCATGTATCGACAGTGCTAACCCAAAGCAGGTGTGTCTAGGTTGACATAAAGCCACCAGCAAGGGCTGGATCAATAGTACAGTGGCCAACCTGGGTTTGATCCCTAGCAACCCATATGGTCCCCCAGCACTGTCAGGTGTGATTCCAGAGTGCAGAGCCAGGAGTGACCCCTGGGCATTGCTGGAGCGGGAGGAGCTCCCCCAAAAAAGCCAAAAACAAAGTCACCAGCATCACTAGATAGATTTCCACCCGAAACTGTTCTTCAGACCCCTCCAGGGTTACCTGCACCCCCGTCACCAGTGAGCCCCAGGACAGTTCAGGAGTTTAGGCACAACATACAGACAGCACCCCCCACCACACACACACACACACACACACACACACACACACAATCCCAACTATGCACTCAGCACTGTGGCAACACTGCCCTGAGCACACTGGGTAAATCCCTGCCTTGCAGGGCGGTCCCTAGGCTCTGAACCTATTCTGTATGAAACCAAGGCTCAAAGATGCCACAGCCGGCCCAAAGTCACACCGAAAGCAAGTGGCAGAGCCAGAATAAGAACTTTGATGTCTACTAAGGCTAGAAAATCCCTGCCAAAAGCCCTAAATTCTGGGGCTGGAGCAACAGTACAGTGGGCAAGGCACTCACCTAAATGTGTCCTGGGTTTGATCCCTGGCATCTCACATGGTTCCCTGAGCACCATCAGGAGTAATTCCTAAGTGCAGAGCCAGGAGTAACTCCTGAGCATCACTGGGTGTGGTCCAAAAACAAACAAAAAGGCTGGAAACGAAACCAAAGCGATAGTACAGCAGGTACAGCACTTTCTTGCACGTTGCCAACCCGGGCTCAATCCTCATCACCAGGATTCCCCAAGCCCGCCAGGAGGGATCCCTGAGCACAGAGTCAGGACTAAGCTCTCGGGGACAGTCAGGTGTGACCCCAAAACAAAAGACTGAAAACAACCAATGCTGGCAGGGATGGGGAAAAAGCGACCCTCATTCGATATTGATGGGAATGTTGTCTGCTTCAGCCTCTATAGAAAACAGTATGGAGACTACTCAAAAACAGGAATAAAAAAAGGGGCTAGAGCAATAGCACAGCAGGTAGGCCATTTGCCTTGCATGCGGCTGACCTGGGTTCGATTCCAGCATCCCATATGGTCCCATGAGCACCGCCAGGAGTAATTCCTGAGTGCTAAGCCAGGAGTAACCCTTGTGCATTGCCGGGTGTGACCCAAAAAGGAAAAAAAAAAAATAACAGGAATAGAACTCCCATATGAAGGCCAAGAAGTGGAACTTCCCAGAGATTGGCATCTATTCCTCTAAAACTCAAAAATATTAAAATAAAAAGATATGTGCACACCTGGGGCCAGTAAGACAGTATAGCAGGAAGGGCACTTGCCTCCCATGTAACAGAGGGAGGGGAGGAGGGAGGAAGGAAGGAAGTACAGAAGGAAGGAAGGTATATTCACACCTATGTTCACTGCAGTGCTTAGTACAGTGAGACATGAAAACAAAGAAACTATGGTGTACATATACACTATGCCATACTATGCTGTGACAAGGACAGAACTGAAGAGCATCTTGTTAAGCAAAGTCAGAGGAAGGAGGGGAAATACCGGGTCTTACTCGTCTGTGGGATAAAGAGAGAGAGAGAACAAGGGAATGTACAAGACCAAACAAAACGACAAACCTTGACCTTGCACTGCAAATTGATTACCAAGCCCTGGGGGAAGAGATGAAGGGGGCCTAAGGATGGAACCAAAGAAGACACAAGGACAGTGGTGGGGGAGTCAACCCACAGGGATGGACGCAGGAGTTTTTACATCAATACCGTAGACTTTCACACTAGGATAACCGTCTTACCTAAACTATCACAACAATATACACAAACCCAGCGACAACAAATGTCTCCTTTCTTCAGGCCCCAAACATCCACCAGCACAGCCAGCTCAGGTTCTGGCTCACAGCACCCTGAGCACCAGCAGTCTGGGGAGTCAAATCCCGGGTCCTCTCTGAGGCCCGACACAGCTGCGCGGCTGTTCCCGGCACACAGGCCAACCCGCTGCTCCAGGAGCAAACCCCCCCAGCTTCCTGTGCCCTGTCCCCAACCTTCCCTTCGCCACTCCATTTTTCTTCTTGGGTAGGCCCTCTCTAACGGGGAGCAGGGGCTGGGGAGCTGCCCACAGTAAATCTCAGTGCGAGGGCCAGGGTTCAGTGCTGTGTGGGACCTTGGGATGGGGGGCGGAGTCCAGGGCCACTCCCGCAGTGCTCGGGTGCAGGTCAGGTTGCAGGCGCCCCCTGCATTCCTCCCCATCAGGGCACCACTCACCACCGCATTCTCGTCTGCTGACTTGTTTCCTATGTGTCCTTATGTCCCACTGAGAAAGACACCCCACAAGGTGTGTCACCCCACACACCTCACACCCAGCATAATTTGCTGTAAGGCACATGGCTTTGCCGTGCGCCTAAGTCTCAGTTCCTTCATCCCTAAAATGGGGCTCTCGGGGCCAAGGAGATGCTCACAAAGTGAATACAGGCCCCAAGTCTCAGCACCCCAGCCCCCACCTCCCACTCCCCAGCACCACAGCACCCCATGGTATAGCCCTGAGAGCCCTTAAGCCAAGCCCACGCCAGCCTCCCTGCATGTGGACCCCGTTTTCCCGTAGCAAAGGAGGCCTGCGGGAGAATGCTGCACGGTGGCAGAACAGAGCCTGGTGCCCGGTGAGGCTGCACACTCAGGCCTCCGCCCCACGTACCCACAAAGGGGCCTGGAGCTCCAAGAAGAGCCGGCCCAGGCAGGCGGGCCCACTCCCGGGATGGCAAGGTCCCTGCCCGTCGGCCTCTCAGGGCACCTCTGCCAGGGATGGGCACTGTGGGGGAAGGGGAGCCTGGAGCAGGAGGCCATGGCCCTTACCGCGCTTATGGAGCCAACCTTCTTTGATGACGGACACCTCATTCATGGTGGCAGCAGGACGCACTGTCACCTTGCTCGGCACAGCTCAGGGCAGCAGGACATGCAGGAGGCGTGGTGGACAGATCAGTGTCTGCAAGAGAAGGGCAGTGCAGGTCAGAGGGGGCCTCGCCGCAGCACCAGCAGCAGACTCCTCTGTGACCCGTGTCGCAACAAACCCAGCCTCGGTGCGGGCAAGGCCTGACCCCCCTCCCCACAGAGTCCTATCCTGGGGGAGCAGGGCTCCCTGGCCTGCGAGGCCACTCATGTTGCAGAGAGCCCCCCAACCTACCTTCACTCCCAATGGGGTAGGCAGCAGGGGCGCAGCGGCTCCACCCCCCATGTCACGGCCATGCCCGATGAATCGGACAGCCCAGAGCACCTGAGGGAGAGCGCCCACAACCAGCATCTCTCACACGCGCACAGCACTCAACGCTAAGCTCCACACGCCACCATCCAGCGTCCACGCTGCTCTCACAGCCACCTTCCCACCCGCACTCTCTCATGCTCACTCCAGTCTACTTTGCTCTCACAGCCCACCTCCAGCCCCCTCACCCCCCCACACACACACACGTACTCTCACTCACACACTCACTCCAGCTTTGGGAACTCGGAAGACTCCCACCTGCCCCACAGCAACACGGGCAACCACCCCCGGCCGCCCAAGGTCCCTCCTCGCAGCCGCTCTAGGTCATGAACGAGCAGCAACCTCCGACAGCCGCACTGGTCAGGGGCTTGGAGACGTCCTGCCTGAGCCCCGGGCCTCAGGCCTCAGTGCGCAGGGGCCGGCAGCCGGCAGACTGACAGACGCCGGGCCCGCTGCTCGGCTCAGGTTCCCGGGCAGGCGGAGGGCGGGCAGGAGGGCGGGAGGCGGCCGCCCGCTGGGCTCTACCTGCAGCCACAGGCCTGGCCAGGGGCCAGGGAGTCCCAGGCGCCTCGCGCCTCTCCCGGCCGGAGGTTATTTGCGGACAGCAGGTCAGGAGCTAGGGTGGCCCCCAGAGGAGCGGCAGCTGGCTCCAGGGGCACCGTGGGCATCAGCTTTCTCTCGTGCCCCAGGGGAGCTGGGAGGCTGGGCGCACTCCCGCCTGGCATGTGACGGTGGCACGCTGCCCGGGCTGGGCAGAGAGAAGGGAGGTAAGTGGGAGGAAGCAGGAGCAGAGACAAGATGGAAAGTGACGGGGAAGTAAACAGCAGGGCGAGAAATCACGTTCTGGACTCGGAGCTGCAAAGGCGGGGCCTGAGCAGCAATGGGGCTCCCTCCCCCCACAGGCTGGTCCCAGAGAGAAAAGCGCCAGCCCCCTGCAGCCTGGCTCAGCCCCAGGGCTGTCCTCCCTGCCACAGGCCCCCAATCTGTCCTTCTCAGCAGTGATGACCCTCAAACGTGACCAGTGGCCTCCCACCTGCCTTGGGCAGAGCCAAACTCCTCCGCTTCCTAAACAAGACCTTCATGGAGGGGCCTCTCCTGCGCCCCCCCACACCACCCCTCAGCTTCCTCCAGCCCCCACCCTGACCTCCCTGGGCTCTCACCCCCACTCTAACCTGGACTCTTCCTCTCCGTTCAGACTTCCAAGGCGCCCAGCCACCCTGCCCAGAGACACCTGAAAGCCTTCAGCAAAGGCCAATGCTCGCACCTGAAAACATTCGCACCTGGCACTGCCCGCCTCCCACGCCCCTTCTCCACCAGGCCCCCGTCACACAGGCCTCCCTCTCTTCGTTCTGTGCCTTCTCCCCGCTCCTGGGACCTCAGCGGAACCAATGCCACCGCCCAGAAACTCTCCCGACCGCAGAGGCCACACAGGGTACACTGTGCTCCTCCTCAGCCTGTTCTCGCACGCCTGGAGCCCGCACAGCACCTGGGTGTCTACTGAGAACACAGGGCGCGAGCCCACAGATCCCAGGACCAGACAGCGCCGCAGAAATGCCTCGGGGCTCTCCACACGCCACCCAGCTGCTCTGAGGGGTGCCGCGCTCCGAACACGCATCGGGGAGACAAAGCCACGGGCCTTCTCGAAGCTCCCGCTCCAGCGTGACACGCAGACAACACGCAGCTATGAGGAAGGCTGGAGATGCAGAAGCAGCGGGGAGGCAAACAACGTGGGGAAAGGAGACGGGAAAGGGGGAGCTGCGCCAGCCACGCCGGAAGGGAGGAGCGTGCCAGGCAGATGCGCTGGGCAGACTTGGCAGCATGAGGGCACGTGCGCAGCCTGGGGGCGGCAAGGAGCTCGGACAGTGCAGCCACTCGGTGGGGGTCCAGGGCTCCAGGGAGGAATTCCTCCCCAAGCCGGCCTAACGCCACGCCAACACACTGCCGCTGGTACCAGCTCGGCACCCTCTAGTCCAGGGCTGGGATGGACACTCAGGAGTCCAGAGTCCGAGAAGAAAAGGACTGGGGCCTGGTGTCCAATCTGAACTCCCCCTCCCCGATGGCCCAGGGACCTGGCCTCTCGGGCCCTATTTCACAGCATGTGGCATGGGCCCGGGGCCCTGTGAATGACCACACACGTGGCTGCCAGGGTCAGAGAGGGCAACACAGGGCTGTGAACCCTTGCCAGCTGGGTGGCCTTGAGCAGGGTACCCCAGAGACACCCCTGAACTCCTCACAAAGGTGCTGTTGGGCAGGACCGGGGCCAGAAGGGGGGAAGCGTTTACCTTGGTCTCCTGGCCGAGGCTGCCGGCGGAGGCTCCGCCCCCAGAGCCACCTCTCACATTCTCACTTCCAAGGCTCAGCCGCACAGTGAAGGGGGAGGAACTGCCAGGTTCCCTGTGTCCCGCCTGGCTCCCGCGCGCCCGTCCTCCCACTGAGGGTGGCGCCTCGTCTGAGGTGTCTGTGACGCAGGGTGCAGTGATGAAACGCCTGCCCCACGGCCAGGAGGACGGCCTGCTTGCTGGGGGACGCCCAGGCAGGAGGACCGAGCGCTGCCTCCGGAAGCCAGGTGAGAGCACGCAGGGGCCTGCCCCGGCCGCAGGGAGCACAGCCCTGGGTCTTCCTTTGCCTGCTACTTCCTCGTTGGCCCGGGCCAGAGGCCGGGGAGAGCCACAGACTCGAATGCCACAGAGAGGCGAGCCACCCGGGAGGCAAGGTGAAAAGAGCAAGGGCACCCACGCTCCCGAGAACACACAATCTCATTAGTTCCAGGGAAAGGGCAGATTAAAACCACCTACCGGCCATGGCTCAAGTCTTTCAACGGCCAATGCCAAGTGTTGACAAGGACATGAAAGAACTGTTACTGGTGGGAATATGAACTGGTGTGACGCCAATAGGAAATTATGTAGCAGAAGAGAGCAGACTCGAGGAGGCCCCCCTATGGCCCCGCAATCTAGAACTCCCAGGCAGAAACATCTATTGAGTGTTCTCAACACCAGTGCTCCTCAAGACCCCGAGCTTGTGAACAGACCCAGGATCCATCCCTGGAGAACACACAACCCACCAGGGTCACTTCCTCCAGCACAGCCCCGAGCCCTGCTCTGCAGCGTAGTTCCCCTCACAGGGACAAGCGGTACACAGTGGGCTAAAAGCAACACCAGTCATGGCACTTGCTGTTGAGGGCAGGGCTACTCTTCTCCCAATGAGTCGAAGCTGACACAGCAGTGACATGGGGCAGGACAGGAGGCAGCGCCTGCTGGGATTTCACAGGCCCCAGCTTTACAGTCACAAGGCACACTGCACTGCACAGAATGAATTTAGAATGATGCTTTTCTGCATTTTATGACAAACATAAGAACTATTTTAAAAAGCACCTGAGGGGGCTGGAGAAAAAGAACCGAGGCTAAGGCACCTGCCTTGCATGTGGCCGGCCCTGGTTCAATCCCCAAGCACTGCCAGGAATACGCACTGAGCCATGCTGGGCAATGTCTCTAAGACTCTCAGGCATGTAAGCCTGAGAGTCAAGGCACAGGTGAACTGGAAATGGGACCCCTGGCTCCCAGGCTCCCTCCCTGACCCAGACGGGCCTTCTCAGACTGGCCCCTCAAGAAAGAGAGGCCACCCATGGCCGAAGAACCCAGGGGCTGAAGGATCCTAATTCCAAACCGGGCACTACAGCTGCTGGGCCAGGAGGCCACAGGTTAGTGGCCCCGTCTATTCCCATCTGAGCTGGGACCCTGCTGAGGGCAGCCGCAGCCCAGAAGGGAGCTGGTAGCACACTTCAAGCCCCCCAGCCTGGAGGCTACCCTGCTGCTCTAGAGTTTGGGGGTCCACTTAACTCCACACAGAGGGTAGCTAAGTGAGAATGAAAATCAGAACGGCTTGCTCTGAGCAAGGTGAGCACTGGGAGTGGAGCTCCTGTGGGTGGGCTGTCCTGCCCCCAGGGATCCCAAATGCTTTACCTGAGCTCCAGCCCTTCTGAGTCATCTTCAAAGGTTCCTGCTGTGGTCTGGTTTGGGAGCCACATGCTGGTGGTGCGGCGGGGCCGCAGGTGGGGCCGAGGATTAAACCAGGGTAGATGGAATGCAAGGCAAGTGCCTTAGCCCCCATACTACCTCTCTGGCCCTGGGTTTTGTGTTTTGTTTAGTTTTTTTTTCCACTTTTTTTGGTCACACCCAGAGATGCTCAGGGGTTATGCCTGGTTCTGCACTCAGTAATTACTCTGGCAGTGCTCGGGGGACCTTTGGTTGCTGGGAATCAAACTCGGGCTGGCCGTGTGCAAGGCAAATGTCCTACCCGCTGTGCTATCGCTCCAGTCCCAAGGTTTTGTATTTCTGATTCCAATGGCTCAACACATGGAGCAGCACTGACTTATCATTCTATCAAACACTCCGTAGGTTATTTTAAATGCCCTGTGATTATTCCCTCTGACTTGGGGATCTCTGTTTCAGAAAGGCCTCCTCCTCACAGTGCTGGGGTCAGAGCCAGGGCCCTGGGCACCCAGTTACTGCAAACCACACCGACCAGCACTCTGGGAAGGAGCTGGGCCTAAGAAAGGACCTTCCCCCGACTCCTCGGCTGCACAGCTGGGGTCAGGATAGAGCTTTAGTACTTGTGCCATCACCCGTGTTCCATCGAGGGCCCTCTGACCAGGGAGGCAGCACCCTCCTCAGATCAAACCCTCCCCAGGCCCCAAAGTTATCACAGAAGCCCCAGGGGAGGGGAGAGCGTATAGGAGTGAGGTGCTTGCCTTGCATGCCACTGGCCCCCTCTTGGTTCCCTAAGCATTGCCTAGAATGACCCATGACAGGGCCAGAAATCGGCTTTGAGCGCTGACGGGTGTGGCTCTAAGCCCCTCCCTGCAGCTAAAGAACCCCAGGAGCCTCTGAGGACTGCATAGTCCCCTTAATTTCTCCAAATACACTTTATCTCAGGGTGCCTACCTGCTGCAGCTGCTCAGCCACATGAGGACACCCCAACCACAGGGCCCTTACACATGCTGCCACCCCCACCATGACCTGTAACACATTCAAGACCCCACCCTTCCACCTTCAGTCTTGGCATTTGGTTTTGTTTGGGAGGGAGCACACCCAGTGGTGGTAAGGGATGACCTCTGGCTGTGCACCTAGGGATCACTCCTGGCTGGCTTGGAGGGACCATATGGGGTACCGGAATCAGCCACATGCAAGGTAAGTGCCCTCCCCACTGCACTACTGCTCTGTCCCCTCTCTTTGCATGTTCCCTTTAGCTCCCAAGACTGTTTTTTGTTTGTTTTCAGCTCTGTGCTCAGGGATCACTCCTAGAGGGGTTTGGGGAGCAACTTCCTGTTCAAAGTAGCACCAGGGGTCACTCCTGAGCAGAGTCAGGTCTCACTTGGAGCACCGCTGAGTATAGGCAAAGTGGCCCCCAACTCATCAAAAGAGAGACCTGCCAACAGACACTGTGGCATGAACTGTAGAATGAAGCCGTGGCCAGAACGAGTAAGAAACAAGCTGAGTTCCTTTCCTCATCACCCATCAAGTCCCTTTTCTCACGTGCCTGTGCTCTGAGCAGGGCTCCATGCCACATAGCACAAATGAGACCCAGAAGCGAGAGGCACGACAGTGGGGTGGGGGTTCCTGGGTGAGTGAGCCCCAGGGTGCCTACCACCTCCCCTCTACTCTGCGTCTCCCCTACAGCTCCGAGGAAGGCTGCTCAGAAGCCAGACACTGGGGTGGGAGAGGCAGGAAGGAGGAAACGACGTCCTCATTGGCCACGAGACTCTGGCCTGGTCCTGAGTTCTGTGCCGCACTTTTGGCCCCATGGGGAAGCAGGAAACACTCCTTCTCAGAAGAGGCCTATGGCAGCACACTGGGCTGCCCTGGGCAAGGCAGCAAGCTTAAGTACACCCCAGCCCCTGCCTGCGGAAGCAGCACCTTGCCCTGGTGCTGCCCACCAGGCATGTCCTTAGATACTACCAAATGTCCCCTGGGGAGCAAAGTCACCCCCTCTGAGAAGGGCTGTTCTGAGGATATTCTTGTCAAACAGGGAAACGCTGGAAACAACCTAAATGCCCCCAAAGGGACCTGCTCTACAATAATGGGCCACAGCCTGCTGGCAACACCGGAGAGCTCTGCCCTCATGGGTCCAAGCCTCCCGCAGCCCCAGAAGGCAGGCCCTCGCGTGCACCATTTTAACAAAGAAACTGAGGCTAGGAGTGAAAAGACCGGCCTCACTCGCCTGACCAGGAAACAGGAAGCTGGGATGCGCCCCAGGCAGCTTGGCCTCCCCCCCACCAAACGGCACCTCAGCCCGCACTCTGCCTGCATAGTGTTCCCAGCCACTGGATTGGCAGCAGAGGGATCTGGAGGGGTGGAAGGGAGGGTCGTGCACAGGGAGCGTTCAGCCTGCATGTGACAGCGCAGGGCGTGGGCGCAGCCACAGCCTGTCACCTCTAACCTCGCCAATGCGGCCCCTGTGTTCACCACGGAGAACGGCTGTTCCTGCCCCCCCTCCCAAAACATACATACACACACTGCCTCAGGAGTGAGGCAGGTAGCTCTGTTCATCCTCCACGGAAAACACCTCGGGGCCTGAGGGTACAGGGAGGCCCGGAACGCTCCCTCTCACATACAGAATCACGAAAGGCACAGGATGAGCATGGGAGTCCAGGTGGCCCCAGGAACTGAGCTGGACCTTTGCTGTGTAACTTGAGCAAGGCCTTTGCCTCAGTTTCCTCCTCCTTGAATTAAGAGTTAATCGACACAGAGGACATATTTTGGGGAGGTTGGGGGGTGAGAGTGCCTCAATGTATCTGGATAATCTATATACCTTCTGCCTTGTAATGGTTTCTGGACCAAGAAATGGGGAGTGAAAAATGAAGTCTGTATTTTAAATTTTTTTTTTTTTTTTTTTTTTTGCTTTTTGGGTCACACCCAGCATTGCACAGGGGTTACTCCTGGCTCATACACTCAGGAATTACTCCTGGCGATGCTCAGGGGGCATATGGGTGGGATACTGGGAATCGAACCCGGTGCAGCTGCCCTACCCGCTGTACTATCGCTCCAACCCCCTAAATTCTTTTTTTTTTGCGTCACACCCAACGATGCACAGGGGTCACTCTTGGCTCTGTACTCAGGAATTACCCCTGGCAGTGCTCAGGGGACGATATGGGATGTTGTGAATCGAACCCGGGTCGGCCATCCTACCCGCTGTGCTATCGCTCTAGCCCCCTTAAATTCTCTTTTTAAGAAGAGAGAATCACTGTCCATCACTCCAAGGCAGATCCTAAGAGCCCATCCACAGCCAGAGACGTGGCTGTAGTAGAGGTGAGAAAAACACAAACCAGGCCAGGGAGGTAGTTCAAAGGGCAGGGGTGCAAGTGCAAGGCCCCGGGGCAAGGTCCCTGGCACTGCAGGTGTGACCCAGTCCAGCGCTCTGCCCCTATAGCATGCACAGCCCTGGGCTCTCAGTTCTGCTGGGAGTCAGTCCCCAGCAACAAAGAACACCAAGATACACGAGCTGCTGATGCGCCCTCACAATCCTCTGAACAGAGCCTGATACAGCAGCAACTCCACACCCATTAAAGGTGCTATTATTTCCTCCAGTGGGTGAAGACTGGGACCGTCACTGCCTCCGTGATGTATTTCTGGAATGTGGAATCTTACCTATTCCGCCTCCTGGGTAAGAAGCAGCTGAGAGACACTTTTCTTTCTCCCAACCACCGTGCCCACCCCGCCACTGCCCCATCTGTCTACTGCAGAAGGTGGGATGGGAGGGAGGCCGGATTCGTGGGTGGGCTGCAGAAGAAACTGGGGCACGAATAAGCAGGGAACAGATTCCCTTCTCCTTTTTGCCACCCCCAACATACCTTCTTCCTCACCCAGCCAGCAGGGCCTTAGCGTCCTCACTGAAATCCCATTGCAGACTTGAGTACTTGAGTCGGGCTGGTCACAGGCCCCAAACGGGCCGAGTGCTCCCCACTCCAAGCCCGGCTCTGACCCTGAACCTCTCCAGCAAAAGGATCACGTCTAAGCCTTTGTTTCCAGGTCTGTTCTAGGGCTATACCCAGAGATGCAAAGACCTTACTTCTGGCTCTGCACTCAGGGGTCACTCCTGGCAGGGCACAGGAGACCACATGGGATGCCAGGATGGAACCTGGGCTGGCTACGCGTACAGCAAGTGCCCTCCTTGCTGTACTGTCTCTTTAGCCCATGTTTCCTGTCTTGGTCTTTGTGTTTTGGGCCACACAAGCAGTGCTGGGATGGAACCTGTTTGGCCTCTGCTTACAAAGCATGTGCTCCGGCCCTCCAAGCTGCCGCTCTGACCCCCAGACTTTACATAGTAGCAACAGGGACCTACCTGAGCTTGACCCCTGACTGTTCCCCTTTTCCCAGTCCCTAAAGGGCCCTTGCTCTCTTTGTGACCACCGGGCCTTTGTACATGCTGGTCCCTCCACTCAACACACTGGGCATCCTCTTCACGTGCAAATCCTCATTTTCGCAGGGACTGGCCCTGAATCACAGGCCTCACCGCTCAGCCTGCTGTTGCTGACAGCACTCACCTATTTCTGGTAATGGTGGCTTCCCTGATGAAATAGAGGCTCCAGAGGCAGGAAAGGGATCTGTTCCCATATCCCCAATCCCAACCAACACAGGATCAGGCAGGCCCAGGGCTTTATTTTTTAATGTAAAAGAACTTCAGGGGGTGGGGAGTGGGGGACTGGGGCCATAAACAGTACAGCATGTTGGGTGTTTGCCTTGAACGACAATGCGCCCTGACCCTATTACCTGACATAATCCCCTAATCATGGCCAGAAGTGATCCCTGGACTCAAGCTAGGAGGAACCCCTGAGCATTACTGGATGTGGCCCAATGCCATATTATTTTTCGGTTTTGGGGCCACACATGGCAGTGTTCAGGGATGACTTCTGGTTTTGTGTTTGGGGCTGAGCCAGCCTAGGGGCATGGTGCACAGGTGCACTGAGCACTCCCAGGCCTGGAGCTCTGATTAGCTCAGGGAGGGTGTGACATAGAGAACCCCCACCCTGAGCTCAGAGGTCTGCCAAGTGAGGGTGTAAGAGAAATTCCTGCACTTGCTCCCTCACTGCCCTGGCCAGCAGGGAGACAGGAGGGACGAACAGAACTCTGGCCCGGGAGAACTTAGATAGGCAGCTTGAGTGGTACGCTCAGAATTGACGGATGGAGAGATGCAACATGCGGACAAGCGGGTATGGGTAAGGGGCCGAGGGCTTCTGCTCTGAGAGTCGGTCAGAAAAACACAGAATGGACACTCCACGACAAGGGGCAGGCCAGGGTGTGAGTGAAGAGGAGGGGGGCAGAGGGCAGGCACACCTGGGACCCAGCGTCAGGGCTGTGGCCGACTTCTGCAGCTGTCCCCAGGAGAGGTTCCATGCACTGGCTGGACACTTCCACAGGCTTGGTCATTTGGAAACCATGAGGATGCAGTTTCCAGACGAGGAGGCTGGGATCTGGCCGAGGAGTTCCCAACGTGCCATCTGAGCCCTGAGCCTCAGCCCCCTCCTTGCTCCCAAGAACCAAAGCCAGCTCACCTCACTCCTCAGACGGCCCCTGCCCACCCCCGACTTCTTGCAGTCCACACGCTCAGACACTGTGACCCTGCGAGACACTTCTGTCATGGTAGCAATGTGGCGGTGGAGGCCAGAGCCACGGAGGAACTGAATTTTTAGCTTTGCTTTGAGTGAGGATTTAAATAACCCTCCCAGCTCTCGCCTGCACACTGGGGCTCAGCTGAGGAGCCTCGCTGATGCCGCACCTCTGCAGGAAGGAAGAGGGGGGGTGCAAAGAGGCAACAAAACAGCTGCTGTGACACTGGCCAAGGGGAGAGACCAGGTGTCCACATTTACCTGGCCTACCACCCCCCCCCCCAGCCCTATTCAGAAAAAGGAACACCGCATCCCCCTGGAAATCTACCTTTCTTCACTGAACAAACAGGAAGTGTCCCCCAATCACACTTAAGGGAACTCTGGGTCCCCAGGTGACTCCTGCAGCCCCAGCAGGAGGGGCATGGCACTGCCCACTTTGGGATGTGCTGGGAAAGTCCAACCTATCTGCCAAAGAAAAGGCCCCCTCCTTGCTCCTCGGCCTGCCCGACCCGACCCACGCAGGCTGCATGGTGCTCTTCTGCCCCTCAGTGATGAACACGCCATCCCACTCTAACCTAACAGATCTCAAATGAGTGGGGGTGGGGGGACACAACAAATTAGGATCACCAGAGAGACCCACCGAGACCCACGTCATGCACATCTCAAGATGAGCAGCCACGACTCAGGAGCCAACTCAGAGCAAAGATCCCACTGACCCCAGGGGCTATGGTGGTGGAACTCAGTGTAGTGGGCTCAAGACACGTCAGCGCTGACTCTCTGAAATAAAAAACAGACAACTCACAGACACACGCTACCCCAAAACGTACTTGAGGGGCTGGAGCAACAGCACAGCAGGAGAGCGTTTGCCCTGCAGCAGCCACCCAAGTTCGATCCTCGGCATCCCATCTGGTCCCCGACCACCACCAGGAGTGATCCCTGAGCGCAGAGCGAGGAGTAAGCCCTGAGCATCACCAGGTGTGACCCAAAAAACAAACAAACAAAAACCCCCAAAACACCCACATGCAAGACTGGAAATAGTATAGCAGGGAGGGTCCTTGCCTTGCACGTGCGCAGTCCTGGTTCAGTCCGCGGCACCCTGCAGTCACCGGAGCACCACTAGGACTAATTCCAGAGTGCAGAGCCAGGAGTAACTCCTGAACATCACGGGTGGGACCCCAAAAACAAAAACAAAACCCCACATGCTTGACACAGAGCACCAGCACGGCCACCCCCACCCTGGGAGGGCCCTCAGGAACACCTACTTCCTAAGCACAATGCGGTGCTCCCTCTTCCACACAAGCCCCCTGCTCCCATCGTCTGGCCCTGAACCTCACTGCTCCCCCCCTCCAGCCCCTCCAGCACACTCTGGCCACCACCTCAGGGCCTCCGGCTCCACTGCCGGCTGCCCCGCCCTCTTCCATCCCGCTCGCCTTTCCACAGCCCAGGGGAGGTGAGGGAGACAGAGACTGGAGACTACCCCTGTACCTCCTCCATTGGAATGGAGGGCTGCTCCCTGACACCCAGAATCGCACCGCACAAAGCAGAAGTTCTCTGGCCAAACACTGGATCATACAAAGGACCACAAAGAGTGAGGATGGGCTCCAGGCTTTCCAGAACTCAGATCCCAAGGAAGCGGGGTGGGGAGTAACCCCCTTAGCCCTTCCTCCTCCACTAGGGAAGCAAGGGGCTGGCCGAAGCCCGAGCTCAGTCACACTAGGGGGTGGAGAGAGGCAGCCACAAACCAGGGCCCAAACAGGCATCAACCGAGAGAGCCGTGTCATTTCCAGGCCTGCTCTGTGCCAGCTCTGCCCAGGACAAAAGGAAGCAGAAAAAGGGTATGAGAACAGAGTGGGCCCCAAATTAAGTGGTGATGGTCTGGTCACAGATCTGCCAGTCAGTGTTAAAATTCTTGAGATTTTTTTGTTTTCCTTTTCCTGAGCCGGGGATCGAGACCAGTGCCTCACTCATGCAAGGCAAGTGCTCTCCTGCTGAGCTGCAGCCCCAGGCCCACATCAGTCTTTCCACTTTGGGGGGTCACATCTGGCAGTATGTGGGGGCTACTCTTAGCTCTGTGCTTGTCGGGTCACTACCGACTGTGCTCAGGTGACCATGCAGTGCCAGGGACGGAAGCGGCCCCCAGCCCCCTGAGCCTGCTCTCGGCCTGCTGAGCTCTCTCAGGCCCCAAAGAAGCCATCTTCACACAGCCACCTCATCCCCAGAGAGCTTTGTCCCTACTACCCATCTGTCACCCACTCACCTAGACCATGTAAATCCAGCCACCACCTGGAAATGGGGAGGAAACACATGCCAAGTCTCTGGACGAGCACAGGGAGCCCTGGCATCAACCAGTCCTGGCTCACCCCTCACGGAGCTGCCCAGGCTGCAGAGCTGCTGGCATGGCCCACTATTCCTGTCTGGAGCCCTCCCGGAGAGACCACCTCCCCCTCTCAAGAAAACAAGTCAAAATCCACTCTGCCAACCAGTAAGCCCAGTCGAACTACATTCAAAGACCCTCTGCCCGCAGATGCCCATCCAGACCCCTCTGAAGACTGCAGCAGCTCAGAACCATCGAGAAACTTCCAGCAAGTCCCACGCCCAGCACTTCTGAGCCTACTAGCTCCCTAGATCCTCCCTGGAGCCCCACTGCATAGGCATAGGCCCATTTTCCGTGCAGCAACGGTACCTCATGAAATGAATTAAGGCTGCGGGTTTCTGGGCCACCACGGGAGGTCCTGGTGTGCTGCCCCAGGCCTTGCCCCGCACACAAAGCTACCAGCTGCGGTGCAGAGGCCTTGAAGCCCGGCTGGAAGGAGCAGGGAAGGGGACCCCAGGCAAAGCAGCTGCCCGATCCCACTGAAAAGGGCTTGCGAGGTGGCAAACCAAGGCAGGCGTGGATTTCTGGCCTCACCCTTAGAAACAACATCTGTGGCTGAGTTTCCTGGGCAGGACTGCTGGGCTCGAGGAACTTCCTGCAAGGACCCTGGGCATGTCGTCTTGTCTCAGCCAGCCCCAGCGTGCTGTCTCCTACAGCGAACACCCAGAACAGCTGGACCTGACCACGGGGGCCAAGATGACCATGGCTCCTGCCCGAGGGCCAGGCCGAGCTCCCCCAGCCGCCCTCCCACGCCCATTCCTTTGCTCCCTCCCTCCTGGTCCGCTCCCAGGGCTGTCTCCCCCAGCTGGGCCTCTCGCTGCTTGGCTGGGTGTCCAGCAGAGTCTGCCACGAACCACCCCACCGTGCAGCCCAGAGGCCTGGTGGCTGAGCGCCTTCCGCTGAGAGCTTGGAAAGGCAGAGAGGCCCAGGGAGGGGTACCGCTGGGTGCCCAGAGGTTTTGAAATCCAATGCAAAATCCATTCCCCCACTCTCGAGGATTTCTGCAGACCCCCAGAGCTTCGTTCTGTGGGGACTCCCTCTATCAGGGAAGACAGCCCAGAACAAGCCTAGGAGAGCAAGGCCAGGCTGCCATTCCTGCTCCGTGTTTGTGCCCATGTTCTCGGGCATGGGGTTAGGAGCACCCCCCTCCATGGGCTGCTGAGTCGAGGACTCAGGCTACACTGCCTAACTTCAGGGCCCATCCTCAACATTTCTGGCCTGGGGCGGGGGGGGGGGCATCTCCTCAAGCCCCAGTCTTCACACTGAGATGGGAATCAGAGCCAACTCCTCAGTCTGCCCGTGGCTCCTTCATCCACTCTCACCCCCCCCATTAAAACAGACAAAGCCCCTTTCTCTTTCCTCTCGGATGTCCACCCATCACAGACATGTCCCCAGGCATCTGTCTCCATGAGGGTAGCCACAGGCAGTTTTTTCAGGTTCTATGTTTTGCCCTGGGAACATGGCAGGCACTGGGGGAAAGAGCAGCAGGCGGACCCCACAGGTACGGTGTGGGCGGGTGATACTGCAGTCCTCTGCCTAGGAGGTTTTTTGGCTACACAGCCACATGAGCGGGGTTCAGTGGGTAAAAAACCATCCAAGGAGCCCCCAATCTCTCCCTAAAGAAAGCAGCGGAGGGGGGGGAAGGAAAGAAAGCAGACGGGGGTCCTGCAGACCGTGGGAGGAAAAGCACAGAAGGAGACAAGGGCGGGGCTTCGGCCTCCTGCAGCAGTGACTCCACTCGGGGCAGCAGTGCTAGAAAACTCCCGGACCAGATCCCAAGAACCCACCCCAGCCTGACCAGGCGGCTAGGAACCCCCTCAGTCTTACCAGCCCCCCCAGGGTACCCACCACAGCCTGAACAGCCCCCTGGGACCCACCCCACTCTGATCAGCTCCCGGGAATCCACCCCACCCTGACCAGGTCCCAGGAATCCACCCACCCTGACCAACTCCCAGGGATCCACCCCAGCCGGACCAGCCCCCGGGAATCTACCTCAGCCTGACCAGGCCCCGGGAATCCACCCCACCCTGACCAACTCCTGGGAAGCCACCTCACCCTGACCAGTCCCCGGGAGTCCATCCAACCCTGACCAGCCCCTGGGAAGCCACCCCACCCTGACCAGCCCCTGGGAAGCCACCTCACCCTGACCAGGCCCCAGAATCCACCCCAGCCTGACCAACTCCCGGGAAGCCACCCCACCCTGACCAGTCCCCGGGAGTCCACCAAACCCTGACCAGCCCCTAGGAGTCCACCAAACCCTGACCAGCCCCTAGGAGTCCACCCCACCCTGACCAGCCCCTAGGAGTCCACCCCACCCTGACCAGCCCCTAGGAGTCCACCCCACCCTGACCAGCCCCTAGGAGTCCACCCCACCCTGACCAGCCCCTAGGAGTCCACCCCACCCTGACCAGGCCCCAGAATCCACCCCACCCTGACCAGCCCCTAGGAGTCCACCCCAGCCTGACCAGCCCCCAGAATCCACCCCTGCCTGACCAGCTCCCAGGAAACCATCCCATCCTGATCAGACCAGCTCTGAGAATCCACCCCAGAAGCCGAGAAAACCCCTCAAGTAAGAGGCACTCACTCAAACCCCTAGCCGGGCAGGCCTCCCAGGGGCAGGCCAACCTTGCTCATCTCTGCTGTCCCCACTCCCCAAGGCCACAGTACCTTTCCCCCACAGCCTCCAGTCTGCACCCAGACACACCTGATTTCAATTCCCCACCAGGTGCACCCCCTAAACCTGCCCCTCACGAGGGGCGTCTACCCCAGCCCAGGAGCGCAGGGCCTGCCGTCACGTGCACCACTGTATCCCCAGCACGGGCAGCAATGCTGGGCACACAGTCTGTGCTCAATCAAGCTGAGGCCAGATGCCAACATGCCAAACCAAGCCCCCACCAGCGCCTGTGCCACCTCCCTGAGTGAGCCTGGCAGGCTGCTCCACATCCACTCAGTTTGTCCTGCCACCCCTGGGGGCGGCTCCGTGAGGCACCTACAGGAAAGGGGGTCAGCAGAAATGGAAAAAAGTCAGTTTCCACCTCAAAGGGGCTCAGGGCAGCAACAGGGAGAGGGAAGGGCCTGGGACCTTGCATTCACCAGTTTTGCTTTTGGGGGGCCGTGTCTGGCTGTGCTTAGGAATTTGTTTAGGGCACCACAATTTTTTTTTTTCTTTTTGGGTCACACCCAGCGATGCACAGGGATTATTCCTGGCTCTGCACTCAGGAAATACCCCTAGTGGTGCTCAGGGGACCATATGGGATGCTGGGATTCGAACCCGGGTCTGCCGCATGCAAGGCAAACGCCCTACCTGCTGTGCTATCGCTCCAGCCCCAGGGCATTGATACAATCTTTTGCTGGGGATCAAACCCAGATGAGCCACATTGAATGCAAGCTCGTAGGCCAGTGATGCCTCCCCAACCCCACATCTACCAGTTTTCATTTCCATCCCTCTAGAATCTGTTTTCTCATCTGGGAAGAGAGATTGTGCATACTAACTTCGGCCCCACCCTTATCCGGGTTATCTGACAAGAAGGACCTTCAAAATCCTAATGGAAGTAAGAATTACAATTACTAAGAAACCCAAGGACTTAAAACTCTTAATTAGTGAGCACAGAATGGGTTTACTGTATGTCCCCTTTCTGTAAATTAGTCAGCTTACTGTATGTTTGTTTTCCACTAGCCCACTTAACCTTTACAACAACCTGTCAATCGGGCATTCCATCCCACAAACCCTACAGAAAGCTTTTTTTTTTTTTTTTGCCTTTTGGTTCACACCTAGCAATGCTCAGGGGTTACTCCTGGCTCTGCACTCAGGAATTACTCTTGGTGGTATGTGGGGAACTTGGGATGCCAGGGATTGAACCTGGGTCGGCCGCAAGGTGCAAGCGGGTAGGGTGCAAGTACACCCTACCCACTGTACTATCGCCGGTCCCCAGAAAGTCTTAAAACTGTGGGTCAGGGGCTGGAGCAATAGCACAGCGGGTAGGGAGTTTGCCTCGCACGCGGCCGACCCGGGTTCGATTCCCAGCATCCCATATGGTCCCCTGAGCACCGCCAGGAGTAATTCCTGAGTGCAAAGCCAGAGTAACCCCTGTGCATCGCCGGGTGTGACACAGAAAAAAAAAAAAAATGTGGGTCAGAACTGAGTATGAGGGTCACGTAAAATAAATTTCTTTAGGATCGATTTGTTTTGGTTTTTTTTTTTTTTTGGTCACACCCAGTAGTACTCAGGGATTACTCCTGGCTCTAATCTCAAGAATCACTCCAAAAGGGCCTCAGGGAACTACATATGGGGTGCCGGGGATGGAACCCAAATTGATGCAAGGCAAGTATCTTATCCACAGTACTCTCTGGCCCCTCTTTAGGATTCACTATAAGCAAAGTTTGATGTGTATACCTGTTTTACACACTCTGGTAACTGGGGTCACAAGAAAGTTTTTCTAGCTAAAACAGGTTCACAATGGGGAAGCGTTTAAGCAGCCCTAATACAGATCAGTATTTCCCAAAGCAGGCAACACGGCCCCAAGGGGTACCAACAGGAGTTCCAGGTGCAAGCTGGGTCTGTTCACTGGAAGAAGGCCAATTCCTGGCACAAGAGAGAGGGCTGAGGCTGACTGATTTTTTTGTTGTTATTCTTCTTCTTCTTTTGAAATGAGGGCGGTGGGCCAAGGAAGTTTAGGGACCTCTGAGACAGATGATGAAATTAACTCAGAAGGGTGGAGCCTGCCTGTCAAGGTCACACATCCCACCATGGAAGGGCTGGACTTGAACCCTGGTGTCTGTATCACTTCAGTACAATCTGGGACAAGCAGGGGCTAGCCAGGCGGTGCGGTGGGGAGGGCGGGGGGGGGGGATTTCAGGGTGACTGTGGGACACCAGAAAGCAGCAAAGGCAGCATAAACCCCTTGGGACGGAGCATGTATGTGGCAGGCCCCACTAGAGGAGTGTCTCCCAGATGACACTAACGTGCACAACCCACCCAGGTGCTTCCAAACACTCCTGAGCCCACCACAGGGAGGTGACTAGCAGGGGCGCAAGGTCACACAGAGGAAAGGAGACGAATGAGCCAGAGCAGGGAAGTGTGAGGACACACACACAAGACACTAATGTGGGGCCCCTGGGAGCTGGGGCACACCTTGCTGGTTTCTCCTGGGAGGGAGGGTGGGGTGCTCAGACAGCTTTAGGCTGAGGGGAAAGGTGAGAAGGCAAGGCCCAAGGTGCGAACCCCGAAGGCCAGGACAGGAAACCATCACAGACAGACCCCTGCTCCAGCCTGGGTGAGGAGCACAGCGCATGTGGCACTGGGGACCAGGCAACCTGGGTCTGGGTTTAGAAGAGCAATTTGGGCCCGCGGGATCTGATGCACCTATGGCGAGCCCGTTCCTCCTCGGGGCCTGTTTCTGCAGCGCGGACACAGCATCCTGTCCCCACTGGGGAGCCCGGGAGCTACCATTCCAGTTGCTTGTTGACAGAAAGTTCACTGAGGCCAGTGAAGCTGGTGCTCACATTCCAGCCCTGCCACTTCCGGCTGTGAGACGTTGGGCAAAGCATGTCACGTCACAGACAGTGCCTGCGTCCCCTCAGTGGTCAAGGAGGTGTCACACACCTCCCTAACCCAAGCATCGATGAAATGGCCTTGGCCAGACCTAACCCACAGAGTTCTGAGCGCATGGAGTGAAAGGCCTATCACGAGGCCGCAATACAATGACTGTCCCCTCACCAGCTCTAAAATGGACTGGCCTGTGCCTTGGCGGCCCCTTCTAAAGGACAGGGGGGCAATGAGCCAGCATAGGTGATTTCCTGGGATACACTTGGAACAGCCCCCGGCCTGCAGAACACACTTGGCCAGTGTGGGACCGAGGTTTTTACTGCTCTGCTGCTCACCGGCCATGCAGACCCCAAAAACCTAGAGCCAGAGACCAGAGGAACAAATCCTTCATGGAGAAACAGTCGCCAAAACCATTAGTACTTCCTGGGGCGCAGGAACGGTTCTCTCCAGGAACCCCGGCAGGCTGTTGGGAAGCCTTGCAGACAAAGCGACCAGGTGCCCCCTGTGACCACATCGCCAACCGCGGGATGCTGGGTCAGCCAGGGACCGCCGCCAGCCCTCTGCGAAGTCCAGACCCAGGGCAAAGGTTATGGGGCAAGCCAAGGTCACACACTGGCCTAGAGACGAGATGCAGGGCCCCCACCCCCCCACCCCACCCCCGGGGGCTGACTGCTCTGAGCACCAACAGGGCGAGAAGGGAGAGAAATCAGGCATGTGGGGAGCAGGGAGAAGGGGTATCCCTCAAAGCCGTGGGAAGCAGCCTTCCCCCTCTGGGTCCCCCAAGTCCACACACAGGTTCCCGGGGCTGATGCGGAGAGGAACAGCTGGGAACACAGCAACCTGCCTAGCTGCCGCCACGCGGCGAGGCCAACTGCAGCGCCCCGTGGAGAGCACAGTGGGTTGCTAGTGGGGAGCGAGCACGGGCCGGGCGCACGGCTGCACGCACAGGAAGCCCCAAACAAGCCCCGGGTGGGGGCGGCGGGGGAGCCGCGCAGTCCCCGCCTCGGTCCCTCGCAACGCCTCCGTGCTGAGCGACGGAGAGGCAGCTCAGCCCCGCGCCTGGGGACTCCGGCGTGGGGAGCGAGTGGTCCCCGGGCGCCGTGCCCCGGGCGCCCCGGGCGGTGGGGAGGGGGGGCAGTGCCCCAACTCCCCCCGCCCCTCCCAGCCGGGCCGGGGGGCACGGCGCTCCCACTCCGAGTCTGAGAAACCTCAGCCACGGGCGGCGACGCCTTCCCCCACCGCGCCCCGCCACCCCCGCGGGGACAGCCTGGCCAGCGGGGTCCCCCGCCCCGCACCTCCCAGCGCGGCCGGGGAATCGGGAAGGATTCCGGGAGGAGGGGGGACCCGGAGCCGGCCGCCGCGGGGACCACCCAGGTCCTCGGCCGAGTCATTGAGAAGTTGGGCCGAGCGGGGGCCCCTCCCCTCTCCAGCTCTCGGGATGCCCCGAGCCCCACCCACCGCACCCCGGGCGGCCGGCGCCCCTCCGAGTCCCCGGACACTACAAGCCGCCCCCAAAGCCGCCCCCAAACACGCCCGGGGCCCCTCCGGGGGCGTTCCCCGGGATCCGGGGAGACCCCCGAGCTGCGGCCGCACTCCGGGGACCGCTCCAGCCCGACCCGTCGCGGGGGCCCCCAGCGCGGCGCTGAGGGGAGAACTGAGGGGCCCGGGGGGCGCTCGGGGACACGCGCCGGCGCGCTCACCTGTCACCGGCGGCCGCCCAGCCGCGCCGGCGGGGCCCTGCTCCGGCCCATGGCCACGCTGCGCTCGCGCCCGCTCCTGGGGTTTCCTGGCGGCGGCGGCGGCGGCGGCGGCGGCAACGCCTTCCTCGAGCCAGGCCCAACGGCTCGCGCGGCGCGGCCCCCCCGCCCCCTCCCCCCAGGCCCCGCTTACCGCCCCCTCCCACCCTCCGGCCGGAAATACCGCCTTCGCCCGCCACAAACAGGAAGTGACGTCCAAGAGCGAGCGAGGCGGGGGTGGCTGGTTAGGGGCCGGAAATACAAGGCGGAGGAGCGGCTAGGGCGCAGGCGCGGAGCCCGGCGAGCGGCCGCCTCCGGGCCGGGCGCCTGCGCACAGACGGCGGGTCCCGGCGGCCGTGGGCAAGGGAGCGGTTCCGCGCAGGCGCCGGGCTCTCGGCCGAGCGAAGGCTGCGCAGGCGCAGTAGGAGTCTGACGCTAACGTTCCTGGGAGGGGCAGCTCCGTGCCATTTCCCGGCAGCCCCTGGTCCTTCACCTGCGCTTTGATCTTCTGCCCGGCTCTCTCATGCCTGTTCTGCGACTCCGGGGCTCTTCCAAGAACCTCGATGGTGCCGGGGAGTGGGAAGGGCTTTTTCAGGACGTGGGGCTCTGAGGCCATGCGAACGCACATTTGAGTTTCCTATGCCGGTGTTTGTGTGCCTGACCGGGTGTTTTTTTGCTTTTATGTTTGGTGCCTCAGTGTCCACATCCGTAAAACGGGAACAACCAGGACTGCATCACTGGATTTTCCTTTTTTTTTGGTGGGGGAGGGATTTGGGTTGCACCCAGCTGTGCTTGGGGCTTTGTTTGGGAGGACCGTATGTAGTGCCGAACTTGTCTGCGGCGTGCAAGACAAGCACCTACCTGTACTTTTGGACTCTTATGTAAAGGGTTTTTGTTTGTTTTGGTTTTCTTAGACTACATTTCATGACTCCTAAGTATGAAAGTTACCTGCTCATTTTTTGCTTTGGGGTCACACCCAGCGATGCTCAGGGGTCACTGCTGGCTCTGCAATCAGGAAATCACTCCTGGAGGTGCTCAGGGGGCTCAGTGCGATACTGGAAGTCGATCCTGGGTCCGCCGCGTACAAGACAAGGCGCCCTACCTACTGTACTGTCGCTCTGGCTCTCCTACCTGGTTATTCTATGGACTCGATTGAACATGGAATATAACTTTTTTTAGACCACACCCATTGTGTTCAGGGTACATTCCTGGCTCTGCGCCCAGGGATTACTCCTGGCAGGCTTGGGGACTAGGGGGGGGGGGGGGGGGCGGGAATTGAACCCTGGGTGGGCTGCATGTAAAGCAAGTGCCTTACCCACTGTACTATGGCTCTAGCCCCAAAGTAACGTTTTTGTAAGCGGGATGCTGGGCCTACAGACCTTAAATTCATCCTACAAGAAATAGCTTTGCACAGACCCTGAACCATTCATTAGCCAGAGCAGCAAACCGCAAGACATCCAGCAAGACATCCAGCTCTCGGCCCTTGCTATCCACATTTAGGGCTCCCTAGCTAGCAGAGAATTGGGGGTCTGCTATGCTATGTCACAGGGGCTAGTGCAGACAATCCTGGATGCAGCTCAATTGCATGGGACCCTCCGGTGAGACCCTGGTAAGCTCCTGGTGGTCTTGCTGGTTCATAGTCTTTCCCCCCCCACCACCACCACCACATGGAAAACCTCCAAGACTTCCCCCAGAACTGTACAGGCAATATCCCCACAACCGGGGCAGGAAGGAGGGGATTTGGGGACTTCTGGGTCTCAAGAATGAACGATTTTGGCTCGAGAAAGATAGTGCGATGACTTGCCTTCCACGTGGCCCACCCCCAGTACTGCAGACGGTCCCCTGAACCCCACCATGAGTGATTCCTGAACACAGAGCCAGGAGTAAGCCAGGTGTGACCCCCAAACCAAAAAGACTGACTCTAAGAAACAAGTGCTAGAGACTTGGGGCGGGGGGGTCATGGTGTCGCTGAGTCTGTTCCCACTGGAAATCTCTCAGGGACACGAGTTTAAGGTCCCTCGGAGGCTAAGGGACACGAGTTAAGGTCCCTTTGGAGGTCCTTCTAATCCTCCTGGGTCAGCTACTTGAAACTTCCTGGAGTTCGTGCCGAAGCTGCTTGGCACCCTAGTCATCAGGCTCGTGGCTTCTGACCTCCCTCAGGAGCCCGCACATACGTGAGGGTCCCTGGTACCACTGAACTGTGTATGACTCACAGAGGACGGGGGTGGGGAGGGAACGACTGTCATTTCACTGTGTGTTGTGTGAAACTGTGGTGAACTGACCTCTCACCCACTAACAAGGATGACTTTCAGTCCGGAAACAACTGTCTGGGGACAGGTGGTCAGTGGCTTTGGACATGGCCTGGCCCTCACTGGACATGGCGCTGGAGACAAGGAGAACCTGGCCTTGTCAGGAGGGTCCCTGTGCCCTCAGCCAGTTTTTCCTCAAGAAACCACCTCGAGTGTGACTGAAACCCTATCTTTTTTTTTGCTTTTTGTCACACCCAGCGATGCTCAGGGGTCACTCCTGGCTCTGCACTCAGGAATTACCCCTGGCCATGCTCGGGACCATATGGGATGCTGGGAATCGAACCCGGGCCACCCGTGTGCAAGGCAAACGCCCTACCCGCTGTGCTATCACTTCAGCCCCTGAAACCCGATCTTGCACAGCTTTGTAACTGTGTATCTCACGGTGACTCAATAAAAAGAAGAAAAGAAAAAGAAAGTAAGAAACTATCTCCAGAGAATTGCGTCAAAAGGAAAAAGAAACCATCTCAGAGAATTGTGTCAAAAGAAAAAAAGAAAGAAACCATCTGGAGAGAATTCTGCATCAAAAGGGAAAAAAAAGAAAGAAAGAAACAGCCTCCAGACAATTGAGGATTCTGGGTCTTCAGCAAAAAGCCCCTGTCAGGCCCCATTCTGCCTCTTCGAGCGGCTTTGCTGTGGCTGTCGAACAATCTGGCTGTTCAAGAGCAACTGGGTACATTGAGGGGCTTGAGTGTAAGGGACCTGGACAAACTGGAGCAGGAAAAGAACCCAGAACCCAGAGTCTGGGCTTTCAATACATGTCATATCAGAAACTGGGACAGACCTGCCCTCTGTGACTCTTCAAATGACCAAATTATTGCTAGGGGAGGGGGGGGGCGGGGGCGGGCATGTCGCAGTCTCTCAAGGTTAACATGGCGAGTGACAGAATATTCCCAATACACCAGTATGGGTTTTTACCCTCAGTTCTGTGAACTCTTTAATTCCAACTTCTCATCTAAAGTCTGTTTTTGGATCTCTCAAATCAGGAAACAAGATTAAGAATCCTGGCAGGTGGAGGCTGGAGCAATAGCACAGCGGATGGGGCGTTTGCCTTGCACGCGGCCGACCCGGGTTCGATTCCCAGCATCCCATATGGTCCCCTGAGCACCACCAGGAGTAATTCCTGAGTGCAGAGCCAGGAGTAACCAACCCCTGTGCATCGTCAGGTGTGACCCAAAAAAAAGAAAAAAAAAAAAAAAAGAAGAATCCTGGCAGGTGAGGACAGAGCTAGTACAGGGCTTGAGGTGCTTGCCTGTGAGGCCAGAGCAGTGGTACAGTGGGTGGAGCACTTGCCTTGCACGCGGCCAATCTGAGATTTGATCCCCGACACGCCATAGGGTCCCCCGAGCTCACCAGGCGTGATCCCTGAGCACAGAGCCAGGAGTTAAGACCTGAGCACTGCTGGTTGTGACCCCCCCCCAAAAAAATAAGCACTTGCCTGGTTTTTTGGCTTTTTGGGTCACACCCAGCAACGCACAAGGGTTACTCCTGACTTTGCAATCAGGAATTACTCCTGGTGGTGCTCAGGGGACCATATGGGGTGCTGGGAATCAAACCCAGGTTGGCCACGTGCAACGGAAACACCATACCCACTGTGCACTTGCCTTTTATGTGACTGATCCCTGATCCAGACCCAGCACCTCATGGCCTCAAAACACTGCCAGGAACACTCCCAGAGCCGTGGGTAACTCCTGAGCACCTCTGGACCTAAATTCCCTCCACCTCTAAGAACTCTGCCCTGAGTGAAAACTCCAAGCCCCTCTGACTCTGGGTAGCAGTCGGCAGCCCCAGGGTCATTTCACCTCTTCCCTTGGACACTGGATCTGCCACATCTTGGGGGCGGGGATGTGGGTCAGTGGCAGAGCACTTGCCTCGCATGTTGGTTTGAGTCCTGGTACCCCAGCACCAAGTCTCCCCAAGTACCACCGAAGGTGGCCCACAAACAAAAAATAGCAGTAGTACAGAGGCTAAGGCACGTGTGCACACGACCGACTCTTCCTACAGGCAGGCACAGAGATGGAAACGTGAGGAACCAAAATAAAGTTCTAGAATGTCGACAGAGCCGTGCTGTTCTTCACTGTGGCGCCTTTACCTGCTGAAGGAACCTTTCACTGTACTGTGACCGTCTTCCTCCGGAAAAGGTGTTGCTGAGCTCCACGGTGTCTGTCGTCCCTAGAACAATGCCTGTCGCCTCGATGGGACTTGGAGAACAATAAATATTTGAGTGAATGTAGATTTTGCTTTGGGCGCCGAAGGCTCTCTACCCACAGTGCAGATGTGGGGTGCGTCTGTTCAACCCTGGCATTGAACAATGACCACAACCATAGTAAGCAGGTGCCACACCTCGGCCACAGTGCTACGGAGTGACCATGACCTTGTGAGGTGCAGGAGCACAGAAAAGGCAAGTGCTTGCCACCCAGTCCACAACCAAAGCACTGGACTTCACCTGCATGAGTCCAAAGAGGGGCTTTGGTGAAATTTCTTCGCCCATAGGGGCCACACCCAACGGCAGCTGGGATACTTGGCGGGTGGCACCGGTGAGTGGCCTGGGTTCCATGGTGCTCAGGGTCCCACCTGGTATAACGTGTCTGGGGATCAAACTCGGGTCCTCCCACATGCTTCGGGGAGCTAGGCGTATGTTCTACTGCTGAGGTATGTCCTCAGCCTCCAAAGACTCCTTTTGTGCTGTGAAGTATGTGGTTTTAAGACAGTAAAATATTTAAAACATCATTTGTGAGGTTGAGAACATGAGATGAGCAACATCGCATTTATTTTACGGGGCTGAGGGGCACCCCCAGCAGTGCTCAGGGGATAATATAGTGCCAGAATAGAACTCGGGCTTCCTGCTGCACCCAGCCCACTATCTTTCTGACCCTCACCGCATTTTCTCTTGGTTTTTAGACCACACCCTGTGGTGCTCAGGGACCACTCCTGGGAGGCTCAGGGGACCATATGGCAGGTCAGAGATTGCACCCTGGTCGCCTGTGTGCAAGGCAAGCCCCCTGCCCGCTCTACTACTGCTCTCATTGCTTTTGTTTTGGAACCACACCCGGCAGTGCGGTTCCAGTCATAATCATCGTTTTGGCCGTAGTTCTGGTCACTAAAGTTCCATCATGGAAGTCTCTGAAGTCTCAGTTCTCCTTGCCTTCAATGTCTCGCCATCAACCTTCTTGTCCTCAACGTCTAGCCCTCAGCATCCAGTCTTCATCTCCCTCCCAACGCCTCATGACTGTCCATCTCCCAACCACCACCACCACGACTCCCAATGTCTACTCATGACTATTGCTTAGGGTCACTCCTGGCTCTGTGTTCAGGAACCACTCACCTGATTTTGTTTGGGGGCCAAACTGGTGGTGCTCAAGGGTGAGGATTTGATCAGGGCGGGAGGGGTGCAAGCAAATCCCTTAACTCCCATACTATCTCTCCAGCCTTCTCGCCTTATTTATTTCATTTTTGGTCTGGGGGCCACCCCCAGCTGTGCTCAGGGCTTACTCCTGGCTCTGCTCAGGGGGCCCTATGGAGTGATCAGATCTGGGTTGACAGGATGCGAGGCAAGCGCCCTACCCACTGTATGTACTATCGCTGGGGCCCCTTTAATAGGTCACCAAGAAAGGTGTCTCTCTCCCGACAGAGAGCTTCCGGTGACTAGACTGCAGGTGCTATTCACACCGCTGCCACGAGATGGCGCCACAGGCCCCATTCCTGCTAGACCAGCCGGCTAGAGGGCGGGGCTTGCAACAACTGTCTAAAATGAAACTTGCGGGGAAACCGAAAGGCAGGAGGAAAAGCCGACCTTTGGGACAGTGACTGCGGTATACTCATGATGGAGAGATACGACTATCATTGTTTTGGGGCCACACCCAGCAATGTCTAGAGGTTATTCCTGGCTCTATGCGCGGGACTGACCCCCGGTATGTTCTCAGGACTATCCGTGATTTGGGGGTATCTGAACCAGGTCAGTGGAATGTAAGAAAAGCGTCTTAGCCCCTGTATCTCTCTCTACCCCCAAAGGAAATGCACCCTAGAGTGTTGCAAGGTCTGTACTATCTCTCCATCTCTCAAATTATTTTTTTTTTAAACTCCATATACTGGGGGGCTGGAGAGATAGTTACAAGGGCTGAGGTGCTTGCCTAGCAATCATGCTGCCTGGGTTCAAACCCCCCTCATCATACATGGTCTCAGAGTTACTCCTGAGCACTGAGCTAGGAGTCATTCCTCAGCATCCCTGGGTATGGTCCGACCCCCACCCCATAAATTCTATATAGTGATATGAAACCACCCCCCCAAAAAAAAATATTGAGTGAAATACACAGACACGGGAACTGGCTCAATGGCTGGAGCACCCACTTCGCATGCAGGAGTCCTGGGTTCTGTGCCCAGCACGGCAAAGGGCCCTGAGCACAGTCCGAGATGGGGTCGGGGCACACCACACAACTGGGCCAGAGATGGGTTAGTGGGCTGCGTGCAGGCTCTGTGTGTGGGACACCAGTCAAGTCAACCTCGTCAGGGGCAAGTGAGTGCAGAGCCAGAAGCAGGCGCCGAGCATCAGCAGGTGTAGCCCCGAAACACAGAAGCAAGAACGAGCCCCCAGCACAGCTGCCCTCGAGGCCGCCCTCCAGTGAAGGGTCCTGAGGCAGCACAACCCAGAAACCACCTGAAGGCCCAGAATAAGGGGAGGGCCTGGCTGGGGGCGGGGCAGGACAGACAGGCCCCACCCCCGCCCCTCAGGAAGCCTCCCCCACCCCTGCACCCCCCAAGCCACTTCGTGGTGCTGTCCCTTTGGTTTCGTGTCTGTCTTGTGTCAGCCCAGAAATGTTTCTCGAGGAGGGTCCCCAAGGGGCTGGGGGCTCGTGCCTGTGGGGCAGAGAGGGGGCAGGTGTGGTGTGGGTGCAGATGTGGGGGGCAGCTGGGGGCATGACCCCAACACCTTCCAGGGCCCCGTGATGGTGCTGTGGGGGGCACCCCACCTAGAGACCTGGAGATCTCTGAATTCCCTCTCTGGGAAGCCTGCAACCCCCGGCCCCGGCCCCAAAGAACCTAGATATGTCTCCCGGGGCAATGGGGTGAGGGCCCACTGACCCTTAGTGTCCCCTGAGGCCCATGAGGTCCTTCCTCGACCCCACGGCCAGCTCACCTGGGTGCTCCCATCCCCCCACACAAACACGGCAGCCACTCTCACCTTTGGGGGGCTGCAACTCTTTAGGGGGTGAGACCCTGCAGGGGCCACCGCACCCCATGAAGAAGTCCCAGAAGGTCCATTTGAGAGGGTCATAGAGGGCCCAGGGTGACAGAAGGGGTTGAAAACCGAGGATTTGGGAGAACATTCTGGAAGGCCATGGTGGCAGATGCACAGGACAGGCCTGGCTTGGCAAGGTGAGAGGGAGGCAGCACGGCCGCTAGGGTTAGGGCACCCCCGTAGAGTGTGTCTAGAACTGGGACCTGGCCTGCAGCGTGCCCCTCAGCCCACTCCCGGTCCCGGGGGTCCAGCCATCTCTCCCTCTGCCTTCCCACCCTGGACAGGCCGGGAGCCCCCAGTGTGCAGTGAGCACATGGACCCTGCGGAGGGTCCCAAACATCTGGGGAGAGATGCAAGGTGGCCCTCGGGGATGCAGCGGTGTCCAGGGGTGCTGAGAAGACTGGAGGGTCTGAACTGCGCCCCCCTAACCCGGTGAGCCACAGCCGTGAGTGCTGGCCACGGCCCAGTCCACGGGGAGTGATGTGGAGGGAGTAGGTTTCCCCAGGAAAGACGTCACAGGAAGGGGAAAGCAACGGGGCTGAAGGTCAGCGTGAGGCTCCTCCAGGGGCACCCACCTGAGAAACGAGCTCTGGAATCTTCTTCTTGGTTTCGGGACATACCCGGCAGCACTCAGGGCTGACTCCTGGCTGTGCTCAGGGAGCACTCATGGCGGTGCTTGGGGGAACACTTGGGGTACCAAAGATCGAACCTAGGTCGGGCACGCACAGGGCAAGCACCCTCCCTGCTGTGCTACGGCTGCAGTCTGCGCTCTGGAAACTTCTCGAATTCACCATCATGCATTGTCCTTTCGAGAGTCAGGGGGTGTCTGGCCTGGGCTTTCCCAGGGCGAGCGGACCGCAACCCCTACCCCCCAGGGGCCAGGGGGCACACGGAAGGCTCCCCGCAGCCCTCACTGAAAAACTAAGTGCAGAATCTCATTTTTAATCTGTAATAAAAAGTTTACAACTTGATTTCCTCCCCCCAATAAGCCAACAAATCGCAAGCCCCTGCAAAGTTTTTAAATAACCCACAACACCCCCAGCCAAGAAAATAATAAAATCAGCAAAGGTCTGTGTGGGAGCTCTTGGGAGTGATGGGCACCTCGGTGGATGGCAGCCCCCGGCCAGGACACCAGGAAGAGGCCGCCACAGCCCCAGAGGGGGGCCAAGGCCCCAAAGAGCTGCATCCAACCCGTCTCACCCTCTGCCCGAAGCTGTCTGGGGGCCCATCACCACAGGCAGCCCCCAGCTGGGCTCTCCCCTCTGCGCCCCCAGCCCCCTCCCCCACAGCCCAGGAAACCCCCTGGGGAGGGCACCTGGCTCTGCCCTGCTGGGGCCTCCTGGGCCTGGCCAGTCTCCCCGGGGCACCTGCTGGACCCTCCAAATCCCACAAAGCCCCTGCCTGGGTCAGGAAGCCCAGCTGACCGGCTCCTACCCCCCCGCCCCAACTCCCCACATGGCCCCCACAAGCTCCTGGGACTCAGGCTGTGACTTCGGCACCTCCCTCGCACCCCAACATCTAGAGGCCTGACGGCTCCCCTGCATCTCCCTGGGCCTCATCCAAGTTGCTGGAATCGGGCCGTGCAGGAGGCCAGGGTCTACCCAGTGGGCAGAGTGGTGAACAGGGGTGACCACTACCATGATACCCCTCCTGACTCAGGGTCTGGGTAGACACAGCCCTTAGCTGGGTGCAAGGAGGGACCCTTGGGAGCAGAACCCCCTCCCCAGTTCTGGGACCCCAACCTGAGACCCCCCTCAAGGAGGGGCGGGAAGCAGTTTCAAAGTCACAAAAATCTATTGGAGACTCTGGGGGGGCACCCCCAGCCTGCCTCCCACCATGAGAGGGGGGTGAGAAAGAATAAAGGAAGAAGAAGAGGGAGGGAGAGAGAACAGAGGGAGGGAGAGGGGGAGAAAGAAGGGAGAGACAGGGAGTGGGAGAGGGGAGAGACAGGGAGAGATGGAGAGATGGAGGGAGAAAGAAAGGGACGGAGGGAAGGAGGGAAGGAGGGAAGGAGAGGGGAGGGAGGAGGGAGGAAAAGGGAAAGAGCTAGAAGGACAGCGAAAGAGAAAGGGAAGGAGTGGGAGAGAGGCAAAGAGAGAGAGGGAGGGGGAGAGAGGGAAAGGGGGAGGGGAAGACAGGGAGGCAGAGTCGGGGCGCCCCTCTAACAGTCTAGACCGGCAGGACGCCACCGTCGCCGCGGGGGCCGCTGGGAGGCCGCCGGTGCAGGAGGATCAGGCAGGACGCAGCGGACAGTCGTGCCTTGCCACAGGGACAGAAAACAGAAGAGAAATGAACAGCGTGAAGAGAGGCCAAGACAGAGAAACAGGGGGGCGGGGGACAGTGCGGGGAGGGGGGCAGGGGAAGGTCAGGGAGCCCTCGGGCAGCTCACAATGGGGGGAGAGGGAGGGCAGCACAGGCCCAAGAGGGGGGCTGCTGGGAGGCGGGCACTAGCCAGGACCCTCGGCGCTGGGGAGAGGCCCAGGTGAGGGGAGAACAGAGAGGACAGAGGGATAGAGAGGAGGGACAGAGGGACGGAGGCAGAGCAGCTGGGCAGGCAGCCATCACATCAAACTCAGAGCCCGAATACCAGGTCGGGTCCGGGGCGGTGGCGGACGGCACTGGAGCCAAGTGGAGGGGCCGGCAGGGCTAGAAGGTTCTGTGGCCCAGTCTCTGGAACACGCTCACAGAACCCGCGTGGTCCATGCGGGCGCCCGGGCTCTGGGCACAGCCCCGGGGCCCCACCACTGTCCTCTGAATGGTGACCTTGACCTCGGCTGCCGACTTACTCTTGGTGCTGGTGACCTGGCTGTCCTGGGCCTCGGGCATGAGGGCAGCCTTGCCCAGTCTCTGCACGACGCTGACCTTGGGCAGCGAGTCCGGCTTCCGGGCCAGTCCGGTGCGGGCGGGGAGCGTCAGGCGCCGCAGGGTGGGCGCAGGGGCCTCGGGGGCGGAGCTGGTGGCCTTGGCCTTGATGGGCAGCGGGGGCTCCTTGGCGGCGCCCCGGCCCAGCGTCTTCAGCACCCCGGCGTACTGCAGCACGGAGCTGGTGCTATCCCTGTCGCTGTCCCAGGCCGCGTCCTCGTCAGCATCCTGGGCCCCCAGGCGACTGAAGACCCCCGTGGGCTGTGCAGGAGGCAGACACAAGGCAGGTGAGGGAGGCTCCTCACGGGGGTGACCTCGGGGGCACCCTGGATCCTGCGCAAGGCCACCATGGCCGCAGGAGGCAGTCCAGAGCGGGCACCCAGGGATGGGCAACAGGCCTGGCATTGGTGGAGCCAGAAATGGCCTTCTTGTGGGCATGGGGAGGGGGAGGAACAGAGAAATCTCACAGCCACAGAGCGCCTGCCACGGGCCCCCTCTTTACATGCTGTGCCCCCGGCCACCTCCCGAGTACTGCCCTGTGACCCTGGAGAGGTCAAAGGCCAGAGATGAGCTGCGGAAGCAGAGAACCATGAAGGCGAGGGCTGGGGTCGCACATGGCTGACCTGGGCTCATCCCCATACGGTCCAGTGCACAACCAGGAGTGACCCCTGAGCACAGAGCCAGGAGTGAACCCTGAGCACTGCTGCCTGTGACCGCCCCCCCCTCAGCAAACAGAAAACAGAGGTCCAGAAAGGCCCAGGAAGGGGCGCAGAGGACCAAGTACAGGCTTTTTATGCAGGAGCCCCAAGTTCAACCCCTGGAACATGCCGCCTCCCCCCCCAGACTCCCACATGGCTGGGAGTGGCCCCAAAACTGAAAATAAGAATCTTCCAGCACCAGGAGTGTCTCACTGGGCCCACACCACCGCTCATGCAATTTCCAACAGAGGAGGAAACAGAGGTGCAAAGGGTTAAAATGACGTGGCCAAGTCAGAGAGCATGACCCTGGTGGCAGGGCCCAGCCCGGAATGGGAGTGGCTGTCACCTATCACCAGCTGCAGGGGTCTGGGGAGGAGCCATGTCAGGGCCAGGAACGGGCTGGGGAGAGGCGGCAAAGGCGGGTATCGAGCGCCTGGAGGCGGATTGAGGGGCCCCCACAAACAGGACCCCATGAGAGTGGGGGGATGGCGCCCTGGTGGTGGGAAGGGCTCCCGAGCACCAATGATGGACAGGGAAATTGTCAGTGCAAAGAAGGAAACTGAGGGCACGCATATGCTGCCTGAGCCCATGTGCTGCTTGTGCCCACGTGGCCGAACACATATGGTGCCCAAGCACATGTGTCGCCCGCATCGTCCCTCTTGAGATGTGTACTTTTGTGCTTTCATGACTGATGCCAGAGTATGTGTGGGGGCTCTCTCCGCCCTGGGAGAAGCCCACCATTCTCTCTGGAACAAGTTACGCTCTCTCTCCACCCCCACTCTCTTCCCCTCCACACCTTCAAAAAAAAAAAACTCCAAATAAAACCTGTTTTACTTCAAAAAAAAAATATAAAAGGAAGGAAACTGAGGCTGGAAAGGCAGGTGTGAGGACTGACAGGCAGCAAGTGCCCGGAACCCCGTTCCAAGGAGACAAGACCCCGTGCCCCGGCACTCACCTTACTCCCCGTCGTGGTGTCCGCCTTGGTCTCTGCGCCCAGACGGTCAAACACAGACGTGCGCTGAGGGCCTGGGCGGGAAGCGAGGCGTCAGCCGCCCTTGCTGGGCACACAGGTCCTGAGCTGGCCCGCAGCGCCCCCAGGTTCCACCGCCCGCGAATGTGGGCCTGAACCTGCACCTCCCCAGAGTGCCCCAGGCAGCGTTCCCCTCTCCTGGGCCTTACACCGTGTGTGCGGTTTCCTTCTTGGGCCTCAGTACAGGTTCATGAACCATGCTGTGTGTGTGTGTGTGCCTGCGCTCGTGTGCCCGAACATGTGTGACTGTGTGTGCCTCCGTGTGTCTCTGTGCGTGCGTGCATACGTGCATATGTGCACGCTTCTGTGCGTGTGCGCATGCGCAAACAGCTCTGGGCCTTGCTTGTTCCCCTCACTTCTCTGGGTCCTGGGTCTCTGATTTGGGGTAGCAAGTCCCCCACCAGAGAGAGGAAGACGGGTATACAACTGAGTCACACAGGTGCTGGGGTTACAAAGACAGGCATTGGGTAGGGGCAATAGTACAGCAGGTAGGGTGTTTGCCTTGCACACGCCAACCTGAGTTTGATCCCCGACATCCCATACGGTCCCTCAAACACCGCTAGGCGTGATCCCTGAGTGTAGAGCCAGGACTAAGCCCTGAGTATTGCCAGGTGTAACCCAAAAGGAAAAAAAAAAAAAGACAGGAGCTGGAGCGATAGCACAGGGGGTAGGGCATTTGCCTTGCATGCAGCCGACCCGGGTTCAATTCCCAGCATCCCATATGGTCCCCTGAGCACCACCAGGAGTGATTCCTGAGTGTATGAGCCAGGAGTGACCCCTGTGTATTGCTGGGGGTGACCCCCCCCAAAAAAAAAAGACAAACGTGACCACACACACACACACACACACACACAGGTGTGAAAAGGCCTCAGAAAGATCTAGAATGAGTGCTCTGCAGACGTGTTCCCGTGGCTAGGGAAGCACAACCAGAGAGAGAGGAGTCAAGCTGGGGCGGCCACCTTGCACACAGCTGGTCAGAATCCCACCGCCAGGGGTCGCAGTAGAGCACAGAGCCATGAACAGGCCCTGTGCACTGCAAGGTGTGTCCAAAAACCCTCAGAAGAAAGTTAGACAATAAGGCCTGGCTGGGCCAGAGAGATAATATCACTGTCATCCTGTTGTTCATTGATTTGCTCTAGCGGGCACCAGTAACGTCTCCATTGTAAGACTTGTTACTGTTTTTGGCATATGAAATATGCCAACAGG
This sequence comes from Sorex araneus, assembly GCF_027595985.1. Taxonomy (NCBI): domain Eukaryota; kingdom Metazoa; phylum Chordata; class Mammalia; order Eulipotyphla; family Soricidae; genus Sorex; species Sorex araneus. Next base: position 44,559,470 of record NC_073309.1, read on the forward strand.
TAGCTTGCCAGACTGCCATACAGGCAGGATACTCTCGGTAGCTTGCTAGGCTCTCCGAGAGGGGCAGAGGAATCGAACTCAGATCAGCCGCATGCAAGGCACAGCCCTACCTGCTGTGCTATCGCTCCAGCCCAGAAAGATAGTACAGTGACTAAGGTGCATGCCTCACATGCTGTGGGCTCCAGCTTGATCCCTGGCAGCTCAGATGGTCCCAGAGAAGCACCAGGATGAGCACAGAGCCAGGAGTAAGTACTGAGTACCACAAAGAAGAGGAAAGAAAGTGGGGGAGGGAGGAAGAGAGGGGGCTGTGCTCCTGTCTGCTTCCATGAGGCCCAGAGGCTCCCACCCTACTAGGCAAGAGCCCCCTTTTTAATTTTTCTCTGGTTCTGGGATCATGCCCCATGGTGCTCAGTCCTTACTCCTGGCTCTGTGCTCTGGGATCACTCCTGGTCCACGTGGCCATGCTGCTGTATTGGAAACATTAACAGTGAAATACACCCCTAGTCCCCTTGTGGGTAAGTGCATTCCAGCCCTGGCACACAAAGTGCTAATTTCCCAATGGGGGAGAGAGGGGAGAGGGATGGTCACTAACACAGCCAGGTGGCAGGTGGGCCTTCTCCTCTCAGACAAGCCCTCACCCGTCACGTCTGATGGTGGGCTAAGCAGGAACAAAGGCACTGAGAAGGCCTGCACCCAGAACACTCTCAGCCCCAACCTCAGCCCTGCCCCAGGCTTCTGCTCCTCTGCGCGTGCGTGGAAGGAGGAACCAAGCCAGCCCCACCAGCGCAGCACAGACGGGCACTGCCAGGCCGCTACCTTTCGCCGCCTGCTGCTCCAGGATCTTGCGGGTGCGCGGGGTGGTGCCTTTGGGCATGTTGATGATGTACTTTCCCTCCATCTCCGCAGTGACCCGGCGCCGCTTGGTGGGACCGGCCAAACTCTCCTCCCGCCGGGCCTGGGCTGATGGGGACAGCCCGCAAAGGGCACACAGGGACATTAAATCCCCATGTATCCACATCCCTGGGCCCCATCTCCCCCTGGCCTACCCAACCCACTGACAACCACGGAAACTTGGCTGTGTGGACGCAGACAGCACTCAGAGTCCCCAGCCTCCGAGTGCCCCCCACCCCCAACCCAACAATCCCCAGGCGCTGGGGAAAGGTTCCAGAACTCCGGCAGTGCTGGGAACCAAGCCCATGTCTTCACACATGCCAGAAAAGTGCCCTAGGGCTGAGCTACATCCCCCAAATCTTAGGCCCAATTTTTCTTGTTTCTTTGGGGCCACACCCAGCAAATGCTCAGGGATCCCTCCTGGCAGGGCTCAGGGGACCACACAGATGCCCGGAATCAAACCCAGTCTGGCTGCATGGAAGGCAAGTGACCTATTTGCTGTACTATCATTCCAGCCCCTATACCCACTTTGTTTATTTATTTATTTTTTATTTTTGCTTTTTGAATCACACCCAACAGTGCATAGGGATTACTCCTGGCTCTGCACTCAGGAATTATTCCTGGCGGTGCTGGGGGACCATATGGGATGCTGGGAATCGAACCCAGATTGGCCTCATGCAAGGCAAACGCCCTACCTGCTGTGCTATCGCTCCAGCCCTACTTATACCCACTTTATTAAAAAAAAAAAAAAATTTCAGGACGGCCAGAGGGATAAGAGCGGGCTTAAGAGTTTGCTTAGCATGGGGCTGGAGCGATAGCACAGCAGGTAGGGTGTTTGCCTTGCACACAGCCAACCCGGGTTCGATTCCCAGCATCCCATATGGTCCCCTGAGCACCGCCAGGGGTAATTCCTGAATGCAGAGCCAGGAGTATCCCCTGTGCATCACCGGGTGTGACCCAAAAAGAAAAAAAAAAAAAGAGTTTGCTTAGTATGTGGTCAGCCTCCACTCAGTCCTTGGCACTGGTCCTCTGAGCACTGCCAGAGGTGTCCCCTGATCAGGCACTGAGCCAAGAACGGACTCCAAGCATAGCCCTATATAGCCCAATGTGCACCCACTCAACCCCAGGCCACAGGAGATCAGGGAGACAGTGCCAAAGACTGGAGCCCTCTGCATGGTCCCCAGGATATCACCAGCTGTGGCCAAATATTTTTGTTTTCAAATCACACCCGGCAGTGCTCCTGGCTGCGCACTCAGGCATCACTCCTGGCAGTGCTCAGGAGACCATAACACAGGTGAGGTTTGTGCAAGCAAGCACCTTACCCGCTCTACTCTCACTCTGTCCCACATTAAAAAAAAAAAAAAAGACACACAATGGGGACTGGGGTGATGTACAGGGGTAAGGCATTTGTACATCAAGGCCAACCTGGGTTTAATTCCTGGAATCTCATATGGTCCCCCGAGCTCTGCTAGGAGTAAGCCCCAGTGTGGCTGTGAAACAAAACAAAAAACTAGGACCGAATCCCCTATGGTGGACTCTGTAGTATTTTGCACTTAAACTTTGTCAAAGCCATGTATGATGGGGGCCAGCGAGATAGTAGAGTGAGTAGGGCATTTTCCTGGCACACAGCTACCCTGGATTCGATCCCGGCATCTCATATGGTCCCCAGAGCAGAGTAGCGCCAAGAGAACTTCCTGAGAGCAGAGCCAGGAGTAACCCCTGAGCATAGACCAGGTGTGGCTCAAAAACAAATTGGAAAAAAAAAAGCCCTGAACAAGTTGAAGGCAAGTACTTAGAAGTACTTAGCAGACAGGCAGGACACAGTGTACCTACACCACCTCCAAGGCCCCCCCATCAGGGAAGGTGCCACCAATTCCTGGTACAGGCGTGGAAAGCAGGACCCAGTGACCATGCCCAAATGCCCTGGACCCCAGGTGACCTTCAAAAATCTTTACAGTCCTGTGGCTCCAAGTAGGGCTTGCCACGTGTGTGCAAGATGCCAGCTCTGACCCCTGGCACCCCTTTCCGGCACCGGGACATGCCCCAGCCCCTGCGGCCTCTTACCAGCAGCCTTGGCACTCCGGGCCATCTTGTTGGAGACGGTGACGGAGATCTTGGAGGTGCTGGTGTCCGGCCGCCGTGGGGGCGTCCTGGCTGGGGATTCGCGGTGCAGGCTGTTGGCAATCATCCGGGAGGCGGCTGCCAGAGGAAAGGAGAGTCTGGTCAGAAAGGGCCCCGAGAAGGCAGGGTGGGGCCACCAGGGCAATGGGACTTTCCCCACTCTGGAATCAACCCTACATGTTCCTAATTCTCATTCCTAGCCCTGCCTGACTCAAAGGGGCGCCAGAAATCCCCACAGCCCCTAGGTCAGGGCCCCAAGTCTCGGTGCCCCCTGCAGGCGTCCTGACCGGTGGCGCTGACCCTGCATCTGAAACAGTCCCACCACCTCCACATTTGCTTCCCCCTCGGAATCTCAGAGACATTTTCTGGGGCGGGGGGGGGCCTTCCTGAGCAGACACACTTCCGACTCATCCAAGGTCTACAAGAAAACTCCCTGCCGAAAAGGCAACCCCACCAGACAGATTGAAGGCAGAATCCAGTGCCCGGCAGTCACCAGGCCTCAGAAGGGTCCCTTAGCCAGGCCTGGAGCACTGGGGGGTGGGGGGGAGCATCGTCTGCGGAGGGAGAGGGGACTGACCCGGGGCGCAGGCAGGATACAGGGGTTCATGAGCTTCATCCAGATAGGGTTGTTAATGAAGCCACTGGTCACACTTTGGGGGGTCCTTCCACAGAACCCCACATCAGAGGCGGTGGTTGACATGCGGGTCAGCTGGGGAGGATGGTGTGATGGGGCCCATGGGGGAGGGCCCAGGGTTACCGGCTGCCTCAGGATTCACAGAACTTTCTGGAACCGAACGCCCACCTAGGCAAATTGGGGTGTGCGGAGGGCCACTCACCTCTCGGCTTAGTGCTCCCTAAATGAAGTGGCCCTGGATGTCTCTGCAACACCCACAGACGTGGCCCCGCTACCTGGCTGGAGGGGAAGTATGAGGAAAGGGACTCACCGCTGGAGGCACCTCGGCGACTGTCACCCGGGAGGGAGCTGGTGCTGCAGGGCACAGACTCAGTGGCCGCTTTGCACATGTCCTGTAAGACCACAGGGCCCAAGGGTCACGGGCACAAGTGCATGTGGTGGGGGAACCCGGGGATCTAAGCCATGGAAAGGGGGAATCGGAGACACCCCACCCGTCCTCTGCAAGGTCACCAAAAGCCTGGGAAGACAAGGACATTGTCACGAAGCTAGACAGGCCGCAGGGACGTGGGGGAGAAAATGCGAGGACCTGGGAGCAGAAAGAGGGTGCTGGTGGGAACACAGACACCGCCCAGGACGTCTGTCGGTCAGTTAACACGGGGGCAGGGCCAGAGCCATAGTGTGGGGCGGAGGGCGCTTGACTTGCACGAGGCCAGCCTGGGTTCCATCCCCAGCAGCCCGTGTGGCTCCCTAAGTACTGCCAGGCCTGCCCTGAGCACAGAGGCAAGACCTGAGCACAGCCACATGTGGCCCACGTAGGCAGGCAGGTGCCTTGCCTGTGTGTGGACCTGAGTCCTCAAGGCCTTCTGAGCACTGCCAGGAGGGACCCCAGGCAGCCCAGGGATGGCGGAGGGGAACCCACAATACATAACAAATGTTTTACGATGTACGTTTTCAAATGATTAACTATGTTATTATATATCTTAATGTCCTACCTCCCTTTGGTTTGGTTTGGGTTTGGGGGCCACACCCAGAAGTGCTCAGGGACCAAATGTGGTGTGAAGGATAGGACCTGGGTGGGGGGAGGGGGGGCGGGGGGTCAGCGCTACATGCTCTCCTATATATATACTACTATTTTTGTTTGTTTGTTTTTGTTTTTGGGCCACGCCTGGCGATGCTCAGGGCTGACTCTGCACTCAGGAATCACTCCTGGAGGTGCTCAGGGGACCATATGGGATGCCGGGGACCAAACCTGGGTCAGGAGTGTGCAAAGTCCCCCCTGTCCTATCACTCCAGCCCATACCATACCTTTGTATCCCAAAGCTGTGTGACATCTATACACTCATGCAGGCACGCACACACACACACACACACACACACACACACACACACACACACACTCCCTGCAGTTCGCATGCAGACAGTCTGGCAGGGCCACGCACACAAACATGCCAAGTGCGGCTGCGATAACACGACAAACATGTCCCTGGATGCTGGCTCTGAGCCACATATGCAGGCTGGGGGGTGGCCGACACAGCCAAGGGTTGAGGTCATCAGCCAAAGGCCGTTCGTCTGAGGACAGTCCAAGGGCTGCAGAGACATGCAAGTGGGTACGGTGCTTGCTTGCTTTGCCCACAGCTGACCCCAAGCTGATCCCTGGTATCACACCCTGAGCACTGCCAGGTGTGGTCCCCAAAAAACTATGTGTGTGTGGGGGGAACAGAGTCTAAGATGAAATGACCGTTTTGTTGGCCAAGTCCCTGAGATGACTATCGTAAGGAGAATAAAAATGATTACAAAGAAACTTAACTCAGGTCCTTCGGCCAGTCCAGACAAATAAGGGGTACTTAATATAACATCATGCTGGGGCCCATACTGCTAAATAGGGTTACCTATCTGCATGCCACAGGGCGAGAAACTGAGGCTCAGAGAGGTTAGGCAAAAGGCCTAATGTCACACACTAAACAGGGGCAGTGGCCCTGGAGCCAGATCTGTCTGTCCAAGTTACTAAGTCTCCTATGGGCTCTCTAGTGTTCCTTCACCCCCACCCCACCCCCCCACGGCCCCTGAGAAGCAAGCAGCACCCCACCTGGCGGTGCACCACCTTGGCATGCTTGAGGATGGCAATAATGTCACCGACCACCGTCACGCCCAGCTCATTCATGATCTCCTTGTTGAGGTCCAGCAGCATGCTCTTCTGGATCCTGCCGGGCCAGAGAGGTCATGGGGGGCCACCCCCAGCCCACACTCCACAGCCCTCCCACCGTGGGCCAGCCCCCAGCCCCCCACCTGTTATCCACAAACATCACGGCGTAGTTGACAGCAGGGCCTGGAGGGATGCCAGCTTCCTTGAAGAACTGAATCCATTCGGAAGTGGCTGTGGTGCAAACAGACCCCATTACTGCCCTTACTCCCTTCAAGAAACAGCTGCAGGGACTGCAGAGATAGCACAGCGGGTAGGGCGTTTGCCTTGCACACAGTTGACCCAGGTTCAATTCCCAGCATCCCATATGGTCCCCTGAGCACAGCCAGGAGTGATTCCTGAGTGCAGAGCCAGGAGTAACCCCAGAGCATCGCCAGGTGTGACCCAAAAAGCAAAAAAAAAAAAAAAAAAACCCAGCTGTGGACAAACCAACAGGGCACGAGGCATTCACGTGTTCACTGCTGAACCCCTACCCCAGAAAACAAACAAGCAGAATGCCAAAATCCCCTTTACTGCCCTGCCCTGGACAGGACATGGCAAGCAGTGGCCCCCTTGGTCAGCATCAGCATGGGCATCACAGGAAAAGACTGTCCTGGACCCACCCAAGGCCAGAGGTGGAGATCGGGGGTACCCACGTGTCAGTCAGCGCCCACACCACCAGGTCCGGCGTGGGCGGGAGAGCGGGAGAGGAGCGCCTAGGCGGCTGAGCTCAGGGTTCCAAGGCCCTCTGTTTGGCTCTGCTTTCTCAGGGCTGCAGGGCCTTGGGCGGCCTTAGGAGGCTCTGCAAACTACCCCCAAGTCTCCAGGCACCCTGGGCAACGAGTGACCCTGCTGTGGGCAGGAAGATGACCGTAGTCTCAGTCTCCAGTCCCGGGCCCAGAGCGACAGCACAACAGGGAAGGCATTTGCCTTGCATGTGGCTGACCTGGGTTCGATCATCAGTATCCCCTCGGGTCCCCGAGGACCGCCAGGAATAATTCCTGAGTGCAGAGCCTGGAGGAACCCATGAGCACTGCTGGGTATAGTGGACCCCAACCTCAGCAAAAACCCAAACACAACCCCAAGTCCCTCCCAGGGAGCTGATCCAAGAGGTCACGGGGGTGCCAGGCTCACGGTGCCACGTGACCGAGATGGGCCAGGGGCCTTTGAGCACACGGGCGCCTTCGGCCGGTATGGACCACTAGTGGCTCACACTCAGATTAAGCCAACAGACGGTTCTCGTTGCCAAGTGCTATGCTGAAGCCCGGTGCCCTCGGACAATGGGGAGTCTAATACTGAAGCAGCTAGGGGGTGAGAAACACATATCGCAGGGCCCGGTCCAGTGCGGCAAAGGCCACTGGCCCCAGGTCGCCGTCCCCGGCTGCAGCAGATGTGGGCGAGCACAGGGAGGCGATGAAGCCATGTGGCCCTTGTGAACTTCCCGGGCCTTTTGGATGCCACTTTGCTTTTTCGAGGGGGAGGAGAGATTTGAGCCACACCCTGTGGTGCTGAGTGGGGCCCATGTGAGGCCAGGGACGGAACTGGGGTCGGCTGCACACAAGGCAAGTGTCTGACCCCAATACTCTCACCGGCCTTTGGGGGCCCCCTTCAAGCTGACCCTGGCCTGTCTGGCCAGAGAGCGGAGAAGAACATCAACCCGGGCAGAGCGTCCACCACCCTGTGGCTCTGAGATGCAGCCTGCCTCGCCCTCCCGGGGGAACCGGGGGCTCTCATGCACAGGCCCCGACCAGCCCTGCAGTCGCAGCATCTGCCGCATGGCGGCCACCAGGGGCCAACCAAGGGGAGCACCCCCAATCCAGGGCAGCGGAGGATGCTTGGACGCCACGGTTACCAATGGGCCCGGACCCTGAAGGCCACCCGGTGTGACTCCATTTCTAAGTTCAAAGCAGATACTGAAGAGGAAACCTCAGTTTCCCCTTGTCAGCGAGAGAGGAAGCCACAGTTTCCTCTCTCCAGATGTTCCATCTCTCCCCCATCAGCCCGATACACATTCTCCACTCCCAGGGTTGTGCCTCAGCATTCTGGGGGCTTCCCGGGAACATAAAATCTGCCCTGGAGTCCAGGCTGACAAAAAACTAAGATAATGAGCAACTAGGCCTGGCAGAGTTTCACCTTGCAGATTTTCACCCTTTTCACCTTGCCAGAGAAGAAGGAAGCCACAGTTTTCTCTTGCCACCGTTCCATCAACCTGACACATATTTCATTCCCAAAGTTCTGCCCCAGCATTCCTAGAGATTTCCAGGATTATAAAACTGTCCTGGAGGCTGGAACAATAGCACAGCGGGTAGGGCATTTGCCTTGCTTGCAGCCGATCCGGGTTCAATTCCCAGTTTCCCATATGGTCCCCCGAGCACCTCCAGGAGTAATTCCTGAAAGCATGAACCAGGAGTAACCCCTGTGCATCGCCGGGTGTAATCCAAAAAGCCAAAAAAAAAAAAAAAACTGTCCTGGAGCCTAGTCTGACAGGAGCCTGAGATAAGGGGCAGGAATGCCTGAGAGATTCAGACCAGCAACACAGTCCTGGGGTTTTCTGGCATCTTTTGCAAACACTTGCCAACCGATAAGGAATGCAAAGAGCCTTCAAGAGGCCTCCACAGAACTCCCCTACCTTAGTCCCATACCAAGTTCCTCCCCACTTGAGGAGCTTCTTTTCTTTTCTGCTTTCCAATAAACTTTTCTACTTCCCAATTCTGAGTCTGAGCATCTTTATTACTCAATATTTTAGTTCTTGAAAATACTGAAGAGGGGCTGGAGCAATAGCACAGCGGGTAGGGCGTTTGCCTTGCATGTGGCCGACCCGGGTTTGATTCCCAGCATTCCATATGGTCCCCTGAGCACCACCAGGAGTAATTCCTGAGTGCAGAGCCAGGAGTAACCCCTGTGCATTGCCGGGTGTGACCCAAAAAGAAAAAAAAGAAAATACTGAAGAACGTGGGAATGGCAAACGAACACAGAGACCCGCCCCCGCCTCCGCCTCCGCCTAATCTGCCTCACCTGCTTCAATACCATTGGACAGGAGGGGTTTCACGGGGGCCTCCTTGCACACAGCCAACCCCAGTTCCATCCCTGGCAACACACAGGGTCCCCTAAAGTCCCACCAGGAGGGACCCCGGAGCATAGAGCCAGGACTAAGCCCTGAGTACTACTGGGTATGGGCCATAAACAAACAAAATAAAAAGCCAAAAAGGTTTTTAACTGGTGGCACAACTTAAGCAAGGCGAGGCACTGCGATGACCAGGTGGTGGAAAGAGAACATGGCCGAGCACCGTACAGAGGGGAGGATGCACGCCTTGCAGGCAACCAAGCCAGGTTCAAACTCTAGCACCCCATACAGTCTCCCAAGCACAGCCAGGAGTGACTCCTGAGCACCACCAGGTGTGACCTCCGCTACCTAAAAAGGGTGGGGAGGGAGAACAGAGCAGTCCTTCACATCATCTGGAGAAGGAAGGGGCTGGTGAGGGCTCAGCCCTCCAGGTGATACTCTGCATCTTGGCCTCCAAGGATGAAGACTTTGCTTTAAGCATTTGTTTTGGGGCCACACCTGGCACTGCTCAGGGGTGACTCCTGGCTCTGGGCTCAGGAATGACTCCGGGTGGGGCTCCAGAGACCATATGGGATGCCGGCGATCACACCAGGGCTGGCTGCGTGCAAAGCCAGCACCTTACCCGCTGTGCTATGGCTCTGGCCCTGGGCACTTGGCTTTAAATAAAACAAAGCTGGGAGGGGAGCCAGAGGTGTCACTCCGCAGACGAGCACCCACCTCGCACGGCTAAGGCCCCAGCCCTGTCTGGTTCCCCGGACACTGCAGGGAATCACCCCTTTTTATTGGGCCAAGAAATAGGCTCAAAGGCAGCAAGCTAGCTCCAGCCTCAGTCTCCCCAGGTCTGGAATAATGCCCACACAACCGCTGAAACAAAAATGCCTCTGGCCTGAACTGTGATGCCTGAGCACAAAAGCACGCACAGATCCAGAGATTTTCATGAATCGCTCACACCCGGTGTCGCTGAGCACCAGGATTTAAAAAAAAAAAAAAAAAAAAAAAAGGAGCACCACTGCCTGCTTCTGGGACTCAAGGGAAAGGAATCGGAGCGAGTCCCTCCCGACGGGGCTTGCTTCTGTGTACTCCTCTCCAGGCACACAATCTCAGGGGAGTCTGAGCACTGAGCAGCAGGAGAACATGGGACTCGGGCTGGGAGGAGCCGCTTTGTGCGGAGACCAGGGTGCCAGGTCCCACGAGCTGCCAATGACAGCCCAGGAAGACAGCCTGGATGCAGCGGCACTCACTCCATGTCCCAGGCGACCCGGCGAGAGATCAACAAGCTCCTGAGCCCTGGAGGACGGGACGGGGCATCTGCCAGCTCCCTGGGCCCCCATCTTGAGGCCACACTGGACAGCCGGGAAGCCCCACCCTGCCCCCACACCCCAAGCGCAGCTGTTCCTGCCAGTGACCCGGGCGCCCTCCCCCCACCCTTCAAAAGCTCTTCAGAGAAAGAGCCCCCCCCTCCACCCCCAAGAGAAGGCCACAGACTCACCCATTGTCACGGAGACCATCGTCCCCCCGGCCCCACTGCTGCTCCCGGGAGCCTGGAAGAAAAGAGACTTGGGGGAGAGGCCCCTGAGCGGCCGCCGGCCGCGCGTCTGTCCCTCTGCGGCTGCTGGCCTGCTGTCACCAAGCCAGGGGAGCGTGCCCGGGCTGGGGGTTCACAGCCCAGGAATAGCCCGGAACAGCTGGCAGGCTGTCAGCCCTGCCACCAGCCCTCCTGCTGGGGCCAGCGCCCCTCCAGAGGCCGCTGCTAGGGGGGGTGCAGAGTGGACGGGACGATACGCCTGTCCAGACTTTCTCCTTAAGCACCCACTTTTTTCTTCCCTTCAGAAATGGGGAGGAGGGCGCTGCTGAGACCCCGCAGGTGTGAGGCACCATCCTAACAGCTGGGAATCGGGGGGAGCTGAAATGAGGGAGGCTGGCCTTCCGGGGCGTGGGGTGTGGGGCAAGGCCGGCATCTGTGAATGGGGGTCCAGAGAAGCCGAAGGACCATCTTTAGGAGATGCATGCTCCTGTACAGGGCAGGGCGGGGAGGGGGGTGTCAGGGCACCGAATCAGGAGGGGCCTCCGAGATAAGATGGGCACACACCCTCAGACCCCCAGAGACCTCCTGACCACACTGCCCCATCTGCTGTCCCCCCCGCCATGCAGCCAGGGACAACTGTCCCCTCCCACTGTCCCTGTCCCTCAGCAACCCCCCCAGTCTGACCTCAGCTCCTGCTCCCCGCCCCTGGGGCCCCAGCATCTACCTGTCTCCCCTCACACACCTCAGCCCCTCCCAACCCCCCAGCCCAGGCTGACACAGTAAAGACACTGGAGGGTTCAAATCTGGCTCTGCCACTTACTAGCTGTGTGAACTCGGCAAGTCACTGCGCCGGCCAGGCCTCGGTGTCCCATCTGTGAAATGGGCCAGTGCAGACATGAGCGACCTCAGAAGATGGGCTGGGCTTCTTTCCAGGGGCACAGCTCTTGCGCTACAGGGGGTTCCTTGTCCTACCCAACTGCCCCATTTTCCTGCACAATGTCATGGGGGCCCAGAATATTTCTCTCCCGCCCTGCATCCCCACCAGCTCCCTGCTGTTCTGGGGCTTTCCCTGTGTCCCCCAGAGCAAGGTTCCCCCACCCCAGCAATCACCCGCCCTTCACCAGCCTCTGCCTCATGTCTAATCCCTCACAGGCCCCATGGCACAGCCCTGCCCTGGCCTGGCCCCCAGAGGCCTCTGAGATCCACTTCCCTTCTGTGTTTTGCCACCGGACCAAGTGGGCAGAGCTGTGGGTCCCCGACATGGGACAGAAACTCAGGCCCTCCCCCAAAGGTACCCTGAGTCTGCCCCCCCACCCCCAGAGACTCCTCCAGTGGGAGGATGCCAATCAGCCCCATTTCAGCGGGTGAAAAACTGACTCACCCAGGTGCGGCCATTTGCCAAATACTACATCCACAAGCAGCTGCCCTGGGCTTCCCAAACAAGTTCTCCCTGATTCTGATGCCCCTCACAGGAGGCCTTCTTTGCTGCCTGCAAACCAGCCAGCATCAGGTGAATGCAAACCTTGGGAGGCCTCAGAACCAGCCGGGGGGGGGGGGTGGACAGCAAGACAGACCCCCTTGTGACAGGTCCCCATGCCGCAGGGCTGGGGCTTAGACCCAGGTCAGTGCGAGGCAGCAAGGGGCGAGTGGGCCAGGCTCTGGTTCCGGCTTACCAGAGGCCTCCGAGTACTGGTTCCCCCAACTGCACAGCTCCTACTTGACTCAGTTTCCTCTCGTCACCATTAAAAGCCCAGGGCCAGCGCTGACATTCTGAACAGAGAAGATAACAACAATTATGAATGGATAGCAGAATTACCCTGCTCAGACTCGTAAGAGCCAGTCCCTTGGTAAGTTTGGCTCAAAAAAAAAAAAAGTTCAAATCTTAATTTCATGACTTTGTTTCTTGATTCGCACCCAGCGATGCTCAGGGATCATTCCTGGCAGACTCCGGGGATCATATAGAATGCCGGGGATTGAACCCGAGTTGGCCGTGTGCAAGGCAAACAGCCTCCCCACAGGACTATCACTCCAGTCCTATGATTTTATTTTTATTTGGGGCTTTGGGCCACACCCGGCAGGGCTCAAGGGATCATGCAGTGCCAAGGGCTAATCCTCTAGCTCCCACAGGCGGAACTATCATCACACTGTCTTCCCAAGCCCATTTTTTTCCACTTTTGGGCCCTGAGCCTGCAGTGAGTGACTTAAACCTTTTAAGGATCTCATGGTCCATCAATCATGAAACAAGAATGATAAAGTGGTTAGAGGAATTCATGGCCTTCTGCCGCACCAAGCCTTCAGGGCAATGCTGGGCAGATGCCGAGAGCCATATGTGTACACGGGACGAGAAAGACCAATCTTCAGTGAATGAGGGGACAAGGCCCTACTAATGCCAGTTGTATGCCAAGGGAGAGCAGGGGGCAGGCTAAGTTTAACCTGGCAGGGACCAGGACACCCAAAAACTGGGAACCACATACCACAACCACACATACCAGTTAGGGGTCGAAGCGACAGGACAGCAGGCAAGGTGCTTGCCTTGCACACAGCTGACCAGGTTATGATCCCCAACACCCCGTATGGTGCTCCCAGTCCTGCCAGGAGTGATCCCTGGGCACAGAGGCAGGAGCAAGCCCTGAGCACCACCAGATGCGCCCCCCCCCCCACCTCAATTCCTCTCTGGGATGTCTCCAGCCTAACAGGCAGCGCTGTTCCCACTCTGTTTCGCCTAAGTGTTCCTCTTTCCACATCCAGCAACAAAAATTTCCTGACTAGGAGAGCAATCTAAGTTTTCCTCCTCCTAGTTATGGCAGGAGGAAAATACACCACTGACTTCTGACTTCTCTTCATTGTTTTTACTTTGATTCTTTGCGGTGCAAGGGATCAAACTCGGGGCTTCACACACACACAAAGCAAGCACTCAACTGCAAAGTTCTAACGCGCGATCCGATGCAGGAGTGGCTTTTAAAGAAAAAGAAAACATCTAATAGTTCACGGACTCCACGCAAACTCGGCCCAATTCGAAGCGGCGATCCGCCCATCTCCAGTTCCGAAATGCATCCTATTGCGGCTGGTCCGGCTGGAAGAAATCACTGGGGGAGCCGCGCAACCTGGGGTGGGCTACGCCCCCAGGCTTTCTCACACGCTTGTTTCCATCACTAGCATTGACTCTTGATATTGTAATCGCTGCCCCTCAGTGCAGAGTTGGGGAAAAAGGAGGCCCGGAGAGGAAAAGGCACAGGCTCACGGCCACTAAGGCGAAGCTGGAACTCGAATCCGAAATCGACCAGCTCCCAAGTCCCTCCAGACCTCCACCCCAGGTTGCAAGCGACGTCACTCCTGCATCCATACAACAGCGGTGCAGGAGAGGGGCCAGGCTGACTTCGCGCTCCGACCCCAAGTAGGAGCGAGATGCTAGAGGAAGATTCTGACACCGCCCCCCGGCCCCCATCCCATTGCACAGAGGAAGAAACTAAGGTTCAGAGAAAGCCGGCTCTAGCTCCCCGCTCGCACGCCGAGCCTCGGACGCCAAGCCCTCCCCGCAGCATTCGGCCGGGTCCCACCGCCGCCGGCCCGCGCCTCACCTGGCACTGGTGGCCCGCGCCCCACTCGTGCAGCCCGCCCCCTTCGGCCGCGTTGCCAACCGCCGCACTTTCCTGCTTCGGCCCGGCGACCAGCCCCGGAAGCCCCGCCCTCGCCACAGGAAGTCGGGCTCTGCACCCGCGGCCACTCTAGCCCGCCACCAACAAGAGGGCGGTGCCAGGGGTCACGTGACCTCACCTCCCAGGCTCTTGCTCCCGCCCGGTTCGCGAGCGGCGCGGCCAATGGGAAAGGCGCTCACAGGGCCCCCTCCCTCCGGGAGGCCCGGAGCTGCGCCTGTGCGCAGGGTCCCGGGGGCGGGGCCACCCCCAGGTGCGGCGCCGAAGGTGCGCGCTGGGCTGGGTCCGAGAGTGCGGGACGCGGATCCCAGGTACTGTGTGTGCTGGGGGCGCGGCCATTCGGCTGCCGTCCTCGTGCTGTTCTTCCATCTGTAATGCATCCCACCTCTTCTGTCGTCCCCCGACTTTTGAATGTCGCTGTCCCTCCCCTTAGATGACATCCCGCTGAAATCATCCCCACTCCACTCGCGTCGCATCAGCTATTTCCCTCGCTTCGGTCCGTCTGTCTCGGTCGCCTCCCCTTTCGTGTCGCTTATCTCTCTGGCTCAGGAAACCCTCCCTATTTCTAAACCGAGCTCGTGACTCAGTGTCATCTCGTGCCGACTGTCGCCATCTCCCACAATGGCGACCATGCTCACCCCGTAGGTCCCCGGCCCTCGCCTGTCACCTTGGCCTCTCGTAACACTCACCATTCCTGCCTCATGCTTACGATCGCGGCAGCGGGAGCCGCCCTGCCCTCTAGGGGTTTTCGCTTCTGTCTGTCATTAACCCGTATCGCTGCCCATCTGGACGCCACCATCCCCTACAGAGCCTGTTGCCTAGGGGGGTGCCCCCACCCCACAACCTCTGGGTCACCTTGGTCACCTGCTGGCACCTTTGCCATCTCAGCTTCAGTAAAAAGATTGTGAGAATTGTGGGGGCTGTTCCTACCAGCCCTATCTCCCTCCACCCTGCACAGCCCTCATCATGTGAGGCACCATCAGACTCTCCATGACAGTGCCCCGCAGTCGCTCCCCACATTGGGGTTTCTTTTGGGGGGGGCTGGAGGAACCACACCTGGCAGTGCTCGGGGCTTATTCTTCCCTTGGGGATCACTCCTGGCAGGGCTTTGGTGACTGTATGGTGCTGGGGATCGAACCTGGGTCAACCCCAAGCAAGGCAAACACCCACCCACAGTCTTCTTTTCAGCCTACTGCTGTCCATGTTCTCCTCACCCCTGCTAGTCACGCCACCTGAATGGACAGTCCATCAACCATCTGGAACCTTGCTGGAGCAAATCTTCCTCTCTCTTCCCCTTGTTGGATGGGGGATTCCCCCATTCCTAGAATGCCGGCAGTGAGCAGTGTTATGCTGGGAGGCATAGAGGTTCTGGGGGGCAAAAATGGGGAAGACCGTAGCCTTCCTAGACTTCTGCATTGGGCTACAGAGAGAGGAAGCAGGTACACACACACACACACACACACACACACACACATACAAATGCACGAACACCCGTGCTGTAGTCAAATCGCAGCCACTCTGAAAAGCTCCAGGCTCAGCACAGCAGTGCAGGGTGGCAGTTTGCGAAGCCTGGGGTTGCTTCCTATCTTGGTTCTAGTACCTTGTGTATGTCAAGAGCCACATGAGCTTGGGCAGGTTGATTTCACTGCCCTGTGCCCCCTGACTGTCTTTGCAGTATGGGAATGAAGATGCAAGTCACTCCATTCTGTGAATGTGTGTTGAACTTGTTCTACATGCCCAATACCATGCTGGGCATTGGGGACACCTCGATGAACAAAACAGATCAATTTCCCTGGCCTTGTGGAGTTTACATTCTGTCTGGGGGGCAGGGCAGGGTTGATAACTCACAGAGGTTTTTTTGGGGGGGGTCACACCTGGTGATGCACAGGGGTTACTCCTGGCTCTGCACTCAGGAATAAGTCCTGGTAGCGCTCAGAGGACCATATGGGATGCTGGGAGTCGAACCTGGGTTGGCCGTGTGCAAGGCAAACGCCCTACCCTCTGTGCTATTGCTCCAGCCCCCATTGATGACTCACAGGGCTGGAGCACATACTTTGCCTGCTGGGACCCCAGGTTCCCTCCTCAGCAATGCATAGCCCCCAAACACCACCAGGAATTGCTGAAACACCTAGAGCCAGGGAGCAGAGAGCCATCAATGGGCTGAGGGACTGCTTTGCATGGGGGAAGCCCAGGTTCAATCCCCACCACTACATGGTCCTGCTGGGAGCAACCTCTAAGCACAGTTCAAGGAATACCCCTGAGCCCTGCTGGGGATGGCCCCCAAACAATCACTGAGCTAGGAGTAGTATCCCCTGAGCACTCTTGGCTATGCACTCTCAAAAAAAAAAAAAGAGAGAGAGAGAGAAGGCCAGAGAGATAGTATAGAGGTTTAGAGATTTAGGGACTTGCCTTGTACGTGACTAACTTTGGTTCAATTCTTGACATTCCCTGCAAGCACCATCAGGGGTGAACTCTGAGCACTGAGTTAGGGGTAAACCCTGAGCCAGTAGTAAATCCTGACTACTGCCTGGTATAGCCCAAACACCAAAAAAAAAAACCAAAACAGAGACAAGGAGCCAAAGAGTAGGGCACTAGATGTGACCCAAAAAAGGAAAAAAAAAATAAAATAAATTAACGAATGAGCTACAGAAAGCAGAGAATAGTCTACTAGGATGTTTTGGTGTTTTGTTTTGTTTTGTTTTGTTTTGTTTTGAAGCGGGGAGGGGATTGGGCCACACCCAGCACGGCTCAAATGCTCAGGAATCATTCCTGGCTGGGCTGGGGAGATCATTTGCTGGAGATGGAACCCAGGTCGGCTGCACGCAAGGCAAACTCCCTACCCGCTGTACTATCACTGCAGCCCGGAAGGGTCTACTAGGATGGAGAAGCAGCTGGAGGATGATTAAGTGGTAAAAGTGGTTTTGGTTGGAGGAACTGAAAGGTACTAACTGTGGCGGGTTAGAAAGGATGGTGAAAGGAAGCCAGCCGGGGGGTGGAGGGGGGAGGCGGGGAAGGAAGGGCTGTGGTAGAGGTATTCGAAGAAGAGTCTGTCCGCTTCTGCAGATGAGTCAGTTGATGGGTCTTTGTCCTGAGGATATGGGGGGCCCACAGAAAGGTTCTGAGCTGGAGGGTCAGGTGGGGCTCAGACAAAGGGGAGTTGGAACAGCTGAGCGGAAGGGAGGCTAGAGGTGGTGCACAGGTCACATGGCGGGAATAGAAGGGGGTGGGGGTGAAAGAGGCCAGGTGGACAAGTTGTCAGGGAGGGAGGATGCCTGAATTAGGGCCTGGGCCAGGAGGAGTCTGGGGGGCTTCCTGAAGGAGGTGGCACACAGACTGAAGATGGGAAGGACAACTAATCTTGAAATGGGGAACATGGAGAGTGGAACACCTGTGCAAGGTGTGTAGGAGTCAGATTTGAGATAGTCAGGGATAGGAGTGCAGGGGTTCACTTTGGGGGCTGGAAAGCTGATACAGTGAGTGGGGCACTTGCTTGCTCATAATCAACCCTGGTTCAGATCCTGGCACCCCATACAATGGGTGGGGCACTTGCTTGCACATAGCTGACCTGGATTCAGTTCCTGGCACACCCCATTTATGATCCCAGAGCACAGAACTAGGAGTAAGCCCTGAGTACAGGTGGGTGTAGCAAAAGAAAGAAAAAGAAAAACAAGAAAAAAATTAGTTTACAAAAACAGTGCTCTTCTCTATTCCGTTCAGTCCAGGGTGTCTACAGGGCCCTGGAAAACCAGCTCCTCGCCAGCTGAGCATGTTGGAAGATGCATAGGTGTGTAAATGTTTGTGGTATGGCCAAGCCAGAGCTTTGTGTGACATTCAGCTACTCATCACTTACCGCGCCTACCCCCTCCGATGGCACTGAACCAACTTTGAGTCAACCTTGAACTTCACTCTCAGGCTGAAGGGCTGCTTACTGGCACAGACCCTCTCTGCTCTGGGCTAACACTTTGGCTGGTGACCACTGTGTTAGAAACAAACGTCGGGGGGGGCTGGAGCGATAGCACAGCAGGTAGGGCATTTGCCTTGCACTCGGCCGACCCAGGTTCGATTCCCAACATCCCATATGGTCCGCTGAATGCTGCCAGGAATAATTCCTGAGTGCAGGGCCAGGAATTACCCCTGTGCATCTCCAGGTGTCACCCAAAAAGAAAAAAAAAAAAAAAGTTGGTATGTCTGGAGAGACAGCCCAGAAAGCTCTACTCCCAAGTTTTCCAGGCATCAGAGCAATAGTACAGCAGGAAGGGCACTTGCCTTCCACGCAGCCAACCCAGATTTGATATTCGGCATCCCATAGGGTTCCCTGAGCCCCACCAGGAGTGATCCCTGAGTGCAGAGCCAGGAGTAAGCCTTGAGTAAAACTGGGAGTGACCCTCCCTAAAAAGAAAAAAACAAAGTTTTTTATTCAGCTACTCTATTTCTCCTGTAGTCCACAAACAGGGAATACTTATCAGGGACTGGGCTGGGGGAGGGGAGGTGGGGAACAAACTTGGCTTTCAAGGGGTGTTATCTAAGGCTTTTACTAGTGATAGCAGTGTGCAGGGGCTGGAGTGATATAGTACAGCAGGTACTTACCTTGCATATAGCTGAACTGGGCTTGATTCCTGGCCTCCCATACTGTCCCCTTAGCACCACCTAGAGTAATACTTGAGTGCAGAGCCAGGAGGAACCCCTGTGCATCACCGGATGTGGCCCCAAGACAAAACAAAACAATTAAACTTTAGAGGGAGGCAGGGGCCCACATGGATCTCAGCCAGTTTGTACAGTTTCAGTGTCTTCCAGCGAAGATGGGGGTAGAATGGTGTGAACGGTGACTCAGTGGCGTAAGACACTTCCTTGGCAAGCGCAGAGATGTGAGTTCAAACCCTAGTGTGCCATGTGCACTGAAGCTGATTGGGACAATCCATCTGTGCTCCCGGCCAGAAAGAGAGAAAGCACCCAGGGTGTGGCCAGAGCAGCAGTACAGTGGGGAGGGCACTTTCCGTGCACGTAGCCCACCAGTTTTGATCCCCAGCACCCCTGGGGTCCTCCAGACCCTGCCAGGAATAATCTCCGAGTGCCACCAAAAAATTGGGGTGGGGAGGGCCATTGGAGCTGGAACAATAGTATAGCCAGGAGATCATTTGCCTTGCATACGGCTGATCCGGGTTCAATCCTGGCATCCCATATGGTCCCCTGAGCACCGCCAGGAATAACCCCTGAGCATTGCTTAGTGTGACCCAAAGAGGCAAAAAAATAAATTAAAAAGAAAAGAAAACACCCAGGGCTGGGCTGAGGTTTTTTTTTTTTTACCCCCCTTTGGTGTTTGGACCTCACCTGACAGTGCTCAGGGCATACTCCTGGCTCCGAGCTCAGGAATTAATTATTTTGGGGGGCTCGTTTCCCAAATCTTGCAATTCTACGCTTGCACATGCCATAACTGATGCTGATTACCCAGAGGCAGAGAACACAGTTTAAAAGCACTTGCCTGGCATGCATTGCCGCTGCTTCTATTCCCAGCATCGGATTTGGTTCCCCGACCATCACTAGAGGTGATTGCTGAGCACAGAGGCAGAGCCCTGAGCCTGACCCAAAAATTAAAATAAAATTTGCGTGGTCTGGGACTCCCCAGCAAGGGCCAAAATAAAATTTTAAACAAATGATGTTGGGGCCAGAGAGATGGCAGGACAGACTGGAGTGCGGCCTTTGCATGCAGGCGGCCTGCTTACGGCTCCACCCAGCTCTGTGTGGTCCCCTGAGCACTGTGCGTGGAGCAGGCGTCACATGTCCCAGCCCTGTCTCCCCAGGGGGAAGTGCCTCAAAAGCCCACTGGTTTCTGCTTCCTTCTTTCCTGTGGGTTGTGGTGTCCTGCCCCAAGGTCAGGGGCCATCTATGCCCTGGGATTGGGTAAGAGGATACCCTGAGGGCGGCAGGAATGGCCCACCTAGGGTTCTGGGCTCCAGGGGGCAGGACAGTCTGGGAGCGCCAGCCCCTGGCAGCCTGACTCCAGCTGCTGGTGCTCGCTCTGTTTCCTGCATTTTGCGTGGGGGAGGGGGGCGTTGGAGAAGGGTTTTGGTCCACACCTGAAAGTGCTCAGGGGTCACTCCTAGCACTGTTTAAGGCACCATGTGTGGTACTGGGGATCGAACCTCCTGCCCACTGAGCCCTCTTTCCTGCCCCCCACCTTCATCCTCTCTCCTCCCTGCTCCTCCAGGGACCTGGTGGGGGGTGGGGAGTGAGGAAGGATCAACCAAAACCCCCCACCCCGCCAGTAAGGCTCCTAAGCCTCAGAATTTAATTTCTGCAGAACTTCTCTGTGCCTTAAGAAAAGTTAAATAGGGCTGGAGTGATAGCACAGAGGATTGGGCATTTGCCTTGCAAAGCTGGGTTCCATCCCCAGCAAAAAAAAAAGGAAAAAAAAGAAAAGTTAGATATTACAGCAGGGAGGGCACTTCCCTTGCACATAGCTGACTCACATTTGATCCTCAGCATCCCATCTGGTCCCCTGAGCTCTCCCAAAGTGATCCCTGAGTGCATAGGCAGGAGTCAACCCTGAGCAACGCCAGGTATGGCCCAAAGCCAAACCAAAAAAAAAATGGTTAAACAGGGGCTGGAGAGACAATATAGACAATATAGCAGGTAAGGCACCTGCCTTGCACGCAGCCAACTCAGGTTGCACCATCAGGCATATTCCCTGAGTGCAGAGCCAGGAGGTACCCCTGAGAACTCCTCAAAAAAAAAAAAAAAGATTAAAATAATAACTTTTGTTGGTGCTGTAGTTACTGATATTGTACTTTTTTTTTTTTTTTTTGCTTTTTGGGTCACACCTGGCGGTGCACAGGTGTTACTCCTGGCTCTGCACTCAGGAATCGCCCCTGGCGGTGCTCAGGGGACCATATGGGATGCTGGGAATCGAACTCAGTTCGGCCGCGTGCAAGGCAGACGCCCTACCCGCTGTGCTATCGCTCCAGCCCCTGATATTGTACTTTTTACCCACTAATATAATTAAGAGAATCAAGTCAGGGTGTAGGGGTAAAGGCAGTTTTCTTGCACCTGGCTGACCCAGGTTTGACCCCTCAGCACCACATAGTGGCCCCTGAGCACCTCTGGCTGTGACCTGTCACTGTCCTGACCATGACTGGGTACCCTGGTGCGTTCAGGACCGATACACGTTCCCCCAGCTGATGGACACAGGACCGGGTCACAGGCTGATGGCAACCGATGTTTGGGCACCTATTGTTTGTCACCGACCTGAGGTGACTGGGTCCCCTGATGCATTCAGGACGAATACATGTTCCCCTGGCTGATGGACAGAAAAACAAGTTACAGGCTTGTCGCCAGCAAAATTTTTACTGAAACGAGACAGGGCTTATGTAGTGCAAGAGAAGCCATGCTCCGTAAGGAGGGGGGACAGGAACATAAAGCACTTCCTTCAGGGGAAATGGTAGGAGATCCGCCCAGGGCGGCAGTTCAGGGGTGGGGTCTCCAGGATTCTGGATTCTAGTCCTCAACACCCCCTCCCCCCCAAAAAAAAAATTAAGTGATGCAGTCACTTGTCTGCTGCCAAGGTTTCCGCTACAAGTGCAAGGAAAAAGCAACCCTTTTTCTGTCTGATAGTCACAGGTGAGATCAAATGGGAGAATACAGGATAAAAAGTTAAGGGGGGGGGGGGGGCTGGAGCGATAGCATGGCGGATAGGACGTCTACTTTGCACTCGGCCAACCCAGGTTCAAATCCCAGGGTCCCATATGGTCCCCTGAGCACCGCCAGGAATAATTCCTGAATGCAGAGCCAGGAGTAACCCAAAAAGAAAAAAAAAAAGTTAAGGGGAATAACAGTACTCCTACATTAAAAAAAAAAACAAAACTTAAGGAGGCTGAGCGATAGTACAGTGGGTAGAGCGCCTTCCTTGCGTGGAGCTGACCCAGGTTTGATACCCAGCATCCCCCAAGCATGACCAAGAGTGATCCCTCAACACAGAGCCAGGAGTAACCCCTAAGCACCACCTCATGTGGCCCAAAAGACAAAGGAAAGTTAAATAGAAAAGGGTCAAAAACAGAGGATTGAAGATTATAGACCTCGCCCTCTATTTTCTTGTGTTTGGTTGTTTTTTTTTTTGGTAACCATTACAGGAACCTCGACACAGTCATGCTTACAGAGAACTTGAGAATTTCATGTCCTTGGAATGCACTTGACATGTGTACCTTGCTATTCTTCAGAAGGGTCACTTCGGTTTTTCACATCTCAACTGTTAGGTTCAAATTATGTGTGCATGTTACAGGTGGTTGGTGAACGCACATGCACTTACATATACATATGTATCTGTTCGTTCTCTATTCCCAGTCTTTCCCCAGCCCTGATCCTTGTCCTATACCCTTGCATGTTCTCAGGCCAAAAATTGTATCGGAAGGACTGGAATGATAAGTACAGCAGGTGCAGTGCTGTATGCTCCGGACCCGGGTTCAATTCCTGGCACCCTTGATAGTCTCCCAAGCCTTGCCAAGAGTGATCCCTGAGCACAGAGACAGGAATAAGCCTTGAGCATCACCAGCTGTACCGCCCCCCCCCCCCGAAAAAAAAAAATGGAAAGAAAGAAAAAGCACTCAGCCAGCTAGCCAGCCAGTTCAGCAGGCTGAAGATCGTACTTAGCTGGCCGGAGGCCTGGGTTTGATCTTTGATCCCCAACACCACCTGATAGACTCTTGCTCTGCAGAGTGTGGCTGTTCCCCCCTATAAAAATCACCTCCCTGGGGCCGGAAAGTGGGTAGGGCATTTGCCTCTCATGCGGCCGACCCAGGTTCAATCCCCGGCATCCCATATGGTCTTCCAAGCACTGCCAGGAGTAATTCCTGAGTTCAGAGCCAGGAACAACCCCTGAGCATAGCTGGGTGTTCCCCATAAAAGAAAAAAAAAGTACTTCCCCAACCCCACCCCACCCCCGGGGTAGGGAGGGGGGACTTGTTATTCTAAGCTCTTTGCTTTATTTATTTTTTGGGCCCTACCCGGCAATCCTTTTTTTTTTTTTTTTTTTTTTTCTTTTTGGGTCACACCTGGCGATGCACAGGGGTTACTCCTGGCTCTGCACTCAGGAATTACCCCTGGCGGTGCTCAGGGGACCATATGGGATGCTGGGATTCGAACCCGGGTTGGCCGCGTGCAAGGCAAACGCCCTACCCGCTGTGCTATCACTCCAGCCCCGCCCGGCAATCCTTTTAACTCTACCACTGTGCTTAGAGATCACTCCTGGAGGGACTTGGGGAACCCTATTGGGTGCCAGGGATTGGGCCTGGGTCAGCTACATACAAGGCAATCGCCCTCCCCAATGTATTATTTTATTTATTTATTTATTTATTTATTTATTTATTTATTTATTTATTTATTTATTTGCTTTTTGGGTCACACCTGGCGACGCACAGGGATTACTCCTGGCTTTGCATTCAGGAATTACTCCTGGTGGTGCTCAGGGGACCATATGGGATGCTGGGGATCGAACCCGGGTCAGCCGCATGCAAGGCAAACGCTCTACCCGCTGTGCTATCGCTTCAGCCCCCTCCCCAATGTATTATAGATTTTTTTTTTAAATGAAGGCTGGAGCTGTGGCTCAGGGGCAGAGCACTTGCCTGTCCCCTGGAGCTGACCCCCATCGCCCTCCACCCACACAGACATATTTTCCACACAGCTCTGGAGACCAAGTTCACTTGTCATCCGGTCCAGGTTGCCTCTCCCAGTGACTGTCACGAAGATGCAGTTTATCACAATCCCTCATTCCTTCAATTTTGGTTTTGCTTTTTTGTTTTGAGGCCACACCCAACAATGCTCCGGCATTACTCCTGGCTCTGCACTCAGGAATCACTGCTGGTGCTGCTCTGGGGACCATATAGGATGCTGGGGACTAAATCCAGATTGCCCCGTGCAAAGCAAACGTCCTCCCTGCCGTGCTATGACTTGGGCCTCCCTTTATTCCCTCTGCTAAGGTCCTTTATTCCAAACTTGGTCACAGTCACCCACCACACGTTCCAGGAGCTCCATCTCCTGGGACTCAGCATTTGGCCCCTCCCGCAGCCACGCTGATCGATCACATCTCTTTTTGCTTAGTTTCCCCTCTCATCTGCTTCATCTAATGATTGCCTCAGGGCTGAAATAACGCCAACAGCTGCACAGTAGATACTCAGTAAATACGTGTGAGATCAATCAGCCTCTGATAAGTAGATGCTGCCATGTTCAGACCCATTTTGCATGTGAGTAAACCAAGGCACAGTAACGTCATCCTTTCTCTTTCACCCAAATGGTCAAGTTCTTCTCAAATCAGGCATTCAGCTCTGGGATCCACAGTCTGAGCTGCTCTTGCTTCAAGCACCTGCCCATAACGGTTTTCTGGCAAACACACTGACATTGGTGCCTGCCACCAGAGTGTCACACATGGTTTAAACAAACACAAATTGCAGCGCTGGTTCAACACATTAAACATCTGAGGCATACTGATTTGATAAAAATATAAAATATAGGGGCTGGATTGATAGTACAGTAGTTAGGGAGTTTGCCTTGCATCCAGCTGACCCGGGTTCGATCCCTGGCATCCCCTTATGGTTCCTCAAGCAACCAGGAACCACCATTAGTGTCCCTGAGTGTAGAACCAGAGTAACCCCTGAGCACTGGGTGTTTGGTGTCAGCAGTGCTCACTCCTAGTTCTGTATCAGCAGTGCTCACTCCTAGTTCTGTACTCAGGGATCAAGTACGGCAGTACTTGGGGACCATATGGGACACTGGGAATCGAGCCTGGGTCAGCCACGTGCAAGTCAAGCACCTTTACACTCTGAACTATCTCTCCGCCCCATCAATGAAAAGATGCAAAAGAAAAAAGTTAAAATGATATCATTTAGGGCCAGAGAGATAATGTAGCAGGTAGGGCTCTTGCCTTGCAGGTAACTCACCCAGATTTTATCCCCTGGCACCCCAAATTGTCCCACTGAGCCCTGCCAAGAGTGGTCCCTAAGCAAAGAGCTTGGAATAAGCTCTGAGCACTCCCAGATGTGGGCCCCAAAACCACCTCAAACATTAAACCATTTATTGAAGACCTGCAGCCACTGTGCAACTTATTTTTGGTTTGGTTTGGTTTGGGGTTGTTTCTTGGTTGGGCAGGATTTGAGTCACACCCAGCATTGCTCAGGGGCTACTCCTGGCTTGGTGCTCGGAGCTATGCCAAGGGGACCATATGGCGCTAGGAATGAAACGCTCACATGTAAAGACTACACATCAGCCCTTTGAGCCATGTCCCAGGCTGATCCCTGTAGAATTTATAAGTCAAAAGGTGCCCATGGGCCTCTTCCTGCCCTAATTTTGTTGTATTAAAGTGGCCGCGCCCCCTCCTATACCCTCCCCATTCTATTTGATCCTTCACCAACTCCTTCAGTTTTGTTGATCTTAGATTTCCCAATTTCACAGGAAACCCTGCTGTTCCAACCCGATGTTCTTACACAAAGCACTTCTCCCCCGGCCGGCACAAATCAGAGGTAAATTATGTTTCCTCGCCCAGCGCCCCACCTGCTCCCCTCCCCACCTCAACCCCAGGCCTCCCTCTCTTCCCCCAGGTCCCTAGCTTTTCCATATCAACTCAGTCTCTGGCCATTTCTCGCAGGAGAAAATCTAATGGTGCCCTGGCCTGGCCAAGCTAGGAACAGGCATTAAGGGGGAAGGAGGGACAGTACAGGGGTTAAGACATTGCCTTGCATATGGCTGACCTGTCAGGATACTTGCCTTACATATGGCTGACCCGGTTTAGATCCCCAGCACCACCAGGAGTGACCTGAGCACATTGCCAGGAATAGCCCCAAGAGCACCACTAGGTGCGGCCCAAATTCCAAACAAAAAATGGGTGGGGAGAGGGAATTTTCATACTCTCATATCCTGAAAGATTCTTTGGGGCAAAGGGAGAACCTAGCTTGCGTTCTTTCTTTTTCCTTTTTTGGCTTGGTGGCTTTTGGCTTTGACTTTTGGGTCCCACCTGGAGGTTCTCAGGGCTTCCTCCTGGCTCTGTGCTCAGTAAAGCACAGAGGGATTCCTGGAGGGACTCAACGGAACCTGTGAGGTGCTGGAACTCGAACCTGGGTTGGCTACATGCAAGGCAAGTGCCTGGCCCTAACTTTCTTTTTAATGTCTGCTGCTTCTTATTTTATTATTATTAATATTATTTTATTTTATTTTATTTTAAATTTATTTTTCTATTTGGGTCACACCCAGCAATGCACAGGGGTTGCTCCTGGCTCTGCACTCAGGAATCACCCCTAGTGGTGCTCAGGGGACCATATGGGATGCTGGGAATCGAACCCGGATCGGCCGCGTGCAAGGCAAATGCCCTACCCACTGTGCTATTGCTCCAACCCCCTTTTTTTATATTTTTTCAGTGTGAAGGTTTAATCCCAGGTCCTCAGATAGGCAAGGTGTGTGCTCTGCCGCTGAGCCTCATTCCCACCCCAGGGACTTGGGTTTTTTTTTTTAATCATATGTAATGCACAAATATGATTTTTGTTTTGTTTTGGGGCCACACCTGGCAACACTCAGGGTTTACTCCTGGCTTTGCACTCAGGAATCACTCCTAGCCATACTGACTTTTTAATTCGTTTTTTGTTGTTGTTGTTGTTGTTGTTGTTGTTATTACTTTGGGGGGGAGGTCATACCCGGGGATGCACAGGGATTACTCCTGGCTCTGCACTCAGGAATGACTCCTGGCGGTGCTCAGGGGACCATATGGGATGATGGGAATCGCACCCGGGTCAGCGCATTCAACGCAAACGCCCTACCTGCTGTGCTATTGCTCCAGACCCTATGTCACTTATATTTCACACTCGGGGGGGCCTCCCAAGGAGGGCTCAGGGGCCACTCTCTGTGGTACTCGGGCTACCAGTCTGGACGTTCAGTGCTTAGGCCCTTGGACACCACTCAGGCCCTCAGCGCTGCTGGGAGCTTCTGGGTCTACACCTGCAAGTGTCGAGGGGGTCTTTGTGTGGCCACAGAGCCAACCAGCTTTCCAAGCGTGAAAGGCATGTATCCATGCCTCTGTAGTTTTCTAATTTGGGGGTCGAGGTGTGTGTTTTGAGGCCACACCAAGCAGAGCTCAGAGGCTATTCCCCACTCTGCTTTGGGCTCTGGGGTGGGGATCACTGGGTGGGTGGAGCTTCTGGGGACCACCTGGGAGCTCCTGTTGTGCAATTTAAGGGAAGAAAATATGCTTGCAGTGGAAAGCAATCCTGACATCTCGCCCCTCCTCACCAAAGAAAACCAGAGCACTTGGGGGGGGGGGGCAGAGTGTATGCACACTTGGCCGAACAGAGGGCTCCCTGGGGCTGGGTCCCTGCCCCCGACTCCCCGTACTCAGGGGGCCAGACTCGGCTCCCGCATGCGCTCCGGCGTTTCGAACCAGGTTCCCGGCCCCTAGGCAACCGCTTCTGACGCTAGCGCTTCTCCCAGGAATAATCCTTTTTTGCATTTATCTATAGACTTCCTGCCGGGGCGGCAAGCGCCCCGCTTTCACCCAGAGGGCGGGGGGGAGGTGGGATTCTCCCATTTATTTCTCCAGTTCTGGATCTTGCTGGGGGAAGGGGGCGGGGGAGGGGAGATCCGTGCTTCAACACCCCGGACCGGAGTCCGGACTTCAAAAGCAAAGCATTTGGAAATCCCTTCCTAAAATACCAACCGGCTCAAAACGGCTTCGGGGAATCTGGGACCCGCGCCGCGCCGCCCCCTCCCCCGGCCAAGCTTTGAGACCCAACCTGCTCTCTCCATTTTAAAAATTTTATTCTCATATGTTCTCAATCCCTGATTTGATTGATCCCGTTTCTTCTTCGCTAAATAAATAATGCACGTCCCCGGCACGGAACTGAGTCCCTTTGGCTCTTTACCTGTGGCCTCCCCACCCTACCGGAAAGACAAAGCCTAGACACCCCGAACCCGCACTACACCCACCGCCGCCAGGCTGGGGGCCACCCCGCAGCCCCCGCTGCGGCCGCTGCGCGCACTGCGCAGACTCCCCGCTGCAGTGGGCGGAGCCTCCTCGGGCCCCGCCCCCCGCCCGCCCCTGCTCAGCCTGTCGGGGCAGAAGCCGGGGCCCCGCCGCGGTAGCAGCCGCCGCCGCCGCCGCCTCCTGCACTGTAAGACCGAAGCCCTTGGGGGAAAATGGGGGAAGGGAGGATTGTGGAGAAGGGACGGGGTTGTGCGGGGATCCGGGGGCTCCGGGACTGAGCTGTCTGCGGGTACCTGAGCGCATCACCTGGAAAATGCTCCCTAGGTCTCCCCGGGGCTGGACAAGATTCAGACACCAAGATTTGGAGCTCTTCTAACGCCGTCCCCAGGACTGTGTTGGAGTCTGCCTCTGTTAGGGCTTGGAGGGGCAAGACCCAGGGGCGCGGGTGGGCGTTAAGGAGACCAGCGTGGATAGACATGATGGGGTGGGGTGGGGGTGGACGGGCCCCTGCAAGCCCAGGGATGGGGAGAAGGCACGAGGTCTTGGACACTGAGAGATTTCGAAATAATGCTGACCAGTCGACAGCTTCCTCCTTTTGGGTGGGCGGGCCGGGTGCCAGCGACCCCTGTGATTATGGAACAGGAGCTCCAGTGGGGCCCCGTGAGTCCCAAGACCGACATGCCTTTCTGCCGTGTCCCCCAGTGACCGCTCTCCTTCCCCTCAGTTTGGAGACCCCGACACACCCACTTTCCCATCTGGGCTGCTTTGGCCCGGGCCGCCCAGCAAGATGAAGCCGAAGCTAGTATACCAGGAGGTAGGTGGATGGGGGGAGGGTTGGGATGAGGTGAGGGAGCCGTCTCCGGGGAGCCGCCTGTCATCCCCCTGATGCCCCCCTCTCAGCTAAAGGTACCCGTGGAGGAAACGGTGGAAATGCATCTGAATGAGATTGAGGCATGGAAGGCTGCAGAGAAGGTAGGAGCCTGCGTGGGTGACAGGCAAGGACTGGCTTGCCTGCCCCCCTCCCTCGCTGACCACCTGCCCCTTCCTGCAGAAAGCGCGCTGGGTCCTGCTGGTCCTCGTCATCGCCGTGGTGGGCTTGGGGGCCCTGATGACTCAGCTCTTCCTATGGGAATATGGAGACTTGCATCTCTTCGGGCCGTACCAGCGCCCATCCCCCTGCTATGACCCATGCGAGTAAGTGGGGGGCACAGCGGAGGAGCCCACAGCGTGGGGGGGAGGCACCAGGCTAAGCCTGGGCTGCATGCGGCTATCCATGGCGCCCAGGACAGGGAGGTGACTCAGATTCTCAAGTGCTCCCTCACAGCTCCCCCCAGCCCCCGATGCCCACCCTCTTCCCACACTGTTGCCATGGCAGCCACCGCGTCATCCTCCATCCAGGTGGGGGAACAGACGCGCATGGCAGCTTCCTGTCCACATGTGTGCGGGCGCGCACGCAGACACACACACACGCGCGCGCGCACACAGCCTCGTTTCCACACCTCCACACAGATGCATAGACCCAGAGTGTCCGGAGGAGAGCCCCCACACTAGCCCAGAATGGAATGGCTCAAGGGGCTGGGGCACCTGCTTTGCGTGTGGGTGCAATCCCCAGCACCCCATGTGCCCTCGGGCACCTGAGCAGCAAGCTGACCGGGGCAGAGTCCAGCCATACTCTGGCCCGCCGGGGTCTGACCCTCACCCCCACCCCCCAGAGCCATGTTGGTGGAGAGTATCCCTGAGGGCCTGGACTTCCCCAACGCCTCCACCAGCAACCCCTCCACCAGCCAGGCCTGGCTGGGCCTGCTCGCCAGCGCCCAAAGCAGCGTGGACATCGCCTCCTTCTACTGGACGCTAACCAACAATGACACCCGTACCCAGGAGCCCTCTGCCCAGCAGGTACCTGACAGCTGGCGGGGGGGGCATCTGTGTTACGGTGTTAGGATGTGGGTTTGGTCATACAGGATTATGTTGGCAGGGGTGGGTCACCTGCAGGCACCCCCCCTCACCCCCACACAGGGAAGTGGCAGAGTGAAGGGTAACCCCAAACAGCAGCCCGAATACTACTTGCTAGCTGTGGGGCTACACTCTTGTCCCCTTACCTCTGAGGCCTCAGTCTCCTGATCTGTAGAATGGGACCAAGAAATTGCACCGCCTCTTATGATAGGGCCAGTGTCCGGCATCCCTCCTCTCGCAAGACGAAGAAAACTAGTTCATGCCAATGCTCACGGCCCCCACAGAGCCTGGCCATCCTGGGCATTGGCCAATATCACAGCCTTGTTATTTATGTAAACATACTGCCAGGCTTCTGAATTTGCAAAGGAACCTTGTGAGTGGATACTCCTTCCAGGGAAAAGTCCAGTGAGTTCCCTCCTTCTTTTTTTTTTTTTTTTTTTGGCTTTTTGGTGATGCTCAGGGATTTTTCCTGGCACTGCACTCAGAAATTACTCCTGGAAGTGCTTGGGGGACAATGTAGGATGCCAGGGATTGAACCTGGGTTGGCCACGCACGTGCAAGGCAAACACCCAACTATCACTCAGGCGCCTCCTTCCTTCCTCTCTCAACTACTTCAAAAAAATTGAACTCACCTTTTATTTTAAGAAGAGAGATTTAGGGGCTGGAGTGATAGCACAGCAGGTAGGGCATTTGCCTTGCACGCAGCCGACCCGGGTTTGATTCCCAGCATCCAATATGGTCCCCTGAGCACAGCCAGGGGTAATTCCTGAGTGCAGAGCCAGGAGTGACCCCTGTGCATCGCTGGGTGTGACCCAAAAAGCAAAAAAAAGAAGAGATATTTAATAGTTGAGAAAAATGTAGACAAGAGAGATATGTATAGGGGTTAAGCACTTACCTTACACATGGCTGACCCCAGTTTGAGCCTGGGGTATTACCTGGGGTATAGCCTGGGGTATTACCCCTAGGTAATACATAGGGTTTCCCTAAGCAGTGTGTTCTCTGAGCACAGAGCCAGGAGTAAGCCCTGAGCACCATCAGATGTGGCCCCCAAACCAAATAATAATGATAATAATTTTTTAAAATGTACAAAAATAGTCAAATCAAGACTGGGAGATGTGCTCATCTCATGGTGTCCCCCCATTTGACCCCCTATTCCACACGATCCCTGGCTTCACATGGCCTCACTGAGCATCACTGGGTGTAGCCCCTGGTGCCTTCAGGCATGTTTTGGGGTGGCCCCGGTGGCCCCTGCACTATGGGGCCCAAACAGCTCGGCATTGGTCCCTGGCATTCGGCTGTCCCAGTTGACCAAGTATCATCGGGAGGGAGCCCCTGGGCCCCTTGAGCCATGCTTGGGAGCCCCCAACAACAACAACAACAAAAATTGAACTCAGAAATGCTTAGAATGTGTGCCCCAAAATGAAGAGTGAAGGGCAAAGACTTCCTCAATTGAAGGCAGAGGGGTGGGGGGAGAGGAACCGAGCAGGGCCAGAAAGATGTACAGGGGTGAGCATGCTTGTCTTGCGCACAGCTGATCCAGCTTTCGTCCCCGAGCACCATCAGCAGTTATCCCTGAGCACAGAGTCAGGAGTAAGCCCTGAGCACCGCCAGATGTGGCCCCCAAACAAACAAACAGAAAATTTTTTTGAAAAAGTGAAAGAAACTTGGATTAAGACCGCAACAGGGCTAGAGCAATAATACGGCAGGTAGGGCGTTTGCCTTGGCATGCAGCTGACCCGGGTTCGATTCCCAGCATCCC
Organism: Sorex araneus; assembly: GCF_027595985.1. Taxonomy (NCBI): domain Eukaryota; kingdom Metazoa; phylum Chordata; class Mammalia; order Eulipotyphla; family Soricidae; genus Sorex; species Sorex araneus. The sequence goes on from NC_073309.1 coordinate 44,591,197, forward strand.
ATAGGGTCCCCCGAGCACTGCCAGGAGTAATTCCTGAGTGCACGAGCCAGGAGTAACCCCTGTGCATCGCCGGATGTGACCCAAAAACCAAAAAAATTAAAAATAAAACCCGCAAAAATCTGGGGCTGGAGCAATAGTGCAGTGAGTGGGGCCAGCCCCGGTTCGATCCCCAGCACTCCATATCATCCCGTAGGCCCACCGGGAGTGAGTCCTGAGCAGCCCCGGCTTTTTGCTTTCAGGCTGGATGGACATTGCAACTGTCACTTAAGGTTTGATGACATGTGTTAGGTCCCCAAGGACCTGCATATTATTCAACTAATATATTTGTTGAAAATAAATTTAACTAATTGACATTTTGAATTGATGTTAACTTTTGAGACATCATCTCAAAATAATGCTCTGACGACATTATTTTTATCATGGTGCCAGGGATTTGAACTGGGGTTGGCATGTAGGATAAGCACCTTAGCGCCTGTACTATCCTCATGGCCCTAAGTGCTTTTAAAGTCTTAACCTGCAAAATTGACATAGGGGAGGGGGTGGAGCAGTAATACAGCACGTAGGGTGTTGGCCCTGCCAGTGGCTAACCCAGGTTTGATCCCTGACACCCCACAGAGCCCCACCAAGGGGCTCTCCGATCCCTGAGCATAGAGCCAGGTGTAAGCTGAGTGTGGCCCCCAAACAAAATCAAAACAAAACAAAACAAATGTGACATAGGTGAACTTGCTGTTGGAAAAATCGGTTTGCTCCTGACGGCATCTTAAGGCCTGGTGTCCAAACACCCCATGCTGGGGCCGGGCTGGCCTGTGCACTCCCTCAGAGGCGGTTCCCTTTCCCAGGGCGAAGAGATCCTGCAGCAGCTGCAGACCCTGGGCCCTCGGGGGGTGCAAGTCCGGGTTGCCGTGAGCAAGCCCAATGGGCCCCAGCCACAGGCTGACTTGCAGGCCCTGCTGCAGAGTGGTGAGCTGACGGGTGGGGGTGAGGGCCCTGCAGTGGGGGAGCCAAGGGGGGGAGGCGGGATCACCAGGGGGCTGAGGGGAGGTCATGTCGAGGGTGAGCTGGGGGCTAGGGGACTGCACAAACCCACCTGATCACTTCCCCACGGGGGGTCCCAGGTGCCCAGGTCCGCATGGTGGACATGCAGAAGCTGACCCGTGGCGTCCTGCACACCAAGTTCTGGGTGGTGGACCAGACCCACTTCTACATCGGCAGCGCCAACATGGACTGGCGCTCCCTGACCCAGGTCGGTGCGTCCTGCCTCACCATGGGTGCTGCCACCCGCTGCATCCCACCGTTCTCTCGGTCCAGTCTCAGCCACAGCTTCCTCCCCGCAGGTCAAGGAGCTGGGCGTGGTCATGTACAACTGCAGCTGCCTGGCCCAGGACCTGAGCAAGATCTTCGAGGCCTACTGGTACCTGGGCCAGGAGGGCAGCTCCATCCCATCCCCCTGGCCCCGGCCCTATGACACCCGCTACAACCAGGAGTCGCCCATGGAGATCTGCCTCAACGGAACCCCTGCACTGGCTTACCTGGCAGTGAGTTGGGGGGTGGGGGGAACCTGGGCCCATCACACATGCTGCCACCTAGATCTGCCCTGCGATTGATGGAAATGAGAGGCGGGGGGCGGGCCCAGCTCCTGCCCCTGCACTTGCCTTGGGTGTGTGAAGCCCTGCACTCGATCTGTGGCACTAGGGGAAAAAATACTGGGGAGAGGGACATATTTGGGGGGGCTGGAGATGAAGCTGGATTCATCCCCCAACATTGTAGAGAATTAGACAAATAAATACGGGCCTGGCGCTGTGGCTCCAAGACACAGCATGTACCTCACTACAGCCTGGCCCTGGGTTCAAGTCCCTACACCACATGCATATCACTTGGCGCTGCAGAGTGTGGCCCAAAAACAAAGCAAAATTAGAACCACCAGGAAGCCTGAGTCCAACCCAGAGTCCAGTGTTGCTGGGGCCAGGGTCATCTTTCTCTGTTTCTCAGCTGTGTGACTGCAGGCAAGTCTCTTACCTTCTCTGAGCAGGAGATCAGCCGCTTCGAGCTGCTGACCTGTCGACTGTCCCCTCCCCCTGCAGAGTGCACCCCCTCCTCTATGTCCCAGTGGCCGCACCCCAGACCTGAAGGCCCTGCTCAACGTGGTGGACAGCGCCCGGAGCTTCATCTACATTGCTGTCATGAATTATCTGCCCACCATGGAGTTCTCCCGCCCACACAGGTACGACCGGGCCACAGGTGCCAGCAGAGGGGGCATGGGCAGGGGCAACCCCCGGCTCTGGAGGAGGGCTCAGTGAGACTGTTGCCCAGGTGTTTGGTTGAGAGGGGCGGCTGTGGGTGACAGGAATGAGAGACAGCAGATAGGTGGTTTCGGCAGCAGAAATGAGACCTGGGCTGGAGTTAGGGTATCTCAGCATCTGAGGGTTCACTGAAGTGGCGACTGGGTGCAGGTTTGGCTCCCTCAAGTGGAAGGTGCAGCTCGGGGTTCGAGTTCTGCTCTGAGGCCAAAAGGCTCACAGGGTTCATGCCCCAGCCCCATGGCACCCACCAGCGTCCCTGTCCTGCATTTCCTCCCGCAGGTTCTGGCCCGCCATTGACGATGGGCTGCGCCGGGCCACCTATGAGCGGGGCGTCAAGGTGCGCCTGCTGGTCAGTTGCTGGGGCCACTCGGAACCATCCATGCGGCCCTTCCTGGCCTCCCTGGCCGCTCTGCGCGACAACCACACTCACGCCGACATCCAGGTGGTGAGCACCCGCCCAGGCGGGGGCCGGGGCCTAGGGGGAACCCGGGGTCAGGAACACCCTCACCTGCGGGCTCCAGGAAGACTTGGGGGGAAGGGGTGGACAGCTGAGGGGCAGCGGGAAGGGTGAAAAGGAACGGAGGGGCCTGTGAGGTTCACTGACATCTCCCCCCGCCCTGCATCTCCCCACACACAAACACACACTACCTGGACCCTGAGTCTTCCATGGGGAGCAGTGGAGACCCAGCTCCCACACCCAGGAGTTCCTCTGAGTCCACCCACCTCTCCTGTTCCCTGCACCCCTGCCCCTCAGAAACTCTTCGTGGTCCCTGCGGACGAGGCCCAGGCCCGGATCCCCTACGCCCGCGTCAACCACAACAAGTACATGGTGACTGAGCGCACCGCCTACATCGGTGAGCAGCCCCCACTCTGGTGGTCGCCATGAGGGCCAGAAGGGCCACTGGGCACCAGCCCAGGCCTGACCCTCCACTCCCCACCCCCCAACCCTGCAGGAACCTCCAACTGGTCTGGCAGCTACTTCACCGAGACGGCGGGCACCTCGCTGCTGGTGACTCAGAACGGACAGGGAGGGCTGCGGAGCCAGCTGGAGGCCGTCTTCCTGAGGGACTGGGACTCTCCCTACAGCCACGACCTCGACGCCCCAGCCAACGCTGTGGGCAACACCTGCCGCCTGCTCTGAGACCATCCCGAGCTCTCCCCAGCCCTGGGCCCCACCCCACCTCCTGCCCACACCCTGCTTCTGTCTGCCTCTGGTGGTCCCTCTGGCCTCCCTGCCCCGCGCCCCCGCTCCCATGCCTCTACCTCCGGCCCTATGCCCCACGTTGTGGCTCTCGGACCCAGCTGAGCTGGGAGAGGGAGCAGCCCCCAAAGAAGTGGGGGTGCTTGCTGGGCCCAGCCCCCTGACCCACCCCCGATTCCAGGGCTAAGCAAGCCCAGTTCTGTTCAGAAGTAAAATACTTGTGTCTACAGCCTGGGCCTGAATAAGTGGGATCAGAAGATGTGGGAGGGTCCGAGGGGATGCCCCAGAAGAAGCTGAGCTGCTGCCCACGTGGTCTGGCACGTGTCTGCCGTGTATCGAGCCTTCACATGGAATGAACAGGCGTGCATGTGCACTGGACCGAGTGTGTGACCCGTGGGAGCTGAGCCTCCCTTGCCAGCACCACAGAGCATGTGCAGGAAAGGGAGCATGTGGGAGCGTGTGCGGGAACTAGAACATGTGGAGCATGTGAGAGCATGTGTGGGAGCGTGTGCCGCCTGTTTGGCGTGTCTCTGCCAGACACGCACCCACCGAGCTATAGCCCCCAATGTCCGAGAGTATGGGGACCCAGTGTGGATTTGCATTCCATGTCCCCGAGGCGAGGACACATGACTCATAGGCTCATGACACGTACGTGTCCAGCGGACGTCAGCGACTCTGAGCCCTGAGCCAGCAGCCCTCAGTGGCCGCTGCTGAGACCATCCTCACTCAGAACACTGCTTGCTGGTATCAGCCGGGAGCTGGTGTTGCCCTGTCCCACAGTGCGCAGCTATTCCTGGCTCTGTACTCAGAATGGACCCCTGACGGTAATCATGGATGGCACCAGAGGTGGAACCTGGGTCAGCTGTGTGCAGGGCAAGTGCCCTAACTACTGCTCTATGTCTCTGGCCCTCTGTCAGAGAGGGGGAGGGTTGGGGGAATCTGTGCCTTTCCCTTAAAGTGCCCAGCCTGAGCCAACTGGCAAACATGACATCACATCCAGGGCCCAGTCTGAACCCCCGCCGGGCCAGGGTTCAGGCAGGTGAGCAGGCGAGGCCAGACTGCTGAACAGTTCTTTATTGAAACAGGGCTGAGGGGATGCTGGGGGCCAGCAGGGGGACAGCCCTTCTTCTGCAGCCCTTGGGCCAAACAGGGCCCGGGCCAGACCCCAAGACCCTCCTGTATTGGGGTAGGATGGGGTGTGTATGCGCCGCAGGTGGGGTCGGGGGTGTGTAACGAGGAGTTCCTTTTCCGGATAAGTGTCTTTCTGAAAGAATAATCTGTGGGTTTGGGGCGGGGGAGGGACACGGCTCTGAGGAGGGGGTGCCAGTCCAGCCAGCGCAGCCCTCAGTCTATGCAGGGGTGGGGCCACCATCAGTGGTGCCCGCCGACGTGCTGCAGAAAACTGGTGGTACGGGGCGGCCCGTGCGGGTGGATGTGGCGGGGCTGCAGGCCCTGAGCCCGGGGTCCCCGGATGCCCTCCAGGGTCCACTCCGTGTCGCTCAGCCACTCTCCAGGGCAGCTACTGGGGTCAAAGAGTTCAGCGCCCGGCCGCTGTGAGAGAGGAAAAGACGTGGTCAACCCCACAGGCCCAGCCCTGCCTGGTCCGCCTGGGCCCTGGGCTACGCCTGGAAGACGTAGCCACTTCTCAGTGTGCTACGTCTCCCGCTTGTGTCACAGGGTCCCAGCTGCTTCCTGAGGCATGGAGCCCTCTTCCTGGCCACTTCTCACGGGGTCCCACACCCACATCAGGGCTGCTAGGCTGTCAGGGAGAGGCACACCCCCCGTCCTCGGGGATCACTCCTGGTGGGGCTCTGGGGACCCGGTGTGGTACCCAGAACCCTGGAGAGTGTGCAAGGCCAACCAACACCTTCCCCACAGAACTACCTCTCTGGCCCAGCACCGGGATTTGAACTCATGGTATTGTCATTGCTACACAAGTGCGTGGAGGCCCTGAGCCCCCTTCCAGGCTCCCCTGAAGGCAATCTTGTAAGTACCCAGCCTTGATTCACCCAGTGTCAAGAAGTGGTCAGAGTCCCCCTGGCGAGCCATAGCCATAGTACAGCAGGGAGGGTATTTTTGCCTTGCACTCAGCCAACCTGGGTTCGATCCCCAGCATCTCATATGTTTTGTTCCCTTGAGCCCACCAGGAGTGATCCCTGAGTGTTGAGCCAGGAGTAACCCCTGAGCTGGGTGTGCTTCCCTGCCCTCTGGCCCCCTCCCCCAGGAAAAAAAAAGTCCCCTCAGGGCATGAATGTTTCAGGGGCTGGGAGATGCCGGGTCTCCTGAGTCTCTGAGTGTGTCGGAGCCTGTATTCAGGCCTTGTTCTGACCTGGGGGGGGAGTGGGGGGGGCTTTAGCACTTCATGTGGGTACATTATTGTGTTGGGAGGGTTTCAGCCACACTTGGTGATGCTGGCGGGCTTATTCCCAGTTCTTGTTGGTACTACCAGCAGTGCTTGGTGACTCCGGGCAGTGCTGGGGAACTGAACCAGGGTCAGCTGTAGGCAAGGCAAGCACCATGACCCCTATGCTCTCTTTCCTGTCCTGAGTTTCTTTGTGTTTTTGTTTCTGGTCCACATTCGGGGGTGCCCAGGGTTTACTCCTAACCCTACCCTCAGGGATCACTCCCGGCAGGGGTTTGGGGGACCCTATGTGGTGCTGGGGATTAGCACCCAGGTCTGCTGCAGGCAAAGAAAACACCCAGCCCACTGTAATATTTCTCTGGCTCCCGGGTTTATTTATTGGTTTTTGATACTGGGGGGGCAGGAGGAGTGAATCCTGACGCTGTTCAGGGAACCATGCAGTGTGAGTGATGAAACCTAGGGGCTCCCACAGGCAAGGCAAGTGCTGTCCTTCTGAGCCAGCTTCCCAGCCTGTCTGTCTCTCATAAGAGCCTGAAGCTGGGTCAGTGTGTGCTCAGCCTTCGCAGATCCTAACTGCACAAGGCTGAGCCCTCCGTGGGACATGCATGTGGGAGCTTGGGGTTTGATATCTAGCACCACACAGTCCCCCAACAAAAGGCTGTGAGTAGGACCCTAAGCACTGCCAGGTATGGCCACCACCCCCAAACCCCCCAAAAAAAATGTTCAAAGAGGGAAGAGATGAAGAAAAGAGGAAGTAGAAGGGAAGCCCTCACACACACACACACACACACACACACACACACACACACACACAGAGAAAATAACTAATCGTGGGGTCAGAGTGATAGTACAGGCGGGTAAGATGCTTGCCTCTCATGCCATCAACCCCAGACCCTAGCCCTGCACTTGGTCCCCCAACACAGCAGGGGTCAATCGTGAGAACAGAGTCAGGTGTAACTGTGACTGCCAGTGTGGCCCCAAAACAAAGACCCCGGTGCCTGAGAGACTGTATAGGCATTAAGGTACTTGCATTGCAAGAGGCCAACCCAGGTTCAATTCCCAGTACCCTATAGGGTCCCCCAAGCCTTGCCAAGAGTGATTCCAAGGGTAGCAACAATAGTACAGTGGGTAGGGTGTTTGCCTTGCACACAGCCAACCCAGGTTCGATCCCTGGCACCCCACACGGTCCCCCAAGCAGATACAGGCCTTATCCCTGAGCATAGCAGGTTGTGACCCAAAAAAAACAAAAGAAAAAAGAAAAAGAGTGATCCCTATGCACAGAGCCCTGAGAACAGCTGGGTGTAACCCAAAAAAGAATCCCCGCTTCCCCCTCCCAATACCCTCGCCCCAAATAAAACCCTAATTGTATCCTGAATGTGAATTAGGGTGCTGCGCTGGGCCTGGTCGCCCCTCGGGGTGGGTTGATGAGGGGCTGGCCTGGTTCCCAGAGCACTGGGAACAACGCGGGTCCCCGCCCCACCCCTCGCACCCCGCTGGGCGCCCGCCTGGCCTACCTCCGCGTCCACGCTCAGGTCCTTGATGTCCGGCCCGTCGCCGTCGCGATGCGGGAGGGCGGGCGGCTCGGCCGAGGCCCCACGGCGCTCTCCTTCGGCCCAGCCGCTGGCCCGGCGCGGCCCGTCCTCGTCGGGCGTGGCCTGGCCCAGGCGGATGAGGTTGCTGAAGTTGGAGTCGGACTTGGAGCCCGCGGGGGCCTTGCGGGCCTTGTGGCGGCCGGCCAGGCGGCTGCCGTAGAAGGCCAGGATGGGCTCCGGGCCCGCGTCGGGTCCGCGCCGCCCGGCGGCCACCGGCCCCTTGAGCGGGGCCAGCAGGTCGGGCACGGCGGCGGCGTCGGCGCGGGGCTCCCCCCACAGCCCGCAGCCCGCCTCCTTCAGGCTCAGGTCGTCCAGCTGGTCGATGGCCCGCTGCATGCCCGGCGCCTTCTCGTCGCGGAAGAAAGGCCCGCTGCCCAGGCCCGCGGCCGCCGCCGCCTCCTCCTCCTCGGCCAGGCGGTAGTAGGGCGGCCCGTCGTCCAGGGCGGCGGGGACCTTGCCGTCCACCTGCAGCGACAGGCGGCAGCCGCGCAGGGACAGCTGGTAGTAGCGGGTGCCCTCGTGCGCGCTGCGCAGCTGCTGCATGGACACGAAGGGGTGGCGCAGCGCGGCGCTGGGGCTGATGCGCTCGTGCGACTCCCACGTGAGCATCCGCTTGATGAGCTCCACCATGCTCTTGAGGTCCGCGTGCTCGGCCAGCGCCTCGCGGTCCGGGAAGGGCAGTCGGCCCGCTGCGCCGCCGCCGTTCACCGTCTCGATCTGGTCCAGGGACTTGAGCATGTACTTGCGGCGCTCCAGGGGCCGCACCTGGGGAGACACGGGGGGTGGGGGTGGGGGTTTCCAGGTGTGAAGCCCGAGTCCAGTCTCTGGACCCTTCGAGGCCCCTGGACACCTGACTTCTGCTCTGACTCAAATCCACGCGACTGAGCCCTGATGTTTTTTTTCTTTTTGGGGTCCTCGTGTTCGATTCCTCCGCCCCTCTGGGAGAGCCCCGCAAGCTACCGAAGAGTATCGCACCCACCCGGCAGAGCCTGGCAAGCTACCCGTGGCGTATTGGATATGCCAAAAACAGTAACAATAAGTCTCACAGTGAGAGACGTTACTGGTGCCCGCTCGAACAAATTGATGAGCAACGGGATGACAGTGACAGTGACAGGGATCACACCCAGCAATGCTCAGTGATTACTCCTAGGTCTGCACTCAGAAGAATCACTCCTGTCGGTGCTCAAGGGACTATATGGGATGCTGGGATGGAACCCGGGTCAGCCTCGTGCAAAGCAAATGCCCTACCCGCTGTGCTATCGCTCCAGCCAACCCCCTCTCCCAGCCCCAGCCCTGACTTTTGGTGCAGCGTGAGAGCTGATCTGGATTTCCACTGAGGGTTGGGTTGGGTTGGGTTTGAGTTGGGTTTGGTTTCAGACTTGGGGGCCACAGCTGATGTTGCTCAGGAATCACTCCTGGTGGGTGGTGCTGGGGGGTCAGAGGTGGTGTTGGGGATCAAACCTGGGTTGGCAGAGTGGAAAGCAAACACCTTACCAGCTATACTGTCTCTACGGCTCATGTGGTTGTTTTGTTTTGCTTTGGGGAAGGTGGGATTGTTTGTTGTTGGATTTTGTGGTTGTAATTTTTGGGTCACACCTAATGGTACTCAGGGCTTATGCCTCACTCTGCTCAGGGATCCCGCCTGGTGGGCCTCAGGGGAGCTTATGGGATGCTGGGGATTGAACCTGGGTTGGCTGAGTGGCAGGCAAACAACTTAACCGCTTTACTATCTCTCCTGCTTCTTTTGGGGTGCTTCCTCCCCTTCTCCCCCCACAGACACTGCCAGTGTTCAGGACTTACTCCTGGCTCTGATGGGGCTCTATACAGTGCCAGGATTGCACCTGGGTGAGCTATGTGCAAGGTAAGCACCCTACCCACTGTACTATCTCTCTGGCCCTTATTTTTCTCTATATTTATTTTGTTTTATTAGAGGCCACACCCAGCCATGCTCAGGGCTTACTCCTGGCTCTGCACTCAAAAATCTCTTCTGGGGGTGCTTGGGGGACCATATGGGACATCAGGGATAGAACCTGGGTCTGCCCCATGCAAGGCAAGAGCCCTCCCAGCTGTACTAGGGCTCTGGCTCCTCCCTCCTCCCTTCCTCCCTTCCTCCCTTCCTCCCTTCCTCCCTTCCTTCCTTCCTTCCTTCCTTCCTTCCTTCCTTCCTTCCTTCCTTTTTTTCTTTCTTTTGTTTTGGGGACCACACCCAGTGGTAATGGGGGTCAAGAGGCCCCTACTCCAGCCCTCTGAGCCATATCCCAGGCCTCCAGTTTTGTTTTCTGGCCATGGCATCGATGCCAACACTACCCGCCCTGACCGGGTTGGCTGCCTTACCTTGGTCTCAGCCAGGTAGTCGGCTGAGGACTTGAGCTGCCAGGGGCTGGTGGCATCGGGGTGGGGGTTGCGCTTGAAGAAGTGGTGGGTCTTGCGGGCGGCGTGCAGCAGGTGGGGCTTGGGCAGACCCTGGGTCTCACAGATGTAGCGCACCTGGTCATACTCGTTGTTGCCTGGGTAGAGGGGCCAGCCCAGGTGCAGCTCGGCCATGACACAGCCCAACGACCACACGTCCACTTTCTCGCAGAAGGGCAGCCCCAGCAGGATCTCAGGGGCCCGGTAGAAGCGCGACTGGATGTAGGGCTCCTTCACATAACGGACTTCACTGAAAATGCTGGCAGAGCCAAAGTCGATCACCTGTGGGGGCGTGACAGGGGACAGTGGGGGCTGGTGGGCAGGTGAGCGGGGTCTCCGACCACTGTCTCGCTGCCTCTGTCGTGGCCTTGCTGGGATTGCCGACTCCCAGTCGAGCCTGTTTCCCGCAGCCTCTGCCTCTGTGACTCTCACTTTGGGGGACACACCTCAAAGGGGTTCAGGGGCTACTTCTGCCTCTGCCGGGGATCCCAGCAGGGCTCAGGGGACCAGAAGTATAGTCAGGGACAAAACCAGGATCGGCCACACGCAGGGAAACAGCTTGCCTCCGTCCCATCTCTTGGGCCTGTGGCCCCCAAGTACAGCCTGAGGCTGGTCTCCTTTTCTGTCCCCACCCCTCATTCTTTGCCCACCTTGCTGGCTCCACCACCTTCAGAAACTGCCACTCTGGGGCCAGAGCAAGAGTAGAGCAATGAGGGCCCTGACCTTGTACATGGCTAATCTGGGTTCGATCCCTGGGGCACCCCTTATGGTTCCCTGAGCATTGTCGGCTGTGGCTCTCCCCCGACCCCCAAAACAAAGAATGAATGAACGAACAGGGGCAGAGTTAGTTCAACAGTTGTCACACAGGAGGTCTGGGTTTGAGCCTCCTCCTGCATGGACCACCCAGTCCCTAGAACATCACCGGAAATGGCCTCTGTGCCCTGAACCAAAACACAGAAAGAAGTATATGAATGACTGGACTTTTGGGTTGAGCAACCGCCAACACACACACATACACATACCACCAGTGGTACTCAGGCAACTGGGCGTTTCTCCTGGTGACACTGGGCCTGGCTTTGCAGGCCTGACAGTTCTCGCTTGGGCGCAATGCCGTGCTGGGGGGGGCTATGATGCAGGCTTGGAACTGGGGCCTCGGGCATGCCAGGCCCATGCTGCAGCCCTTCAAGCTGTGTCTCCAGCCCCGTGAAGGGCCGTTTACCTTCCTGTCCTATTTCCTGTCTCCTGCTTGTCTCCTGGTCTTTGTCTCATCACCATGAATCTGTCACTCTGGCTCCATGTCAGCCACGAAGAAAACACTTCCCTGCCTTGGGGAATTCCCCTCACTGCCGGCACACTGGGCTCCTGACAGGTGTAGGGGCAGCACCATCCAGGGGCTGGAGCGATAGCACAGCAGGTAGGGCGTTTGCCTTGCACACGACCGACCTGGGTTCGATTCCCAGCATCCCATATGGTCCCCTGAGCACCGCCAGGGGTAATTCCTGAGTGCAGAGCCAGGAGTAACTCCTGTGTAGGTAGGGCACTTACCTTACACTCTCCTGTTCATCGCCAGGTGTGACCCAAAAGAAAAAAAAAAGAGCCGCACCATCCCTCGGGCCTCAGGCCTGTCCCCCAGACCTGAGCTCTCTGTCCTTCCTCTCTCCTCCTCACTCTGCTCCTCCCCTCAGCATCTCCCTCTCTGTCTGCCCTCGCTTTCTTATTTTGATTTTGCTTTTTTTGGGGGTTTTTTATTTGGTTGGTTGGTTGGTTTTTGGGCCACCCCTAGCAGTGCTCAAGAGTTACTCCTGACTCTGCACTAAGAATCACTCCTGATGGGCTCGGGGGTGCCGGGAATCAAACCCAGGTTGGGGGGCTGGAGTGATAGCACAGCGGGTAGGGTGTTTGCCTTGCACGTGACCTACCCGGGTTCGATTCCCAGCATCCCATATGGTCCCCTGAGCATTGCCAGGGATAATTCCTGAGTGCAGAGCCAGGAGTAACCCCTGTGCAGAACCAGGTGTGACCCAAAAAGAAAAAAAAACAGGTTGGGTGCGTGTAAGATAAGTGCCCTACCCACTGTACTATCTCTCCAGCCATGTTTTACTATTTTGTTTTGTTTCTTTACTTTTGGGACCACACCAGGCAGCACTCAGGGCTTACTCTGGGCTCTGTGCTCAGGAATCACTCTGGCACTGCTGGGGCACCTCGTGTGGTACTGGGGATAGAACCCAGGGTGGCACCTTCCTCAGAATGCTCTCTCCAAACACCTCTCACCACCTATTCAAGATGGGGTGATGTGATAGAATTCATCTGGTCACTGAATATGGTGTGGACCTCAGATCCTGTGACCCCAAGCACCTGCCCACATTCGTGGGCTTCACTCACTCATTCCTCAAACACACTCATACACACACTCAAGCTTGGGGTGCCAAGGCTGCGTTTGTGGGAGCCTCTTCTCCCTGGGGCCTCCATCCTTCCATCTCCTTGGGGCAGAACTATCAGCTTTCAGGTGTTCAGGTCAAGCACATTACCCACTTGTCCTGTCTGACCCCAACACTGCCGCCATCTTGCCTGTGGCACAGATCAACAGAGTCTGTGGCCCTTCTGTGGATCTCTCTCCCCTCTAGATATGATCTGACTGCAGGAGTCAGAGAGATGGTACAATGGGAAAGGCGCTAGCCTTGCACACAACCGACCTGGGTTTGATCTTGGCACCCTGATCCCAGCCAGGAGTGATCCCTAAACACCAAAGGGTGTGGCCCCCACCAGCCCCTCAAAAACAGCAACACCGTAAGGTCAGAGCTGGGACATAGGGCCAGAGAGAGTGAGTACTGAGAGGGAGGCAGGAACTCTAGGGACGGGGCAGTCACCCTCACCTTGACTCTGAAAGGGCAGCGTGTCTGGTCCACCAGCATGATGTTCTCGGGCTTGAGGTCGGCATGGATGATGGCCAGCTCCTTGAGGCGGGCCAGGGCCCGGAGCACCTGCAGTGTGACTGTGCGGATGTGGCGGGCGGGGAGAGGCGCGAAATTGTTCTCCTTCTGGAACTCGAAGAGGTTTTGCTCGAGCAGCTCGAAGACCAGGTAGAACTTGAGGGCGTCGTGGAAGAACTCGAGGAAGCGGATGACGTGGGCCTCGTCGGGGTCCAGGCCTCGCATGCAGCGCAGAAGCTTCAGCTCGTTCTTGATGATGCGGTTGCGGTAGGCATCGTTCTTGAGGATCTTGATGGCCACCATCTCGCCCGTGCTCCGCCGCCAGCCCTTGGCCACCTCCCCGAATGTGCCCTTGCCCAGCACTTCAATGATGTCGTAGCAGTCGGTCTCCGACTGGAGGGTGGCCATCACGCCCCGGTCCCCACCTGAAGAGGTCCTGCCGCCAACGCAGTTCCTTGGACCCTGCTTCCGTGCTCTCCCCACCTTCCGCCGGCCGCGATGAACCCCCAGCGGGGGAAAGAGAGCCCTACTCGTGCCTCTTTTCTCGAGTTTTGCCTCCACCTCCCTGGCACCCCCTAGCCCCCTGGGCCACACAGTGAATCTGCCAGGGGCAGTACCCCTCCCCCGAGGCCCTCCTGGCTTGGGACGAGGGGGCCCAGGCCCTCCTCAGTGGGTTCCAGCGTTGCTGAGTGAGCCCTGGTTCTGTTGTTGGAGACCTGAGCCCCTGGCTAGAACGGGGGTGGGGTGGCAGGTGGCACCCCTCCCCCGTCCCTGGCGGAACCTTGGAGGAGTGAGACCGGTGAGAGGTCACCCAGGGGACCCTCTGGTCTCATGGGGGATCGAAGGCCACTGGGGCATCCACAGCAAGGAGCGCAAGCTTTGGGGACTTGGGGGATCGGGAGTAAGTGTGTGTGTATCAATGTGTCTATATATTCTCTGTATGTGTGTGTGTGTGTGTGTGTCTGTCTGTCTCTCTGTATGTCTGTGTGTCACTGTATGTATCTTTGTGTCTCTGTATGATTCTGTCTCATTATGTCTCTATGTGTTTTTCTATATCTCTGTATGAGCATATCAGTGTGTGTGTGTGTGTGTATGTGTGTGTGTGTGTGTGTGTGTGTGTGTGTGTCTCAGCGTCCAGGTAAGACCTGCCCATTGTGTGTGTACATGGGAGGGGGAGGTGGCCAAGACAGGGCCAGGCCTGAGCTGCAGTGCCACCTCAGGAGATTGGGCTTCTTCACTGGGACACACTTGAGGGCTCAAGGCTGGGGCAGGTGTGAGGGTCACACAGCTGCTGTGTGAGGTGAGAGGTGGGAGCAGGTGAGGTGCCTGGCTCCCTGGGGCAGACTGGGGCCCAGGACTGACAGGTTGTGGGGAAGGAAGGAGCCGTCCTGAGCAACAGTCCAGGAATTGGACATGGAGCGGGAGCAGTTTGAGGGGGTAAGGATCAGTTCTTATGAGGGTCTAACCGGTTGGGGGTTCTGATGTGGAAACACACAAAACCTCCTACGATCCTGAGAAAAGACACAGAGAAGGCTGGAAAGTGCCTCAGGTCACAGACACTGACCCCCGAGCCAGCCCTGCCGCCCCCTGTCCCTCACCCAGCTGGATCCCAGGGAGGAAACAGGAGAGAAGAGGGCAGGTGTGGGTCTGAGGGGGAGCAGTGACAGGGTCCAGGGCAGGCGGGGCGGAGGGGGCGAACAAAGGGGTCCAGGGAGTGTGAGGAGGGGCCTCCCCGTGATCATGCAGAGATCTGTGGTGAGAAAACCCCCTGTGGAGGGGGGAGTGGGCAGGTCACTGCTGCTCTCAGAGGGTGACAGGAAGCAGGTGGCAGGCTGAAGGAGGGAGCAGGTTGAAGGGAGAAGTGGATGCACAGGGGGCGATGACCCCCCAGGGGTGCTGGCCCCCCATCCACCCCTAGGGACGTGAGGAAGTGTTTGGAGGCTTGGCGCAGGGGTGCTGAGGTGAGGGGGTTGGATCCAGAGGGGTTCAGGTTGCCGGGGGGAGGGGGGACAGCTGCCCCTGATTCCCTGATTCCCAGCACTGACAGGGCTGAGAGGCAGCTAGGTGTCCAGTTCTGAGCCCCTGAACCCCAAGAGGCACCCCAGAGGCCCTGGGCTGGGGCTGGGGCGGACAGGGGAGTCAAACCAGTCAGACAGGAAAGAGGCAAACCGTCCAGCTGGGCCCTAAACGGCTCCCCACGGGCAGATGGGCAGACGCTCTCCCGGGTCTGGGAACGCAGCCAGCAGGGGGCAGGTGGGTGCAGAGGTCTACTTCCTTGGGGTCGCCCCTGGGCCTCCTGAAAGGAGGGGCTCCCCCAGACAGGCAGGCGCAGCTGTGGAGGGACCTCCGTGGAGGGGGCGTCACCCCGGGAATTCTGAAGCCCCCTCAATCTGGGCCTCCCGGACTCTTCTCAGAGCGGGGTGTCTCACAGTGCCCCCCCCCTACACACACACACACACACACACACACACACACACACACAGAAGAGCAGACACACACAGGCCACCGTTGGGTTATTTTATTCACACGCCACGCGGACAAGACACTGGGCCCCTGCCCTGGCCCCCAGCCCCAGCCCCGTCGGGCCTCGCTGCCCTCTGAGGGTTAGTGCTAATGACCTCACACACAAAACAGGAGGGGGACAGGAAGGGGAGGGTCACCCTGTGGACAGGGACCTCAGATGACCACTGCCTGAGCCCCCTCCATCCCGGCGGGGCTCGGAGCCGCTGACTCCGAGAAGCCCACGCTGGGCAGCCTGACCCGGAAGCCACCTTCATCCTTGTCCCCGCTCCTGCTCCGGGCCTTGGGGCTCAGCGACACCCGAGGGAAGCGGAACTTGGGGGACTTCTCCCCACCAGGGGACTTGGACGGAGAGGCCAAGCCCACCCTGGGCAGGCGGACCCGGACCCGGCCTCGGCGCCCAGAGGCCCCTTCCCCACCAGCCTCTTCCTCCTCCTCAGGACTGGGGGAGCCATCCCCTTCCCGGTCCCGCGGGGAGGCCTCGCCTGGGCTGAAGCCCACTCGGGGTAGCCGGAGCCTCGGGCTCTTGGCCTTCTCGCCCTCCTCAGCCCCGTCCCGGGCTCGGGCCAGGCCAAACCGCGGCAGCCTCACCCTAAGCCTGGGTCCGGCCTCCCCCTCGCTCTCTGCGACCTGGTACTCGGCATGGCTGCCCACGCCAGGCGGCGAGAGCTCCACGTCGGGCAGCGAGAGGTGGAAGGTGCGCTCGGTGGCCAGAGGCCGGTCCGTGGGCGCTTCTGCCCCCGCCCCCGACGTGGGCATCTGCCTTGTCCCACCCTTGGCAGGGGCAGCCTCACCCACCTGCTCCTCTCGGCTCCTCAGGCCCACGTCCAGCTCGAGCTGGGGCAGCGTCACCGTGGGCATCGTGAAGACGCCCTCACCCACCAGCAGCTCACCCGCCGACACCTGGGCTCCCGGCAAAGACACAGCCGCCTGGACCCTGTGACCGGCCGTGCCATCTGCTGAGGGGGCAGCACCATTAACCTGCTGGCCCTGGGTGGTACCCAGTCCCATCTCTCCGAAGCCTGTCAGCTCTACCTGGGGCAGGGAGATGCCCAGTGGGGGCATCCTGATCCCTCCCTCCTGGCCCTCAGGGCCCGGTGGCCTCGCCGTGGTCACCTGCACGGTGTGGCCTGAGAGCTGGGTCCCACTGACAGTCAGCCCCCCTTCTGCCTTTCCTTCCTCCTGGACTCCTAGTGTCACCAGTTCCACCTCAGGGAACTTAAGCACTGTTGCTGCCACCTCGGGGGACTCTGGCTTAGCCCCAGGGCTGACGCGCCCACCCAGAATTTCTGCTTCCTTCCCTCGCACCAGCCCAAAGGTGGGCATCTTCAGTTTGGGCATCTTCACTTTCCCCTCCCGTCCCCGGCCCTTGCCCTCAAACTCGGCCATCCCAGTCTCAAGCTCCCCCACCTCAACCTCCCGGCCTCGGCCTCCAAATTTGGGCAGTGTAAACCTGGGCCCCTTCAGCTTGATGTCGGCTCCCGCGACCTCCCCCTTGACCGAAGGCAGGTGGGCATCCAGGCCCACGCGGGGGAGGGAGAGATCGAGGGCCCGCAGCAGGCCCACCTCCCCGGCCCCTTTGGCCTCCACCTCTGTCCCCACCCGAGCCTTGGGCAGGGAGATGGTGAACTTGGAGCCCTTCAACTTCGAAGCCCGCCTGGTCCCCTCAGTCTCGGCCTTGGTCACCTTTGGCCCCACAAGTCCAAATTTGGGCAGCGAGAACTTGGAGGTGGGCTTCACCTTCACCTCTGCTGCCTCCGGTGGCCCTTCTTCAGCCTCGAGTGTAGGCAACTGAGGAGTGACAAGCTCAACTGCAGGAATCCGGAAGGTGCCTCCTTCCCCGACCCCCTCTGCCACACCAGCTCCTGCTGCCATGCCAGCGCCCTCTGCCCGCTCCACCTTGCCCGTTCCTACTGCTTGGACCTGGCCCTCCAGGCCAAGGGCACCTGGCAGGTCTATTTCCACAGAGGGTAACGTGAGAGACGGACCTTCCCCTCGTGCCTCGATGCCCACTGTGGGCTGCAGACAGGGGAGGGTCACCAACTTCCCCGACACCTCAGCCCCTGCCTCTCCTGGCTTGCCTCGAGGGGGCGACTTTGCCCTCCCCAGCTTGGGCATCGTCATTTTGGGCATCTTGAAGCCAAATTCCTTGACCTCTGCCTGCTGGGCCCCCGCTGCTTTAATATGCACCTCTGGAGCCACGGGCAGGTGAACTTCCGGCACTTTGGGCACCTGCACTTCCGGCAGCCGCATCTCCGCGAGGTGCATCTCGGGCACCGCCACGTCTGGCACCTTCGGGACTTTTATCTCTGGGAGCTTCATGTCAGGCACTTTCAACTCGGAGACTTTAGGGAGCTGCAGTTCAGGCAGGTGCATATCTGGCACGGCCACCTCGGGCATCTTCGGGAGCTTCATCTCCGAAACTCGTGGCAGCTGCAGCTCGGGGAGGTGCATGGATGGCATGGCCACCTCGGGCATCTTCGGGAGCTTCATCTCGGAAACTCGGGGCAGCTGCAGCTCGGGGAGCTGCATGTCGGGCATGGCCATCTCGGGCATCTTCGGGAGCTTCATCTCTGAAACCCGTGGCAGCTGCAGCTCGGGGAGGTGCACGTCCGGCACGGCCATGTCAGGCACCTTCGGAAGTTTCATCTCGGGGAGTCTCAACTCAGAGACCTTGGGGAGCTGCAGGTCTGGGAGCTGCATGTCGGGCACGGCCATCTCGGGCACCTTCGGGAGCTTCATTTCCGAAACTTTCGGCAGCTGCAAGTCTGGGAGTTGCATGTCGGGCACAATCACCTCGGGCACCTTCGGGAGCTTCATTTCCGAAACTTTCGGCAGCTGCAAGTCTGGGAGCTGCATGTCGGGCACAGCCACCTCGGGCACCTTCGGGAGCTTCATTTCCGAAACTTTCGGCAGCTGCAAGTCTGGGAGCTGCATGTCGGGCACGGCCACCTCGGGCACCTTCGGGAGCTTCATTTCTGAAACTTTCGGCAGCTGCAAGTCTGGGAGCTGCATGTCGGGCACGGCCATCTCGGGCGCCTTCGGGAGCTTCATCTCTGGAGCCTTGGGGAGCTGTAGTTCTGGAAGATGCACCTCTGGGAGGGTGGCCTCAGGCACTTTCGGGAGCTTGATGTCAGGGGCCTTGGGGAGCTTCACCTCGGGACCCTTGGGTGCCTTGACATCAGGCACCGAGGCCCCGATGCCAAAGGAGGGCATCTTGAGGGTGGGCAGCTTCAGCTTGGTCTCCACTTCTGGGGCAGCGGGCCGGGACTCCAGGAGAGAGAGCCCGAAGGTGGGCATTCGGAGTCGGGGTCCCTTCACCCTGGTTTCAGGACTGCCCTTGGCTGCCTTGGCCTCGGCTGCCTCCTTTGCTCGAGCCCCAAAGCGGGGGAAACTGAGGCGAGGCATCTTCAGGGCCACCTCCGGCCCTTCTCCCGGAACCTCCACCTCTGCCCCCGGCAAGGCCAGGTCCACACCCACCACAGGTGCGGCCACATCCAGGGTGGGCACCGTCACCGCTGCTGCCCCTTCACGGGTCTCCAGGCAGGGAAGAGTGGGCAGAGCGGGTAAGGAGGGCAAGGTAGGCAGCTCTACTTGGGGGACCTGGATCCCTCCGGCGGGGGGTTCCACTGCTGCTACAGATGGGGCCCCTAACCCAAGGCTTGGCAGGTGGAGGGAAAAGCTAGGGGCTGCCTCTGTGGGTGGAGCCACCTCTCCCTTGGGGCCAGGGATGCCCACCTCAGCCCCTGGCAGCCGAGGAGCCACCAGCTCCACCTTGGGGGCTGTGAACTGGGCCCCTGCAGCCACTTCTGCCTCCGCTTTGACCTTCCTGGGTGGGGGAGCAGCGGCTGCCAGCCGGGCCACATGGGGTTCCTCGGCCACTTCTCGGACCCGAAGCCGAGGCAGCTGAAGGCGCCGGCGAGCAGGGGCAGCAGGGAGTGGACCCTTGACCGCCTCGGCTCTGAGGCCCCGGCGCAGGCGGGAGAACTTGGGAAAGGAGAATTCGACATCAACAGGCGCCAGGTCGGCAGAGGCCGCAAGGGCCCCCGGCACCACCATCTTCTTCTTCTTCACACGGGACAGACTCTGGATGTTCTGGGGAGAGAGGAGAGAAGCGGGAGGCGGTGGGCCGGTGAGAGGCCCAGGACAGACTGGGGGTGGGGGCCCACCCGGAAGGGGGCATCTTGTCCCCTGAACTCCTGCCTCTCGTGTCACCATTACTGCCTGAGGAAGCGAAGGTGGTCATTTGGGCTCTCACAGTGAATCTAAAGGAGTGGAGGACCAGATGTGAGGCACTGTCCCCCCAGAGAGGCTGCGCGCCCTGCACTGGTGTGGGTGGGTGCCCCTCCCCAGGCAGGGATTTAAGAGCGGGCAGAGAATAAGGAGGTAGAGAGCAGGATTAGCTTCAGGTTAGTGACAAGACAGGGGGCAACGGCTGGCCACGGGCTCAGTGAACGTGGCTCATGGCGCGGATCCCGAGTCGCTGGGGCAGTCCAACGCCGGGGCCGAGCTAAGCACGCGTACCAGCTTGGCCACCTTGGCCCGCGGGCCTTTGATCTCGTAGCCAGCCACTGTCCCAGGCCGCAGTGCCAGGTCCCCGGTGGGCACAGTGCGCTTTAGGCAGAAGGAGACCTTGTACGGCTCGGCGCACTGGAGCAGGCGGAGTGCGTCCTCATATTTGAAGTTGTCGAAGAACACGCGAGCGCTCAGCAGCTGGTCCCCTGTGGGACAAGGTGGGGGTGGACAGGGCATGAGCACGGACAGGCCTCTCCCAGGCCTGGCTCCGCCCAGTCGGCTGCCAGTCAGGGAGGCCCCGCCCCAAGTCCCGGTCCAGAGCAGGAAGGAGGTGCCAAGACCCGCCCTTAAGAGGGAAGCCCCGCCCCATACCCTTATTGGCCACGCCCACTCAGGCCACGCCCTTTTACTCACCACCTTTCCAATTTTTTTTTTTTTGGAGTGGGGGGCATATGGGATGCTGGGAATCGAACCCGAGTCAGCCACATGCAAGGTGAGCGCCCTACCTGCTATATTATCTCTCCAGCCCCCATCTCTACGTTTCAGATGCTGACTTGGCTTCTTTTACTGAGTGAATAGAGGCGGAAAAAAACTTCCAGAAGTTTCCACCCAAGGCGGGAGAACTAATAAATTGGAGCCATGCTGGAAGGCAAGTTAAGGGACTTACAACTGTCTTGTATACAGCTGACCCCAATTCTATCCCTGACACCATATATGATTTACTCTGAACACTGCCAGGGAACATTCCTGAGCACAGAACCAGGAATAGCCTCTGAGTACAACTGGGTGTGGTCCCAAGCCCTGACCCCCAAAATAAATTAAAAAAAAAAAAAGAATCCCTGGACACAACTTGTTTGGTTTTGTTTTGAGTCATACTTTGTCTGCTGGTGCCTGTGTTCTATCACCAGCACCACGTGGTCCCCCAAGCACAACTGGGAGCAACTCTAACACACAATCCTGGAAGAAGACCCCACAGCTTGAAAATGGCCCCCCCAACAAAACATACTGTTGCTCTGGTTTCCTGGGGCTGGAACAATAGTATAGTGGGTAGGGTATTTGCCTTGCATGTGGTAGACCGGGGTTTGATCCTGGCATCCCATATGGTCCCCCAAGCACCGCTGAGATTAATTCCAGAGTGCAGAGCCAGGAGTAACCTCTGAACATCACCAGGTGTGGCTCAAAAATAATGATGATGATGATGATGACGAAGGAGGAGGAGGAGGAGGTGCTGCTTCCTGGGGCTGGAGCGATGGTACAACAGATTGGCGCCTGCCTTGCATGAGTTTTACCCAGCTTTGATCCTTGGCATCCCATATGGTCCCCCAAGCCCCACCAGGAGTAATTCCTGAGTGCAGAGCCAGGAGTAACTAACTCCTGAGCGCCGCTGGGCGTGGCCCCCAAACCACAAAAACTAAGGAAATAATAGCTTCCCTCCTGGTACCTATAGCCCATGTTGTTTTCTAAGTTTCTATGTATTTTACCTTCTATTGTTCTGTAGTGCCTTGGATTGAACCCCGGTTATTATAAGGAAACTGCTATAAGACTGAGCTACATCCCCAAGACTTAGATATTCCCCTTTCCATTGCAAAATATGCAGGTTCCATAGTGTATAATGTCTGTTTTGTCCACTGCTCAAGCCCAAGTATCTTGAATAACGTCTGGAAGTCCAAGACGCTTAATAGGTGTTGCATTAATAAATCACATCAGTCTCGGCCCACTCCCCACCTCTCCATGTTAACTCCGTCTGACAAAAATAGCATTTACATTTACTATATGTCTCAGCTATATGTCTGTTTTTCAAATACTAGCTCATTTTAATCCACATAATAAGACTGTTGAGCTAAATACTAACGTTATTCCCATTTCGGAGATGAGAAAACCGGGGCACAGAACCATCTTAAGCACAGACTTAGGATTCTAACCGTGACAATGAACCTCTAGAGCCTGTTCTGAGCAAGCACAGACTCCTCCAGTCCTGCAGCCTAGCCTCCCAGTGGTTGCCCCGCGCCCCGCAGCCTCGCCCACCTTCCTGCAGACTGAGGCTCCTGGCCGCGGGCGAGTCCTCGCGCAGTTCGCGGACGAAGATTCCCTCCTTGCCGCCGCCCGCTACGTTGATGCCGCTGACCCCGGTGTGCGCCTCCGTCTCTACGATGATCTCCACCAACTCCGTCCGCCTCAGCTCCTGCCGAGAGAGGCAAGGGTTCGCCTGGTGGTGTTCGAGCAGAACCTCGCTCCAGGTCACCATCGCGCTTAAAAGCAGTTCTTAAACGGGTCCATTGGGCATCTGCCCCTGGGCCCACGCACTCGGGCATCTCCCTTCTGAGCACGTGGTTCAACGGTTCAGCGGGACCCGGAGGCCTTCGCGGCGGAGGTACGGAGGTGGGCGGGCTGTAGTAGAGGGCCGGGGTGGCGAGACCCTGATTTTGGATGAAAGGTGGGATGGATAATAAGGCCGGACCATGCCGCCAGGGGGTAAGGCCCTTGTGTAAGGGGCGGCGCCTTGCTGTCGAGGGCGGGGCCTGATGAAGGGGGCGGGGCCTAATTGCTGGGCCTAGATAATGTGCAATCAGGGGCGGGGATGGAATATCGGGGGCGTGGACTGTCGTTAGGGGCGGGGCCTACTGCTAGGGGCAGGACTGTCGGCAGGGGCGGGGTCGTTTATCAGGGGGAGGGGCTGTAGTTATTAGGAGGAGAGGCCGTGCTGTGCTATAGGGGGGCGGGGCAGGGCTAACAGGGGCGGATCACGTGGGGGGCGGGGGTAAGCAGCTTTGCCTGAATCTGAGAACCCTCAGGTTTCGAGCGCACAGGCCGTAAACAAGGGGGACAGATCAGGTATAAAAGGCTGCCAAGGCTCCACAAGTGTGGCCTCCAAGGAGAACCACAATTAAAATGAGCGAGCCCCAGGACTGGTAAGATAGGACAGGGGACAGAGCGTTTGCCTTGCATGCGCCCACCCCGGGTTCGATCCCCAGCATCCCATAGAGTTCTCCATCACCTCCAGGAGTGATCCCTGAGCGCAGAGCCAGGAATAAAACCTTGAGCACCGCTGGGTGTGGCCACAAAAAAAAAAATAAGCGAGCCCCACAACCAAGTGCGTGCGTCAAGACGTGCCTCCAACAGAGGGAAAGCAGTAGGAGGGAAGAGAAGGGGGCGGGATCCCATAGCCTAAGGGCGGGGTTTGTGGTCTTGAGCGATAGTCTTGATCACAGCCTAGAGAAGCTAGATCTCTGGCGCACCGCGTATCTGGCACCTCGATCACCACCAGGGGCCACTGCTGAGCACAGAACCAAGCCCCCAAAATAAAAACAAAACAAAACAAAACAAAAAAACCCTAAAATCCAAGGATGGTACAGCCGGGAAATTGCCTTGCACACACCAAACCCAGATTTGATCCCTGGAACCGCAGAGGGTCCCCTGACCCATACTAGGAATGATCAACTGAGCACAGCCAAGCGTGGACCCTCCCTGAAAAGAAGGGCAGAATAGAGGTGTGGGAGGGGATCTTACAAAAAGCCACAGGATGCATGCAGGAAGGAATTTCTGGGAAAGGATTGGAGGGGTAGGAGTGCAATAGCCTGAATGCCTGCAAGACTGTGCTCTTTTGTGAACTTGACCCCAAGGCCTGCATAACTTCCACGGCAAGGGAATTCAGTGTAAGGGGTGCGTGGGGAAGGAGAAGTGGTATTCCTGGTATTTACTGTAATGGGACTGACTGGCTCTTGTCCTGCTGCACACTGTGTGAATCCCTCCCCCCAACCTCTGGGAGCCCCCTCTGCCGGAGGGCAGAACTGACTCCCACCTTCTGAGAATGTTGGGTCACAGGGGCTGGAGCAATAGTACAATGGGGAGGGCATTATTCTTGCATGTGGCCAACCCAGTTTCAATCCCAAACACCCCAAAGGGTCCCCCAAGCCCTGCCAAGAGTGATCCTTGAGCACAGAGTCAGGAGTAAGCCCTGAGTACCACCCAGTGTGGCCCCAAAACACACAAAAAAATTTGGGTCACTGAGGTGGACCGGAAGTGCTCGTGAACCAGGAGTTTCTGCTTGTGATCTGAGCTCAAAGTGCCAGGACAGGGAGTGGACACTGTCCCGGGTAGGGTATGGATACGACAAAGACTAGAGTGTTGCCCAGGGCTCAGAGTGGGTCTGGGCATGACAGCCCTGGGTGGTGATGCCAATGAACAGAGTGTGGCAGGAGGGGCGAGAAGGGCCAGCAGTGGCACCCCACTCCCCTTGAGCCCCAGGCTGAGCACTTTCTGAGCAACATTGTGTTTCATAACAGGCCCAGAGGACAATAGTGAGGTCCAAAGAAGTAAAGTAACTTGGGTCAGAAAGATAGTATCAGGGGGCTGGAGCAATAGCACAGAGGGTAGGGCGTTTGCCTTCCAGATGACCGGGTTCTAATCCCAGCATCCCATATGGTCCCCTGAGCACTGCCAGGAATAATTCCTGAGTGCAGAGCCAGGAATAACCCCTGTGCATCGCCGGGGTTAAGCAAAAAAAAAAAAATAGTATTGTGCATAGTCCCCATCACCCTGCATGATCCCCTGCCAGGAGCAATTCCTAAACACAGAACTAGGAGAAAACCCTGAGCACTGTTAGATGTGGCCTAAAAATCAAAACAAGAAAAAAAGGAGAAGTGGGGGCTGGAGCAATAGCACAGCGGGTAGGGCGTTTGCCTTGCACGTGGCCGACCCAGGTTCGAATCCCAGCATCCCATATGGTCCCCTGAGCATCGCCAGGAGTAATTCCTGAGTGCAGAGCCAGGAGTAACCCCTGTGCATCGCCGGGTGTGACCCAAAAAGCAAAAAAAAAAAAAAAAAGAAAAAAAGGAGAAGTGGCTTGTTCAAGGCCTCACAATAAAGTGAACTGGATGGGACTCACCCTTGATTGTAGATGCCAGAACCCAAAATTCACCTAGCCAGTACCCTCCACAGCCCTGGCATCTCACACCCTCCCACGGCCCTCAGCCTCTCTGGCTCCTGTACAAGCAGATCCACTCTAGACTTGGCATGTGGCAGACAAGGCCCAGGCTGGTGCTTGTCTACAGGAGCACCTGTGGCAAAGAGTCTAGAAGGTTCCTAGATAGCCAGGAAGTGTCGGTGGCTTCCATGTAGGTGCTCAGCATCTGGGGAACAGCAAGGTAGGACATATTGCCCCATTCCATTGATGGGGAAAATGAAGGTACCTACCAAGGACTGTGCAGCTAAAAAGGTAGGGCTCAGGGTAGGAGGGGAGCAATAGCACATCAAGTAGGGCGTTTGCCTTGCATGCAGCCAATCTGGGTTCAATCCCTAGCATCTCATATGTCCCCTAAACTCAGCAGGACTAATTCCTGAGTGCAGTCAGGAGTAGCCCCTGACCACTGCTGAGTGTGGCCCCCCTGAAAAAAAAAAAGGTAGGGCTGGGGCACTGCTGGATTGTTCTGCATGCAACCAGCAGGACCTGATGTCCAGCTCCCCATATAGTTCTTGGAGCACCACCAGAGTTATCCCTGAGTACAAAGCCAGTAGTAAGCCCTGAGCACTACCAGGTGTGGCCCCCAAACAAATAAAAGATAAAGTGGCAACTTTGATTTGGGTTTTTGTTTGTTTGCTTGTTTTTTTTCTTTTTGGGTCACACCTGGCGATGCACAGGGGTTATTCCTGGCTCTGAACTCAGGAATTATCCCCTGGCGGTGCTCAGGGGACCATATGAAATGCTGGGAATTGAACCCGGGTCGGCCGCGTGCAAGGCAAATACCCTACCCGCTGTGCTATTTCTCGAGCCCCAAAAGTGGCAACTTTGAAATGTGAATTCATGGGTCCAAAATTCACCTTCTTAAAGATTTTGTTTTGGGGGGTTGGAGAGATAGTACAGTGGGTAGGGCACTTACTTGCACAAAGCCAACCTGGATTTGTTGTTGTTGTTGTTGTTGTTGCTTTTTGGGTCACACCCGGCGATGCACAGGGGTTATTCCTGGCTCTGCACTCAGGAATTACTCCTGGCGGTGCTCAGGGGACCATATGGGATGCTGGGAATCGAACCCGGTCAGCCGTGCAAAACAAACGCCCTACCTGCTGTGCTATCGGCTTCAGCCCCACCAACCTGGATTTGATCCCCAAACCCTATATGGTCCCTTAATCAGTGCCAGGAGTAATCCCTGAATACAGAACCAAGAGTAAATCTTTAGCATAGCAGGGTGTGGTTCCAAAAAAACAAAATAAAAACAAGGCAAGTGCTTTTCTCTGTGTAATCTCTCCAGTCCACTTGTCTTTTAATCTCTATTTTTTGTTTCTGTATTTGGGCCACACCCAGCAGTGCTCAGGGATCATTCTTGGCCTGGTGCTGGGAAATCACTCCTGGAGGTACTCAGAGGACCATAAGGAGTGCCAGGGATTGAACTGGGGTTGGCCATGTGTAAGACAAAGTGCCTTAAACCCTGTACAATCTCTTCTGCCCCCTTAACTCTTTTTGTTTGTTTGCTTGTATTTTGGTGTGGGGGCCACACCCTGCAGTGCTGACCGTTTTACTCTGGCTCTGTTTGTTTTTTGTTTTTTCTGGGTCACACCCAGCGATGCACAAGGTTACTCCTGGCTTTGCACTCAGGAATTACTCCTGGCAGTGCTCGGGGGACCATATGAGATGCTGGGAATCGAACCTGGGTCGGCCGAGTGCAAGGCAAACACCCTATGAACGGTGCTATCGTTCCAGCCCCTTTACCCTGGCTCTGTACTCAGGGATCTTTCCTGGGGAGGGGGTATTCTGGGGACCATATGGGATGCCGGAGATCGAACCTAGGTTGGCTGCTTAGAAGGCAAATGCCCTCCCTGCTGTACTCTGACTCTGGGCCCCCTTTTCTCTTTATTTATATAACCCCATTATGCTTCATAGGACTTAACTGCTTTGCCTTTGTACCACTGTCATCCTGTTGTTCATCGATTTGCTCGAGCGGGCACCAGTAACGTCTCCATTGTGAGACTTGTCACTGTTTTGGGCATACCAAATACGCCACGGGGAGCTTGCCAGGCTCTGCTGTGTCTTTGTACCAGGCAAGGTTTATGTTAAAGAATAAGCATGGGGCCTGAGCAATAGTACAGTGGGGAGGGCACCTGCCTTGAGGGTTCGATCCCATTCCCCAGGCATCCCAGATGGTCCCCTGGGCACTTCCAGGAGTGATTCCTAAGCACAGATCCAGGAATGAGCACCAAGCATTGCTAAACACAACAAAGCATAAAGAATCTTCAGGGGTGGGAGTGCTGGGGAGACAGTCCAGGGGATAAGGCACTCCTCTCGGTAGCGTTACCCCAGTTCAATTCCCAGCAGCACTTGTTCTCTCAAGCCCTGCCAGGAGTGACTCCCCCAAGCTCAGAGCCAAGGGAAGCCCCAGATCAGTGCAAGGTGAGCCCCCCCCAAAAAAAACTAAATAAATAGGGTGATGGTTGCCATAGATCAAACCCAGGATCTCATGCAAAGCATGTACTTAGTTCTTTTTTTTTTCATGGGGAGGGGTGGTGTTAGGGCCACACCTGACAGTGCTCAGGGCTCTGCACTCAGGAAATTATTCCCAGTAGGGCTCGGGGGACCATGTGTGGTGCCAGAGATACAACCCGGGCCAACTACGTGTAAGGTAAATGCCCTACATGCTATACTATGGGTCTGCCCTGCTTAATTCTTTTGTTGTTGTTGGGCAACACCCAGCAGTGCTCAGGGCTTACCTCTGGCTCTGGCATCGGGGGTCACTCCATCAGGGCTCAGGGGACTATATGGGCTGACAAGGGTCAAACCCAAGTTGATCACAAGCAAGGCAAATGCCCTACTTGCTACACTGTATCTCCAGCTCACATACTTAATTCTTTTCCACAGACAAAATTTAATATTAAATTTGCTTTTGTTGGGGCTGGAGCGATAGTACAGCGGGCACCGCCAGGAGTAATTCCTGAGTGCAGAGCCAGGAGTAACCCCTGAGCATCATCAGGTATGACCCCAAAGGCCAAAAATAAATGCATAAATAAAATAAAATAAATTTGCTTTTGTTTGGATGTCACTTCTGGCGATCACAGGGGACCATGTAGTACTGGGGGTCAAACCTGGGGCCTCCTGTATGCACCGCATGAGCTCAGCCCATAGATTTCAACACTAAGTTTCTATTTTTCATAGTGATCCCATAAAACAGGCTCAGTTCCTCCTGCAGGGAGCTCACCCTAGTGGTTCCCAAAACCACTGGGTGCAACCCCCCACATCAACGACTATGACAACAGCAAGCGGCCCTCTCACTACTTCTATTTCACCGAGGGTGGGCTGAGGCAGAGACACCCGGAAGTCTCTCCTTGTCCTGGTCCCCGAGAGTGCCCCTTGCAGCCCATGTTGGATGCTCACCTCCGCGCTTCGACTCCTGGCCTCCATGACGTCTCTGGCAGTGCCCTGGACCCTCCAGTCCTGCTTCCGCTCCCCCTTCTGCTGCAGAACCCACTTCAGTTCTGCATGGAGCAGCTGCCGCTGATCCTGCGGGGGAGATAAGGAGGGATCTGAGCCACGACAGGAGGGGAGGAGGCCGGGCTTGGCCCTTCGGGTGGGTATAAGAAGGGGAGAGGGTTGGCAGGTTTGCTCTCCAGCATCCCATATGGTCCCCCGAGCACCCCCAGGAATGATTCCTGAGTGCAGAACTAGGTGTAATATCTGACAATCGCCAGGTGTGACCCCCCAACAAAACAAAATAAAACAAAACGGGGAGACCCTGCTGTCTTCTCACCGCTGCCTGGGTACAAGCACCCCCTTCTGCCCGGAGTGCTGCACTGTCTTCTATGGGGTACTCGTCCTTCCTCTGGGGTCTTGCTGCTGCCTGCCAGAAAGAAACCAGGGCATGGGCAATGAAGCTCAGGAGAGGGAGGAGGGGGCAGGAAAGGATGTGTCCACGGCCAGTGCTCACCTTGGGGTCTCCTCCAGTGCCGTGGGCCTCCTGAGTGCGGGGCTCTAAGAAGAAGCACAAGAACATTATCACCAGTTGTCCCCTCAGTTACTCTGAGTACCTTGTCTGTCCCAGATCAATCCTTCTCCCCAGAGTCCAGGTGCACAGCAGGGAAGGTGATTGCCTAAACGTGGTTGACCCAGGTTCAATCCCTGGTGTCCCATAGGTGGTGTCCACTGAGCACCACAAGGAGTGATCCCTGACACAGAGTCAGGAGTAATCCCCGAGCATTGCTGGATGTGATCCCAAAACCAAAAAGAAAAGAAAACAGAGTGCAAGCAGGGAGACTGTGGCTCAGAGACCTTTTTTTTCTGCAGAACACCCATCCCTGAGGACCCCCCTTTATTTCAATCACTATAGAAATCACGGGCAGGAGGGATAGCACAGCGGGTAAGGCATTTGCCTTGCATGTGGCCGACCTGGGTTCGATTCCTCTGCACCTCTCGGAGAAGGGCAAGCTACCGAGAGTATCTCGCCGGCATGGCAGAGCCTGGCAAGCTACCCGTGGCATATTCGATATACCAAAAACAGTAACAACAAATCTCAAAATGGAAACGTTACTGGTGCCCGCTTGAGCAAATCAATGAGCAACGGGATGACAGTGACAGTGATACAGTGATAGAAATTGCATTCACGGCTAGAGAGATAGGTCAGTGGGCTGCTGCTTGCCCTGCACACAGCTGACCCAGGTTTGATCCCTGGCACCACAGAAGGTCCCCAGAGCCATAGCAAAAGTAATCCTTGAGCAGAGTCAAATGGAAGACCTGTACAGTTTGGGGTGTGGCCACAAACACTATATCCCCTCGCTTCTCTGGACCTCAGTTTCCTTACCTGTGGGAGAGGGAGAGAGAGCACCAGCCACAGAACTGCCAGATGGAAGAGCACTGTGAAGTGAGTTATGGATGTGAAACGTGGCTCAGCGATCACTCCTGGTGGGGCTTGTGAAGGTGCGTGATGTCAGGGATGGAGGCCAGGTTGGCCACATGCAAGGCAAGTGACCCCCTAGAGACCCTTCTCAAGCACTTGCTGCTTCATTGTTTCCCCGGGTACCTGATGTTTGGGCTACACCCGGTGGTGCTCAGGGGCTACTCCAAGCTGGGTATTCAAGGGGTCTCTCCTGGCAGTGCTCTGAAAAACCATGCAATGCAGGAGATCAAACCTGGATCTCCAACATGCAAAGCCTGGAGCTAGCCCCCCCACCCCCCACACTCCCGCCAAGCACTTGCTCTTACTCTAAGAACTTCCTGTGGTCATGACCTTGGGTGAAGTGACTCAGACTGTCCTGTAAGGTCAGAGCATCACGGCCCTGATACCAGGGCTGGAAGGAGGCAGGTCACTTACCCTGGACATGATGGTCACTCTGGCTGGGGCTTGAACTTTCTGTTTGTTAGATTTTTTTTTCTTTTTGGGTCACACCCGGTGATACTCAGGGGTTACTCCTGGCTCTGCACTCAGGAATTACTCCTGGCAGTGTTCGGGGGACTATATGGGATGCTGGGAATCGAACCCGGGTCAGCCGCGTGCCCTACCCGCTGTGCTATCACTCCAGACCACCGTTTGTTAGATTTTTGAGGGCCACACCTGGTGGTACTCAGGGCTTACTCCTGACAGGCTGGGGGACTATGTGTGGTGCCGGGGATTGAATCTGCATTGGTTACATGCAGGGTATGGGCCCTACCCACTGTACTATCCTTCCAGTCCTGGGACTTAAACTTGCCAGAAAGTACCAGCCTTAGCTCAGCATCTGGCTAATACTACAGGGGCCTGGGGCAGCAGTTATTCTTTCTTAGTCCCTGGGCTAATATCTTCATTTCCCACCTCTCTGCAGAAACAAGCACCTTGATACAAAACCACTGGGCCTGGAGCAATAGTACAGCAGGGAGCATCTACTTTGCATGCAGTTGACCCAGGTTTGATCCCCACCCCCAGCATCCCTTATGGTCCCCTGAGCACCACCAGGAATAATTCCTGAGTGCAGAGCCAGGAGGAACTCCTGAGCACTGCTAGGTATGTCCCAAAACTTCCTCCAAAAACAAGTACTGCCAGGAGTAATTCCTGAATGCAGAGCCAGGAGTAACTCCTGCGCATTGCTGGGTGTGACCAAAAGAGGAAAGAAAAAAAAAAGAGTAATAAAGCACTGGGCCAGGTCACTCAGTACAGGAAGAAGGTTCAGTACAGCACGTGGGAGCTTGCCTGCCACACAGTCAACCTAGGTGTGCTCCCCAGCACCTGACATGGTCTCCCAATATGACATGGTCAGGAGTGAAATCTGAGCACAGAGCCGGGAGTAAGCCCTTGAGTACAGCTGGGTATGATCCAAATCCCCCAAATTAAAAAAAGACTGGGGGTTCACAAGCATCTCTGGGGAGATGCAGATGAAGCCCGTCTCTCGCCACCACACCCAACTCCCAACTCTGGCCTTGCCCTCCCAGCCCCCACCTGGCATGCCAGCCCGCCCCCACCGCAGGGAAAGGTCAGCCCTCATGGGCACATTCCTGGCACATTCCCGCAGATAATGGCATTCCGCGCCTACCCACCCGGCCAAGCCACACAATGGCCCTTCATACCCCACCACTGGCCAGAAGATCACAGGGACCCCCTTTGCCCCCACGCTGCCCACACCCCGGCTGCCCCCCACAGGGGCCAACAGCAATTCTTTGGCTCTCCTGGGGGATGGGGGTCTGGTCTTTGTTTCTTACTACCCTCCTCTTCCAGCCTCCAGTTACCCCACACAGCAAGGGTCCCAGGCCCCAGAGCCTGCTTCAAACTGGGCCTGTCCTTGCACCCACAGACCTTGCAAGCTATGCTGTTGGTGGTGGCTATTGTCAGGAGGGAAACTGAGGCTCAGAAATGGGAGGTTGTGAGACCCAAATATAGTATAGCAGGTAAGGCTCTTGCCTTGCTGCCAACAGTCCTGGTTTAAATCCTAGACACCCCAAACAGTCCCATGAACCCTGTGTTCAGGGGTGATCCCTAAGTGCAGAGCAAGGAAAGAAGGAAGGGAAGAAAAAGAGAAAGAAAGAAAGAAAGAAAGAAAGAAAGAAAGAAAGAAAGAAAGAAAGAAAGAAAGAAAGAAAGAAAGAAGGAAGGAAGGAAGGAAGGAAGGAAGGAAGGAAGGAAGGAAGGAAGGAAGGAAGGAAGGAAGGAAAGAGGAAGAAAGAAAAGGAAAGGAATGGAAGAAAGAAAGAAAGAGGAGCTGGAGCGATAGCAGAGCGGGTAAGGCCTTGCACGAGGCCAACCCGGGTTCGAATCCCAGCATCCCATATGGTCCCCTGAGCACTGCCAGGGGCAATTCCTGAGCGCAGAGCCAGGAGTAATCACTGTGCATCACCAGGTGTGACCCAAAAAGCAAAAAAAAAAAAAAAAGGAGAAAAAGAAAGAGGGAGGAAGGAGGTGGCACTTCCCACGGGCTTTGCTGGCTATTTTATGAGGGAGGGTCCATAGGCCAACAGCTGAAGTCCCAGCTGGGGGGGCAGGGACACTAAGATGTCTGTGTAATGGGCCTCTTTTGGTGCTGGTGGGGATTGGTTTGGGCTGTCCAAAGTGTGTTCAGGGGATACTCCTTTCTTAGTGCTCTGGTCCAGGAGTCGCTCCTGGCCATGCTGGGGGCCCGTGCAGTGATGGGATGAAACTGGGACTCACAGGCACTTACAGATGGGAAAAGGTGGCACCCCCTTTTAGGAATGAGCAGTGCAGGGACAGGATGTGAACCCCCATCCAAGAGGCCAGACCTGAGTGCAGGACACGACCTTCTGATGCGGGCTTGTGTGGGGGTGTCTGGGGCTTACAGGAGGTGGGGTGCTGGAATGGAGGGTCCCCTGGGCCCCAAGCTCCAGGCTCCAGGCTCCAGGCTGGGGCAGTCAGGGTCACACCCAGAGGCTGGCCTGGGAAGCTCGGCAGAGTGAGGGGCAAGAGAGTGCCCCCCCATGCCCGCCTGGGCCCCAGGCCAGCCCAGGTTATATTTAGCCCAGTGTGCCCTTCCGGAGCCTCAGACCAGCTCCTGGCTGGGGCGGGGGCAGCCCCGGAAGGAAGCTCACCCCAGCCCGGGCACTCTCTGTACCCAACTCTGCCCATCCCACTGCCAGGGCAAGGAGGGATCTCACGAGGTGTCCTGTGAAGCAGGATGCCCACCGTCCCCGAGCTTCTAGAATGTTCCACATTGCCTCATTTCTTGATCATGTGTGTCCATGGATCCCCC
The DNA here is from genome assembly GCF_027595985.1 of Sorex araneus. Taxonomy (NCBI): domain Eukaryota; kingdom Metazoa; phylum Chordata; class Mammalia; order Eulipotyphla; family Soricidae; genus Sorex; species Sorex araneus. Next base: position 44,624,172 of record NC_073309.1, read on the forward strand.
TACTCTTCCTCCAAGGTGCCTTCCCCTCGGGAGTCTCCTGACTCCCAACTCGGGGTGTGTGATTCTCTTCTCCTTTGTGGCTGCCTCCCTACCTCCCCTGGCTCCCGAATGAAACTATTTCCTTCACACATGCACAGTCCTCCAAGCTCCTCTCTGGGGGTGGTCCGCTTAGATGCCCATTAGATCGCACCCTCACCCTTCAGAGTGGCTGGGGCAGGGGCTGCCCGCGGGCTTCTAGGCCTCCTCTGCTGGGCCTGGCCGTGCTCCTGGGCATGCACCTTCTTCCCCCAGGGGCAGCTCCCAACCTTGGAAGTCCCCCCGCCCCCCTGCATCGCCTCCTCTTTCCCCACACCAGTGACATGGAGCCCGGTAGCAGGGGAGAGGGCAGGGGGTTGCCTGACCCACCCTGGACCCTGAGCTCTCCCAGGCATGTGGCTGGGCACAGTGGGGAGGAATAAGTGCTGGCACCGTGACCTTTGCCACCTCCTTCCTCTCTTCCCCAGCTCAGCGCTTGGGCACTGGTTTTATTTCTTAGATACTCAGTGTCTCCATCTGTATAATGGAGCCAGTCCAAGCAGCTTCAAGCATTTGTGAATTTTTTTTTTTTTCATTTCAGGGCCATACCCGGCAGTGCTCAGAGTTGACTCCTGGCTCTGCACACAGGAATTACTCCTGGTAGTGCTCGAAGGACCATATGGGATGCCAGGGGTCAAACCTGTGTCAGCCGCGTGTAAGGCAAATGCCCTACCTGCTACGCTATCACTTCAGCTGCCTGCATTTGTGAGATCGTAAAGGACAGACTCAGAGACTAGGCCCAGGGAATGGTTAGTGTTGGAGTTGTGCCAACTTACCTCTACAGTCGTGGGGGCTTATAAACCAATCTTTGCTCCCCAGAGACCCCCACTTTCTCCCCTAGCCAAAGAGAGATTTTTGGGTGAAGGACAAAATGTGGTTCAGGGGCAGGGCCCTCCCTCCCATCCATACGGGATGAAATGGGGGGCCCTAATGGGGAACCCCCATAGTACAGCCCCACCCCGCACTCCTGTCCCAACTTGTTAGAAGTAGCCAGTTATTTTGGGTAGGAGGGGCTCTACCTAAAAGTATTCAAGGGTTATTCCTAGCAGGGCTCAGGGGACTATATGGGATGCCGGGGATCAAACCCAGGTCATCCTCATGAAAAATAAAAGTCCAGTCCACTGCGCTATCGCTCCAGCCCCAGAAGCAGCAACTTTTTCCCTCTTAGCCCTAGGCGGTGGCCTTTATCAGCCCATTTCAGAGATGGGTAAGCAGAGGTCAAGAGTGAAAAGGGTCTTAGTCCAGGCCACACAGCCATCAGGAGGCAAGCACTGGCCTTGAACCCAGGCACTGGCTCCAAAGTCTGTGCCAGTAACTCCTCTATCCTGCTTTCTCCTGGGCCCTCGGGGCACCCCCAGGGCACCGTGCACCCCCAGGACCAAGGTCTGCCTCCCCAAGCTGCTCGGTCTAGCCAGGCAGGGAACTCCTCCTCTTCTCTTACCTCTGAGCCTCCAGACACCGGCGGGAGCTCCCGGTCTCTCTGCTTGGCTCAGCCCGGGGCTTGTGGGGAAAAGGAATGTTGGGGCGGGGGAGACCCCAGCCATTGGCTGCCGGGGCATGACATCACCAGGGGGTGGGTGTCAGGGGAAACAAACATCCCCTCTCGCAGCGGAATCCTGTGACGGGGGCTGGACAGTCGTCACCCGCCAGGCCACAGGCATCTCCAGGGGGTGGGCGGGCAATGCAGTTGCCCGGCTGGGCCCTGGGTGCAGAGAACCAGCTCCTGTCCTCTACACACACACACACACCCATCCTGTGAATCCAGGTTCAAATCCCAGTATAGATATTTTGGAGCAAGTCCCAGCACCTTTGCGGGAGGCAGAGGGTGGGGGGAGGAGGCGGCCGGTAGCTCATCTGGAAATAGCGAACATGAGAGATGTTCGAGGATCCTACAGGCCTTTCCAAGTGTCTGGCACAAAGTCGGCGCCCTTTTGCATTTTTGTTTGGTTCCTGTTGGGTTTCAGGGCCACACCTGGTGGTGCTTAGGGCTTACACCTCTGCTCTCAGAGATCACTCCTGACAGGTTCGGGGGACTCTTTGGGGTGCCAGGATTCGAACCCGGGTTGGCTGTGTGCCAGGCAGGCAAGTTGCTTTATTCACTGGACTATGGCTCTGGCCCCAATTTGTATTTTTCGTCACACAAACCGAGCGACCCAGAAGAGACCTCCCAGGAGAAAGAGGGGACCCTGCTGAGCTCCGCTTCTATATTGAATGAATTGCCACGTGGGAGGGGCACCTATCATGTGCTGGCCCGGATGCCCCCCATTCTACTCCCAAGCCCAGGTGTGAGATGAGGTCAGATGTCAGGAACGCCAGGCGCCAGGCACTGAGTATGACTCCCAGCACCCCAGGGTCCTCCAAGCACCTCTGGGCATAGCCCCGGTGGCCCCCAGAGCCACAGAGTCTGAGCATCGAACCCTCAGTGATGGTGTCTAGGAGTGGTCCCAGACCCCCAGCAGCCCTGCTTGTAGGGCCCTAGGAAAAAATTGGACAGCTGAAGGTTCAGTTTTGTTTGTTTTCGTTTCCCCACCAATATTCAGGGCTTACTCCTGGCTCTGCACTCAGGAGCCACTCCTGGTGGTCTTGGGGAACCAGGATGCCGGGGATCGATCCCTGTGTGCATACAAGGCAAGCACCTTACCCGCTGCACCATCGCTCCAGCCCCAGCAGCTGAAGATTTTGTCTGTAGAACTGAGCTTACTTGGACGGGGGGGATGGGAGGGGTTCTTGGGACACTGGAGAAGGGACCAGGCTCTTGGGATGGGTGTGGTGTTGGCATACTGCATGAATAATACTGTATTAACATGGTATGATTAACAGCATTGCAAATCCTGGGACCTCAATAAAAATTTATGGGTTTATTTTGGGGGGCCACACCCAGAAGTGCTCAGGAATTACTCCTGGCTCTGTACTCAGGAATCACTTCTGGTGGGTTCAGTGGATCATGTGGGATGCTGGGGATTGAACCCGGGTCAACTATGGCCAAGGCAAGCACCCTACCACTATATTATCGCTCCAGCCAAAAAAAAATTTTTGATAAAAAATTGGGCTGGAGTGATAGCACAGCGGGTAGGGCGTTTGCCTTGCACGTGGCCAACCCGAGTTCAATTCCCAGCAACCCATATGGTCCCCCGAACACCTCCAGGAGTAATTCCTGAGTGCATGAGCCAGAAGTAACCCCTGTGCATCGCCAGGTGTGACCCAAAAAGCCAAAACATAATAATAATAAAAATAGTAAAAAAAATTACAAAACAGGGGCCGGAGCGATAGCACAGCGGGTAGGGCGTTTGCCTTGCACGCGGCCGACCCGGGTTCGATTCCCGGCATCCCATATGGTCCCCCAAGCACGGCCAGGAGTAATTCCTGAGTGCAAAGCCAGGAGTAACCCCTGAGCATCGCTGGGTGTGACCAAAAAAAAGCAAAAAAAAAAAAATAATAAAAATTAAAAAAAATTACAAAACAAACAAAAGGTAACGCTTTTTTTTTTTTTTTTGCAGGAGATGGGAGTTTGGGCCACACCTGGCGGGGTTCAGGAGACTATGCAGTGCGGGATTGAACCCAGGTCAGCCACGTGTAAGGCAAACACTTTCCCTGTTGCACTATCTCTGTGGCCCAATTACCTCACTCAGTTGTTTCCCAATTTGGGGGTCCTCCCGCCAGAGACCCCAAAAGCAGCCTTCCACCACCTTCATTCAATAGACCAGACTTAGAGGGAGCAAATAGCATCAAGTTGGTCAAGACGTGAGATGGTAGCTCTGGGATTTATTTTTGTCTCTTTCTGAAGGGGGCGTGGGCTCCCCAGCAGTGCTCAGGGGAGCCAGGGACAGTCAGCTCGTTGCCCACTCAGCTCGGTGGCCCGGTTATTCATAGCCACTCGATCACCGCCATGTTTGGGGCCAGCAGGGTCAGACCTAGTGGGGTCAGAGGTAGGTGCCAGGGATGGAATTTGGAACTTTGTGTATGCAGGGCGTGTGCCTGTCACCCCCAAGCACATGGTCCTACTTCCTAGCCTAGAACCAACCACGTCTGCCAACACCCAACCACCAGGCCACACCCTGCCCCTCGGGTCCCCAGCCCCCAGCTTGCCCTGACTCACCAGATCCTGGGGGCCAGCACGGAAAGCACAGGTACCCCCGCATGTCCCTCACACCCACCCAGCTGCTGCCTTGGAGGTTCCGGGGGGCTCTCTGAGCCCAGGTCTGGGGCGGGGACTGGGCTGAGGCCAGGGATTATCCCCCAAGCACTGTCAGCAGCTCCTGCCCCACTGTCCCGCCAGGCCCGCCTCCAGAGCTGTCACTTCACACAACCTCAGTGCCCCTCCCCCGCCCCCAGGGCTTCAGTTCTGAACCCCAGGGCACAGGGGACCAGGAAAGGCTTGGCAGGGTCCCAGAACACTAGGGGCCTCCCAGCTTCTCTCCAAAATGCCCCCTTCCCACTCTTAGCTGCCACCACGGGGCTGGCAGGAATGTGCTGAGATGAGAAAATGCCTCTGTGCTGGCAGTCACTGAGGGTTGGGCTGCGTGTGAGGCAGTCTCTGCTACAACCTGTTTCCCTGGGGGGGCGCTGGGGGGGGCGCGGATGAATCTGGGTGAAAGGATTTCTTGAAGAGACCCTCACCCTATTGCAATCTCTCTGTCTCTGTCTATCTCTGTCTCTTTCTGCGTGTCTCTGTCTCTGTCTCTCTCCTTCTCCATAGATACATTCAAACAGTCACCTGATCATTGATTCATTCAACATTCATCAAGGCCAGGATGATAACTTCAGGGCTGGAGCAAATGTTTTGCATGTGGGAGCTCTGGGTTCCATCCTCAGCACTGCACAGTTCCCCAAACACTAAACCATATGTCACCTGAAAACCAAAACCCAAGAGTCCCTAAGGGCCAGAAAGATAGCACAATGGGTAGGGTCCTTGCCTCACTCGGTCTCACCTGGCTTCGATCTATAGCACCATATAAGGTTCCCTGAGTGCAGAGCCAGCAGTAAGCCCTGAGCACTGCTGAGTACAGCCCCCAAACAAAAAAAGTTTAAAGAAAAGAAAAAAGAAAGTAAGTAGATGCGCTGGCTGAAGGGACCTCTATGGCCTCACAGATGGGCTGAGCAGGAGGGAGGCCATGTGAGGTGACCTCCAGACAGATGGTCATACAGGGGGCCAGAGTGATAGTACGGCAGGTAGGGTGTTCGCCTTGCACTCAGTCAACCAGGTTCGATCCCTGGCATCCCATATGGTCCCCCGAGCACTGCCAGGAGTGATTTCTGAGTGCAGAACCAGGACTAACCCCTGAGCATCACCGGCTGTGATCCCCGAACAAAAACAAAAAAGGAGGGTCACACAACACCCCATACTAGGTGGTTCTGGGAACACAGTAAGGCTGAGGTGACCCAGGACGGCTTTCCCAAAGGTTACAATTCAACAGGAAGACAGTCCCTCCCCCAGAACCATCCATGTGCTGCTTCAGCACTGTGAAAGGTGGGAGTGCAGTAGTTTTGGGAGATCCCAGGAAAATTGGATGTTTCACCCTAAGAAAGGAGATCAAGGAGGCTTCCTGGAGGAGGGGACATTTTTTTTTTTTAAAGAATCTTTAATTTTGCATGCCTATCAGAACAATGCCCTTATTCTATTTATTTTTATTTATTTAATATATTTTTGGGGGTCACACCCGGCAATGCACAGGGGTCATTCCTGGCTCTGCACTCAGGAATTACCTCTGGCGGTGCTCAGGGGACCATATGGGATGCTGGGAATCGAACCCAGGTCGGCCGCATGCAAGGCAAACGCCCTACCCGCTGTGCTATCGCTCCAGCCCCAGGAGGGGACATTTAAGCTAAGATTTGAATCACTCATAAAAATTAGGCAAGCAGGGAGCTGGAGTAATTGTACAGAGAATAGGACGTTTGCCTTGCACATGGCTGACCCAGGCTCCATCTCCAGCACCCCATATGGTCCCCCAAGCACCACCAGGAGTAATTCCTGAGTGCAGAGTCAGGAGGAACCCCTAAGCACCCCCTGAAAGCCAAAAATAGACAAGCAAAAATTTTTTTAAAAAATAATCATTAGGCAAGCTAAGAGGGAAGAAATTTTTTTTTCTTTTTGGGTCACACCCAACGATGCTCAGGGGTTGCTCCTGGCTCTGCACTCAGGAATCACTCCTGGTGGTGCTCAGGGGACCATATGGGATGCTGGGAATTGAACCTGGGTCGGCCCCATGCAAGGCAAATGCCCTGCCTGCTGTGCTATCGCTCCAGCCTGGGAAAAGTTTTTTACTGTTTGTTGTTTGGGGGATACACATCTGGCAGTGCTTGGGAGTTACTCTAAGCTCAGTGCTCAGGAGCCACTCCTTGTGGTTCTTGTGGGGGGGACCATGTTCTGGGGGGGATCAGAGCAGGTGCTCCAGCCTGCTGGACTCTTAGAAAGGGCAGAGGGACCAGAGAGAGCGCAACACAGAAAGTTTCTTGAAGTTGAGGGCTAGGATGGTGGTCATGTCTCTGGGAGCAAATGCATGCCCGTTCCTTACATCTCTTATTAGTACATTTATTCACCCTCTGCTTGCAGGGTCTCCCTCTGTCTCAACCCCTGGGCCGGGTAGCACAGAGGACACAGCTGCGAGACGCTGACAGTGTCCTCACAGGACTCAGGGTAGAGGGGAGGACAGCATGGGACAGACATGGAAGTAGCGTTGGCAAAATGAGTGGACAGGCTGCCTCTCAGCTAAGTGCTAGATCAGATCAGGCACTCTGGGACTATCAAGAAGGCAGGGAGAACTTCCTGGAGGAAGTGGTGTGTGGTGTTGGCACCTGCAGGATGCAAAGGAGTCAGTGCTGTATTGCGGGTAGTAGATCAAGGAGATGGGGCACAGGCAGAGGGGACTCAGATGCAGGGATGGGAAAGGGTGAGGAGGGGCTGAGGTCCTATCCTGAGGGCTCTGAGTACATACCAGAGGGACAAAGTCAGAGCTGAGCTTTGTGTATTTTCTGTTTGTCCTTGGCTTTGGGGGCCACACCCAGCCGTGCTCCAGGACTACTCCCAGTTTAGTGTGGCCCTCAAGGAACCATGTGGCACTGGACATCAGACCCAGCCTCCCACATGTGAAGTCTGCATTCCAGCTGTCTGAGCTAGTTTCCTGGCCCCTAGAACTGACTTGTTTCTTTTAAAATTTACTTTAAGATGGGGCTGGAGCGATCGTGCAGGAGGGTGGGTGTTTGCCTTGCACGAGGCCAACCCAGGTTAGATCCCTGGCATTTCAAATGGTCCCTCAAGTACCGCTAGGAGTGATTGCTGAGTGCAGAGCCAGATGTAACCCCTGAGCATCACCGGGTGTGGCCCCCCAAAACAAATAATAATAATAATAATAAGTCCTGAATGCAGAACCAGGAGTAATCTCTGAGCATCCTTGGGTGTGGCCCAAATAACATAAATAAGTTTTTAAAATTTACTTAAAGGGACTGGAGCAATAGTGCAGCGGGCAGGGTGCTTCCCTGGCATACCACTGACCTGGGTTTGATCCCAGGCATTCCCTAGGGTCTCCCGATCCTGCTGGGAATGATCTCTGAGCACAGAGCCAGGAGTTAGCCCTGAGTATCACCGATGGTGGCCCCCAAACCAAAAATAAATAAATAAAAATAAAATAAAATGTACTTAAATAATTTTTGGGGGGCGTGCACACCTGGTGGTGCTCGGGAGCTCTTCCTGTCTTGGTGGAATTTGGGGGCTCATGTGGTGCCAGGGAGAAATCAGGAGCCACATGTATTCCAGCCTGTGGTGGTGTCACGCCGGCACTGGCTAGCGCTGGGGAGAAGAGTCCCCCCTCTGCTCACCGTCAGACAGACCGGGACATGCTGTCCCCATGGCCAGCTCTGAGAGCAGGAAGCCAGGTCGCTCACGCACAGCCATCTCCTGCCTGGCAGCCCCCAGGCCATTACTACGCTGACGGAACACATTAGCTGTGGGTTCAGACGCTGCCTGGTGTGGATTCTGGAAGCTTCTTTCACCAGTTTCCTGTGACGAGGAATGGTCTCTCTTTGAACTTTGTCTCTATGAAACTGTTCTCATATTCTCTCTCTCTCTCTCTCTCTCTCTCTCTCTCTCTCTCTCTCTCTCTCTCTCTCTCTCTCTCTCTCTCTCTCTCTCTCTCGCTACCCCCCCTTCTACTCCCCCTCACTCTCCCTCTCTCCCTCTCTCCCGCCCACCCCCACCCCCTGGGTGTGGCAATGGGAAGCTGAGTTAAGGGGGTGGCGGTTCCGGCCAAGGCCACCTCAGTAAACACAGGACATCCTGTGGGCTTGGGGAAGGAGGAGGTGGGAGCTTCTCCAGGGACCAACCTCTCCCAAGGTCCCAGCCCTAGCTGAACAGAAGCCAAGGCCACCTGGTGTCCCCCAGGGAAATGGGGTCCTCCACCCCTCAACTCCAGCAACCCAGAAAAATAGGATCTCTCCACCCCTCACCACCATCAAGTCAGGGAAAGAGGTCCCCTTCCCTCCCTCACCATCAAGTCAGGCTCCCCGACACTCCTGTCCCCTGGATCTGGCCCCGGGGACCCAGTCCCTCCAGGCACCCCACTCTGGTCTCAGCAGTCGCCTCTCCCTTCCAAGGGGATCCCCAGACCTCACTAGGTCTTTCTCATCCCAGCTCATCAGGGTCCCCCGTGTCCCCCTCCCATTTCCAATGGCTGCTTTGTCCCTCCCTGGTCATCAGCTTCCCCTCCTGCCTCACCCCTACAGCAGAAGGCAGCCAGGGGATGGCTGAGGGTGTGCGCCACGGGGGCGCTGCCAACCCCTGCAGCTCCCTTACTGCCCCCCACACCCCTATATCCAGCCAGACCCAGTGCTTGCTTCCAGGGCAGCATGGTGTCCTCGCCTCCTAGACCTTATAGGTTCTCTTCTAGAACCCCCCACTTCCCACCCACCCCCGCCCCTCAAAAGAAAACCACACCCCTAGTCTGCTGGAGGGAGGGGCCCTACTTCAGCTTACAGACCAGAGAAGTGGCTTGACCAGGGGTCACACTGCCAGAGAACAGCCAGGCTGGGGCTGGAGCGACAGTACAGCAGGGAGGGCACTTGCTTTGCATGCGGCCAACTCGGGTTCAAGGCCTAGCACCCAACATGGTCCCCTGAGCCCGCAAGGCTGGGTGTGGCCCCCAAACCGAAGAACAAGCCAAGTGGCCCCTCTGCTCGGCACCCCTCATCACGGACAAAGTAGGCACCCTAAGATTCCCACAGTGCACCCACCTGTGTACCTGGGGCGCTCATCCAATGGGTGGGGCGGGGTCAAGGTTGGAGGAGGAGCTGGGGGCGGGGCGCATGGGGGAGCAAGGTTCAGATCCCAAAGGAGAAAGTGAACTGGGGTGAGGAGAAAATGAATAGATTTAGTTTTTTCTGGGGCTGGAGTGATAGCACAGCGGGTAGGGCGTTTGCCTTGCACGCGGCCGACCCGGGTTCGAATCCCAGCATCCCATATGGTCCCCTGAGCACCACCAGGGGTAATTCCTAAGTCCAGAGCCAGGGGTAATTCCTGAGTCCAGAGCCAGGAGTATCCCCAGGTGTGACCCAAAAGAAAAAAAAATTTAGTTTTTCTACCTTACCCGTTGGGTCCCCCACAGACACCCCAAAAGCTATAAATGCTTGCGGGGGGCGGGGGTCTGGGGGAGACCAGAACAGGCCAAGCTATATCAGGTGCCTGAGGGCAGAAGTGCTGGCAGGACAGGGTGGCTGTGGATGAGGGGAGCTGGCCGCCAGTGACTCCGTGAGGGGGAGACACTGGGCCTCTGTGAAAGGCAGCGCCCAGAGGCAGTGAGGAATGGAGTGGGCCCCGGAATGCGCTGGGGTCGAGCCCGAGGGCGGAGGGCTAGGGCAGAGCCAGGAGGCCTGCTCTGCTCAGACAGACAGACAGGCAGATAGACAGACACAAAGCCAGGAGGCCTGCTCCCTCCCTCTCTCTCTCTCTCTCTCTCTCTCTCTCTCTCTCTCTCTCTCTCTCTCTCACACACACACACACACACACACACACACACACAGAGCCAGGAGGCTTGGACACACACACACTCACACACACACTGAGCCAAGAGGCAGGCTTAGACACACACACATACTCACACACACAGAGCCAGGAGGCAGGCTTGGACACACACACACACTCACACACACACCGGGTCAGGTCCCTAAACACACACACATACAGAGAGTCAGGAGGCAGGCTTGGACAGACACACACACACACACACACACACACACACACGCAGAGCCAGGAGGCAGGCTTGGACACACACTCACAAACACACACACACACACCCTGGGTCAGGTCCCTAAACACACACACACACACACACACACACTCCCGGGTCAGGTCCCTAAACCCGAGGGTCCCAAGGCACTGGGATCCCTCTGCCCAAATTTAATCAGGTCCAATGTCAATGCTCTACTGGGGACCCTCAAGGCAGCCCCTGAAGCCGGGAGCCCTTGAGCAGTACACAACCTAAGCAACTCAGGGCTCTGGGCGGTTCTGGGCGGGGCTCAGGGGCAGGTGGCAGCCTCTGGGCAGAGACATAGCTGCTGGCGTCGGTGGGTATCACGGAGTTTTCCCAGTGTGGCACTGAGAAGTGTGGGAGACAGGCCTTCACCCCCACATTACAGGCCCCCTCTCTGGGAACAGAAAGCAGGGAGCGCAGACCCTCAGACTAGGCACCAGGGGGCACTGTTGCGTTCAGCCTAAACTCCCCCAGGTCTAGGTCCGGGTCCGAGTACTCAGAGGGGGTGGGGGGAGCAAGAACGACCCGAGGTAGGGGGAGCGCGGTGCCTGCAAGCCCCCTACGCATCCCCCCACTACTCGGGGCCAGGTTCCAGCTCTTTCCGGGCCATTTCCCCGGGGCCACCGCGACCACCTCCAGAAATGGGCACGACTTCCTGCCCTCCTCCAGGAAGCCGGCTGGGCACGCCCCTTCCCGCCCGAGGGGCAGGCCCGAAACTGCACCCCTCCCCCCTCCCCGCTCCACCCCGGCTTCGCCCTCCCAGAAACTTCCGGCCCGAGGGGAGGCGCCGGGGCCCGAGCACCGGCGTGTCCCCCGGCCCGTGTGTCCCCTGGAGGGACGCCCGCCGCTCCGTCCTCCCTCGCGGGTCCTCAGCGCCTCGCCTGACCTCGACTCGGGCCCCCCGTGCCCCCCCACGCCCGCGCCTCCACAGCCTCCTGGCAGCTCCCGGGGCCGCGCCCTGCACCCCCTTCCCCCCGGGCGCTGCCCTGCCCCCACGGCCGCCAGGAAGGACGCGGCCGGGTCCCGTGCCAGGCCTCTGAGTGTGCCGCCCCTCCCAGCCCGGCCAGGAATGCGGCTGGACGGCGGGGGCGGCGCAGACACCCCGCGCCCGGCCTATCACACGCGCCGGCCCGCAGGTGGCTCAGCTCGCTGGCGCCTGGCTCGCTGCTGCAGCGAAGGCCGAGCGGCCGCCGTGGTGCCGGGCCGGGAGCCCAAGGAGCCGGGCTCATGTTTGTAAAAACTTGCCCAAGGGGCTGGAGGGGCGGCACTTGCCTTGCTTGCGCATGCAGTAGACCAGGGTTTGAGCCTGCATTCCACAGCGTCCACCAGCACCGCCACGGGTGATCCCTGAACACCACGGGATGTGCTCCCCCAACCTCTCCCCGCAAATAAAAACTTCCTCAAGTCTGATCCGTTCCTTGGAGGGCTCCCCATCCGACTCAAGGGAAACTCACCTTTGCCCTCCACTCTCACTCAGCCCCAAAGACTAGGCCTAGGTTTTAAAACATGTCTCTGTGTATGTAGGGGCGGGTTGGAGTGGGGAGTGGGAGATGCCTGGAGAATGTTCAGCAGGAGGGTGCTTGCCTTGCGGGATTTGATCGCTGGTGTCCCGGAAGGTCCCGAGCACCGCAGGGAGTAATTTCTGAAGACAGAGCAAGGAGCAAACCCCAAGCAGCGCAAAAACAAACAATGTCTCTGGGTGTCCCTGCCCCTCCCTAGGTTTACACAAGGGGCTAATGGAGGCCCCGTAGCAGCCGGTCCTCCAGTCCTCCAGTCTCGGAGGATCAGTGACCAGACCAGGCGGGATTAAGTTTCTGCTGAGAAACCCCCCTCCCCCAGGGAGACTTGCTTCTGCCTCAGTTCCTCACCTTTAAAATGGGAATAAACACGCCCCGCTCCGCCCCCATTCTATGGTTCGAAAGCAAGTCAACACCTCCGGCACAGAGTGCTGGGCTGGGGACACATGCCACGAAAAAGAACACAGATTTTGAGTTTTTCTTTTAATTTCAAAACACTGATTGGGGTCTCCTCGCCCAGTAGGGAAAAGAATATTCCCCGACTCTGACCTTGGCGGTTCAGTCTGGCCCAGGGTCTGGTCATATCACATTCCAGTCCCCAGCCCTGTCATCACACTGAGGGCCAACCCCACACGGTCTCCTCAGCCCTGGACGACAGGCTGGAGGGAGGGAGGATGCCCGGGCCGACCCCATCTGCTCAGAGCCTCCTCTCTGAACTGAAGGTCCCTTCGGAGCATGGCGGGGGGCCGCCCGGCTCAGCTTGGCCACCGGACAACCATCCAGCCGGAGGGGAGGTCAGCGCCCCGGCCCTGGCAGCCGCTCCAGTTCCTGTGTGCTGACCAGCATGTCCATGAGGTAGTCCAGCTCATCCAGCTCCGAAGTTTCCTCCTTGCTGGGGGCCTCCACAGGGCCGGCTTTGAGGCCCTCAGAGGCCGGTGCCCACAGTTCGCTGTCATACATGGAGGTGTCGATATCCTCAAATAGACACTCGAGCCCATTGTCCAGCAGACAGCCGGTGGCTGGGTCCACCAGGTCCAAGTCACCCAGACCAGCAGAGGCTGGCCCCGTCAGGCGGCCCGGCGGGCCCTCATCGGCCAGGGGCTGGGGGGCCTGGCTCAAGCCCTCGATCTGGCTGAGGTCCTCCAAGAGGCTGGCCATGGAGGCCGAGAGGCTGGCATCTGAGCTGGCCAGCAGGCTGTCCACCACACTGGGGACGACGGGCGGGCTGGGCACGAGGGGCAGGGCAGCTGCAGGGGCCATGGATGCCTGGATGCGCCGTAGCGTGTTCACGACCAGCACCAAGTGCCTCAGGTCTGGCTCACTCTGCCGAAGGCTATGGTGCAGTTTGAGCACCGAGAGGTCAAAGAGGGAGCTGGAGGCGGCGGCAGGGGGGTCCTGTGCCGGAGCAGCGTGGCCGGGACCCAGCCACCAGGCGTCTTCCTTCCTCTCCTCCTCCTCCTCCTCCTCCCGCTTACGTTTCAGGCTCTTGCTTAGCATCATCTGCAGAGAGAGACAAGTCATTGGGTCCGTGAAGTTTACACAATTGCAGTCTGGGAGCCCCTGCGAAGTCACCGGACCTCACTGAGTTAAGGAACCTTTAAGAGGTGAATGAGGGGGGCCCATAGCATAGTGGGCAGGGTGCTTGCCTTGCATGTTAGATCCACAGCATCACATTTGGTTCCCTGAGCACTGCCAGAAGTAATTCCTGAGTGCAGAGCCAGGAATAATCCCTGAACATCACCGGGCATGCCCGCCGCACCCCCCCTCAAACACACACAAAGGAAAAAAGAGGTGAATGAAAGGGCCAGAGCCATAGTACAGCAAGGAGAGCGCTGAGCACAGTTGAGTGTGGTCCCACACATTAAAAAGTAAATGATAATCTTACTATATCAGAGAGTTGGTTTGGGGCAATGAATGAGACAATATATAAAAATTACTTACAACTGGGTCTGAGACACAATCATCACTCATTAAGTATTCTTTAAATAATAATTATTAGCATTTATGTTTTCAATGTGCTATATGAAATGTCCAATATCCAACCTTTCTTTGTGTTATTTGTTTTTGGGCCACACCCGGGAGTGCTCAGGGCTAACTCCTGGCTCTTGCTCAGGTTGTGCTTGGGGGACCCTGTGTGGTGCTGGTGATCAAACCGCAGTTGGCTGAGTGCAAAGCAAGCACCTGAACCCCTATACTCTCTCTGGTCCCTAAAATTTTTTTATAACCTAGAAAAGCAGTTGTTTCTCATAGTACAGTCTAAATGCACTAAATGTCTAGCATGCAGCCCACAATACAGGAACAAATACAGACAGGAATTTGACAGCGAGTGTTGGGACGTTGCTAAAAAGTTTCAACTGAGTGATCAGGGAAGGCTTCACTGAGGAGGTGACACCTGAAACTCATGTCAGTCATGGAAGGACCAGCAGGATAGTATTCCCCAAAGAGGAACAAAACCAAACAAGCAAAGGCAAAGAAAGTGGACAAGGCTGGAAAGGTTTATGCTGAAAACAGCCCAGCACGGTGGGGTGCAGACAGAGATAGGGTACTGAGTGGTCTTGGGCCGTGGTTAGAGACCAAGGAAGTGATCTGAAGTGATTGTGAGTGTGGCAGGGGGTCCTTGAAAGGGTCCCAACAGAGAGGAGTGAGACTGGGGGCTTTTCCGGATCCGGGGGTGGCAGGAAGGGCGAGGGGCGAGGCTGGAGCTGGTTCGGGACCCCACTCGGCTACGGCACGCTGGGTCGGAGATAATGGGAACTCAGACAAGGTGGTAGTTGGTGGAGCCGGAAAGATGCTGGATTCCGGATTGACTGTGTGGAAGGCGGAGCGGACTGAACTTGCCGGGAAAGCCTGCTGGGAGGGCTCGCAAGTCAGGGAGAGCGGTCTGAAGACACCACCCCCCTCCCCACCGCCTCCCGGCATTCCTAGGCCGGGGGCGCCCTGGAGTTCTGCACCCCTGGCCCAAACTGCGTTTTCGCACCGGCCACCTTCGGGGGCCCAGCAGGACCTTCGGTGTGACCGCACATAGGATCCCTAACTTGTGTCCCGGGAGCCTTCGGTAAAGGCCCGGGAGTTCTGAACCTCAGGAATTCAACCCTCACCCCCCGACTCCTCCCCCGGCTCCGGGCCGGCGCCCCCTAGCGGCGCCAGGCCGGCTGCCCGCCCCCCCAACCCCCAAGACCGGGGTCGCGACTCCTCGGAACCCTGCCACCCCGTTGACACTACACCCCACAACGCAGGTGCTGGCTGCCGGAGGCCGGGGCCGTCCGGCCCGGGACCCCTAGGGGCTGTGCTGCCCCCTCGGCCTGCGCTCGCTTCCGGAAGGCAGCGGAGGCGGCTCCTCCCGAAGCGGCGGCGGCGGAGGCGGGTGAGTCACGCAGCCGGAGCCAGAGAGCCGGCGCCTCCGCCCCCTTCCCTGACTGCGGCGTGATTCACCCGGCCAGGCTGGGGCGCGCGGCACGGAAAGGCCCGCGCGTATCGATACGGGGCAGCCCCGGCGCGAACCTGCCGGAGTCGGGGATCGAACCTACGCAAGGACCCCGCCGCCGCCGGGCCCCCCTCTCTCCCCGCCGCCGGCCCCTTCCCTTCATTTACATACCCAGCCAGCAGCCTGCCAATCAGAACGAAGAGAGAGCCGACCGCAGCCAATCAGGGAGCGACGGCGGCGGCAGCATCGCTCTCGGGATCCCTCACTAGCCTCGCAGCCGGCGCCTGGGTCGCGAGACGTACTTCTGACTCCGGCGCACGACTCGCAGCGCTGGACTCCCCTTAGTTACCGCCCACTCCGCTGGAGGCCCGCCCTCCACTCTGTGATTGGGCAATGGCAGAGAAGGGCGTAGCCTGGCTGGCCTCTGGAGGCCCGCCCTCCACGAAGTGATTGGTTTCAGGAGGAGAAGGGCGGAGCCCGATGGGGCAGGTCCGAAGGTAGTCAAGGTTCGATTCAGCGCGCATGCCCCGGAGGCTTCCTGCCGGGAGCCGAGAGGAGCTAGGTGTCAGCTTTGCTGGGTGGGGAGAGGCGTTTGCCTCTTGAGGTGCGGGGCCCTCACACCTGTGCCTGGGGAACCCGACATTGACCGGCGTGAGGGGCCGCACCTCGACAGGCAGCACGACACTACATAGGTTTGGGTTCAAATTCTAACCATGCATATTCTGCGTGACCTTGGAAAAAGCCTTGTAACGCAACAAAGTGTGTTACAAGGGGGCATCATCTTGCCCACTTCTTGGAAATCAGAAAACTTTCAATAAGATTGTATCTCTAAGGACCAGAGCAATGTAGTACAGTGGGGAGGGCGCTTGCCTTGCCACGCTGCCGTCCGAGGTTCGATCTCTGACATCCCATATGGTCCTCCGAGCACCGCCAGGAGTGATCCCTGAGTGCGGAGAAAGGACATCAGGAGTAAACCCTGGACATCTCTGGGTGTGGCCCAAAGACCAAAAAAAAAAAAAAAAAAGATTGTATCTCTATTTCCAGATTCAGCAGGTTCAGGGCTGTTGGGCTCAATTGTGGCTAAAAACCAGAGGGGAGTTGTAGGGGGTGTGGGGGTGGGTGGGAGGAGCCTTGAGGAAGCCACTGGATTCCCAATCAGGTCTCCATTCCTTCAGTCGCTTTGGCAAGGGCCTTAATCCTCATTCCCTATTCTTTAAAGAAGGAAAATAGAGTCTGGCTCATTGGATTGTTTGGAGAATTAAGTAGAAAATTTCTTTCAATCCTTTTGCGGTGTCTTTTGTTAGTAGCAAAGAGTAATCGGGATTGTTACAAAGTCAAGGTAGACACCAGTGGAGTACAGATAGAGAGGAGTTTAACTCTGGGCTGAGAAATTGATGCTGGGATTTACAGGTAGCTCATATGCTAATTTTCCTGCAAGGACCTATTGGTTGTGAATAAAGCTCCTAGTTAGGGGACAGAAAGATAATGCAGGCACGAAGGCACTTAACTTGTCTTCCAAGAATGCCACCAGGTTTGATCCCCCCCACACCCACCATCCCGGGCAGGAGTGATCCCTGAGCACAGAGCCAGGAGTAAGCCCAGAGCAGAGCCAGGTATGGCCCAAAAACAAAATAAAAAAAATAAATAAAGCTCCTAGTCAAAGTAAGCTCTTAAACATGTAGGATATCTAGGATTTGAGCAATACTGGGGCAGGTAGAGTGTTTGCCTTGCACACAGCTGACCTGGGTTTGATCCCTGGCACCCCATAGGCTCCCTTTAGCCCCTCCTGGCGTTATTCCTAACCATAGAGTAAGGAGTAAGTCCTGAGCACTGCTGGGGATGGCCCCTTCCCAAATGTGGGAAATTTATATTAAATTGTGGCACATCTATATTACAAATATACTGTTGGAAGAAATGTTTAATTTCAAGAATACACAAAAAAGGGGCTGGAGTGACAGCACAGCGGGTAGGGTGTTTGCCTTGCATGTGGCTGACCCAGGTTCGATTCCCAGCAACCCATATGATGTCCTGAGCACTGCCAGGGGTAATTCCTGAGTGCAGAGGCAGGAGTGACCCCTGTGCATTGCCAAGTGTGATCCCCCCCCAAAAAAAAAGAATACACAAAAGGATTTGGTGGAATTGGGGAAATATTGCAGAATCAAAGGTACATGATTGGGTTGGAGAGATAGACTAGTGGGTACAGCGGGTAGGGTATTTGTCTTGCATGAAGCTGACCTAGGTTTTAGCCCTGGCATCCCATATGGTCCCCCAAGCCCCTCCAGAAGTAATTCCTGAGCACTGATCCCAGGAGTTACCACTGAGCATTGTTGGGTGTGGTCACCCCAAAATAAGAATGAAAATAAAATCAGGGGTTGAGAAAGTATAGCAGGTAGGGCACTGGCCTGGTATTTGGCCAACTGAGGTTTAATCCAACACCTCATTCGATCCCTTAAGTGCTGCCAAGAGTGATCCCTGAGTGCAAAGCCAGGAGCATGCCCTGAGCACTATTGGATAGGCTTGGCCCAGAAACAAAACAAACAAATAAGAAAGAGAGAGAGAGAGAGAGAGAGAGAGAGAGAGAGAGAGAGAGAGAGAGAGAGAGAGAGAGAGAGAGAAGAGGGAAAGAGAGAGAGAGAGTCAGTGTTAACTAGAACCAAGACCTCTGTTAGACAAGTTTACATCATTTACATCATTCCCTTCTCAATATTTCTTTAAGAAAGTCCCAGAGGGGCTGGAGCAATAGCACAGCATGTAAGGGTGTTTGCCTTGCATGCGGCCAACCCGGCTTCGATTTCTAGCATCCCACATGGTCCCCCAAGCACCGCCAGGAGTTATTCCTGAGTATAGAGCCAGGAGTTAACCCCTGTTCATCGAGGGGTGTGACCAAAAAAGAAAAAAAAGAAGAAGTCCCAGAATATCCAAGGGACTTTTCTGAAAAAAAGCTTGTAGGAGTCTCTTGGTGAGACTCAATAACACTGAGTAAATGTGTGTTTATCAAGCACCTGTTATGTTGTCCACACTGTTGTAAATGATGGGGGAACAGCAATGAAGCTGCCTCAAAGGGTCTCTCCTGGGATAGCTCAGATGGGATGGGGAGAGAAAAGAATCAGACTACATTCACTGGCTCACAAATATTTGTGTACTGAGCAAGTGCTGTGGGTCAGACACTAAAGATGACACAAAGTAAAATCAGACAAAAATTCCCGATGTGGAGAGGTGAGCAAGAAACTTAAAAATAGAGGATAATCTCTAGAAAGGTGAAAAGGAAAAGCATAAGGCAGAAAGGAAAGTTATGAGTAGGAATGCGCAGGTAAGTCAGGGTGTTGGTGGGTTCCAGGGTCCCTGCAGAGGTGACCCCATTTAAGGAGAGACCTGGTGAAGTGAGGGGCAGGAAGGCTCAGGACAAAGTACTCTAGCCAGAGGGAAGGACCAGTGCAAAGACCCTGAGGTGGGAGTGTTGTTTGACCAGGAGTTAGGCCAGAGTAGCTGGATCCCATTTGGTTAGGGAAGTTTCAGACCCTTTAATTTCAGGCCCTTCATGAACGTTTCACCTCACCTGCCCCCGCCCGTGCCCCCCCTCTACTCCTGGCACAGCCAGCCGACCTCAGGGGACATATGAGGTACAGGTCAGTCACTTGCAAGGCAAGTACCCTACCTGTTGTACTATTTATTTCTCCAGCTCCTGAACTTTTGCTTTTCGTTCTGAATAGGATGAGAAGCCCCTAATGGTAAACAAATGAGGAAGATAATCCCTGCTTTTGTGGAGGGATTGAGCAAAATTAAAATTAGGGAAGTGGAGGTCTTGGTGGATATGGATAATTCCGAGATTTGGAAGACACATCTGCTGTTGAGCAATCCCGGAGTCCAGCCTTGAGGAGGTGACTAGGAAGCTGATACCAGAAAGTGAAGAAGCAGCCAGAAATGTGCTGAGGGGTGGAATGGGAGAGGGAGAGGAGAGAGATCGGGCCTGGGGAAACGAAACCAAAGCCACCAGGCCAAGCCGGCTCGGAGGACGAGCCTCCTCGAGCGAGCAGGGGGGGTGAGAGGAGAGCCCCGCCCTGGCCACCCCACCCAGCCTCAGGGGAGGGAGGAGGCGCCGACCCGCCTCCCGGCCACCGCTGATGGCCCGGTACCTTGTCGCAGACCAGCGCGGGGGTGGAGGGTGGGCAGGTAAAGTGAGTGCCGCCCACGCTCCGCCCATATGGGCGGGACCAGACCATAACCCGTCTTGGTAGGCGGAGCCAGTGCACAGCCCCCTCCCCGCCCCCCCCAGCAGCCGTGGCCCCTCCCCCAACGCGGGACGTCCGGGCTAGCTGAGGCTAAAAGGTGGACTCTGCCCTAGCGGCCAGGTTCTCTCGGCTGGGCCAGTCTTACATTTCTCCAGTCAGTTCTTTTTTTTTTTTTTTTTTTCACTGTTTCCACTCCTGTCTAGTCAGTTCTTGAACCGGGTACGATCCGGACCTTTTTATTATTTTTTTTTTTGTTTTTTTTTTTGGGGGGGGGTTACACCTGGCGATGCACAGGGGTTACTCCTGGCTCTGCACTCAGGAATTACTCCTGGCGGTGCTCAGAGGACCATATGGGATGCTGGGATTTGAACCCGGGTCGGCCGCGTGCAAGGCAAACGCCCTACCCGCTATGCTATTACTCCAGCCCCCCCCCCCCCACCCCCATCCGGACCTTTTTGAGCCTCAGTTTGGGGGCTCTTTCTGCAGGCTTTTCTGTGGCACAGCGGGAGAGCGACAGGGCTCTTCTGCACGAGGTTTCCTTTTAGGGCAAAGAGCCCGTCCTGTCTTTCCTCTCGCTCTCACCCAATGTAAAGGTCAAGTCCTCCCACAAGATCCTCGATGGTCTGCAGCCTGACCCCCTCCGGGATCCCAACTCGCTTTCCTGGTTCCCTTTGAACATTCAACAGGGGCCCTAAAACACTCCATTCCCATTCTGACCTCGGGGCAGTTCGCACTGGCCCTTACCTCTGCCAGGCTGCATCCGCTGTAGACACCGGGTTCACTACTCACCTTCTTCATATTGTCTCTGAAATGTTCCTTTGTTAATGAGGCCCCCGGGCCATTCCGCATAAATAGCAACACCCCATCACACCTCCTCCCTTTTTCTTTTCCTTCCTTCCTTCCTTCCTTCCTTCCTTCCTTCCTTCCTTCCTTCCTTCCTTCCTTCCTTCCTTCCTTCCTTCCTTCCTTCCTTCCTTCCTTCCTTCCTTCCTCTCTCTCTCTCTTCTTTCTTTCTTTCTTTCTTTCTTTCTTTCTTTCTTTCTTTCTTTCTTTCTTTCTTTCTTTCTTTCTTTCTTTCTTTCTCTCTTTCTTTCCTTTTTTGTTTTTTCAATCAAGATATATCTTATTGGGATTTATTTAAAAGATGTGAGGGGTGGGGCTGGAGTGATGTGATAGCACAGCGGGTAGGGCCGAGCCTGGTTCAATTCCCAGCATCCCATATGGTCCCCCAGCACTGCCAGGAGTAATTCCTGAGTGCAGAGCCAGGAGTAACCCCTGTGCACTGCTGGGTGTGACCCAAAAAGCAAAAGATAAATAAATAAATAAAATAAAAGACGTGAGGGGAACAGAAGTACATTATTGAGAGAGAACACAGGCTTCTCTAGAGTAGAAATAGGCAAGCATAAAAACATCAAGATATGCAAGAAAGATCCTTGTTCAAAGGAGAACAGGGACTTGAAGATCAAGCCCCCTTTTTCTCTGCAGCATTTAACCACCCACCAAGGACCTTTCACTGCCTTTTTCTTGTCCCCCTCAGCCTTCCCAGCCACTGCTGCCTTAAGATAGCAGGAAGTGGGGCTGGAGCGATAGCACAGCGGGTAGGGCGTTTGCCTTGCACGCACGAGGCCGACCCGGGTTCGATTCCCAGCATCCCATATGGTCCCCTGAGCACCACCAGGAGTAACTCCTGAGTGCAAATCCAGGAGGTAACCCCTGTGCATTGCCGGGTGTGACCCAAAAAGAAGAAAAAAAAAAGATATCAGGAAGTGCTGTGCATGTGCCTGAGACAAGATCTGGCCCACTAGAGGCCATTTAATCGATGGCTGATCAGAGCCTGGGTGTGTACCCGGTCTCTTGCTCCTACCTTTTGCAGAATCGATCAGCAAGGCTGGAATTCCTCAGTTCTGGAGGTGGAGATATGCAGGTGTGTTTGAAGAATAGTAGTGTTATAGTGTGTGAAGCATAGGAACACAGGCATGAGGGGGTGGGGGAGGGAAGTTGGTCCAGAGTTCACAATTTGCAGGGCCAAAGCAATAGTACAGAGGGTAGGGCTTTTACCTTGCCAGCAGCCATCCCAGGTTGGATCCCCTGCATCCCATGACTTGGTCAAACATGGTTGTAGGCAAGGAACAACACAACTGCTCCTTAAATTTCCAGCAGGCAAAGAAGCTAATCACAAACAAATAATAAATCACCTGAGATGGGAAGGTGCATGCTACAAAGTAAACAATCTGTATTAATGTGTATGTGTGTATGGGGCAAGAATGATAGTATGGTGGGTAGGGCACTTGCCTTGCATGTGACTAACTAGGATTCAATCTCCAAAATCCTGTATGGTTGGGGGCTGGAGTGATAGCACAGCGGGTAGGGCGTTTGCCTTGCATGCGGCTGACCCGGGTTCAAATCCCAGCATCCCATATGGTCCCCTGAGCACCGCCAGGGGTGATTCCTGAGTGCATGAGCCAGGAGTGACCCCTGTGCATTGCTGGGTGTGACCCAAAAAAGCAAAAACAAAACAAAACAAAACAAAATCCTGTATGGTTCCCTGAACCCCACCAGCAATGATTCCTTGAGCACAGAGCCAAAATTAAGCCCTGAGCACTGCCATGAGTGGCCCCAAAACAAAACAATGGAGGTGGGGGTACCAGGTGGGGAGTTTTTGTCCCAGAACATGTTGAACTAGAAAGAACAGGGACGGCAATGTCCCCTTCTGAGAAGGGGACATTTAGATTGCTAAAGCCATGGGGAAGCATTCTTTGGCTGTTCAGGGCAGGTGCAAAAGCCCTGGGGTGGGAATGAACATGGGCTCAAAAGAGAATAGTGTGGGAAGAGAGAATAGAAAAATTGAAGGCCTTGGTGAAGTTAGGTGGTGGGGTACACGGAGTGCATAAATAGTCTGGGGTTTAAATAGGAAGGATTGGTCACATGCAAATTAAGTACTTTACCTCCTGGACTATCTCTCTGGCTCCCAAAAGTTGGGGTTTTATCCTTTTTTTTTTTCCCTTTTTTTTTGGGTCACACCTCGTGATGCACAGGGGTTACTCCTGGCTCTGCACTTCGGAATCATCCCTGCCAGTGCTCAGGGGATGCTGGGAATCGAACCTGAGTCAGGCGCGTGCAAGCCAAATGCCCTACCCGCTGTGCCATTGCTCCAGCCCCAAGACCACCTCCTCCTTCTGGACTAGCACTGCATGTTAAAGGTACCCTACTGCTTTCAAACTTCTATGCTAGGACCCTCTTAGTGAGACTATGGCTTTGAGCCAGAAGCACCTGCAAAAAAACCCTCTTTCCCAGCCTAAGGACTGTGCCAGGCTTGTGTTTCTTCTTGTAGTCCTAGAAAAGTCCTTTAGTCCCTAATGCAGCCATGACCAGGTTTGTGCAGTACAGCAGCTTCAAACACTGCATTTTCCCTGATCCTATTTTTTTTTGGGGGGGTCACATCCAATTATGTTCAGGGATTATTTTTTTGTTTGTTTGTTTTGGGTCACACCCAGTGATGCACAGGGGTTACTCCTGGCTTTGCACTAAAGAATCACTCCTGGTTGTGCTCGGGGGACCATATGGGATGCTGGGAATTGAACCCGGATTAGTCACATGCAAAGCAAACGCCCTACCTGCTGTGCTATCAGCACAGCTCCCATGTTCAGGGATTATTCCTGGCTCTGCACTCAGGAATTACTCCTGGTGATGCTTGCGGTACCATATGGGATGCCAGGGACCAAACCCGGGTTGGCAGTATGCAAATGTCCTACCTGCTGCACTATTCCTCTGGCCCCGAGACCCCTTTCTCTTTTCCATTTCCCTGGAATTAAATCCTCCAAATAAATCCTGAGCACCCTAACATTGCAGGGGGTGGGGGGCATAAAGCGTTTTCATCTTCTAGACCTCACATTTCATAGAAGTTTTGGCGTGTTTTGGCCACACCCAGCACTGCTGGGGAGTTCAGGTGATGTCAAGGATTGAACCAGGACTCCCACATACTAAGCATATATACTTGCCAATCCTTTGTCATGACTGCCTGCTTTGGGGGGCTGCGAGGTGCATTACTCCTAGCTCAGAGATATCCTAGTAGTACTAGGGGGAATAGTATGTGGTACCAAGGATTGCAAGGGAAGTACCTTAACCCCTGAACTCTATCCAGCCTCAGTAAGACTTGAGTCACAAGCTATTGTTTGATGGCAATTCACATACCTCAGTATCTTGCTCCTGTTAATCAAGTAACTACAAACAGCAGCGGAACACAGGCCCAGAGGTAGACAGACTGTACTAGATACATGGTCCTTGTTCCCCCATCATATGACTTAGCTGCCTAAACCTCAGGCTCCTTCCAGGTAAAATGTAGGCCTCATATCTACATAAGAATGTATTGACTTAACTTAAGCACTCAGGAATAAGCCCCGATTTTGGCAGGTCAGAGGTGGAGGTGTCCAGGGAATCTACCCAGTTCCCTCCCTAATGACCCAGTGAAGTCGAGAAACACACCATCCCTTCCAAAATACTTTTATTAAAAAAAAAAAATACAAACAATCAAAGGAAAAAAAAAAGCCACCACAAAACCCGCCTTTCTTTAAATAGTGCGGCATGGAGCAGTTTGGTTTCCATCCTATTGCACGTGGTCCGGCCTGGTTATCAATCAGGAGGCTGCTGGGACTGGGTCCTGCCAAGGAGGTAGGATTCAGCCTGGGCAGGGGGGAGGGTGCCAGCCCCTTTCCACTTCTGGGAGATGCAGAGAGGCAGGGCCTGGTTTCCATAGCAACAGACAGCCCCTGCTGGGCGTCCTTCACAGGCCCAGTTTTATCTTCCCTGAGGGCCCCAGTGGTCACCAGGGGAGAAGGAACTGGGAGGACAAGGCAGAAGAAATGTGAAGTGGGAAATCAGATTCCCAGAGACAGTCTCATTAAGGCATTTGGAGTAGATAAATTAATTCAGGGAAAAAAAACAAGAACAAAACAAAAACACCACCTTCACAGAAGGTGGCGGTAACCAGACACACACACATGCAAGATGGTCTGTGGAACCCTGCAGTGGGAGGAGAGGGCCCCCCTCCCCCAACACACACATACAGATTTGCCTCCTGGGCTCCAGCCCACCTGAGATGAGGAAGGAACCATCCCCCCCACGCCCCCTTCCAAGTTTTAGGATCCCAGAATAATTTCCATGATGTGATCAAGTTCGTTCCACTCCCAGGAGCCTGGGGTACAGAAGAGGTTGTGCGGAGGCTCGGGCGGGGCCAGCGCGGGCTCCTTCTCCACCGTGGATGTGTCAATGTCCAGAAAAAAATCGTCCAAGCTAGAGTCCTCCAGGTACCGGGAACTCAGCGCTTCCAAAAAGACCGGATCGGGCTGGTGTTGTGGCACTTCGTTTTGGGGTGCTGGGGGCGCCACTGGATTCTGCGGGGGCTCGCTCTCGTCCATGGTGGTGTCCAGCTCCCTGAGAATAGAGCCGATGGTGGAGGACAGGGAAAAGTCCTCCTCACCCAGGAAAAGGGGCTCCGGGGGCAGGGCTGGGGTGGGCGCCAGGCAGAGCGCGGCCTGCAGCTGCTGCAGCGTGTTGTGGATCAGGACATGCCGGCGCAAGCTGGGGGCACGGGGGCCCAGGCTGCGCTGGACTTTGTCTAGGGAGATTCGCAGCAGGGCTTGCTGGTAGCTCCGCAGGCCGGCGGGACTCCAGTCCCATTTCTCATCTTCCTCCTCCTCCACATCCGAGTGTTTCCTCTTCAAGCCCCCAACCATGACGCCCTGCAGAGAAAAGGGGGGGAGGACTAAATGAGACACAGCAGAACCAGTTCCAATCCCACAGCTCCTGCTTGATTTGGGGGAGGGGGCTGATGTTTAACCATCTCAAGCTCAGTGTCCGCATCTGTCAAAGGAAAGCAGCAAAATCTCACAAGGCTAAGGGGGAAAAGTCTCATTATGACTCAGCACATGAGAACTCGATCGAACCGGTGCTAGGTGAAGCCCACTTACTTGCCGATGTGGCCTTGAACAGTGAATTTACATCCTTGAGGCTCAATTTTTCTCATCTAACTCAAGTCCTTCTGAATCCTAAATCTGTACTCTCCACATTACTCATTTCTTCAAAGGTGTTACACAAGACAGGTGTGGAGTACAGAGACCTGGAGTGGAAGGAGGGAATCCTGGGTTTGAATTCTGCCTCTGACACTGCTCAGCTGTGTGATCTTGGGAAAGTGATGTAAGATCACCTCGCTGGGCCTCAGTTTCCTCATCTGTAAAATGGGGATTGTACACATTACCACCACATTGTCACGTCGATCCCACGAGTAATACGCACAGGGCCCACCGCAAAGGAAACATTTTACGGAAGGAGTTAATCACCAATAATATAATCCAAGATTTTTATTTACACCACCTGGCGCCCTTGTAAGGGACCCTCTTCTTGATCGCCTCTCCGTTCACACGGCCGCTCTCTCTGTCCATTCCCTCTTCCTAAGCGACCTTGAGCTTGGAAGTGGCCTCCCCTGTCCCTCCAACCAGTGCCTTTGGCTTTCCCTGCAATGCGCCCCAAAGGAAAACTAGTTGGGACGAGACTAAAGCCAAGCCCCGCCCCCGACCGACGCTGCCAATCAGGTAGCTCTCGGCTCTCCCGCGACCTCGCCCCTCTATTCAGCGGGAAGACACGCCCCAATTTCGCCCAAGGCCTTCTGGGAAAAAAGGCAAACAGCCTCCGGGCACAGGCATTGACGTCGAACGCGCACTACAATCCCCAGAGGGCTCAGCAAACCACGGGGACCAACCCACGCCCTCCCTCCGAGCATGCGCAAAGAACAGGGGTGGGGGAGGGGAACCCGGACGTCCAGCTGCCCGGCGCTAGCCGAGCCCCGCCCTCCGTTGCCTCCAGGGCGGCCGGTCTGAGCTCCCCGCCCGGAGTACCCCTCCCCCCACCCTAGACGCCAGCTCTGAAGCTGCTTTCTCTGGGTCCGAAGGAGCCTAGAGTCTACCCCGAAACAGCTCTCGGGTTCCTAACATACCGCTCAAAAACTACAAACTACCCTCCGATACACTCCGTGCGGGAGATTAGCTTTATCTCAATTCTGGGATCTTACCCCCGTCTAATTTTCCCCTATTCACCCCTTCCGAAAAAAAGCCTCACGACTTCATCTCCAAACTCCCCCTCCGGCTCCAAGCGCCGAACGCTGGAAGTCTTCTCCAGTACCCCAGCCGCGCCACTGAGTCTGGAAGACCGAGCAAGATTCCTTGCATCTTGTTCTTTCACTTCTCCAAACGCTCGGGATCCCGGTTCCAGCCCCTCACATCTAGCAGTATTGTTCCCTAGAATTCTAAAGCCCCGAACTCAACCCGAATTGTTCTCTCCAGATTCCCTGACCCAAAAGTTTCTTCCCAGGGTTTTCCGCTTCTCCAGACACACCATGTCCCCATCTCAAACTCCCTCCACTCGAAAACTCTGCCCCAACTACTGCCGTCCAGGTTCTCTAACTCAAGTCTCAGACCCCCGAAGCCCCTCTAGAGCTTATCATCACTCTTAATCGGGACCCCCCCCCCCAACTCCCGCCCAGACCCCGCCTCCGCAACTTTCCGGGCCGCGCCTACACCTCCCTCAACCCATGGCAGAACGCAACCCGGGAAGCCACCCCTCACCTTCGCTGCCAGGTTCGGAATGAGCGCCTCCTGAAACATCCGCAGCTCTGCCACCCTTCACTGCTGGGTAGGGGCCTCTCTCGCCTCTCCGGGGCCTCTCCGTCTGGCTCCGGGCCCACTCAGCTCCGCCCCGGACCGAGCCGCGAGCCGCGATTGGTTGGAATGATGCCCGCTGCCGGGCGAGGATTGGCTGGGCGGGGCCACCGGTCGGTTGCCTGGAGACGTCGGACCCGCCCTCCCGTCCCTGGCGCCCAGGACCATTTAAAGGATTCCGACTCGCCCCGGGGCGGAGCCTCGGCTCTCGGGTGGGAGGCTGGCGGGGACATTAAAACTGTTTCCTTTAGTTCAGCTACTGTCGCGACTCCTAGGTCGCCAGCACTGTCCTCAGACCCCTTGATAGCAGGCTTAGACCTCGTCGCGGAACAAAACTGGCCGGCAATCACTACCCCACCTCGTTTTCTAAGTGACCAATGCGGAGCAACTCATGGAGGCCGCACCCCTGGGGTTTCGGGGGCGGACGCGGCGGGCTGGGTGACGCAGCGGAAGAGCAGCCAATGGGTTAGCGCAGTTGAGGTTGCCGGGGTGATCACAGCCCCGCCCCAGCTGTAGCCTGTGGCCCCACTTTCGTAATTAATCCTGAAGCCCTTTTTTTTTTTTCTCAGCGTGTTCTCTTGAGGTCCTCCTCTAACTCAGGATGGCCCTGCGTTGCTGGAAACTCGCTCCCGGCTCCTCTTAAATTAAGTCCAAATTAACTTTTCCAGAACCTGATACTCAGTTTGCTCTCGACCTTCCTGCAACACTGAATCACTTTGCTTTTCTAAAATGTTTCACGCTTGCCCTGCACCATTCGGAACAGAGATTTTTGTCCGTTTCTCTTTTTTTTCCCCGAACTTACACCAACAATGCCAGATACCCTTCGCTAATACTCAAGAAATGGAAGCGGAGTGTGTGTTTGTTTGTTTTCCTTTTGCTTTGGGTTCTTTGACCACACCCTTAGGTGCTGGAGGCTACTCCGGGCTCAATGCTGGGGAGGGGGTGCCCCCCCCTCTGGACCAAGCGGTTTTTGGGAACCGCTCCAGTATGCACGATTTGTACTCCAGTTCATTGAGCTAGCACTACTCCTGCCGCCCCCTAACCTCTAAATTCCTAAATCAGTTCTCTTTTCTCTTTATTAGGTAAATGTTCTGTCTCAGAGCCACTGCCCTGCCCCCTTTAATCCGGTTACCTTTTTTTTTCTGGGCCACACCCAGTGGTGCTGGGGCTTTCCCTGACTTCTTGCTGTGGGGTCGCTCCAGGCTATGGACCCTAAGATTTTTTTTCTTTTTGGGTCACAGGGGTTATTTCTGGCTCTGCACTCAGGAATCACTCACGGCGGTGCTCGGGGGACCATGTGAGATGCTGGGGATCAAATCCTGGTCCGCTATGTGCAAGGCAAACGGCCCTACCCGCTGTGCTATTGCTCCAGCCCCTGTACTCGAAGATCTTAAAATAAGCCTGGGCTTGAGCCACAGGTGCCCCAGCCCTTTGGACTTTCTGCTAACCCTAAACCTGTTTTCTTTTTCTTTTTGGTTTTTGGACCACGCCAGGCTGTGGTCAGGGCTTTCTCCCGGTTTTGTGTGCTCATTTCTAGCTCTTCTCAAGGAGTCATACTAGGGTATGGATCCCGAATCTCAGGCTATATGCAAGGCTATACACTGTACTTATCTCTCCAGCTTTTAAATCTTTTTTTTTGTTCATTTTGTTTTTGTAGCACAACTGGCAGAGTTCAGAGGTTGCATCTGTGCTCTATAATCTCTTCTGGTAACACGCAGGGGACCATATGGGATGCCGAGGATTGAACCCCGGTCGGCCCCATGCAAGGTAAATGTCCTATGCTCTGTACTATCGCTCTGGGCTTGAAAGCTGTTTTCTTTTTTCCCCCTCTTAAAAAAAATTTACCTTGCCACACCCAGCAATGCTCAGGGATTAGTCCTGGTTCTGCACTCAGGAATCACTCCTGGCGGTGCTTTGGGGGAACCCTGTGCACTGTACCCACTGTCCTATTTCTCCAGCCCCATAAATGTTTTCTTATCCTGAAAAATTTACCTTCAATTCCCAGACCACCTCTTAGCCGAATTCAACTCCAAGGTTTACTCTCTAAGAGGATCTCCCTATTCTCACTCTGGGTTCCCCTGGCTTCCCATGATCCCCCCCATTTCTGCCCAAACTACTTCGTGGTGCCTTCCCCATCTTTTATTTGGGGGGGCACACCTGGCAATGCTCAGAGGTTACTCTTGGCTCTGTACTCAGGAATCACTCCTGGCAGTGGTCGGGCCACCACATGGGATACCAGTTATCGAACGCAGGTCTACCGTGTGCAAGGTAAGTACCCTCCCAGCTTTACTATGTCCCCTGCCTTTCCCATCTTGGCCCTGGCTGTCATTATCTGGGTTGAGGGCTTTTTTTTTTTTTTGCTTTTTGGGTCACACCCGGCAATGCACAGGGGTTACTCCTGGCTCTGCACTCAGGAATCACCCCTGGCCGTGCTCGGGGGACCATATGGGATGCTGGGATTTGAACCCGGGTCGGCCGCGTGCAAGGCAAACGCCCTACCCGCTGTGCTATCTCTCCAGCCCTGGGTTGAGGGCTTTCTGGGGACAAGATTACTGAGGTCACCCACTCCTTAGCATTAGCTAGCACAGAGCAGTGCTCAGTTGATAAATGCCCAGGTAGTATGGCAGAAAGAGAAAGAGGGAAGGGGCCCAAGATAGTGGAGAGGTTAAGGTAGCCTGTCTTGTCTGTGTGGCCAGTACCTACAAATTATCCCCAGGAGGAGGCGGTTTTTTCCAGTCTGTGGTTGGGAAGGGAGTCTAAGATTCCTCAGACCAGTTCTCACCGCCTTTTTTTTTTTATCAACCAAGTTATCCTGCTGTTTGCAGAAGCAGTCAGGTCCTTTGGGGCAAGAAAGGAACTTTGCAAAGGAACTTCCATGGGGGGAGGGAGAGGGGAAAGGCAGAAGTGGGAGAAAGAGAGGAAGTGCTGCCAGGGGTGTGCTTCCCCCCCACCTCACTCCCCCCCCTACCCTCTCCCCTCACAAAGTATTGGAGTGCAAGATTTGTATGTAGGAGCCCTGGGTTCAATCCTCAGTCGTGAGCACTGAGCTGGGAGTAGCTCCTGAGCACCACTAGGTGTGGTCACGTAACACTGAACAAAACAAAGCACCAGGCAAACATGGTTCCCTCCCTTCTTCCACTCCTCCCGCAAACCTCAGAACCAAGCTCAGATTTATCACAATGCCTGTGCCTGGCTTGACTTCTCGGCCCAGCATCTTCAAGGTGGACCACCTGGTTGGACTCAGCCTGGCCTGTCAGGAGACCTTATGTAGTGCTGGGGACCGAACCAGAGTTCCTGGCATGCAGCAAGTGTTTTAACCCCTGTCCCAGCATTCCAGTCCTACAAAATAGTATTCACTGGAGGGGGGGGATTGCAGCTCTGCAGAAGAATCGTGAGTTTTTCTGTCTCCTGGCCTGACTCGGGTGATTTTTTTTTTCTTCTTTTTTTTTAATAGCTATTTAAAATTACTATTATAGGTGGTACTGCCAGCGGAGGTGCTTGGAGCCATGGGGTGCCAGGAGTGAAACTCGAACCCTGGCTCATCCTGGACATGTACACTGCCCTTGAGCCACGTGGGCAGCATTCACGAGGTTTCTTCCACGCAGGATGCCAGCATGCTTTAGAACATACTCCCCCCTCCCCCCCCCGCCCCCGGCTCATTCCTTTTCTTCTTTTTTGCTTGTTTGAGTTTTGGTGCTCAAGGCCTCAGAGTGGCTTTCAGGCTCTGTGCTCAGGAGTGACCCCTGGCGGTGGCCAAGGGCCAGGTGTGGTGCCAGGATGGAGGCCAAAGTGGCTTCATGCAAGGCAAGTGCCTTAAGTGTCTATACTCTCCCTGCCCCCGCCCTGGCTCATTCGTACCCAGAAAGATCTCCAATGAAGCCCTCTTCCACAGAAGTTTGTTTGCGCCTCAGACTTCATCTTCCAGAGCCTGGGCCCTACTGTTTTCCCATGGGTACTTGGAAGATCCCTGACGGCAGGACTCTGAGGCCCTGATGGGGCACAGGACCATTATGGGATACACTGGCATTGAAAAGGTGAATGAATGGATGGACAAGAAAGCCACACAGAAGAGACAAGAACCTGGGACACAGGGAGAGAGAAATGCCACAGTGTCAGGTCTTCTGGAATCATGTGAAGCTCTGGGCTCCATTTATTGCTCCCTCACTCTGTTCTCTATCTCCCAGGCTGCTGTCCACGGGCTGGGCGGACCCTAGTCATACTGGTGGGAGGGGTAGGTGCTGTGCCCGTCATACTCGTCCGTGGTGAGGCAGCGCAGCATGAAGTGGCCCAGGTCGTGTTTGGAGATGACCCTGGAGGGTCCCCGTCCATCCAGAGTGACCGTGTAGTCCCCGGTCAGAGGCTGATCTCCTGCAAGATGAGTGGGAAAATGAAGCAAAAAGTCCTTCTCTCTCCCAGCTCTCCAATCCTGACGGCCCAGAGTACGAGCCAGCAAAGGACAGAGTGCCTTTCCCAAACACAGGGCACTCATCTGTGTCCTTTTCCTTTTTTGCAAAGCTGGGGATGAAACCCAAGTTTCTTTTTTTTTTGTGGGGGGTGTCAGAGTGGAGGGGCCACACCTGGCGAGGCTCAAGAGTTACTTCTGCTCTGCACTCAGAGAGTGGTCAGGAACGCACTGGTGGCTGTGCTCGGGTGGCCATATGGTGGCTGCCAGGGATTGAACCCAGGTTGGCTACATGCAAGGCAAATAAGTGCCCTAACCACTGTGCTACTGCCAGACCCATGGAACCCAAGTTTCTTACATGTAAGGTATCTGCTTAACCACTGAGCCACTACCTTTCCCCCAAATAGCTTATTTTTTTTGGAGGGGGAGCGTAGAGGGGTCACACCTGGCTGTGCTCTGGGATCACTCTTGGCAGGCTCAGGAGAACCTGTGGGATACTTAGGATCGAACCTGGGTTGGCAGGCGAGAGCCTTACTCTCAGCCCCCCTAAATAGCCTCTTTATTTCCTTCACTTGACAAGTCCTTCCTGTTGTTTTCTTATGTCAGGTGCTGGCTACCCAGTGAGGACTCAATAACACAAGAATCTGTACCCTCAGCATTGAGACGTTTGCTAGGAAGAAGCAACCAAGAAGCTAAGAGACCAATGAGAGAGCCAGTAAGAATGGACTGGATTGGGATGGAGAGCTTGCACAGTGAGGAAGGCGCTTGTGGGGTGTCCTAGTGTGAATCCTCAGCATCCCAAAGGGTTCCCTGAGCCCTGCCAGGAGTGATCCCTGATCGCAGAGCCAGGAATAAGCCCTGAACAGTGGTGGGTGTGGCTTCTAAGCAAACAAAAAGTAAAAGGGGAAATCCTGTTTAGGAGACACCCCTCATTCCATGAGAGCCTTCCTGACCTTTTCCCTTTCTTTATGTTCTCTTCAATAAAATGGTCATCATTTAGGAAAAAAAAAAAAAGAAAAAGAGATCAGAGTGAGAGTACAGTGGGGAGGGCACTTGACGCGGCCAACCCGGGTTTGATCCCTGACATCTCATATGGTCCCCTGAGCCCCACCAGGAGTAATTCCTGAGTGCGGGGCCAGGAGTAAGTCCTGAGCATCATCAAATGTGGCCCAAAAACAGAAAGGAAAGAAGGGAGGAAGGAAGGATGGACAAATGGGCAAGTGAGAGAGCCCAGGGATCAGGGATGGCTCAGAGGCAGGCAGCTCTGTGTGTGAGGTTTTCTGGTTGTTTTTTTTTTCTTCCTTTTTGGGTCACACCCAGCGATGCACAGGGGTTACTCCTGGCTCTGCACTCAGGAATTACTCCTGGTGGTGCTCAGGGGACCATATGGGATGCTGGGAATTGAACCCTGGTCTGCTGCGTGCAAGGCAAACGCCCTACCCACTGTACTATCACTCCAGCCCCAGACAGGCAGCTCTGGCCTGAGCCTAGCCTAGTGGCTCACATAAGGCATGGCCCCGAAAGCTTGGCTGTTTCCAATCCCCAACTCTGTGGGCTGAGCCTAGCCTAGTGGCTCACATAAAGCATGACCCTGAAAGCTTGACTGTTTCCAATCCCCAACTCTGTGGGCTGATGGGCACACTCATTGCAGCTAGAAAGAAGATGACGCCCCCTCCTGGTGTGACTACTGCCACCGGAGTGGCCCTGCGAGTGTGTCTGCACACAGCTATGCCCCACCCCATGCACGAGCATTGCACCCAGGCCTTACAGAGCACCCCAGTTAAAGTGGGGTGCCCTCAGGAGCATCCCATGGCCAGGTATGTGTCTGTTTATGACTTTGAGTCACAGAGGAAAGGGGATGGGAGAGAAAAACAATTAAAAAAGAGGGTCTGGAGCCATAGCACAGTGGGTAAGGCGCTTGCCTTGCATGTGACCAACCTGAGTTCGATGCCCAACATCCCATATGGTCCCCTGAGCACCCCAAGAGGTAATTCCTGCCTGCAGAGACCAGAGTAACCCTTGAGCATCACTGATTGTGGCCACACACACACACACACACACACACACACACACACACAGAATTTCATAACAAATGAAAAATAAAAGAACGGCTGGGGGTTGTACAGGGCTTAGGCTTATGTCCAACCTGGCTGGGATCAATCCTTGACACCACTTGGTCCCCTGAGCATCGCCAGGTGTGCTCTGGAGGCTCCTGAACCCCTGTGGGGAGACCCAGGTGCTCCTCAGGGTCCAAGCAGCACCTCTTCAACTGTTGACTTGGTTGGCCAAAAATTGCCAGTGGGGCCACTCAGCCTCTTGAGCACTTCTTGGGAGCCCCCACCGCAATACACTAATTAAAGACATCAAATAAAAACCAGCTAAGGCCAAGCAGCTGGCTCAAAGGGTTGGAGTTCACGCTATGTATGTGGAGACCCTGGGCTCAATTCCCAGCACCATAGGGTCCCCCTGGGTGCTAATGGAAAGAGCCCCCAAATGAATAAAACCAAAAACTAATCCTTGGTACCTCATATGGTTTCCTGAGCATCACTGGGAGGAAGGAAGGAAGGAAGGAGGGAGGGACAGAGGCAGGGAGAAAGGGAGTGCGGGAGGGAGGGGGAAACGAAGGAGGGAGGGAAAGGGAAGGGAAGGGCCATGGGCAGAGGTGAGGGTGCAATACTGAGGTCACTTCTAGTGCCCAGCAGTTCGGGAAGGGAAGGGAGGGAGGAGGGAGGGAGTACAGACAGCTCCAGGTAGGAAGAAATGGTCACAGAGAACATCTAGGATGTCTATAACACGCCCTAAGAGAGAGGGTGGCTGTCCCATAGGGCTGAGCTCCAGAGACAGCCCGTCTGTGAGAAAGGTACCCTGCCCGAGCCGGAGCGATAGTACAGCAGGGAGGGCATTTGCCTAGCACTCGGCCTACCCAGGTTCCATCCAGCATCCCATATGGTCCCCCAGCATCACCAGGAGTAATTCCTGAGTGTAGAGCCAGGAGTAAGCCCTGAGCCTCACCAGGTGTGACCCAAAAAAGACAACAACAACCAGAAGGAAGGGTGAGGGGATCCCAGGTGTGGGCAGAGGCGGGGCACGCTCACCGATGTGTGGTGGCATCACAGCCACATACTTCAGGCCCGACTCCTGCAGGACCTTGTGCATCCGGATGTGGTCCTCGGTCACAGCTTGCAGTCTGGGGGGCACCTTGGTTGGGTCCCAGAGCAGGAAGGCTGTGGGGGGGTTGGGGGGAGACGGGCAACGTCAGTGAAGGTCTGAAGCTCTCAAAAACCTCCTGGCCAGCTCTGCATGCCTCCCCACAGCCCCCACCCTGCTGGAGGCAACAGCTTGGACTGTGCACCCACTTGCTCTGGTCACCCGTGCCTGCCGCCCAGGCCCTGGCACCTGCCCCCCACAATCTACAGCCCCTGCTAGAGGGGAGGGAGCTTTTCAGCACTGCCACCTCAGCTCTGGCTCTTCCTCTCCCAGAGACTGTCCCCAGATGGCTCATCCCCCTGCCCTGATATCCATGGTGTCGAGGAGGGGGGCGCTGTGGCCCCTCTTCCTCAGCTGGGAGTGTCCTGTCTTGGAAGCCCAGGGGTCTCCCTTTGGAGGACAGGGACCACAGTTCCCTCCTGGAGGCCCTGTGGAGAACTTTAATGCATCATCCCCAAGACACTGCGCACAGGAAGTGCTCAGCGACCACCCAAGGGCTGAAGTTGGCAGCGAGGTAAGGGGGACCCTCTCCACTGTGCAGCTTGCTTGGAGCCTCCCTCTGGACCAGTGGGGGGGCTCGCAGTCCACCAGGGGGCATGAGGGTGAGACCTATCCACAGAATTGTCCAGCCAGAGGCTGCCTGGGCCCCTCCGTCCTTCGCTGACCTCCTGCCAGCAGCACCCCCTTGTGTGACAGGTCTGACCCATTGACCACCACCTCAGTCTCAGGCACACAGCTGGTGCGCAGTAAGTACGCGGTGACTTGGGGTGGTTGCCGTGCACACTGGCACAGGCCCTCGGAACCCCTGCCCACTCCCCCCAGTCCCCGCAGCCCCACCACTCTGACCCACCACCCACCCGAGGTGCAGGCCACGACCTTGTCCACGCCGTGGGCCTTCATGGCCGCCACGATGTTCTGGGCCCCCTCGGACATCACCGTGGTGGGACCTTAGAGGGGACAGAGAGTGGCTGTCACTGGTGGGCGGTGGCGGCGGCGGTGGCAGGGGAGGGGCGGGGGGTGGGGGTGGCGCTGGGGGCCGAGGTGCAGGGGGGGGCCGTGGGCAGAGGGGGGGCTCAGTACTGAGGTCACTGCCAGTGCCCAGCAGCACGATGATGGCATCTTGCCCAGCCACTGTCTTGTCCACATCGGCCGCCTGTCGAACGTCCCCCACCACCACGTGGGCCGGCTGGGGCCCTGCCGAGGGCAGTCGGGAGGCATCCCGCACCAGCACTGTCACTTCATAACCTGCAGGCAAACGGGGGCAGAGAGACAGGTCAGGGGGCTGGTGATGGCACCCCAGGGGTTAGGTCCTGGGATGCCCCAAATCCATCCCCCAGGTTTCCATTTAGGGATAGTGGTCTTCAAACATAAGACTCCCCCACCTTTTCTCTTCCCCTCTCTCTCTCCCACCCCCCACAAGGCAGCCATCCGTGAAGAGACCCCTCTGCCAAGAGTCACATCTATTAGCAACTGGATTGTTGTACTATTTTGTTTTGGGGCCACACCGGGCAATGCTCAGGCCTTAATCCTGGCTCTGCACTCAGGAATTCCCCCTGGCAGACTTGGGGGATCATATGGGATGCCTGGACTCGAATCCAGGTTGGCCATTTACCAGGCAAACGCCCTCCCCACTGTACTATCTCTGAGGTCCCTTTAGCACCTGCAATTTGCCAGATTCCAGAACTGCTCAAAGTACCCCATCCAGGTCCCCCAGACTCTGGTGCTCTCTGCAGCGGCCTTGACATTCTCCTGCTGTCCTGAAAAACTCAGCGCAGCTCTTTGGAGACGTGGCTGATGCTGGGCTGCCAGGGAAAGACCCGATGAGCTGAGAGCAGCTTCTCCTGCCAGTGCTTAGTGAAGGAGGAGATACTTGTTCAAAGGAATAATGGGGGCAAAGGAAGCTCCTGAGTCTATGGACACCTGTACCTGAAGCTAACCTCACCACTCACCACTGGCAGCTATGAAAGGATGAAGCCATTATTCTGAAAAGCATAAAGGAAGAAGGTCAAAAATCAAATTGTTGGGGCTGGAGCGATAGCACAGTGGGTAGGGCATTTGTCTTGCATGCAACCAACCCAGGTTCGAATCCCAGCAACCCATATGGTCCCCTGAGCACCGCCAGGAGTAATTCCTGAGTGCAGAGCCAGGAGTAACCCCTGTGCATTGCCGGGTGGGACCAAAAAAAAAAAAAAAGCAAAAAAAAATCAAATTGTTGGGGCTGGAGCAATAGCACAGCAGGTAGGGCGTTTGCCTTGCACGCGGCCAACCCGGGTTCGATTCCCAGCATCCCATATGGTTCCCTGAGCACCGCCAGGGGTAATTCCTGAGTGCATCGCCGGTGTGACCCAAAAAGCAAAAAAAAAAAAAAAAATCAAATTGTTCATTCTTTTTTTTTGTTTTTGTTTGTTTTTGCCACATATCTGGTGGTGCTCAGGGTTTACTCCTGGTTCTATGTTCATGGGATGATCTGGGGTACTGGGGATTGAACCCAGGCCAGCCATGGGCAACGGAAGTGCCTTACCCGTTGTACATTCTCTCCAGCTCCCTTCCCCCCACTACTTTTTGCTTTTTGGCAATGCTCAGCGTTACTCCTGGCTCTGCACTCGAGAATCACTCCTGTCACTGCTCAGGGGGACATATGGGATACGGGATGCCAGGGATCAAACCCAGATCGGCTGCAAGCAAGGCAAGTGCCCAACTCACTGTTTTGTGGCTCTGCCCCAGCCCCCATTTTTCTTGACAGCTGTCACCCTCTTAGAAAATAAATCACAGGAGGGCGCTTTCCTTGCACGCAGCTGACCTGGGTTCGATCCCTGGTTTCCCATATGGTCCTTTGAGCCTGCCAGGAGTGAATCCTACATGTACAGAATCAGGAGTAAGCCCTGAACACAGCTGGGTGTGGCCCCAAAACAAAACAAAAACCGTATAGAAGCTGCTGAAATTCTAGAACCATGATAATAGTAGCCAGTTACATAATATTCAGAGAGTAGCATTATGTGCGAGGTGCCAAGTGCCTTGTAGATATCAGTTATTATTGCTTAATAGTGATATAAATCTCAGGGAAATGATGGATGGAATTCTAGCCCTTGTGCTTTTCAGCTGTTGAACACCCGGCAATCCACCTAGCTTTATAAAGCTAAAATTCACCTGGACTTTGTAAAGTGACACGAATAATAGTTTCTGCCTTAGAGTTGCTGCCATTTTAAATTAAATATCTAAGGATGTATTGTGAGTCATATGACAACACTGCCAAGACAATTTTTTGTTTGGTTTGGTTGGTTTGGTTTTAGGTCACACCCAGCAGTGCTCAGGGCTTACTCCTGCTCTGCACTCAGGAATCACTCCTGGTGGTGCTCAGGGGACCATATAGGATGCTAAGGATTGAACCTGGTTGGCCACATGGAAGCCAAATGCCTTTCCCGCTTCACTATCTCTCTGGCCCACTAAAACAATTTTAGTGCCAAGACAGGGGCTGGCCAAGGTAGTGGATAGGGCACTTGCCTTGCATGTGGTAGACCTGAGTTTGATTCCCAGGACCACATATGGTCTCCCAAGCCCCACCGGGAGTGAACGCTGAGTGCGGAGCCAAGAGCATCACCGGATGTGCCCCCACTGCCCACAAAAAAAAAAAATGTACCAAGACAATTCAATAGGGAAAGAATAATCTCTTTTAATTTTTTTCTTCTTCTTTTTTTTTTTTTTGTCTTTGTTTTTGGGCCAGTCCCAGTGATGCTCAGAGATTACCCCTGGCTCTGCACTCAGGGATCACTACTGGCAGGCTTAGAGGACCCATATGGGATGCTGAGGATAAAACTTGGTTTGGCCGAATGCAAGGCAAATACCCTACCTGATGTACTATCTCTCTGGCCCTCCTTTTAATTTTCTTTGTGATGTGTGTGTAGAGGGGACTGGACCACACCCACTGGTGCTAAGGAGCTATTTCTGGCTCTGTGGTCAGGGATCAAGAATAGTCTCTCCCTGAACCACATCCAAAAGAACAAAAGCAACCCTTGTTGGCGTGGATGTGGGGAGAAAGCGACTCTCCTTCACTGCTGGTGGGAATGCTGACTGGTTCAACCCTTTTGGAAAACAACATGGATGATTCTCAAAAAATTAGAAATTGAGCTCCCATTTGAACCAGCAATACCACTCCTAGGAATATATCCCAGAGAGGCAAAAAGGTATAGTAGAAACGACATCTGCATTTGTATGTTCATTGCAGCATTATTTACAATAGCCAAAATCTGGGAAAAAAACAGAGTGCCCCAAAACAGAGGACTGGTTAAAGAAACTTTGGTACATCTACACAGTGGAATACTATGCAGCTGTTAGAGAAGATGAAGTCATAAAATTTGCATGTAAGTGGGTCAACATGTAAAGTATCATGTTAAGTGAAATGAGTCAGAAAGAGAGAGACAGACATAGAAAGATCACACTCATCTGTGGAATATAAAGTAACAGAGTGGGAGACTAACAACCAAGAGTAGTAGAGATAAGGACCAGGAGGTCTGCCCCACAGCTTGGAAACCGGCCTCACATGCTGGGGGAAAAGGCAGCTCAGATAGAGAAGGAAACACCAAGTAAAGGATGTTGGGAGGACCCATTCGGGTTGAAAGGTGTGTGCCAAAAGTAGACTATAGACTCAACACGACAGCCACTCAATACTTCTATTGCAAACTACAACACCCAAAAGGAAAGAGAACAAAAGGGAATGCCCTGCCGAAGAAGAGGAATGGGGAGGTGGAGGATGGGGTGGAGGTGGTGGGAGGAATATTGGGAACATTGGTGGAGGAGAATGGGCACTGGTGGAGGGATGGGTAAATAATTATTGTATGACTGAGATGCAAACATGAAAGTTCATAAGTTTGTAACTACCCCATGGTGATTCACTAATAAAAATTAAAAAAAAAAGTCTTTCCAACAAATTGATCTGCAAGTAATGGATGGACAGTCATAGGTAGAAGAAGGAAGTTGGTCTATCACTCCACATACGAAAATGAATTCAGATTGATCAAAGAACCAAATGCAAGCAATACAACCAAACAGAACAGTTCTTTTGGTTTTAGGCCACACCCTGCTGTGCTCAGGAATTACTCTTGGCTCTGTGCTCAGGGATCATTTCTGGTGGAGCTTGAGGGATGCCAGGGATCGAACCTGGGTAAGCTGTGTGCAGGGCAAGAGCCCTACCCACCGTATTATCTTCCTGGGCCCCACAACCATACAACTCTTAGAAAGAAACAAAGACATAAATTTTGTGA
Source organism: Sorex araneus (assembly GCF_027595985.1). NCBI lineage: Eukaryota > Metazoa > Chordata > Mammalia > Eulipotyphla > Soricidae > Sorex > Sorex araneus. The sequence continues at coordinate 44,664,231 of NC_073309.1, forward strand.
GGTTGGATGAGGCACTGGTTTCCTAGCTAGGCTACCAAATGCACAACTGTTTCCTCAAAACTGCAAAAAATTTTTGGCTTCAAGCACACATTTAAGAAAGTAAGAAGTTCCAAATCCATTCCCCCGAATGGAGAGATAGTGGGAGGTAAAGTATTCGCCTTGCATATAGCTGACTCAGGTTTGATCCCAAGTATTGCATATTGTCCCCTAAGCTCTGCCAGGAGTGATCCTTGAGCACAGAGCCGGGAAAAAAATTCCTAAACATCATGTTAGTCTCCCACTCTATTACTTTATATTCCTAAACATCATGAGGTGTGAGCACACCCCAAAAAAGAAAATGAGAAGACATTATACAAATCATACAACTGCTTTTTTTTTTTTTTCTTTTTGGGTCACATCCGGCGATGCACAGGGGATACTCCTGGCTCATGCACTCAGGAATTACTCCTGGCGGTGCTCGGGGGGCAACATGGGATGCCGGGAATCGAACCCGGGTCGGCTGCGTGCAAAGCAAATGCCCTACCAGCTGTGCTATTGCTCCAGTCCACAACTGCTTTTTTTGAGGGGGTGGGCTTGGGGTTATGGGATTTAGGTTGTACCTGGCAGTACTGGAGGGTGCTACTCTGGCGCTCTGTCCAGGGGTCCCTGGGGACCGAACTGGGATTTAGCCATATTCAAGGTCATAACCTCTATACTATCTCTCAGGCCCCAACAAATATGTATTGGATAAAGTTTTGTACCTAGAATATATAAAGAACTCCTACAACTTGGAAATAATAATAGAGGGTAAGAGAGTTAGGCTAGCAGGTAAGGTGCTTATCTTGCACGTGGTTGACCCTGGGGTTTGACCCCTGACACCACATATGGTCCTTGAGCCCTGCCAGGAGAGATCCCTGAGGGCAGTGTTCCAAGTAAGCCCTGGCCCCTCAAAAAACAAAAAAACAAGGAGTTGGAGAGATATTACAGTGGGGAGGACATTTGCCTTGCACTGGGGTGGCCAGGGTTCAATCCCCTTGGTCCTCCAAGCACCCCCTAAGCACAGTCAGGAATACCCCCGGAAAAAAATGAACTGGACAGAATGATGCTCCAAAGAATATACACAAATGGTCAATAATCGGGGGCTGGAGCGATAGCACAGTGGGGAGGGCATTTGCCTTGCACGCGGCCGACCCGGGTTCAATACCCAGTATCCCATAGGGTCCCCTGAGCACGGCCAGGGGTAATTCCTGAGTGCAGAGCCAGGAGAAACCCCTGTGTATCGCCAGGTGTGACCCAAAAAGCAAAAAAACCCAAATGGTCAATAATCACATAAAAAAGATAGTCAATATTATAAGCCACCAGGGAATTGCAAATAAATAAAAACTACAGTTAGATACCTCTTGTGGCTGGAGCTATAGCACAGCGGGTGGGGGGTTTGCCTTGCATGCGGCCAACCCAGGTTCGATTCCCAGCGTCCCATATGGTCCCCGGAGCACCGCCAGAGGTAATTCCTGAGTGCAGAGCCAGGAGTGACCCCTGTGCATCGCCGAATGTGATCCAAAAAGCAAAAAGAAAGAAAAATATATCTCTCATTTTTTTTTGAGAGGGGTCAGACCTGGCAGTCCTGTGAGGGGCTGTTTCTGGCTCTGTTTTCAGGAGCGAGCTCTGGGAGTGCTTATCAGTGGTATCCAGGATCAAACTGGGGTTGGCCACATGCAATGCTAGCGCCGTAACCCCTGAACACTCTGTTCAGCCCCATACGTGAGAAACCTCTTCAGATGCGCTAGAATGGGCGCCATCCAAAGGATAGAGGAAAACTGGGTGTGTGTGAGCATAGAAGGGAACCCTCACACCAGGGAACTTTGAATGACTCAGCAGCTTGGGGAACCAGAGTAGCACTTCCTCAAAAGGGTAAACATACAGTTGCCATGTGACTCAGCGATTCTGTTCCTAGGTAGGAAAACATTTCTTCTAAGAGCAATGCAAACATACATAGTACACTGGGTAGGGCGCTTGCCTGGCACATGGCCCACCCAGGTTCAATCCCCGGCACCCTACAAAGTCCTTCGAGCCCCTCCACGAATGATCCCTGAGTGCAGACCCCTGAGCACAGCTGAATGTGGCCCCCAAACATATAAACAACAAAAAATGGTGTGCCTGCATGTTCTTACAGGCTTTATTCATAATAACCAAGACTTGCAAACAACTTTGAAGTCTTTCCAAGGCCAAATGGAGAGATAAAATGTGTCCATCTGTGAACCAGAGAGAAAGTACAAGGGATGGGGTGGTTCATCGCAGGAAGTTGACCCAGTTTTGATTCTAGGCACCCCATATGGTTGCCAGAATTTCATAAAGTGTGATCTCTGGGTGCAGAGCCAGGAACAACCCCCCAATACAACCAGGTGTGGCCCAAAAAACTAGAAACAAAAAAATCAATCGATTGTCCATCTACAGAAGGTGATAAATAATATTCTGCAAGTGAACAAAATGACTCAGTAATGCTACAATGGATGCCTAAGAAAGTAGACCGTATTAAGAAGTCAGTTTGGTTTGTTTTGGTTTGGTTGGTCAGAGGAATGACTTTAGATGCTAGATGCTGGTTTTTTCTTCTTTTTTTTTTTTTTTGGCTTTTTGGGTCACACTCAGCGATGTTCAGGGGTTACTCCTGGTGGCTCTGTTCTCATGAATTACTCCTGGTAGTACTTTGGAGACCATAGGGGATGCTGGGGATGGCACCTGAGTCGGTCACATGCAAGGCAAACACTCTCCCTCCTGGACTATCACTCCAGCCCCAGAATCTAGTTTTCTATGATTCCATTTCTACAAAACGTCTACAAAAGGCCAATTTAGGGACAGAGCGGTAATACAGTGGATAAGGTATTTATTTATTTATTTACTTATTTTTCTTTTTGGGTCACACCCAACGATGCACAGGGGTTACTCCTGGCTTGTGCACTTAGGAATTACTCCTAGCGGTGCTCAGGGAACCATATGGGATGCTGGGAATAGAACCCAGGTTGGCCGCATGCAAGGCAAACACCCTACCCGCTGTGCTAACATTCCAGCCCCGATAAGGTATTTCTTTGCCTTGCATGTAGCCAACCCAGGTTCAATCTCCAGCACCCCATATGACCCCTGAGCCCACCAGGAGTGATTCTAGAGGGTAGAGCAAGGCTGAGCACAGCTGGATATGATCAAAAGCAAACAAACTGATCAATTAAGGAGCCCCCAGGAGGTAACTGAGAGATAGAACATTTGGTCTGTCTGAGGCCTCGGGCCCTACCTTAAGAGGGGCAAATCTATACTAATAGAAAGTTGATGAGTCCTTGTCTAGGACTGATGAATGGGTTAGGCAGGAAAAAAGGGAGATGAATTCTAGTTTGTTTGTTTTTTTTTTCAGGGGCCGGGGATAATGGCAATACTCCATATTCACTGGGCTGATACTGGCACCACTCTGTGGCCATGATAAAAACTAATTAATAGAGCTGGAGAGATAGTGTAGCGGGAAGGGCATTCGCCTTGCATGCAGCCAACCAGTTTTGACCCCCGGCATCACATTAGGGACCCCTTATTACTGCCAAAGTGATCCCTGAGCACAGAGCCAGGAGTAAGACGTGAGCATAGCAGGGTGTGGCTCAAGCCCCTCATCCCCTGAAGAAAAAGTTAAAAAATGAGAGGCTGGGTGGGTGAGAGTGATAGTGCAACAGGTAGGGCGCTTGCCTTGCACGCGGCCAACTGGGGTTGGATCCCTGGCACCCCATATGGTCCCTCGAGCACTGCCAGGAGTGATCCCTGAGCACAGAGCTAGGAGAAGGCTCTGAACACTGCTGGGTTCAACACTATTTGTTGGCCCCCAAGCAAAACAACAACAACAACAAAAAGGGTTTGAAGCAACTGTATAGTAGTCAGGGCGCTTGCCTGGCACGCAGTTGACCCAGGTTTGATCCCTGAAATCCCATATGGTCCCCCGAGTTCTCCAGTCAGAGCTCTGAGCACAGATCCCTGAATACCATCAGGTATGGTCCCAAAACAAACCAGAAAAAAACAAAACAAAACACTGGATTGTATACCTTATTTTTTTAAATGTGTGTGTGTGTGGGGGGGGGGGGTTGAACTCCTCACAATGCTCCCAGATCTGTGCTCAGTGGTCACTTCTGAGCATGGGATGCAGGCAAGAGAAGTGCCTTTACGTCTGTACTATCTTTCTGACTCCTGACTTCTATACGTTAGTGGGTGAACTGTATGTGCATCCCAATAAAGCTATAAATGCAAAACTTAAATGCAGGAGTGAAAAGCTGAGGGTGTGTGCCCTACACAGGAATGGGCACTGATTTCTGGCTCTAGTCCTTCCTGGCCTCCTAACCTGCAGCCTCACACATCCACTGCCCTGCCTATTACCCTCCGCTGCCCCACCCATCTCTATTCCACAAGGCCGACAGCCAGCTTTCCCGAGTTGATATGTAAGTGTCCCCTGTTCAGATCCTTTCTGGAGGCCCCCTAATGCCTGAGGTAAAGTGTGTGTCTCTCACCTCTCAGGCACCTTCAAAATCCCAGAAGACCCTCCAGCTGTTCCTCTTCTGCAGTGCTGGGGCCCAACCCATTAGCCACCATATTAGCTTCCAGTTCCTCAATCACATCTGCTGCCCCCTGGCCTTTGCACATGCTGTGCCCTTGGCCTGGAGCTCCTGGTGCCTTCCTTCCTCAGTCCAGAGTGCTGTGCTTCCTATCAGGCTCTACATTTGCTGATCTGGAGTAAATAGGGCCTTCTGGGCTCAGGGACTGTGTCATTTTAGTTCCCTGATTTTTTGGGGAAGGGAATGATCTCTCTAGCAGTCCAGCAGGGCTAGGAATCCAAGGGGAATATTTTTTGGAAGGTTGGGTCATACCTGGTAGTGTTCAGGATTTACTCCTGGCTCTGAGTTCAGGCAAACACCTTACCCCTTGTACTACCTCTTTTTTTTTTTTGCCTTTTGGGTCACACCCAGCGATGCTCAGGGGTTACTCCTGGCTTTGCACTCAGGAACTACTCCTGGCGGTGCTTGGGGGACCATATGGGATGCCGGGGATCGAACCCGGGTCGGCCGCGTGCAAGGCAAACGCCCTACCCGCTGTGCTATCGCTCCGGCCCCCTGTACTACCTCTTTGACGCCATACCAGTCCCCATTTTTATTTTTATTTTTTTGGAGCCACACCCAGATGTGCTCAGTGTTTACTCCTAGCTCTGTACTCAGGAATCACCCCTGGAAGGCTCAGGGGACCCTATGGAATACCAGGGATCTAACCCTGGTGGGCTTAGTACACTGCAAGCGCCCTCCCCACTGTACTGTCTCTCCAGCCCCATCACACCAGCCCCCTGACCCTTTCCTGATTTTTTCTTTTTTTTGGTTGTTTTCTGGGCCACACCAATGATGCTCACAGCTTACTCCTGGATCTGCACTTCGGGATCAGTCCTGGGACCCATACAGGGTGCTGGGGAGATCAAACCTGTGCTGGCCGTGAGCAAGGCGAGTGACAGCTGTACTATCTCTCCCTGGACGCTCATAAACACTAAAGCACAGGACTGACCACTGGCTCCCTGAACCTGGCTGCTAACTGGGATCCTGCCGCTGCCTTAGGAACCCGGGGAAAGAAATACTCCCTAGTGAGACTCCAGTCTCGTCTCTCACAGGGCCAGCAAGAGGGCTGCGGGGAAGGTGCCTACCTTGCATGCCAGGCTCAGTCCTGGCACCCCACATTCAATGCTATGTCCTGCCAGGAGTAATCCCTGAGCACAAAATCAGGAGTCAGCACTAAGTACTGCTCGGAGTACCTAAAGTAGTGCTGTCTCACCACACATTGAGGAGCAGAAGGAACTTTGGGGTGCCAATTTTTAGGCCACTGATTAACTGCCACTGTGCATCCAGTGATGTTCAGGGGCTGCTCCATGCTCCGGAGTTGCGGCTGGGGACCATGTGGTCTGTTGGGGCTGAAGTCTAGGCCTTCTGCGCGCAGAGTCCTTGCTCACCCTTTGAATCACCTCCTGGGCCCCTATCATCTACAGAGAGTCACCTTGGCCCCACGGAATGACTGAGATCGAGGCAAGTCTTGCCTGGCATTGATGGGACTGTGGGCGGCTAACCCAGGTTTGATCCCTGGCACCCCTGAGCACCATCAGGAGTAATCCTAGAGTAAAAGAGCCAGGAGTAAGCCCTGAACACCACCAGGGAAGGAAGGAAGGGAGGGAGGGAGGGAGGGAGGGAGGAAGGAAGGAAGGAAGGAAGGAAGGAAGGAAGGAAGGAAGGAAGGAAGGAAGGAAGGAAGGAAGGAAGGAAGGAAAGGAAAGGAAAGGAAGGAAGGAAGGAAGGAAGGAAGGAAGGAAGGAAGGAAGGAAGGAAGGAAGGAAGGAAGGAAGGAAGGAAGGAAGGAAGGAAGGAAGGAAGGCTGTTCTACTCTCTGGAACTCTTCCTTCTGATGGGGACTGGTGGAGGGACTTGTCACAGCCTTAGGCCAGTGGGGCCCAGCTCTGAGTTCCTGGGTGCAGTTCCAGTGGTGAACAGCAGGGGGTCTGCGGGGCCCTGGGTGGATTTCAGGATTACAGGAAGGTAGTGCAGTGGGTACTTGATCCTTAGGGTGACTCAGCATCTCAGCTCCTGCAGCACTTCCTCCCCCAGAAGCATTCCTGAGCACATTCATGTTTCCCCTCCCCATAAGTCAATACCCTCCCTCAGTCCTGGGGGGCTGGGGAGGATGTTGGAGGTGGGGAGGTGGAGGAGGGGAGCAGTGGGCCTAATGGGAAGCTGTCTGTCAGGGCTGGAAGACAGCAGAGTGGGGCCCTGGAGGCCTCCACCCTTTTGGGGCACCCAGATAGTTGGTATCTTCAGGCGCTGTGACCAGCAAGGGTGGGGCCCTTTATCTGGAGGTCTCAGCCCCGCTGGGGGGTTGAAGTCAAGACAGTAGCGGGAGGGAGTGGGACATGCTGCCCCTTTCCTGGGGCAACTGAGTTGAGCCCTCCTTGACTTTCCCACCCCAGGGCCCTCAAGACTTTCATCACGTCTCCAAGATTATCTGGGCATGACGCTAAGCAACAGCCTGCCAGCCACCAGCCTTGTCAGCTTTGGGCCTGGGTACCCGTATAGAGAGGCAGAGGAGTACCGTGGGTAGGACAAGGGCTGAGGGTCGAGAGATCACAGAGTAAGGCGCTCACCTTAGGTACCAATCCTGCTACCCCTCGAGCACTACCTGGTGTGGTATGGCACTCAGGCCTCCCCAAATCAAAACAACAGAGTGAAGGCTGAGGGTTAGGGAGAGAGTGCCAAACAGGGATTCCATCAGGAGCTTGGGGTTCAACCCCCCACCACCGCCAAGCCTCCCAATACCGCCTAGAACAAGCGCTGAGCAACGCACTGGGAGTGGCCCCTGAGCACTGCTGGTTGAGGCTCCCCCAAACCAAAAAAGAGCCAGAACTGAGTTTAAATCCCAACGCTGTGTTATTGGGCATGTCAGTCTTTGCATGACAGTATCCTCTTCAGTCAATGAGTCGAGACTCTTTCCCACCTCCCAGGAGGGCAGGGAGGAGTTAAGAGAATCAAGAGAGAATGATTCTTGGGGGGGAGGGGGCGATAAACTGATCCCTGGCTTCTTAGACCCTCCTAGGGTACGCTAACCACCACCCTCTCCAGCACAACCGTCTCAACACCGTTAATAACATTTCCCAAATGTCCTGAACTTAATCCTGCCTCCGGGTGCCTCTATTCTTTGAAATCACATAAAATTGGATATTTTTATAACCTCCCACCCCATTCCTGCCATCTGGGTTTCCACCCGCCTCCGTCCCGTCCCTCACCCCCCACCCGGATTCTCCGTCTTAGGGGTCAACCATGACACTCCCCGCCCGCTCCAGCTCATGCCTGCTTGCACCGCCTGCGCCAGGGTGGTGAGCCCGGTCCTGCCGGTGGCGCCGAAAATCGCAATCTTCTTGACAGCCATGCTGCTGGGTCGCGCGGGAACCGAGTGGCCCTCCGGACCGCCCTCTTGGGGGTTCTCTAGAGGGAGGGACGGGGCGGGGCCGCGCACAGGGCCCTGTCTGGGCGCCGCTAGGGAAAAGGGAGGGGCCACGAGGCCACGCCTCCACCCGAAAGGACGGCAGGCGGAGTAGAGAAGGGGCGGGTTTTCTTCGGGCGCCCCGCCCCTTCCAGCCTTCCGCCCGCCTCTTAGGCTGAGGGGCGTGGCTGCGTTTGGCTAGCTGGAAGGACCGGGCGGACCAGACTACGAGAGACTGTCTATCACCCAGCGTCCCGCCCCCACACGGAGCCTCCCGGGGCGGGGCCATATGTGGCCACGCCCACAGCCCGTCCCCTAACACACGCCCCCTTTTCTTTTCGCTCCTTTTGGCGGATTTGAACTCGCTCCTCCGCCGAAGCCGGTGCCACCTAGAAGTTGCTGGCGAGGACCGTGTGGCTGTGTGTGGGTGTGACTGACTCTGTGTGACCGCAGTGTCTACAGGCTTGTGTGGCCCTGGGCAACTCGGAGTCACCTAAAGGGAGCGTCCGATGAAGGGTTGACAGCCTGTGTCGCTTCACGGAGGCTGTTCTGGTGTGACTTGTCCGTAGTGACCCTGGGGGGACCCCCGGGTGTCAGTCTATGGTCCTCTATGCATCCATGACGCTGGCGGAGAAGGTGCGCGTGCGACTCGTGACTGAGGCTGCCATGGTGTGACGCCGCTGGTGACATGTGTGGCACCCTGGCCCCCGCTCAAGTGCGTGGTGGGTCTGTTGTGAGGCGCTTTGTGACTTCCCGTGACTGGATGGGGTGGGTGACCACGACCGTTCGGGGGTTATGACCCGCTCCCCCTCCCCCCAGCTAGCAGGTGACACGTTCCCGAGTGTAGAAGTGTGTGACAGTGCTCATCCTGCGCGGGACAGTGAGTGACACAGATGTGCTTGCGTGACGCCGCGCCCACGGTGGTGACACCCCCTTGAGTGCTCCGGTTTGCGTGACGCGGTGGGGAACTCGTCCCCGCCCCGGGTGCCACCTTGGCGTGCCTGTCCCTGAGGGACCCCCTGTGCGGGGCTGGGGTGGACGTGCCTGCGAGTGACGCCGTGTGCCCCCGCGTGTGGATGACGCTCCCTCGGGGGTGTCTCCCCGCACCCCCGCGTGGCCGCCGCTGACCGCGCGCGGGAGCCCGAGCCGCGGGGCCGAGGGAGGGTCCTGGGGACGCGCCGAGCGGCGGCAGCGCGAGCGGGGGGAGGCGCGACGGCGGCGGCGGCGGCGGCGCATGCGGATCTGGCGGCGCGGCGGGGCCGGCGGGGCCGAGCAGAGCCGGGCCGGGCCGGGCCGGGCCGGGCCGCGGACGCCGACAGGGAGGGCGGCCGGACGCGGCGAGCAGCGGGGACGGTGGCACCGGCGGCCGCAGGCCCAGGTGAGCGGCCTCGGGGACGGGCAGCCCCTCCCTCCAGCATCTCCCCACCTGCCCGAGCATCCCTGGGCCGCGCGCCGCGGGCCTGTCCTGAGACCACCCCCCCGCCCCCCAACACCAAGTCTCCCAGGCTGCGGGGAGGCGGAGGGTCTGGGCAGAGGGAGCCCCCTCCCCCAACCGGTGGCGGCGCCGTGCGTGGGTCTCGCACCCCGGGCCTTGTCCTTCCCAGGTCCCCCTCCTCCGGAACGGTGACTAAACTGCATAGGGAGGCGCGGCCCAGGAAGGGTTAAAGCTCCGCTCCCACTGTCAGTCTAGGCCGGTGGCTTATGATGGGGCCCAGAACGCCTCTTTCTGCCAATTCCCACCTTTTCCATTCATCCCCTAATGGCCAGGAGGCCCCCTGCTCCCCCATTGAGCTAGAGCTGGAGAGCTCACGAAGTGCTAAGAGCTCCCCACCCCCAAGTTTCCTCTACTGAGGGAGAACCTGTGATCGCCGGATAACGGGAGGGGGGGAAACTGAGGCACAGAGCATCCAAGTGAAAGATAGATACAGCTAGAGGAAAGCCAGATCTGAAACCCTGGCTGTTCAGCCCCTATGCAGGCGCCTGGATAGTCTGAGCTGTGGAACCCAGGGAAGGCGGAAAAGCATCCGCTTCTGGGGGGTGAGGACTTGCCGGTATTGGTATTCTGTAACTCCAGGAGTACAGCTCCTGCATTGCTGATTGGTTAAAACACCCCCCAGGGAATTGGCACTGTGTTTCATTTTCGAGAGGAGCAAACTAAGACAGGGAGGGGGCTAGTGCCTACATAGGTGGTAGGTGGCTATGTGCCTTTTTGCAGAGGAATGAGGCACCCCAAGTGAAAGGCATCTGGGGTGTCCTTCCAAGCATCTGGGGCTGGCACCTGTCTGAGTCTTGGAATGGGGGGAGTTTCCTTCCTTTGAGGTGCCCAGGTCTAGTCAGAACCAAGGGTGGAGGAGATGATTCTGATGCTTCTTAGACCTTTAAACTTCTTGTTTTCAATCTGGCAGTGTTCTGGAACATTATTCTGGAGTAAGACTATTGTCACAATACTGCTGCATAAGAGTCACCCCCAAACTCAGTGAGTTTTTTTTTTGGCTTTTTGGGTTATACCTGGCGATGCTGAGGGGTTACTCCTGGCTCTGCACTCAGGAATTACTCCTGGCGGGTGCTCAGGGGACCATGTGAGATAATGGGGGTCGAACCGGGGTCAGCTGTATGCAAGGCAAATGCCCTACCTGCTGTACTACCATTCGGGCCCCATCAATGTTTTTTTTTTTTCACATTTATTTATTGGGTTTTTGGGCCACACCCAGCAATGCTCAGGACTTACTCCTGGCTTTGCCCTCAGGAATCTCTCCTGGTGAGGCTTTAGAAACTATATAGGATGACAGGGATTGAACCTGGGTTGGTGACTTGTAAGGCAAGTGCCTTATCCACTGTACTATCTCTCCAGCCCTATGTCTTTTTTTTTTAATTGAAGCGAAATAGCTTTTTGGTCATTGTTTTGCTTTTGGGATCACACCCAGTGATGCTCACAGGTTACTCCTGGCTCTGCACTCAGGAATTACTCCTGGAGGTGCTCAGGAGACCATATGACCATATGGGATGCTGGGGATTGAACACTGGTCGACTACATGCAAGGAAAACGCCCTGCCCGCTGTACTATTGCTCTGGCCCCAGAAAAATGGTTTTTATTGAAAGAAACTTACTTAGACGTGAGAAGAAGAGGAATATGTGGACATTTTTTTTCCTTTATTGTTTTTGGACCACACCTGGCAGTGTTCAGGGCTCACTCCTGGCACTGTGCTCAGGGATCATGCTCGGCATTGCTCAGGGAACCATATGGGGTACTAGGGATCGAACCCAGGTTGGCATCCTATCCACTGTACTGTCACTCCAGCCATGAGGCATATGTGTGTAAGAGAGAACAGAGGCTTCTCGAGAGTGAAAAAAGTGAGGAGAGAGAGAGAGAGAGCTTGCGCGCGAAAGAGAAAGTGTTCAAGAGATTCAAGAGAGAATATGGGCTTGAAAAAGCAAGCAAGCCCAAACTCAGAGTCTTAAAACACAAAGCCTTTATTTAGCCCTGAGTCTGAGCTCAGCAGCGGCGTAGGCTGAGCAGGGCAGTTTTCCTGCTCTCTGCTGACCTTCCTCATGTGTCTGGACGGAGCTGTGTGTGAACTCTTGGCTGCTCTGTCTGGCCTTGGCTGGAGTGAGGGAAGCATCAGACCCAGAGTGTAGCCTTAGCTTTTTTTTTTTTTTTTGGCTTTTTAGGTCACACTCAGTGATGTACAGGGGTTACTCCTGGCTCATGCACTCAGGAATTTCTCCTGGCAGTGCTCAGGGGACCATATGGGATGCTGGGAATCGAACCCAGGTCAGCCGTGTGCAAGGCAAATGCCCTACCCGCTGTGCTATCAATCCAGTTCCCCAGAGTGTAGCCTTAGGAGCGCTTTCATGGCCATGACCAAGTACAATCAAAAACACACAAGATCTCTTGAATCCAAGACTCAGAATTTACCAGCATTTCATATCTAGAGAATTGATGAAAGCTAAGTGAGGTGGCCAAGCCAGCCAAGGGGTAAGAGGGGCTTCTGAGAGCCTTCTTCTGCACTCTTATCCCAAGTCAGAGAATGCAGAGTTCTGTGGCAGTGACTGAGTCCATAAGGGTGAAGTATGGGGGCTGTTAATGCCGTCATCCGATCATAGTAACTACGTTTCACTCCTGCCTACACACTCGCTGTGTGATCTCGGGCATGTGAATTAATCTCTCTGTGCCCCAGTTTCTTCACTCCTGCCTATATTCTCGCTGTGTGATCTCAGGCAAATGAATTAATCTCTCTGTGCCCCAGTTTCTTCCCCTGCGAAGCAGACCTAATGATAGCCCATCTCTTGTGAATTAATTTGTGCAAATTAAATAAGATCATGCCTACAAGTACTGAGCACAGTGCAAGTGCTAATAAATGTTCATTAGTGTTATTACTAGAGTTATTTAGGTAATAACATCATCATTCTTTGTTGTGTGTGTGTGTGTGTTTTTTTACGTCAGGGGATGGGGGATGCTGGTTTGGGGCCATGCCCTGCAGTGCTGAGGGCTTACTCCTGGCTCTGTGCTCAGGGATCATTTCTGGCAAGCTCAGGGGACCATATGTAATGCCAGAGATTGAATGTTGGTCAACCACTTACAAGCCTGCTGCACTATCTCTCCGGCCCTTGTCATTGAGTCCACTTAATTTTCCTCTTGGTGCTCAGGGAATACTCCTGGTTTTGTGTTCAGGAGTGACCTCTGATGGTACATGGGTGATTGGGGCCATGTGAAGCACCAGGGTCAGCTGCCTGAAAGGCAAGCGCCTTACCTTCTTAACTATCTCTCCAGCTATCCAACTATCTCTCTATACATATATACCATTTTTATTTATTTTTGCTTGTTTGGGAACCATACCCTGTGGTACTTATAGCTTACTCATGCCTCTGTGCTCAGGGATTACTCCTGGTGGTGCTCAGGAAACCTTATGGGGTACTAAGGAATTGAACTGAGGTGGGCCATGTGGAAGGCACGCACCCTACTTGCTGTATTGTTGCTCTCACCCTTCATATATCGACTTCAAAGACGAGGAAGATGGGGAACAGAAGCCCGAGAGAAGGCACAGGACTTGGGGCCAGTGACCTTGAGGGATAGATTCTCTGCCCTCGGGCTGCTCCCTGCTTTAACCCGCTTCTGTCCATTCCAGGCCTCACCTTCCCTGATGGCGCAGGTACCAGGGGAAGTGGACAACATGGAGGGTCTGAGCACCCCCAACAACAACAACAACAACCCTTCAAGCCGCTGGGAGAGCCCAGACCGAGGCTGGGAGCGGGAGCCGCCTGCCGCCTCCACCGCTGCAGCCTCACTCTTTGAGTGCTCCCGGATCAAGGCCTTGGCAGGTACCAGGCAGGGAGTTGGAGTGGGAGGAGGGGAGGCAGGAAGGGAGGGGGTGCAGCATGGCGGTATCTGCACCTCAGTATCTGAGGACCGTGACTGCCTGGAGGGGCGGGATGGAAAGAGAGAACGTGTTTTTATTTTATTTTTGTTTGGGGGGCTACACCCAGCATGCTCAGGAATTACTCCATGCTCAGGAATCACTCCTGCAGTACTTGGGGGACCCTCTGGAATGCCTGGGATCGAACCTAGCTCAAAGTGCACATTTTTAGAACAGCCTAGTCTGGTAGTACTTTACCACGATGGGCAAATGTTACTCTCCACTATGTCTGTATACTAACGCTTGTGGCTGTGAGCAATGAGAATGTGGTCAGTGCTGTTTGAGGGACTGATGTTTTTTTTTTTTTTTTCACTTAAAGACTTTTAATGAAACTGGGAAAGCCACAGAACTGCACGTGGAAAAGCAGGGCAGCCTGAGAACCCTTGGGATCATCCAGTTCCTGAAACATGGGGCTTGGCATACAGAGTTCCTTCAGGTCCCAAAAGACATTGGATCTTGGGATCTTGAATGTTAGCCCAGAGACCCTTTGAACTGGAGACCCTTAAAAGCAGAATTGGGGGCCGGAGTAACAGCATAGTGGGAAGGGTGTTTGCCTTGCGTGCAACTTACCCAGGTTGGATCCCCGGCATCCCATATGGTCCCTCCAAGCTCTGCTAGAAGTAGGTTTTGAGTGCAGAGCCAGGAGTAATCCTGGGTGTGACTCAAAAAGAAAAAAAAAATAAGAAGAAAAGAGGAATTGTTAGAAACAGAACCTGATCTTCACACACCTTAAACATTTGAATCATTAGATTTGACTTTTGGGGCTGGAATGATAGCACAGCGGGTAGGGCGTTTGCCTTGCACGCGGCCAACCCTGGTTCGATCCCCAGCATCCCATATGGTCCCCTGAGCACTGCCAGGGGTAATTCCTGAGTGCAGAGCAAGGAGTGTGACCCAAAAAGCAAAAAAAAAAATACACATTAGATTTGACTTTCATTCTTAGAAACCTAAATTCTAATAAGTAGAGAGCCTTGGGCTTGATTATTCTTTTATTTGTTTTGTTTTGGGGCCACACCTGACTTTCTCAGGGCTTACTCCTGGCTTTTCATTCAGTAGTTACTCCTGGCTGTGGTCCGGGGATCATATGGGATGCCAGGGATCAAATCCAGGTTGGCCATGTGCATGACAAGTGACTTCCTTGCTCTACTATTATTGCACTGGCCCCTTCTGAACATTTAGAATTTCAGGTTAGAAGCATGATGGGTCCCTTTATTTATTTTAATTTATTTTTATATTTTGTGAAGCAAGATAGTTTTTATTGAAACCTACTTAGAAAGATGGGGTGAGGGAGCAACAGTAGGATGTTTACCTTGCATGACCCCAGGATGATCCTGGTTTGAAACCCAGTACCACAGATGATCCCCCAAACTCTGCCAGGAGTGATCCCTGGGTACAGAGCAAGGAATAATCATTGAGGACCACCGAGTGATCCTGAAGCAAAACAAAACCAAAAGAAAATGAAGAAAGATGTAAGGGAAAGAGAGGAAGTCTGTGTTCAAGGGAGAATACAGGTTTCTCCAGAGTGGAAAAAGCAAGAGACGAGATTTGTGTTCAAGGGAGAATGTGGGCTTGAAGAGCAAGTCTGGAACTTGAGGTTGCAAGCATGATAGATCCCTTAAAAAAATTTAAAAGGCGGGGCTGGAGCGATAGCACAGCGGGTAGGGCATTTGCCTTGCACACAGCCAACCCAGGTTCGATTCCCACCATCCCATATGGTCCCCTGAGCACCACCAGGGGTGATTCCTGAGTGCAGAGTCAGGAGTAACCCTTGTGCATCGCCAGGTGTGACCCAAAAAGCAAAAAAAAAAAAAAATTTAAAGGGGTCAGAGAGATAGTACAGCAGGTAAGAAGCTTTCCTTGATCCCCTGGTATCCCATATGTTCTCCTGAGCACCACCAGGAGTGATTCCTGAGTGCAGAGCTAAGAGTAGCCACTGAGCATTGCCAGGTGTGGCCCCAAAATAAACAAACAAAAATTAGAATTCTAGAATTGACTGTTTTATGCACAAATGTTTTCTTAGTGCCTGCTCCATGCCTGGCCTATGTTGAACAATGGAGCCAGCCCTGATTCTACTCCCCTGGGGCTCCCAAGACACTCCATCCAGCCCAGTCCTGATGACCAGAGGTGGCAGTGGGGCTGGTGTGGGCCAGACACAGCACAGGGCTGGGGTGAGGAAAGCCAGGAAATATAGAACCCAGATGAGAGTTTAAAATGCAGTTTAAGGGGGCTGGAGCAATAGCACAGCGGGTAGGGCATTTGCCTTGCACGCGGCTGAACCGGGTTCAATTCCCAGCATCACATATGGTCCCCTGAGCACCACCAGGAGTGATTCCTGAGTGCAAAGCCAGGAGGTAGCCCCTGTGCATTGCTGGGTGTGACCCAAAAAGAAAAATAAAATGCAGTTTAAGGAGTTCAAGTGCTTCCTGGAGGACAAGATTATCAAACTGAGGCCAAAAGGACCAAGAGGAGAAAACCGTGGGGGCAGGAACTGGAGCAATAATACAGTGGGTATGGTGCATGCCTTGCAGGTGGTGACCTGAGTTCAATCCTTGGCATCCTCTGTGGTCCCTGGAGCGTGTCAGGAGTCATTCCTAAGCACCGATCTAGGAATAAGGCCTGAGCATCTGTAGTGTGGCAAAAAAAAAAAAAAAAAAAAAGCTCTCAAAGAAACAAAAACAAAAATTATGAAAACCATGGGGTAGAGCATGGAAGAGTGTTCCAGGCAGAGGGAACAGCATATGCAGGCCTTCCTGAAGTCAGTGACTTGAGTAAGACAACTTATCAGGGGCAAGGAAGGAGGGGGAGCCAGTGGAAGTCTCACAGCATAAGACCTTACGGGTCCCAAGAAGTTTAATGATGCCACTGAGGAGTTTGGGCAGATTTTTTTATTACTGTTTTTATTACTGTTGTTTTTACCCAACAGTGCTTTTAAGGGCTATTCTAGGCTCGTGCTCAGGGGTTGCTTCCAGCGGTGTTTGGGGCACCATGGGGTGCCCAGGATAGAATCCGCATGCACTCACCTCATTTCTGTGCACATCTCATCTATGTGCACTCACTTCATTGCATCATCTCTCTGGCCCCATATGGTCAGATTTGAAGCTGGGGCAGCAGGATGTGATGTTATGGGCCAGGACTGGAGAGATAGTACAGTGGCTAGGACGTTTGCCTTGCATGCAGCTAACGTGGCTTCGAACCAGCATCCCATATAGTCCATTGAGCACTGCCAGGAGTAATTCCTGTTTGCAGAGCCAGGAGTAAACCCTGAGCATCACCAGGTGTGGCCCCCAAACAAAAGAAAACAAAAGAACTATGAGATGGAGAGAGTACAGCAGGTAGGGTGCCTGCTTTGCATGTGGCTGACCTGGGTTTGATCTCTAGCTATGTTCCCCCAAGGCGACGAGGAGTGATCTCTGAGCCCAGAGCCAGGACTCAGCCCTGAGCACCGCTGAGTGTGGCCCCCCAAAAAAGAAAAAAAGACAATATGAGAGAGAGAGAGAGAAAGAGAGAGAGAGAAAGGAGAGAAAACTTTTTTTTTTGTCTTTTGGGTCACATCTGGCGATGCTCAGTGGTTGTTCCTGGCTTTGCTCAGGAATTATTCCTGGCGGTGCTCTGGGGACCATATAGAATTCCAGGGATCGAACCTGATTCAGGCATCTGCAAGGCAAACACCCTACCTGCTATACTATCTTCCTGGCCCCGGAAACTAATTTTTTAAAAAAAATTTATTTTTATTTTTATAGTTGTTCACAATTTTTGATTACATTTAATATTCCAACACCAGTCCCACCACCGCTACACCTTCCCACCACCATATTTCCATCCCGAACCCCACACCCTGCTCCCAAAGCAGAACCAAAATTATTTTGTATTTTGTATTATTTTGTATTGCTTGTTATGAATAATCCATTAGAAATGAGACAAAAAAGGTTTCTTAGAGGAAAGTGTGTGAAGATTGTTGAATTTCACCCAGGAGCCATTAAGTCCTTCTAGAAGAGATTAGTAACATGTTGTTAAAGTTTGAGCCTTGTGTGCTTGTATGTAAATATATTTCCCCCTAAGATTGGTTGCCTTCTACTTTATTTATTTATTTATTTATTTATTTATTTATTTATTTTCTTTTTGGGCTGGAGTGATAGCACAGCGGTAGGGCGTTCGCCTTTCATGGGTCTGACGTGTTCGATTCCTCCGCCCCTCTCAAAGAGCCCGGCAGATACCGAGAGTATCTAGCCCGCACGGCAGAGTCTGGCAAGCTACCCGTGGCGTATTGGATATGCCAAAAACAGTAACAATAAGTCTCACAAGGAGAGACGTTACTGGTGCTCACTCAAACAAATCGATGAGCAATGGGATGACAGTGACAGTGACATATTTTCTTTTTGGGTCACTCCTGGCGATGCACAAGGGTTACTCCTGGCTCTGCACTCAGGAATTACTCCTGGTGGTGCTCAGGGGATCATATGGGATGCTGGGAATTGAACCGTGGTCGGCCGTATGCAAGGCAAATGCCCTTCCTGCTGTGCTATTGCTCCAGCCCCAATTGCCTTCTACTTTAAACCAATCAATTGTGGTGTGTTACTCTTAGTATATTGGTGGTACAAAGTACGAGATGTTGTGTGGCCGTCCAGGAATAGATTGACTCATGGGTGAGGCTCATCTGTGTGGAGAGCGGCTTTGGGCATGGTGGCGGTTGAGTTCTGGAGGTTTTTTGCTGCTGGGGCTGGCTTCACTGGGGCGGAGAGGGGCTCACCTGTCCTTCTCTGGGTTGCCCCAAATGAAACAGCCTGGCTTGAGTTCTGGCGGCATGGTATATCGTTTTATGGTCTCTTTAGAAAGATTTATATTGAGTCTCTGGATCATGGCCATTAATGAGATTATATGGTACCAATGGCAGCTTGTGGGTGTGACTGCCCAAGCTACTGGGAAAAAGGAGGAGATGGCGGGAGGTCACTCATTCCCAGTTTTGTTGGGCCTGGAGTTTTCAGTCACAAGTCCCACGTACCTGAGTTCAAAACTAATTTTTTTTTTTTTTTGGTTTTTGGGTCACACCCGGCAATGCACAGGGGTTACTCCTGGCTCTTCACTCAGGAATTACCCCTGGCGGTGCTCAGGGGACAATATGGGACGCTGGGATTAGAACCCGGGTCGGCCTCGTGCAAGGCAAACGCCCTACCCGCTGTGCTATCGCTCCAGCCCCCAAAACTAATTTTTAAAAACTTTTCCCCATACCTTCTTTTTTCTTCTTCTTTTTGGGTCACATCCAGCATTGCACAGGGGTTACTCCTGGCTCATGCACTCAGGAATTACTCCTGGCGGTGCTCAGGGGACCATATGGGATGCTGGGAACTGAACCCGGGTCAGCCGCATGCAAGGCAAATGCCCTACCCGCTGTGCTATCACTCCAGTCCCATTCCCCATACCTTCTTAAATAACTGCAACTATTGCTTCCTTCCTTTCTTCCTTCTTTCCTCCTCTCCTCTCCTTCCTTCCTTCCTTCCTTCCTTCCTTCCTTCCTTCCTTCCTTCCTTCCTTCCTTCCTTCCTTCCTTCCTTCCTTCCTTCCTTCCTTCCTTCCTTCCTCCCCTTCTTTCTCGCCTGGGGTTGCTTGATAAAACTTCTGGCTGAAAGCTGCAGGGATGGGGCACTCCTGACAGTGCTCAGGTGACTGTGTGGAACCTGGGGCTGTAGCATGCAGCACATATGGTCTACCCAGACTTAATGTAGTTTACTTAATGCACACAAATCAACATTAAAGGATATGTTTATTTCCTTTAATGCTTAGGACTCTCTAACACTCAGACACATTATGTTGGACTCCACACCCAAACTACAAAACCAGTGACATGTTTCTCAGGAACCCAGGGAGGCCTCTCTCAGCTGGACCTAGCTTACTACTCAAAATTGTGTAGATTCTTGAGATGCATTTTTTTTTTCTTTTTTGGGTCACACCCAGAGATGCTCAGTGGTTACTCCTGGCTCTGCACTCAGGAATTACTCCTGGTGGTGCCTGGGGGACCATATGGGATGCTGGAGATCGAACCTGGGTCAGCCACGTGCACGGCAAACGCCCTACCCGCTGTGCTGGCTCCAGCCCCTCTTGAGGTGCATTTTCTTGTATTTCCTCTTCCCTTGTTCGGATTAGGGGGTTATATGGTGCTTATGGGGTGGGGACATACCCTTTAATTGTGGTACTTGCATTCACCTAGCTCTGGTGTGGCCAGATTTGACTCTGTGGCACTGTACAAGAGATCTCAGACAGCAGAGCAGATGGGACTATGCTCAAGGCATGTGATGACACCAGGGACCAAACTGGAAGCCTTGCCTCATTAGGTAGTGAGAATCCACCTCTGCTCTAACCCCTGGGTCTCTGGAGAACTTTTTTTTTCTCTTTTTTTTCTTTTTGGTCACACCCGGCGATGCATAAGGGTTACTCCTGGCTCATGCACTCAGGAATTACTCCTGGCGGTACTCGGGGGACCATATGGGATGCTGGGAATCGAACCCGGGTCGGCTGTGTGCAAGGCAAACTCCCTATCCGCTGTGCTATTGCTCCAGTCCCCTGGAGTGCTTTCTTTTGTTTTGGAGGCCACACTAGCAGTGCTCAAGGCTTACTCCTGGCTCTGTGCTTAGGGAGACCACTCCTGGAGGGACTCAGGGGAACATATGGGATGCTGGGGATTGATCCTGGGTCGGCCACATGCAAGGCAAGCACCCTACCTAGCTGTATTATCGCTCTGGTTCAGTAAGTTCAGCATTTCCACAAATGGGTACCCAGATTAGGGAACAGAATAGGATGGCCCTGGAGAAACCCCTTCCCCTGTCCTCTCTGTCACTGCACTGCCAGAATGAATGCTGGCCTCGTGTCTCAGGTGGAACTGCTCTTTGGTGCAGTTCACCCTGCACTCTGTGAGGCGTTACAGATGTGAATGAGCCACAGTTCCCCTCTGCATCAGTGTGAAGCGTTCCAGGTGCGAACAAGCCATAATTCACCTCTCACAGGCTGCATGGAACTCTCAGGCATATCTGAACCATAAATTATCCACTTTTATGGTGACTTGTATTTGGATGACTTCTCATTTGTGACTACCAGACAAGAATCTTGTCTGTCCCAGACTTGTAATGACTATTATTACTACTTAATTTTTAGAGCTCGTTGTTCCTCAGAACTTTCTAGCACCTGTTGGTGGATTTATGTGCTAGTTCCGGGTGGCCTCCACCCTGACCCAGGTGGTGTTTGGATCACTGAGTAGGAATATGTCCCATTTTAGAATAATCTCGGGTTGGCTGGAGGATACCACAGCGGGCAGGGCTCTTGCTTGCGGATGGTCGATCCTCAGCATTCCATATGGTTCCCTGAGCACTGCCAGGAGTAATCCCTGAGTACAAAAGCTGGAGTAAGCCCTGAGCACATCTGTGTGTCCTCTCCCCACCAAATACATATATATATACATATATATATACATGTGTGTCTGTATTTATATACATACACATATAATATACATATATATAAAATCTCCGGTGGGCTGGAGAGATAAGACAGCAAGCATGGTGTTGGTTATAGCTGAGGTTTTTTTTTTTTTTTTTTTTTTTTTGCTTTTTGGGTCATACCCGGACATGCACAGGGCTTACTCCTGGCTCACGCACTCAGGAATTAACTCCTGGCAGTGCTCAGGGGACCATATGGGATGCTGAGAATTGAACCTGGGTTGGCCGTGTGCAAGGCAAATGCCCTACCTGCTGTGCTATCACTCCAGCCCCACAGCTGGGGTTTGATGCCCCATACACATTATGCTCCCCTGGGCCCACCAGGAGTGATTCCTGAGCACAGAAAACCAAGCCAAACAAACCCTCTAGCTTGAAATGTCACCAGTGTATCTCCTTCTTTGGTTGTTCTTCATCCATCCCTGCTGTGTTTTCATTCTAGCCGTCTTTTTGGATGTGCTTTGTTTTTCTACACTGAAATCACATCTTTCTCTCTTTCTTTTCTCTCTCTCTCTTCCTTCCTTCCTTCCTTCCTTCCTTCCTTCCTTTCTTTCTTTCTTTCTTTCTTTCTTTTTTTTTTCTTTCTTTCTTTCTTTCTTTCTTTCTTTCTTTCTTTCTTTCTTTCTTTCTTTCTTTCTTTCTTTCTTTCTTTCTTTCTTTCTTTCTTTCTTTCTTTCTTTCTTTCTTTCTTTCTTTCTCTCTTCTATTTTTTTTCCACTCCCAGTGATGTTCAGGGCTTATTCTTGGCTCTGAACTCGGGAATTACTCCTGGCAGTGCTTGGGGGGGGGGGGATCATATGGGCTGCTGGGGATTTAACCAGGTCAAATGCATACAAGGCAAGTACTCTATCCACTGAACATCTTTCTGGCCCCTGAACTTGTGTTTTCTTGTTGATTAATATAGCCTTAGTGTGGCGCAGGGCCTGTTCAAGTTTTTACTTACTATAGGGCCTGTTCAAGTTTTCCATTATTATTTGGATACCTTCCTGGGAAATGCTCATTCAGATTTTTTGCCCACATTCCCATTAGGTTTTCTACCTTTCCATCTTTATTGGTTTGCAGAACTTTGTATGTATTCTGGGGTCCAGTCCTTTGTCAGGTATGAGTGTTGTGAATATTTCCTCCCATTCTGTGACTTGCTTATCATTCTCTAAGTGATGCCTTTTTAAAACATTTTTGCCTTTTGGGTCACACCTGGTGAGCACAGGGGTTACTCCTGACTTTACACTCAGGATTACTCCTGGTGGTGCTCAGGGGACCATATGGGATGCTGGGAATTGAACCTGGGTCGGCCGCATGCAAGACAAATGCCCTACCCGCTGTGCTATTGCTCCTGCTCCAGTGATGCCTTTTTGGTCAGCAATATTCCTCTCTTATATTTCGGGGAGAGAGAAAGGTTCTTGGGCCACACTGAGAAGTGCTCAGGGACTATTCATAGTTCTGTGCTCCAGTGGCCCCTAGAGGTTCTAAAGGAACAATATGTGATGCCAGAGAGTCAAACTGGATTCCACTGCAGCCAAGACAAGCTCCTTGTACTATCTTCCCAGCTCTGAACAATAACACTTTTTATAAAGGAATCATTTTGTCTTTCTTGGGAGGGGGTCTCTGGACCACCTCTGGTGATGCTCAGGGGTATTCCTGGTTCTGCATTCAGGAATTACTCCTGGCAGTGCTCAGGGGGACCATATGGGATTCCAGGGATTGAACCTAGGTTGGCCACGTGCAAGGCAAGTGCCCTACCCACTATGCTATTGCTCTAGCCCCCCCCCAACAATATTTCTTTTTTGTGGGGGTGGGATGTCACATCCGATGATGCTCAGGGGTTATTCCTGCCTACTCCGGGCAGCAGTGCTTGGAGGACCATATGGGATGCTGGGGATCAAACCCCCGTTGACTGCATGCAAGACAAACTCCCTATCCACTGTACTCTCACTCTGGCCCAGTATTCCTTAATTTAAAACTAGTTTGGGAATCAGGTGACCCAATGGGCTGAGCAAATTCTTTGCAAGCAGGTGGTCTAGGGTGTTTTTTTGGCTTTTTTTTTTTTTTGCTACACCCAGCTGTGCTCAGGGCTTATTCCTGGCACTGTGCTTGAATCACTCACGGCAGGCTTGGGGGACATATGGGATGCTGGGGATCGAATCCAGAACAGTCTCTTGCAAGGCAAGCACCCTCCCTGCTGTGACTATTTCTCCAGCCCAGGAGGTTCAGGTTTGATCCCTGTCACCACATGATTTATTTTTCTATTTTTTTTTTGAGGGGAAGAGGTGAAGGCCATACCCAGAGGTGCTCTACTCCTGGCTCTTTGCTCAGGAATGACCTGTGGCAGTGCTTGGGGGACCATGTGCGGTGCTGAGAATAGAAGTGGGTTCCGCCATCTGCAAAGTGCCTTCAGTAGTGTCCTATCTCTCTGGTCAACATGTCAGTTCTTTTTTGGTTTGTGGGCCACACCCGGTGGTGCTCAGGGCTTACTCCTGGCTCTGAGCTCAGGACTCACTCCTGGCGGGGTGCAGGGGAATCACATGGGGTCCTGAGGAATGAGTCAGCTGCATGCACAACAAGCACCCCACCTGCTATACTATAAACCCAGTCCCAGCATGTAATTTCTTCATCTCAGTGTCCCCCCACCAAGAAAACTGAAGTGTCAGAACCCAGTCCTTTTGATGTCACCACCCACATGGCCCAGGATTTGTTGCTATTTTCTTTGGGAGAGCCCGGCAAGCTACTGAGAGTATCCCGCCCACACGGCAGAGCCTGACAAGCTACACGTGGCATATTCGATATGCCAAAAACAGTAACAAGTCTCACAGTGGAGACATTACTGGTGCCCGCTTGAGCAAATCAATGAACAATGGGATGACAGTGGTACAGTACTATCACTGAAATGAAATTGTGGAGTGTAAGTAAGGGAATAGAATTCTCTTGAATCCCTCTCCTCCAACCCCAGACACCCAGGATGCCCCAGAATCTCCCAGAATTCCCTAGAAAATCGTGAGGCTGAGGAGATGGCTTAAAAGGTAGGAGCTCCTGCTTTGTATGCAGGAGGTCTGGGTCCAGTCCCCAGCGTCATGTGGTCCCCTGAGCCCCACCCAGAGCCACTTCTGACCACTACGCCAATAGTCAATCTTTCTTTTTTTTAAATTTTTTATTAGTGAATCACACCGTGAGGTGGGCTGGAATGATAGTACAGTTCGGTAGGGCATTTGCCTTGAGTGTTGCCGACCCGGGTTCGATTCTTCTGCCTCTCTCTCAGAGCCTGGCAAGCTACCGAGAGTATCCTGCCCACACGGCAGAGCCTTGCAAGCTGCCCATGGTGTATTTGATATGCCAAAAACAGTAACAACAAGTCTCACATGGAGATGTTACTGGTGCCTGCTGGAGCAAATTGATGAGCAACAGGATGACAGTGACAGTGATACAGTGAATCACCATGAGGTACAGTTACAGACTTAAAAAGCTTTTTTCTTTTTTGGCTTTTCAGGTCACACCCAGCAATGCACAGGGGTTACTCCTGGCTCTGCACTCAGGAATTACCCCTTGGCGGTGCTCAGGGGACCATATGGGATGCTGGGAATCGAACCTGGGTTGGCCGTGTGCAAGGCAAACACCCTACCCGCTGTACTATCACTCCAGCCCCAGACTTATTAAGTTTTGTGCTTACATTTCAGTCATACAGTGGTCCAGTGCCCATACCTTCACTAGTGCCCATTTTCTACCACCAATGGTCCCAGCATCCCTCCCACCACCCCCACCCCATCCTCCCCCCACCCCACCTTGCCTCTGTGGCAGGGCATTCCCTTTTGCTCTCTCTCTCCCTTTGGGTGTTGTGGTTTGCAGTAGAGGTATTAAGTGGCCATCATGTTCAGTCTATAATCTACTTTCAGCCCGCATTTCCCATCCCGAATGGGCCCTCCTAGAACCCTTTACTTGGTAGTCCTTTCTCTATCTGAGCTGCCTTTCCCCCCAGCATGCAAGGCTGGCTTCTAAGCTGTGGAGTAATCCTCCTGGTAGTTATCTCTGCCAGTAGTCAATCTAAATGTGTCTTCCCGCCCCCCCCCCCAGAAAAACATGGAAAAGTTGGTCTATGGGGTTGGGGAGATAGTTCAAGGTTTGGGGTGCATGCCTAGCCTGTATGAGGCTTCAATGCCAAGTTTGACTTCTGGCATTGTGTGGCCCCTGAGCACCACTGGGGTGGCCTATTGGTACCCTATTGGTCCAAATCTCTCATTTTTTTAGAGATGGAGACCCAAAGGGAAGAGGTGACTGTCAGGGGCCCAGCTGCCCCGCTGAATTCTACTTGGACTTTAGTCCTGGCCAGAATCTATACCTGGGTGTGGGAACTGCTAGAAGTGCCCAAGACCCAAATACTCAACTGCACCCCTTTACTCTCATCCCTTCCTCCTGGGGGATCGATCAGCAGGTGAAGAAAGAAGGAAGATACAGTAGCTCTGTGACAGGAATTCTAACTTGGCTGTTAAAGGAATAATGTGCTGACACACATTGGATGAAACTTCAAAATAAGTGAAAGAATCCAGACACTCCCTGCCCCCCCCAAAAAAAATAAAACAGAACAAACATGTCACTATTGTGTGGTTTCATGAATGAGAAATGTTCAGAACAGGCAAGTCCATGGAGACAGAGAAAGGGTTGATGGTTCCTAGGGCTTCAAGTAGCCCAAAGACTATGTTTGTTCTGGGGGCATGAAAGCATTCTGCAAATTAGGGAACGATAATACAGTGGGTAGGATGTTTGCCTTGCATGTGCCTGACCCGGGTTCGATCCCTGGCATCCTATATACACTGCCGGGAGTAATTCCTGAGTGCAGAGCGAGGAGTAACCCCTAAGCATCTTCAGGTGTGACCCAAAAGGCCAAAAAAAGAGAAAGCGTTCTGAAAACAAATAGAGGTGATGCTTGGGCAATTTTGGATCCACTTTAAGACACTAAATCTATACTCTTACAGGGGGAGTATATAAATCATTCTAAAGCTGCTATTTCATTTGTTTGTTTGGGGGCCACACGAGCAGTGCTCACGGCTTATCCTGGCTCTGTGCTCCGAGACCTTATTCTATCTCAGGGATCCAACCCTCCTTCAAGGCAAGTACCTTACCCATGTACCATCTTTCCTGCCTGGCCCTGATTGTTGCAGAGAGCTGGGCCTGAATCGAGGTTGGCTGGGTGGCGGAGGGTGTGGGGGTGTAGCTGAAAGATAGGCTTGGGGTAGCAGGGGGAGTGGGTGGGGCTCATTGGGCGCTATCTTTCAGATGAGCGGGAAGCTGTGCAGAAGAAGACCTTCACTAAGTGGGTGAACTCGCACCTCGCTCGCGTGGGCTGCCACATCGTGGACCTCTATGCCGACCTCCGCGACGGCTTCGTACTCACGCGGCTCCTGGAAGTGCTCTCAGGGGAGCAGTTGGTGAGGGGGCCTGACGGGCTGGTGGAAGGGTGGGGCGTGGCTCTGGGATGGATGGAGCTAGGAGTGTGGGGAGGGAGTAAGAGGCAAACCCCTTCTGTGGTGGGCGGGGCTCCGGCAGGGGCGGGGCTTGGCTGGGAGGAGCCTGGGACTAGATGTGGCCCTAGAGCTGTGTTCCTTGAAGGTGATAGCCAAGGTCGACTTGAAGGGAGCTATTGGAGATGGGAAGAGCTTTCTTGAGAGATCTGGGGACTGGGTAGTGCTATAGTGAGGTGCGTGGCTGTCACACTGTGGCGCACCACAGTTGGCAGATCTATGCAAGAGGGAGCATCGTTTTGTTTTGGTTTTGGTTTTTGAGGGGTTGGGGGATCACACCCAGCGATGCTCGGGGACTACTCTTGGCTTTGTGCTCAGGAATGAACTCCTGGTGGTGCTCAGGGGCCCTGTGGGATGCCAGGGATTGAACCCATGTTGGCGGCGTGCAAGGCAGAGGCAGGACTGTGCAAGGCAAACGCTGTTCCTTCTATACTATTGCTTTGGCCCAGGGCGCAACATTTTAAACTGGGGTGGGGGTGAGGATTGTTATCAAAGCCACTTAGGTGGTGGAGTAGGGGAACCAAATGGAACTTTTATGTGTATGTAGCTTGTAGTTAGTGGGTGACAGCTGCATTTCTGGATTTGGTGGGTAATCCACTGCAAAGGGTGGGATTCTGATAGTACAGTGGTAGAGTGTTTGCCTTGCACGTGACCAGCTAGGATTCAATCCCCAGTTGGTGCCCCATATGATCCCCTGAACCCTGCCAGGAGGGTACTCTGAGCAGAGAGCCCAGGAGTAAGTCCTGAGCACTGCTGGGTGTGACACAAAAACAAAAAAAGTTTCACTTGGAGTACATTTCTTCCATGCACTATCTCTGTGGGGAGGGGGCAAAGTGCATGGTCCCCCAAGCACTGGCAGGAGTAATCCCTGAGTGCAGAGCCAGGAGTAACCCCTGAGCATCACCACCGGGTGTGGCCCCAAGAGGAAAAAAAAAGATTCACAAGATTCACAAGGACCACTACTTGGAGATCAGGAGTTGTGGGAGACTTCGACTATAGAATAAGAACAAACACCATTGGGAGGAGTGGCTCTATCAGCACTGTCCCTGGGATAGGGCAGGGATGGATGAAAATGGTCGTGATTCTGGGTAGGAACCTGATAGGGAGGCAGTGAGGCATGTTGCCATGAAACTACAGGCTAATGGCAGGACAGAGATCCAATGGAAAGGGGCTGACTGGCTGGATGAGGCCTGGTGGAGGTGGAGCATCAGGAGAAGGGGAGGAGTCAGGAAATCTCTTAAATTGGGGCAAGGATGTTACCCTTGACAGGTTACGGCTATGCATGTTTCTGTGCAAGGATTGAGTCCTAAATTGTGATAATTGTACCTCTGCCTCAGTCCCCCCCCCACAGGGCGTGGCTACGGGATGGGGAGGTGGGCCCTAAGAGGGGTGGGGCCGAGGGCACGTGCTTTTGGCCAGGCTCTGGATCTCCCAACGCCCCTGCTGCCCTAGCCAAGGCCCACGCGCGGTCGCATGAGGATCCACTCGCTGGAAAACGTCGATAAGGCGCTGCAGTTCCTGAAGGAGCAACGTGTTCATCTGGAAAATGTGGGCTCGCATGACATTGTGGACGGGAACCACCGGCTTACCCTGGGACTGGTCTGGACCGTCATCCTGCGCTTTCAGGTGCTCGCCAGGAACTCCCTCTTTTGCCCACCACTGGGCGGGGCTCATTCCTTCAAAAAATATTCCAAACGTGCTCGATACCTCAGTTCTGGGTGGTGAGGATGGAAATAATACAAATGATAGGAACTGGACAAGATAATACATTTGATTTGCATGCAGCCGACCTGAATTCAATCCCCGGCACTCCATATGGTTCCCTGAGCACTGACAGGAGTGACCCCTGAGAGGAGAGCCAGGAGTAAGCCCTGAGCACAGCTGGGTATGGCCCCCCAAATAAAAATAAATTATAGGGGCTGGAGCGATAGCACAGCGGGTAGGGCGTTTGCCTTGCACGAGGCCGACCTGGGTTCTAATCCCATCATCCCATATGGTCCCCTGAGCACCGCCAGGGGTAATTCCTGAGTGAAGAGCCAGGAGTAACCCCCTGTGCATTACTGGGTGTGACCCAAAAAGCCAAAAAAAAATAAAGAATTTGGGTTTTAGTTGCAGGAGAGATACAATGGAGAAGAAGCTTGCCTTGCATGTGACTGACCCGGGTTCGACCTCTGGTACTTCCTATGGTACCCTGAGCCCCTCCAGAAGTGATTTCTTGAGCACAGAGCTAGAAGTAAGCCCTGAGCACTGCCTAATGTGCCCCGCCTCAAATGCCCCCACCAAAATTTTGGATTTTGTCTGCAGCAAGAGTTTTATCAAGAGGAAGGACATGCTTAGTTAGAAGGATTCCTCTGAATTGGGGTGATTCCCCCAAATCAGGGACTGTGAGTCCAAAAAAGAGATAAGCTGGACCAGGGTAGGGGTGAGAGGAGGTGAGGGGGGTCATCTAGGAAAGCCACTCAGGAAGTGATGTGGACAGACCATCAGTAAAGGGGAACAGGAAGCAGCTGTGCAGGCTGAGACCCAAGGCTCTGACTGAGGGACTGGGGAGGGCACAGGAACACCCCTGACACCCCTGATCACCCCTGATCCAGGGAGGGGGCATGTTTGGGGAAAGCACTGGGATTATCTGGGAATATGGTGGTCTTAAGGGGTCCAGGACATAAGGGAGGGGCATTTAGGGGTGACACAAACGTGGGCAGTGGTGCTCTGCCGAGCAGGGGTGGGGAGAAGAGGCCCATTTGGGCACTATTAGTGCTGAGGCCAGGTGTTAGGCCATGTGGCCACACATTGCTACTGGTGCCTGGAGTCCCTCCTGGGAACTCACTCTCTCCCCTGACACCCAATCTCGGCTCCGGAATTGAGGACCCGTGTTCCACACACCCACCCAGGGATGTGAATTCCGGGACATTCAGAACCTGACTGAACATCCATGTGTGGCTGCTGGAAACGGCAGCTGAAGAGCACATGGGCCCAGGACGCTGTGAGGTTAGGGAGCCATGTGCAGCCGAATGCCACAGACTGGGACGCTCTGACAAATTCCAGACAGTTCCAGACGCTGCAAACTTGGGAGCCGGGAGCAGTGGGTTCTGGATTCTCAAGCCATTTGGTTTCCGCCCCTCGGCTGTCTACTCTGCTTTTTCTCCCTGGCGTCTTCTCCAAGGTTAGTCAGGGCACCTGTCCTCCGAGTTAGGACTCCAGGCTCTGACCTTATTATCTTTTTTATCCACTTCTGGGGGCTGGAGCGATAGCACAGTGGTAGGGCGTTCGCCTTGCACGCAGCCAACCTGGGTTTGATTCCTCCGCCCCTCTCGGAGAGCCCGGCAAGCTACTGAGAGTATCGCGCCCGCACGGCAGAGCCTGGCAAGCTACCCATGGTATAATCGATATGCCAAAAAAACAGTAACAGTAAGTCTCACAATGAGAGACGTTACTGGTGCTCATCGATTTGCTTGACAGTGACAGTGACAGTGATTCATTTCTGGGATGGAGGGGATCACATCCAGCAGTGCTCTAAACTTACACTGAGAACTCAGGGACCCTGTACAGTGTTGGGGCTTAAACCCGGGTCAGCCACACACAAGACAAGCATCTTAACCCCCTATACTATCTCTGCAGCTCTGCAGCGCTGATTAGCTTTACCTCCTTAAAGGCCCCATCTCCATCAAATTCAGTCGCAGTGAAAACTAGGGCTTCCAACTGTGCTTTTTAAATTTTATTTATTTATTTTCTAAAATTTTTGCTGTGGGGCCACACCTGGCAGTGCTCAGGGATCATTTCTGGTGGTTCTCAGGGGACTAGATGAGGTCCAGGGATTAAATCCAGACTTGGCAAGTTTGGCAAACACATTACCCACTGTATTATCTCTTCTTTCAGTCCCAGAACCACCTATGCTTTTTTTTTTTCTTTTTGGGTCCCACCTGGCGATGCACAGAGATTACTCCTGGCTCATGCACTCAGGAATTATTCCTAGTGGTGCTTGGGGAACCATATGGGATGCTGGGAATCGAACCCGGGTTGGCCGAGTGCAAGGCAAACCCCCTACCTGCTGTGCTATCGCTCCAGCTCCCACCTATGCATTTTTGAGGGGGACACAATTCAGTAAGTGCCGGGGGAGGGCAGTGAAGCAGATGAATAAATTAAAGGACTATGTGGGGGTAAGCTCTAAGGAGGAACTAAGGCCAAGGAGAAAATGTGAAGTGTTAGGGTTACACAGTCAGATTAAAAAAAAATAAAACAAAATGGGGGTTGGAGCAATAGCACAGTGGGGAGGGTATTTGCTTTGCATGCAGCAGACCTGGGTTCAATCCCCGGAGTCCCGTTTGGCCCCCCAAGCATCTCCAGGAATGATTCCTAAGTGCAGAGCAAGGAGTTAGTAACCCCTGAGCATCACTGGGTGTGATCTCCAAATCCCCCCCCTAAAAAAAAATCCCCAAAATCTCAGTAGTTGGGCTGTGAAAATGGTTTCAAGAACTGGTGCACTTGGCAGGTGAGTTATTGAGTTGGGCCCTGAGCCTGCTGGCAACACTCTCTGCCAGATAAATCAAAGTGGTAGGTGGTGACTTGAGAGGAAGGCCCCCAAGGAAGGGTAGGTCTTAGGAGATGATGACTGAGGAAGAAAAATCGTTTGTTCAAGAAGAAAAAAAAATTTAAAGTCTGTGCAAAGGTCCTGAGGTCTCTCAGGCTGAATGAGCTGCTGAGGTCAGGGGTGTAAGGAGTGCCTGGGGGTTGCTCCTGACTGGGTTTTGTAGATCACTAGAACCTCAGCCCTAGAGTTGTGGCCATAGGGCTTCTGCCTTTACCCCAAGAGAACCCCAGGAGGGCCAAGTGATCCAGATGAGCTGTGTTGTAGATGCTCCCAGAGTCCCTGCTCGCTCTGGTGACAGATGCTGGACTTGGATTAGGGATGTGGCTTCTCCTTCAAGCTCAGGGACTTCTCAGGAAGTCCAAGTACAGGGACAAGGGAGATGACTCAGAGGACTGTGTGAAGGATGGGGTTCGGGAATCCCCACCTGGTACCATCCCCGGCACTGCTTATTACCCCCTGCCCCACACAGAACAACAATAAAAAAGGAACAGGTGAGACAATTCAGTGGTGGGAGGGCCCTTATTTTGCATGCAGGGACTCTAGTTTGATCCCTGACACCACGTCTGTTTCCTTGAGTCCTGCCAGGAGTGATCCCTGAGCACTGGCTGAGTGTGGACCCCAAATAACAACAACAACCCAAACCAAGTTAAACAAAATCCATGTTTCCTCCATTTACATGCACCAAATATGAACATGCCCCCGCCATCCCCCAGATCCAACCCTCACACTCCTAAGCCTACCCCAGCCTGAAGCTCCCAGGGGCACCTAGCACCCCCTTTGCTGCACCCCCAGCCACCTACTTGCATTTCACCTAGATCCAAGTCATCAAAATCGAAACTGAGGACAACAGGGAGACACGCTCAGCTAAGGACGCGCTGCTCCTGTGGTGCCAGATGAAGACAGCTGGGTAAGCTTGATCTCGGGCTCTCCCCTGACAAGCCTTCTTGGGGCTAGGGACCCTAGGGCAGCTAGGTTCCAGGGTCTGAGGCAAACCAATGGTCAATAAAAGAGGTCCCCCTCCTCTGGAGCAATAGCACAGCAGGTAAGGCATTTGCCTTGCACACGGCCGACCCGGGTTTAATTCTCAGCATCCCATATAGTCCCCCGAGCACTGCCAGGAGTAATTCCTGAGTGCAGAGCCAGGAGTAACCCCTGTGCATCACCGGGTGTGACCCAAAAAGAAAAAAAAAAGAGTCCCCCTGCCTACACTGTGTCCAGGACATACAAACCTGTATCCTGGAAGGCTCAGACTCCCCCAAGATCAATGCGGCACTAGTGGCCTGTGCCCTCCCTGCTCTCCGCTTCTCCTCCTGCACCTCCAGAGTCCTTGGGTATGCCCCATGTGAGTCCTAGCCCAGGGGCCCCACTCTGGCCAACGCTGCTCCCAGGGCAGCCCCTGCCCAGCCGACAAGGGCGTGCACTGAGCCCAGGTGAGAAATCCAGGGACTGGGCCCTTCAGTGTTGCTGAAAACAGGGCTCTCTCTCTCTCTCTCCCTCTCCCCCTACTCTCCTCACCCTTCCCCCACCGCCCTGACTCTCCATCTGTCCATTTCTCCTGTTCTCGCTGCCAGTTACCCTGAGGTGAACATCCAAAATTTCACCACCAGCTGGCGGGACGGCTTGGCCTTCAACGCCCTCATCCACCGGCACAGGTACCTACCCCTCGCCCTCGCCCCTCAGCCCACATCTCTTCACAAGCATGTGTGGACCACAGGGCCACGGGCGGCACGTTTCTCTCCTCTCCACACCGACTCTGTTCCCTTCGCTCTGGCCACACACCCTTGCCCTCGCAGACACTCCTACCATCAGGGTAGCCCCACCCGCCTCCTTATGCCTAAGGACCTGGTGCTAAGTGTGTGAGAGAAGGATGCCGTGTCAGGAATCTGCCCCTAGCAGATTGGGGAAATGGAAGTCTAGTAGTCAAGGTGGGGCGAGGGGGGGCTTATTCTGGTGTCACAGAGGCCCCAAATCCACTTTCCCGGCTGCAGACACGCACTCATTCACATCCCGGGCACATACTAGGACTCGAAGAGGGAAACCCAACCTCGGCCACACCCCTGGCCACCCGCAAGCTGCAAAGGAGTTCACGCTC
This sequence comes from Sorex araneus, assembly GCF_027595985.1. Classification (NCBI taxonomy): domain Eukaryota; kingdom Metazoa; phylum Chordata; class Mammalia; order Eulipotyphla; family Soricidae; genus Sorex; species Sorex araneus. The sequence goes on from NC_073309.1 coordinate 44,697,308, forward strand.
ACAAAGGTGACACATCCCGAGGGACTCGAGCCCTAGGCGTGTCCTGTTCAGGGATTCTACAAGGTGCAGGCCCAAGGGGGGAAACTGAGGCACAAGGAGAGGAAGTTGTTTGCCCAAAGTGGCCGCAGGCTTCTGGTGCTGCCTCACATGTGACTGAGCTCTGGAGGGGGACACCTCCAGGTGGACCCAGAGAGCTGCTGGCCATGGAGCCCAGCACATCAGCCATTGCAACTCCACAGCAGTGAGCAGTTGCCCCCCGTCCCCTGCTGCTACCTCCTCTCCCTGGGCTCCTGCCAAGCCCCCATCCTTTGCTCTGGGTGGGACTTGGATGAAAAGGTCTTGGCTCACCTGCACCTCTGGCGCCGGGGCCTGCCTGCTGCCTGCCTGCTCTGTGCCCTGTGCAGGCCCGATCTCGTGGATTTCAGCAAACTCACCAAGTCCAACGCCAACTACAACCTGCAGAGAGCTTTCCGCACGGCCGAGCAGCACCTGGGGCTGACCCGCCTGCTGGACCCCGAGGGTGAGCCCCGCGTGGCCCAACCCCAGCACCGTCCTCACCACAGGTCCAAACTCTGCCTGACCCCCCCACATCACCCCCCGCCCCGATTGCAAGGCCCTTGGGAATCCCCATCTGGAGCTTCCTTCTTTCTATCCCTGCCACCTTCCCCGCCCACCTGCATTGTTTTCTGGGTCTCCAGTGCCACCTGTCCCCTTGCCTAAGTCCGTCTGGTCTCACCCTTTTCCCTTTCCACCCCCACACCCCCACCCCTCATTAACCGTCTCCTCCAAAATCCAATTCTCCTTCCCTCACCCCAGCCCCCAAAGGATCCCAGAACCAATCCCATCGACCCTTTGCCGTCCCAGCCCTTCCCAGGTCTTAGCCACACACCAGTCCTCAGAACCCAGCGATTTCCCAATCTCAGTGTTTCCCCCATCCCACCCTAAGGCACTTAGCCTCATTCCGGGTCTGTGATCTCACCCTTGACACCCCCGTTTCCCATCTCTGCAATACCGGTTGCTCCTCCTCCCCTGATCGCATACTAGCTGCATCAGACATGACTGGGAATTTAACCAGAATGGATGGCCCCTTCCCTTCCTTCCTCACACTGACCTGGCGGGGGGCGGGGGGGGGCGCATCGGTCACATCTGATTTCACCTCAGAGATGTGAAGTCCCTTGCCTGGTGTCACACAGAAAGCCAGCAAGCAGGACTTGTGATTTCAGAGTTCTGAGTCTTCATCACTCCTCTGCCCCACCTTTCCTAGCTGAATTCTGTTGCCAGTGGCTGGCGCATGGCAGATGTCAGTTCTGTCACTGCATGAGGTGGGAAAGAATGAGGGTCAGGCTGGAGAGATAGCACAGCGGGTAAGGCATTTGCCTAGTAGGTGACTGACCCTGGTTCCATCCCAGCACTGCGTATAATCCCCTGGGCACCTCTGGACACAGACCTGGGAGTGGTCCCCAAACAACACTAGGTGTGAACCCCCAAACCAAAATAAGTTGGTGAAGAGACAGGTGTTGGAATATTGTATGATTGAAACTTGAACATGTACAACTTTGTTTTTCCTATTTTTTGTTCTTGAGGGGGGTGCACACTTACTCTCCTTGCACACGACTGACCCGTGTTCAATCCCTGGCATCCCATATGGTCCCTGAGCACCACCAGGAATAGTTCCTGAGTGCAGAGCCAGAAGTAACCCCTGAACATCACTGGGTGCGACACATGAAGTAAAACAAAGAAACAAAAAGAGCCTAGGCTGTCTTCATCAATCTCAAGCTGCGCTTTCATCACAGAAGTGATTTTTTGGGTTTTCTGTTTGAGGGCTATGCTTGGGAATACTCATGGCTACTCCCATCTCTGTGCTCAGGGTTGCCCTTAGCAGTGCTGAGTGAGCCCCGTACAGAGCTCAGGATAGAATCTGGGCCTCTTGTATGCAACATCTATGCTTGGCCCTTTGTGCTCTCACCCATAAGTAATCGTTTGATTTACAATTCCTGACCAGCTGTGCTGAGGAAGGATACACTAAGGAGGTCAGCTGACAAGGTGGGCAGGATGGGTGGGCAGGACATGGTGGGCAGGGAGGCTGGTCCAAAGAAATTTAAGCTGAGCTGAGCCTGTGACAGTGAGTGCAGTTCACCACACAGAAGCAGGAACAGTGTTCCAGACAATGGGAATGACAAGTGCAAATGTCCTGAAGTGGATGGTAGAAAGATAGAATTGAGAACTGAGAAACAGAGAGGCTAGTTTCTTTGTTTAAGGTCACACAGCTTGTAAGAGTACAGGCTCCCTCCACCCAGCCCCTTCTCAGTACCTCCAGTCACTCTCTTTGTACTCACCATCGTGCATCCCCATTCTCCTTTGCCCACCCCTCCCCCAGATGTGAACATGGAGGCCCCGGATGAGAAGTCCATCATCACCTACGTGGTCTCTTTCTACCACTACTTCTCCAAGATGAAGGCGCTGGCAGTGGAGGGGAAGAGGATCGGGAAGGTAAGGAGGAGGAGTCCAGATATGGGATGTGGAAATCACCTGGGCGCACATCTGGGGTGTGGCTCTGACCCCAGCTGCCTTTGCCTGGGCCAGGTCCTAGACCAGGTGTTGGAAGTGGGCAAGATCATTGAGCGCTACGAGGAGCTGGCGGCTGAGCTGCTGGCCTGGATTCAGCGCACTGTGAGCCTCATCAGTAACCAGAAGTTCGCCAACTCCTTGAGTGGGGTACAGCAGCAGCTTCAGGCTTTCACGGCCTACTGCACGCTGGAAAAGCCTGTCAAGTGAGCCCATTGCCGTGCCCCCAACCCCCCAGAAGGGAGGGAGGGCAGCAAGTGGAGGAGCCACGGTCGGTCGCTGGTCCTGAGCTCCAGCCTCCTCAGGTTTCAGGAGAAGGGGAACCTGGAGGTGCTGCTCTTCAGCATCCAGAGCAAGTTGCGTGCCTGCAACCGTCGCCTCTTTGTGCCGCGGGAGGGCTGTGGCATCTGGGACATCGACAAGGTGAGGTGGAGGGGACAGAGCAGGGTTGCTCTGGCACGCAGGTCAGGTTGTGCACTGGCCAAGGAGTCCATTTGCACTGGAGATAGCAGGGACCGGAGGTTTGTTCAGATCATTTTGTAGCTGGAAAGCATCATGAGGAAGCAACGTGATGTCCACCACACCCAGTTCGCATGAAGGTCCTGGGAGTACTAGGAACAGCCCCCAAAAAAGCCAGACTTGGTCCATGGAGAGGCAGGGTTGGAGTGAAACTGTCTGTTGTCATCTCCCCAGGCTTGGGGACAACTGGAGAAGGCAGAGCACGAACGGGAAGCTGCACTGAGGGCTGAGCTGATCCGGCAGGAGAAGCTGGAGCTACTGGCCCAGAGGTTTGACCACAAAGTGGCTATGAGAGAGAGCTGGCTGAATGAAAATCAGCGCCTGGTCTCCCAGGTACGCTGCAGCGGCCCCGTGTAGGGCTTGGCTCCGGGGGAAAGGGAAGGTTGGGCGGGGCTGCAACTAGGACCAGTGATGAAGCTGGAGACATGATCTCCTAAGCAACAAGGGATGTGTTGCTTTAATCTCCTAGGTGACAAATGATGGTGGGAAGAGAAGATTGGTCTCCTAGGTGACAGGTGGAGGAGGGGAGTGGGCCTGGTCTCCAGAGTAACAGGAGTGAGGCTGATCTCCAGGGAAACCCAGAGGACAGAATTAGTCCCTTTAGGAGGAGGGAGAGTATTTAATTAGACGCTGAAGTGACAGGGAGGTTGTATCTGGTGTCCAAGGTAACTCAGGAGAAGAAAATTGGTCTCCTAAGGAACAGGATAAAGGAAAACAGTTTCCCCCAATGGAAGAATGGACTGACTGCCTGACTAGGGGCAAATTTAGAACTTTAAAAATGTAATGGGGGCGTTGCAGGCAGAGAGAGAATACAGTAAGTAGCACACTGGCCTTGCAACAGCCAACAGTTCAAATCTCGGGCACTTATAGTGTCCCCTGCACACTGCCAAGGGTAATCTCTAAGCACTAGGAGTAAGCCCTGAGCACCACAGGAAGTACTCCGCCTCCTGCGAGCAAACCGATATAACAGGAAAGGTCGGGTCGGGTCTCCAGAGCAGCCGGGGCAGGGGGTGATAAGACTGACCCAAGGTAGTGGGATCAAGGATCTGGTCGTCAGAGCATCTGGGAGTGATGAGGCTGGTCTCCATGGTAACAGGGTGATGCAGTTGGTCTCCTGGGTAACTAGGGATTGGTGGGTCTGGTCCCCAGAGTAGATACTGAGGATAAAATTGGTCCCAGAGAGAAGCACAGAGGGTCAGGCATCTGCCTTGCACATGGCCAATCCACTGACATCCTATATTGTCCCCCAAGCACTGCCAGGAATTATTCCTGAGCACAAAGCCAGGAGTGACCCCTGTGTATTGCTGGGTGTGGCCTCAAAAGCACCCCCAAAAAGCGAAAGACTGTTCCCAGGGTAATGGGATGGTGAAGCTGGTCCCCAGGTGACATGGACTGGGGGTGTTGGCCTCCAGGATGACAGGAGCAGGTGGGGGAGATTTCAGGGTCACAGAGGTCCAGGGCAGAGACCTGAGGCCCCATGGACACATGTCTGACCCATCCTGTTCCAGGACAACTTTGGCTATGAGCTGCCGGCGGTGGAGGCGGCCATGAAGAAGCACGAGGCCATCGAGGCTGACATCGCAGCCTACGAAGAGCGGGTGCAGGGGGTGGCTGAGCTGGCCCAAGCATTGGCAGCAGAGGGCTACTACGATGCCCGGCGGGTGGCTGCCCAGCGCGACAGTGTCCTGCGCCAGTGGGCTCTGCTCACTGGGCTGGTCGGTGCTCGGAGGACGCGGCTGGAGCAGAACCTGGCCCTGCAGAAGGTCTTCCAGGAGATGGTGTACATGGTGGACTGGATGGAGGACATGCAGGTGGGGGTCCGGCAGGGGCCCGGGAGGGATGTGGGGTGCTGGAAACGGGAAGGAAGCCTAGAGTCATGGAAGTGTTTGCCAGATGGACAGTGATGGTGGGGGGAGGCAGAAATTGATGAAGAGAGAAGGAGACAGAGAGAGGGAGAGAGAGAAAGGGACTGGAGGCAGAGAGAGGGCGTTTGCCTTGCACGCGCAGGCTCCTGTTTGATCCCCAGCACCCCAAAGGGTCCTCTGAGCACTTCCAAGAGTGATCCCTGAGCACAAAGCCAAAAGTAAGATAGAGCTTTACCAGGTGCGGCTTCTCTCCCCCCATCCCCAAATGTGTGTGTATATGGGTGTGTGGGGGAGAGGGTTGAGAGGAGGGAAAAGAATGAGAGAGATATAGAAGGACACAGAGAGTAGGGGCAGAGACTAGCCCATGGGAGATGGTAATAGTTTAAGAGGCAAAGAGGAATTAAAGAGAGGGGGGAGGGGGAGGGCAAGAGGGAAAGATGAAAGAGACAAAGTTAGCAATGGCTCTCTAAATGCCTGCAGGGAAATTATGTGAGAAAATGGAATCTATTCAAGAAATAGAAATACATACGAAGATAAGATTGAAGGGAGCAAAGAGAGGGACAGAGACAAGGTGCAAAGGAGAAGGGCAGAGATAGAGGCAGAAAAGTAGAGATAGTACAGTGGTTAGGTCACTCACCTTGCATGTCGCTGACCCAGGTTCTCTCCTCGGCGTTTCATATGGTCCCTGGAGCCCTGTCATGAGTGATCCCTGAGCACAAAGCCAGGAGTAAGGCCTGGTCACTGCTGGGTATGGCCAAAGAAACACCAAGAGGCTGGGATCTATACCTTGTCTGCCAGAAGCTGCAAGTTGAATCCCTGAGGAGTGTCTCTGGGTGTGGCCTTGGTGTCCTCAGCACCACTGGGCCCACACAGCACCAAATAACAGTTCTCACCCCCTCAGCAGGGAACAATCAATCCTGCAATCTGGGCTGAATACCTTCAGCCACCTCTGGGGAGGCAACCCCCCCCCAAAAAAAAAAGGAAATTGTGGAACCGGAGCGGTAAGGAGACAGAGATTGAAGACACAGAAAGAGCCCCGAGATAGAAAATGATGAGAGGAGAGGCAGATGGAGAGAAGGGCTGGAAGTGCAGAAAGCAAGCTAGAGAGGGTGACTGAAGGAGCAGAGCTGGGCCAATGGGAGCGGGGGCGGGGACTGGGGGGCGGGGACTGAGGCCCCCGCTCAACTGCTTGCTCAGTGCTGCCTCCTCTGGCAGGCTCAGCTGCTGTCCCGCGAGTGTGGGCAGCACCTGGTGGAGGCCGAGGATCTGTTACAGAAGCACGGCCTGCTGGAGGGGGACATTGCGGCCCAGAGTGAGCGCGTGGAGGCGCTCAATGCAGCTGCCCTGCGTTTCTCTCAGCTGCAGGGTGAGTCGGGACTTGGGCTTGGGGTGGAGACTTCTCCCAGGGCAGGGGATAACAGAAGCAGAAAGTCTCGGGGGGGATGGCAGGAAAGAGGGAGCCCCCTGTCTTTGGAAGCACCGGACTGGGTGTATCATCAGGTGAATTTGGGTCTCTAACGGAAGGTTCTGGAGCACACCCGCTTCCCCCCCTACTTGATGTCTTCAGTCATAGTTCACATTTAGGGAGCCCAGGTTTAATCCCCTGTACCACATGGTCCCTTGTGTACAGAGCTGAAAGTAGCCCCCCTCCAGTACCTCGAGGTGTGACCTCCAAAGTAAAGCAAACCAAAAAGATAGTTTGAAAGGTACTATTTAGACAGGGCTGTTTAGCAGGCAGTGAGAGAATCTCAGTTCAGTTAGCTGGTGGAGGAAGGGCGAATGCACTGGCCAGTGTAACCAAAGTGCCCAGGGAGCTACGTTGGCTTCAGGTCTGGCTGCATCTAGGGATAGTGGCGCTTCGATGCTTTTGAAATCCCGTCTCTCCCTGATTCTCCTCTCTATAGGTCCCATAGGCAGTCCCTCCCCATCTGCCAAAAACCTGGTATCCTCAGTCCTGCATCCACACCCCAGTAGATTGCAGAGGAAAGAGGCCCTTCCCCCACTAGTCTGGCAAAAGACCCAAGGAGGGGCCAGAGATAGTAGAGGTCAGACATCTGCCTTGCATGCAGTAACTTCTGCTGTGACCCTAGTTTCTCTCCCCGGCACCACATAGAGTTCCCCAAGCATTACCTGGGCGCTCCGGAGCAGAGAGCCAGTAATAGCCACAGAGCACTGTCAGGTGTGACCCCACCCCCAAATAAAAAAGACTCAAGGAACGCTTTTCTCAACCCAAGGGTCCCATCATCTTCACTCAGCCAACTAGCACTGGCGCAGATATCTCTGTGATCACACTGGCCCCATTCATGTAACATGCCCACCTGGGGCCAGGAGTGGGGGAGCTCTGTTCCAAGACATAGTTGAGGGGCCAGTGAAAGTACAGCAGGCAGGGTGCTTGCTTTGCACGTGGCCAGCCCAGGTATGATCCCTGGCATCCCACATGATCCCCTGAGTTCCAGCAGGAGTGACCCCTGAGTTCATACTAGTATTTATGTACTAAATACTCAGGAAATACCTGAGTATTTCCAGGTGTCGTCTCCTCCCCATACCCCCCCAAAAAATTAAAACAAAGACATAACTTAGAGGGCCAGATACTAGTCACAGGAATTCGGGCATTTGCCTGGCATAGTGGCCAAAGCTAGTTTCATTTCTGCAGCAGCACCAGGGATCACTGCTGAGCACAAGAGCCTGGAAGAGTCCCTGAGCACCTCTGGGTGTGTTCCAAATTGTGGGGTGTCCCCCAAATCCCAAAGAGGTAGCTAAGAAAGAGGAGGTGCACAGTGTTGCCAGAAGCCAGGCAGGGCCACTGCTGGGGACAGCCCAGGAGAGCACCCTCCAGCCCAGACCCCTGCCCACATCTCCCCCTGTGTGTGAGTTCTGTGCCCCTTTTGGGTGCATCTCAGGAAGAGGCTGTGACAAAGGACATCATTGAGAGAGTGGGCTTTGGTGATGGGGAATGAGATCACCATGTGGGCTTTCATGAGAATTGGGGGTGGCAGGAACTGGGGGCGGCTGGATGACTCGCCCCTCAGTTAGCCTTACAGTGCAGAAAGGAGTCAGAGAATAGAGGCTGCTGGTGTGTTCCACGTGGGCACACGGTGGCCTGATGTCAGGGTCCCTTGATGCAGTATGCACACTGGGAGTGTGGTCAGCTTTGTTCCTTCTCACAGATGAGGAAGCTGAGGCCCAGAGCCACAGAACCATCGGGAGGGCTTGAGGCTGGTCTGTCTCACTCCTTTATCGTATTTCTAATTATTTTTTTTAGGGGGGCACACCTGACAGTGCTCAAAGATTACTCCTGGCTCTGCACTCAGGGATCACTCCTTGATAGTGCTGGGGAGACCCTATGGGATGCCAGGGATCGAACCTGGGTTGGCCTCATGCTAGAAAGACTCTCTCCCCCACTGTACTATTATTCCAGTCCTCTATTTATTTTTTAAATTTTAAGGCCACACCTAGTGGTGCTCAGGGATCACTCCTGGCTCTGTGCACAGAGATCAATCCTGGAGGCACTTGGGTTGCTGGGGATCGAGCCTCAGTTGGCTATACACAAGGAGTGATTTTTTTTTTTTTGCTTTTCGGGTCACACCCAGCGATGCACAGGGGTTATTCCTGGCTCTACACTCAGGAATTACTCCTGGCGGTGCTCAGGGGACCATATGGGATGCTGGGAATTCAATCCAGGTCGGCCACGTGCAAGGCAAACGCCCTACCCACTGTGCTATCACTCCAACCCCAAGGAGTGATTCTTAAGTGCAGAGTTAGGAGTGATCCCTGAACACCTCTGGGTGTGGCCCCCAAACAAAAAAAATCCTATATATTTTTTTGAGGGGTGGGGGAACAGTACTCAAGAGCTTCAGGTACCTTCCCCAGCATCTCTCAGTTGACTGGGCTGGCAGTTTCATGCCAGCCCAAGGATGCAATGGTGCTTAGGTGTTGCAGCACTGAGGGCTACCCAGGCCACCCTATCAGTGCTTGGGGTCCTCCAGGGTCATACCTGGTGGTGTTCTAGAAGCCTCCAAACCTATACCCAGTAATGTTTGGAGGACCATATGTGCTTCTGTGCATCAAACCAAGCCCTGCTGCATGCAAAGCATGTACTTAACTTCTGTTCTAAGTCTCCGGCCCCTCCACACTATTTTTATTCAGTAAGAATTACATGTACCTCATGACCCCAAGTTTCATGGAGAGAGAGAGAGAGAGAGAGAGAGAGAGAGAGAGAGAGAGAGGCACAAAGGTTTTACAATGCAGTAATTCCCCTCACCTACATGCTGACACATTCTATTCATTCTCTTCTCTTCCATGAAAGAAATGCTGGTTGAGGACCATTAAGTTAATTTCACAGTCCTCTAGTCACAGAGTAGCAGTTAGGAGGAAGGTTTAATTGGGGCTAATAGACAGTGCCACAGAGGATGAGATGAACCCTGAAAATTGCTGACAAGCAGACATTACATTTGGTTTCATTCTGAAGCTTCACTAAAAATCACAGATTCTAAGGTTTAGTGAATCTTAGCTTCCATCCCTCCATCCATCCACCCCTCATCCATCCATCTACCCACACACTTGTTCATCCACTCATCTATCCATCACCCATGCACCCATTCATCCATCCATCCATCCAAATCCCATCTGTCCACCTATTCATCAACCATCCATTCACCCCTAATACACCCACCCACCCATCCCTCACTCACCCATCCCCCATCTATCATCAATTCATCTACCTATCCACCCATTCACCCCATCTTCCATCATCCATTCACCCATCTACCGACCTATCCTTCCACCCACCCACCCATCCATATGTTCATCTGTCTATCCATTCACCCATCCATCCATCCATCCATCCACCTATCCACCTATCCATCCCGTTTTCCATCATTCTTTCACCCATCCACCCACCTATCCACCCACCCATCCACCTATCTATCCACCCATTTATCCATCCAGTCACCCATCCATCCACCTCCCCACACATCCCTCACTCATTCACCCCATCCATCATCCATCCATCCACCTAGCCACCCATTCATCCCGTCTTCAATCATTCACTCATCCATCCATCCACCTACCCATCCACCCATCCATCCCTAATCCACCCGCCCACCCATCCCTCACCATCCATCCCCATCCATGATCCATACATCCACCTGTCCACTCATCCATCCCCTATCTTCCATCATCCATCCACCCATCCACCCATCCATCCATCCATCCATCCATCCCCCTTTCATCCTTCCTCCATTTATCCTTTTCACAATTTCCCTGGCTGTGACCTTATGCTGGGCAGAAATGGGGACATGATGTGGCAGGGACTGGTTCAGAAATTGCCCCTTTGCCTTTCACGCGGCCGACCGGGGTTCAATTCCCAGCATCCCATGTGGTCCCCTGAGCACCACCAGGAGTGGTTCCTGAGTGCATGAGCCAGAAGTAGCCCCTGTGCATCAACGGGTGTGACCCAAAAAGAAAAAAAAATTGCCCCTTTGAGTTCTAGATCAGAACGCGGACCCTTAAGTGGGCTGAGAGGAGGACATTACAGGTAGAGAGTGCAATGGGGGTTGGGAGAGAGGTAGCCAAAAAGCCTTTTTGATGCACAGAAGAACTGGGGATGCTAGGGAGGTGGCCTGGATGTTTTTGAACCCTGGCAACTGGTGAAATCTGGCCAAGGACTGGACGTTAGCCCGCACCACCTCTCTTGGGAGCTCCGTGGCCCGTGTCCAGCTTGGAATTCCTTCCCTTCTCCCGGCGCAGGCTACCAGCCGTGCGACCCGCAGGTCATCTGCAACCGCGTGAACCACGTGCATGGCTGCCTGGCGGAGCTGCAGGAGCAGGCGGCACGGCGTCGCGCCGAGCTGGAGGCTTCCAGGAGCCTCTGGGCGCTGCTGCAGGAGCTGGAGGAGGCCGAGAGCTGGGCGCGGGACAAGGAGCGCCTCCTGGAGGCAGCGGCGGGCGGCGGCGGCGGCGGTAGCGCGGCAGGGGCGGCGGGGACGGCGGGTGGCGCACACGACCTGTCCAGCACCGCGCGCCTCCTGGCACAGCACAAGATCCTGCAGGGCGAGCTGGGCGGGCGGCGAGCGCTGCTGCAGCAGGCCCTGCAGCGCGGCGAGGAGCTGGCTGCCGCCGGCGGTGCGGTGGGCGCGGGCGCCGAGACGGCCCACCTGGCGGGGCTGGCGGAGCGCGCGGCAAGCGCGCGCCGGCGCTGGCAGCGGCTGGAAGAGGCAGCGGCGCGGCGCGAACGGCGGCTGCAGGAGGCGCGGGCGCTGCACCAGTTCGGCGCCGACCTCGACGGGCTCCTCGACTGGCTGCGCGACGCCTACCGCCTGGCCGCCGCGGGGGACTTCGGCCACGACGAGGCGTCCAGCCGCCGCCTGGCGCGCCAGCACCGCGCGCTCACCGGGGAGGTGGAGGCGCACCGCGGGCCCGTGGGCGGCTTGCGGCGCCAGCTGGCGACACTGGGGGGCGCCAGCGGCGCCGGGCCCCTGGTCGTGGCTCTGCAGGTGCGTGTGGTGGAGGCTGAGCAGCTGTTCGCCGAGGTGACCGAGGTGGCCGCGCTGCGGCGCCAGTGGCTGCGAGATGCCTTGGCTGTCTACCGCATGTTTGGCGAGGTGCACGCGTGCGAGCTGTGGATCGGCGAGAAGGAGCAGTGGCTGCTCGCCATGCGCGTGCCCGACTCACTGGACGACGTCGAGGTGGTGCAGCATCGGTGAGCACGACGTCCCAGTCCGCACCAACCCACACCCCCTTGTTGGTTCAGCGGTTCCTGTGGCGGCGACTCAGCTGGAATTCACAGGCTCCGGAAGACCGGAGGGATAAGATTAGTTCTTACTTCACAGGCAGAACAGGAAATGAGCGAATACTGATAGATGCCTGGTGCCCAGGGAGCCTCCCAGAAGCGCCCCCTCTTAACTCTGAGGCTTACATTCAGCCAAGTAACCTGAGTGTCTCCAGGGCCAAGCAGCCCCCACCTTCCATGGACAAATGTTCCTCTAGCTAATAGCTCTAACCTTTACCAGGCTCTCTTCCTCCACCCACTAAGTTTCTTTATTACTCTTCCCACACATTAGATGCTGACTTGTCTGTAAGATGATTTACTAGTGAGCTGTTAAATGAGTGTATGAACCTCCTCTCACTAAGTATCTGTTCATCCATTCACACCCGCAGGCATCATCCCCTCATCCATCATGCCTGCACCCACCTGCCCATGCACACACACACACGCATACACACACACATTCATGTATCCACCTGTCCAGGCATATATGCAACCATCCATGCTTACTTCTATGTCTCCACGCATCCATGCATACAAATACCCATGCATTCATGCATCCATTTATCCGGGCATCTGGGCATTCATTCATGCTTACATTCATGTATTCTCCCATTCATGCATCCTTCCGTGGATCACTTATCCATCTACCCAGGCATCCAGGCATCCGTCCCTGCTTGCATCCATGTGCCTGCCCAGCCATGTACACATCCATCCATCTATTGGTCCATCTGTGCATCCATCCATTTATTCAACAAGTACTCCCTAAGCACCTATTCCCTTCTAGATCTGCCCTGACCACTATACTATCTCTTCAGCCCCTTGGGTAAGAGTTTTAAACTAGGGAGACCACCTGCCCAGCTTTAAAAAAACCTCCCTGTTTGCCCTAGGGTGCTGGGTTGCTGCGTTGGAGGGCTGAGAGTGGTGGCTGGGAGCCCAGAAAGGGAGCAGGGTATGTGGGAGGGCCTATGTGGGAAAAGACAGGATGGACAGGTCATGGGAGCAGATAGACTGTCCAGAACAGGGCCCCAAGTCTTGGCCTCAGGGGTGGCGGCACTGTTCCTGAAATGGGACGTCAGAAGAACTTTTACTTATTTATTCTTTAAATTTAATTTTTTATGGGGCTGGAGCAATAGCACAGCCGGTAGGGCGTTTGCCTTGCACGCGGCTGACCTGGGTTCAATTCCCAGCATCCCATATGGTCCCCTGAGCACCGCCAGGAGTAATTCCTGAGTGCAGAGCCAGGAGTAACCCCTGTGCATCTCCAGGTGTGACTCAAAAAGCTAAAAATAAATAAATTTAAAAAATTTTAATTTTTTATAAAGTTTTCCACAATAATTGATTACATTCAATATTCCAACACCAGTCCCACCAACTCTTTTTCTTTTTAAGTCACACTCAGTAATGCTCAGGTGTTACTCCTGGCTTTTCACTCAGGAATTACTCCTGGCAGTATTTGGGATGGAACGTGGGTCAACCATGTGCAAGACAAATGCCCTCCCTGCTGTACTATCGCTCCAGCCCCAGAAGAACTTTGAGGATCTGGAGAGAAAGTATAGCAAGGAAAGCGCTTGCCTTGCATGCAGCTGACCTGGATTCAATCCACAACACCACCTATGACCCCCCAAGCCCCATCAGGAGTGATCCCTGAGCACAGAGCCAGGAATCAGCTCTGAGCACAGTTGGGTATGGCCCCCCTGAACAAAAACGTTGAAACAACTTTGGGGGAAGCTAGTTTGAGTCCCATGGCTATGATGATCCCCAAAAAGGCTGATGGGAGGCTCTGAGGTTGGAAACGGGTTCAAGAGGGAAGCTGCCAAGCTCCAAGAAGGAGGTCTAGGGGGTCATGAACTCAGCAGTGAGGGACTGACTGGGGCTTGGGGGGATGAGATGCCATAAGTCAGCTTAGAGGGCCCAGGCAGCGGCCTGAGGAGTGGAAGATTTAAGGTAATGTTGAAGGTCCAGGGAGGGGGACAGGGACTGGGAAAAAGAAAGAACTGGCCAATGAGGGGAGGGGGGTGTCTGGAGGAGAACCACAAAGCAGTTGGACAAAAGCAAGTGGCCCTGGGCCCCCAGGGGCCAGGCCTCCCTGAGCATGTGTGTCCTCTGCAGGTTTGAGAGTCTGGACCAGGAGATGAACAGCCTCATGGGCCGGGTTCTAGACGTCAACCACACAGTCCAGGAACTGGTAGAAGGAGGTCACCCCAGTTCCGATGAGGTGCGCTCCTGCCAGGACCACCTGAACAGCAGGTAGGGGAGCCCTGGGCGACTACCGCGGGAATTTTCACCTCCGTCCTTCCCCTGATTCTCTCCTTAATCTATGCAAATATATTAAGAGCATGTTATTGCAACCCCCTGAAAGGCTAAAATGATGTAGTAAGCCAGCAGAATATATATATATACATATATATATAATTATATATATACATATATATATATATAATTGCCAGTGCAGTGTAAGTGATGCTGATGTCAAATGGGGACCCCGATCTATATGAGCTGTTCATTTATTTTCAGAAATGACCTGTTGACTCTTTACTGGGGTCCAGGAATTTATCCAAGCGTGATTTTTATCTTCTCTTAATATCCCAATTTCTGTAGTAAAGATTCTGAAATTCTTTTTCCATAGTAATAGATGAAAGCGGGTAGGGCGTTTGCCTTACATGCAGCCGACCCAGGTTCGATCCCTCTGCCCCTCTCAGAGAGCCTGGCAAGCTACCGAGAGTATTTTGCCTGCACGGCAGAGCCTGGCAAACTACCCGTGGCATATTCGATATGCCAGAAACAGTAACAAGTCTCACAATGGAGACGTTACTGGTGCCCACTCAAGCAAATCGATGAGCAATGGGATGACAGTGACAATAGATGAGAACCATTATTACTGTTATTTATTTTTTGTTCTGAGAGATAGTACAGGCACATGACTTGCATGTATCCACCAGGGTTCCATCTTCAGCACCATGTGGTCCCTAAGCTTGGTCGGCCAAAACTCACAGGGAGGATGCCCTGGATATCTGAGCCCCGCCTGTTCCCCCACCACCCCCAACACACACACACACACACACATACACACACACACACACACGCACACAAATCTTTTCCTGGATTGGAGAAATAGTTCAATGGGCTGAATGCTTGCTTTGCATGCAAAAGGCCCAGGCACTGCAGTGTCCCCCAAGGACCACCAGAAAAGACCCCAAACAGTCAAGAGTAGCCCCAGAGCACCTCCAAATGTTTTCCCAAATTCCCAAAAAGCTGATGAAAACTATTTTCAAGCCCCATCCCCTCCAAAAAATTGTAGTGAGAAGAGTGACCTTGTTTTGTGATTCTTACAAGTGTCTTTAATGTTTGCATCCCCTACTCCGCGGGGCTGTATGTGGATATCTGCTTCCAGCCTTTGTTTCTTGTTTGTTTTGTTTTGGGGCCACACTCTGCATTGCTCAGAGCTTACTCCTCGCTCTGTGCTCCCGGATCACTCCTGACAGGGCTCAGGCGACTCTCAGAATGTTGGGGATCAAACCCAGGTCAGCCTCCTGCAAGGCAAACACCCTACCCGCTACACTATCTATCTAATCCCTTTCCTGTGGTCTGTTTGTTTGTTTTGCTTTATTTTGGTTTTGTTTTTTGGAGGGCCACATCTGGCAATGCTCAGGCTTACTTCTGACTGTGTACTCAAGAATCACTTCCGGGGGCTGGAACGATAGCACAGCGGGTAGGGCGTTTACCTTGCCTGCAAACTGACCCGGGTTTGATTCCAAGCATCCCATATGGTCCCCTGAACACCGCCAGGGGTAATTCCTGAGTGCAGAGCCAGGAGTAACCCATGTGCATTGCCGGGTGTGACCAAAAAAATCAATAATAATAATAATAATAACAACAACAACAACTTCCGGTGGTACACAGAAAACCATATGGGGTGTCTGGGATCAAACCTGGGTCAGCCAGATGCAAGGCAAGTGCCTTACCCACTTTACTATCGTTCCAACCCGTTTTTGGCTTTTTGGTTTGGGGGCTACACCAGGTGGAGCTCTGGGGCCACCCCCTGCTCATGGCTGGGGGCGGGGCGGTGTCGCTCCCTGTGGTGCTGGAGGTGAGGCGGTATGAGGGAGGGACGGACTATGCAGTGCTGGGATTGGATCCAGGCTCCAGCTGATCCAGCCTTCCCGGACCATTTATAAAGACAGTGTGGCCCTCGCTCACTATACAGCATTTATGAGAACTTGCCCTCAACAGACGTGCTGGCAGCGGAGTTTGACACAGGCCGACATGGGCATTGGGGGGCAGGGGGCAGCGCCGGGAGATAAAGTGACTTGCAAAGGTCACACAGTGGCCGGGATGTCTCACCTGGCTTCTCGAAGCCCCAGCCGAGGTCCAGGTCTCCTCAGGCCTCTCCCCTCCCCCTGGACAGGTGGAACCGCATCGTGGAGCTGGTGGAACAGCGCAAAGAGGAGATGAGCGCCGTGCTGCTGGTGGAAAACCACGTGCTGGAGGTGGCCGAGGTGCGCGCCCAGGTGCGCGAGAAGCGGAGAGCCGTGGAGAGCGCGCCCCGCGCCGGCGGCGCCCTGCAGTGGCGCTTGAGCGGCCTGGAGGCGGCCCTGCAAGCGCTGGAGCCCCGCCAGGCGGCCCTCCTGGAGGAGGCAGCCCTGCTGGCCGCGCGCTTCCCGGCGCAGGCGGCGCGGCTGCACCAGGGCGCGGAGGAGCTGGGTGCCGAGTGGGGCGCGCTGGCCAGCTCGGCCCAGGCGTGCGGAGAGGCGGTGGCCGCGGCGGGGCGCCTGCAGCGCTTCCTGCACGATCTGGACGCTTTCCTGGACTGGCTGGTGCGCGCTCAGGAGGCAGCGGGCGAGGGCCCGTTGCCGGGGAGCCTGGAAGAGGCCGACGCGCTGCTGACGCGCCACGCGGCGCTCAAGGAAGAAGTGGACCGGCACGAGGAGGACTATGCGCGCATCGTGGCGGCCAGCGAGGCCCTGCTGGCCTCCGACGGCGCCGAGCTGGGACCAGGCCTGGCCCTGGACGAGTGGCTGCCGCACTTGGAAATTGGCTGGCACAAGCTGCTCGGCCTGTGGGAGGAGCGCCGGGAGGCGCTGGTGCAGGCGCACGTCTACCAACTCTTCCTGCGGGACCTACGGCAGGCGTGCGGCGTGCTGCGCAACCAGGTGAGAGGACGCCCGCGCGGTGGGGGTCCGAGGGAGAAAGTGCGCGGGAGGTGCAGGGATGGGGAAACAGAGGGATTCGTCGCGTTCTCCGAGGGCTGCGGGAGTGGGGAGCGCGTGCCGGGTGCGTGCTCACCAGCAGTGGGGTCTGGCGGCTGGCTGGGTGTCTTAGCTGAGCCGCCAGTTCAGAGCCTCTCGCGCGGGAATAATGCCCTGGGCTCTTTCTTGCCCCGGGCTTGGGGATTATCCGGAGGAAGAAAATAAGCGAGACTACGTTGTCGAGGGTTAACGAGGCTCCGAGATCTTATGGGGAGAACAGGATAAGTACCAATGACAGAAGTCGGTAATTCAGGCCGGGATGGTCCTGGATGACATTGGCGCACTGGCTCCATTCCTTTGAATTCCCTCCCCCGCTCACCCTTTTGCTACATCGTTGCTGGGACCGAGGTGGGTTTGCAAAGGCGCCCAGCTATGGTGCTCCCTGAGGGTCTGGTTTCAGGTCGCAGTGCTCCCTGGGGCTTGCACTCTGTTTTAGAGTTCTGGTTTGGGGCTACACCTGGCCGTACTCAGGGCTGACTCCTGTTTTGGTACTCAGGACTCGCCCCTAAAGGGTCTCGGGGGACCCTATGGTATACTGGTCAGGCCCAGGTGGGCTGGATGTAAAGCAAGTGTCCTACATGCTGGTCTATTGCACGGGGCCCAGGGACTTGGCCTATTAGTTGAGTGACTTGAGTTGTGGTTGTGGTGCTTGAGGAGTGCATTCCTGTGGTGTTCACTAGAGGTCACACCTGCTGGCACAGACCCTCCCCCCATCTTTAGTGACTTAGCTTCCAGGAGACATCCCCACACACACACACACCTTTATGTGGTATCCACACACTTCTGGCTGTGGTGCAGCTAGAAATTGCTTGGGAGTCAGGGACTGTGGGCGGGAGCACTGCCAGCCTCAGATGACAGGGCTACCAGGAGCATGGTTAGTGCATGTGGGTCACCAGGGGTTTTAACTCATGACCAGACCAACTGCTCGCAGGGCAGGTGCTCTAAGTCCCGCACTATCTCTCCAGATCCCTGAGTATCTCCTTATTGGGAATGACAGTTTGTAAGTTCTCTCAAGGTGGCAACTGTGCTTGTCGCTTGAGGAATCAAATGTGGTGGTAGCTGATCCAGCTGGCAAGTCATTTGGAATGGGCACCTAATGAAAGGATTTGGGTAAAATGAGAATGCCCAGTTTCCAGACTCTCCAGGAGTAGGCATCAGTTTTTTTTCAGGATTGCTTTAGAATTTGACTACCTGCACTGTTATTCAGAGAAAGCTGACTCCAATCACTTTCTAGGGGACACACAGGGAGCCCTGAGGCGGGGGAGACCTGCAATAATGAGGTTATTATTGCAGCCTCATTAGTGAAGCTCAGGAAGCCTCAAGAGACCCTTTGGTGGCTGACTCGTTAAAAATTTGTGGTGCTTACGTGCATGTCAGGAGACCAGCATGGACAAAGGCCCTGGGGTAGGACCATGCCTGTACACAGCTAACAGGCACTTGGGGAGCAGTGATGAGCCACAGCTCTGGAATGCAGGGGCTAACCTGAACACCCCCCCCCCGCCCCTTCTTAGGAGGTCGCCCTGTCAGGTCTGGAGCTCCCGGGCACGGTGGAGTCGGTGGTGGAGGCGTTGAAACAGCATCGGGATTTTCTCACCACAATGGAGCTGAACCAGCAGAAGATGCAGGTGGCCGTACAGGCTGCACAGGGCCTGCTGCGGCAGGGCAATGCCTACGGGGCCCAGGCACAGGAGGCTGTGACCCGGATGCTGGAGAAGTAGGTTCCGGAGACCTGGGCAGCCCCATGGGAGGGTGGGAAAGCAAGTGTCCTGCTATTTTGCTTCACAATTTTGTCTTTTCTGTCCTGCCCCCTTCAAAATTTCTATTCCATTTTGTAGTTTTCAATTTAATTTTACAAATGAGTTATTTTGTAATTTTAAATTTTTTAGTTTTCGTTTTTGGGCTGCACCCAGCTGTGCTCAGACCTTACCCCCAGTTCTATGTTCAGGGGTCACTCCTGGCTCTGCTTAAGGGATCATATGGGGTGCAGGAGATCAATCCTGGGTCTGCTGTGCAAATTCCCTAACCGTTGTACTATTGCTCCAGCCCCAAGAATTTTTATTTTTTAAATTGCTGTTATGGGGGGTCATATCTGGTGGTGCTCAGGGCTTACTCCAGGCTCTGTGCCTGGGGATCACTCCTGGAGGCTCAGGGGCCCCTATGTGATGATGGGGATTGAACCCAGATTGACCACATGCCGGGCAAGCACCTTACTCTCTGGCCTAAAGCTGCACTCAGGGATCACTCCTGGCAGGGATCGCTCCTCATCTCTCTGGCCCTAAGTGGATATTTCCCTTTTATGTGGAAAGGTAATTTAAGTTCATTTATAAATACAAAGGGGATGACACAGTGCCAGGTATGAAACGTGGGGGCTCACCTCTGCTAGACGTGTTCTCTGTCGCTCAGCCACACCTGGCATTGCTCAGGGCTTACTCCTGGCTCTGTGCTCAGGGATCACTCCTGTCAAGCTTGGGAGAACATATGTGGTGCCAGGATTTGAACCCGGGTTGGCCATGTATAAGGAAAGCACCCTCCTTGCTGTAACTATCGCTCCTGCCAATCACCTGGTTCTTTTTTTTTTTTTTTTTTTTTTGCTTTTTGGGTCACACCCGGTGATGCACTCAGGAGTTACTCCTGGAGGTGCTCGGGGGACCATATGGATATGCTGGGAATTGAACCTGGGTCGGTCTCGTGAAAGGCAAACGCCCTACCCGCTGTGCTATCGCTCCAGCCCCTCATCTGGTTCTTTTTGATGTGTTCCTTCCCTCTTGGTTACTTTCTTGGCTGTTGTCCATTTAGTTGCTTCCCAGCTGGGTAAGCGGTGCGATCTGTGCCCTATCCGGGGCCTATGGGCACATAGCAGTGACTGGGACCCACCACGACCCCCACCTTCTCTCAAGGGCTGCATATAGACAAGGAAGGCCCAGAATGGTCAGAACCAGGGAGCCCAAAGAAAACATCTCTGGCCCAGGTCTTTGCTGAGTGAGGCAGGAAAGTGGCAGGAAAAGAGGCATATCTGTTCCTGCCCCTTCCCCACTCACCAGACTCATGCAGATTTGGGGGCCCTTGGAGCAGGGCTGGGTGGCAGCTGATGCCATGGGGCTAGGCAGGGCCTGGTCTGAGTCCACACTCGACTCACATCGTGTAGGATTCCTCTGATTCAGTTCCCTTGGGATCTGCCCAGCCCTGTGTGCAAGGCCCTTTTTATCTGCATCTTAAAAAAAACAAAAGGGTTCAGATCAATAGTACAGTAGGTAGTAGGGTATTTCCCTTACAATCAGCCTACCCAGGTTCGACCTCTGGAATCCCATATGGTCCCCCAAGTGCACTGCCAGGTGTGACTCAAAAAGAAAAATTAGGGGCTGGAGTAATAGCACAGCGGGCAGGGTGTTTGTCTTGCACGTGGTCAACCCGGGTTCGATTCCCAGCATCCCATAAGGTCCCCTGAGTACTGCCAGGAGTAATTCCTGAGTGCAGAGCCAGGAGTAACCCCTGTGCATCGCTGGGTGTGACCCAAAAAGAAAAAAAAAAGAAAAATTATTTATTGGCTTGGGGGGTCACACCCAAACCTTATTTAAGCCTTATTCCTGACACCGTGCTTAGAGATCACTCCTGGCAGGGTTCAGGGGACCCTATGGGGTATGAGCCAAGGTCAGCCCTTGCAAAGCAAGGGCCTTCCATATTATATTATGTTAGCTCCCTAGTTTAATTTCCCTGCATTTTGCACCTAAGGCTCTGAAAAGGGACTTGGGGGACCAAAGCGATAGTACAGTGGGGAGGGCATTTGTCTTGCATGTGGTCAGCCCAGGTTCAATCCCAGGCACCCCATATAGTCCCTTGAGCCCCACCAGGAGTGATTCCTGAGCACAGAGCCAGGAGTTAGCCCTAAGCGCAGCGGATTGTGGTCCAAAAACCAAACCAAACAAAAACACTCCCCAGAAAGGGACTTGGACTTGGTCAAGATCATACTCAAGAAGAGGTCCAGCTCGGATCTGAACTTAGCCTTTTGCTCAGGCTCCCAGGACAGAGGGATTTCCCACCTCCCTTCTGCCAGGCTGCCTGGTGGATGAAGCCAGGGGCCTGGGAGGAGGGGGAGGGAGCAGGAGGGACCAGATTTCTGCTCAGTCTTTAGGCGTTTTCTATCTGCCTGGCTGGTTTCTGGTCCTTCCTGGTTCTTCTTCCTGCTCCGCCTCTGGCTCTTTGTAACTTCCTAGGAAGCTTTTTTCCTCCAGAATCAAGTCTTTGCCTATCCCTAGCCCCTCCTTCTCTCCCTCCATCGCTGTCCTCTCCTGCCTCTCTCCTGATTTCATACATCCAACAAAACTGTGTCAGGCATCTGCTGGGCCCCTGTTCCCCGGCACTGAAGCATTAGGGTTACATCTGAGAACAAGACAAATGTTCTAGCGCCCACAGAACCAGGTTCTTGTAAGGGAGAGAGACCAGATCATGCTGGACATATACCTACAGCGTGTCAGACAGTGCTTGGCACAGCAGTGAATATCGATGCAGGAAGGCAGGGCAGAAGTGGGGCCGGAGAGTACAGCGGGTAGTAGAGCATTTGCCTTGCATGAGGCCAACCAAAGTTCCGTCCCTGGTATCCCATATAGGTCCCCCAAGCACCACCAGGAGTGATCCCTGAGTGCAGAGCCAGGAATAAGCCCTGAGCATGGCTAGGTGTGGCCCAAAAACAAAAAAGAAAAAGAAAAAAAGAAAATGTTGCCGAGTGGTCCCAGAGGGGCCTCACTCAGGGAACCAGCAAGTGGGATATTGGGGTGGGGAAGAGCATTGAGGGAACAGTCAGTGTGGAGACCCTGAGGTGGGAGTGATGGGTAGGAGACTTCGGAACCTCAGGGCGAGACCTCAGTCCCTCAGCCTCTTAGATGATTGGCCCTGAGCTCTGGGCAGCTGCCTGGGTCCAGTCTGGCCAGTTCACTCAGGCCATGGACTGTCCTTCCTGGACGGTACCGTCCACCTTCCCTGTGGCTCCAGGTCATCGCCTCCTCCCCATCTCTTGGTGGGCTTCAGTCGGTTATAGTCTTACTATTTTCTGTTGTTAATTTTTAAATTTTTTTTTTTGGTTTTGGGCCACACCTGAAAGTGCTCAGGGCTTACTTCTGGTGGGGCCCAGGGGCTCATATGGGGGGCCAGGGATGGAACCTGGTCAGCCACATGCAAAGCAGTGATGCACTCCCTGCCTCCCTGCTGTACTATCACTCTGACCTTACTTGGTATTTTACTGTTGGTGTTTCTGCCTCTTCTCTGCTTGGGCTGTCCCAGCCACGACTCCCATTCTCTCATTCTCTCTCCCTCTGCCCCTCTGCTCTCGCTCTTTCTCTCTCTCTTCTTCTCCCTCCCTCCCTCCCTCTCTCTCTCTTCTCTCTCTGTTTCTCCCTGGAATGGCCCCTGTGTAATTTCTTCTCCTACCTTCTCTCTCACTTGGGTGTTTTCTTTGCCTTACTCTGGATCGCTATAGTAACACCCTCTTATTTATTTTTTTGAGCCGCATCTGGTGCTGTGCAGAGCTTACTCCTGGCTCTGTGCTCATGGATCACTCCTGGCAGACTGGAGGGGGGGGGTTGGCAGGCTTGGGTGGAGGACAGGACCATATGGGATGCCAGGGCTAGGGGGATGGAACCCTTTTCTATCCCGTGCAAAGCAAATGCTCTACCCGCCGCCCGGTAACACCCTCTTGAGGTATCTGTTTAGACAGAGGCGTCCTTGTCGCTCTCTCCCTCGGAGCAGCTCTCCCTTCTGATTTCTCTCTCTCTAAGGGACTCTCACTTTCCAGTGTTTGTCTCACTCTCTAGCCATCTCTTTCTCTTTTCTCTCTCTCTTTCTCTCTCTCATGCTCCTTCGCTCTCGCTCGCTCTCTTCCTTCCCCGACCCGGCTGGTCCTGACTTTGCCCCTGGATGTTTCTTCCTTGACCTTCTCCCACCCCTCCTTACTTTCTCCATTTCATGCCTTTGCATCCCGTCCAGTTTCCTAGACCCGTCAAATTTGATGCCCCGAAACAGCCCCGCCGCTGCCAGCGCCCCCGAAAACCGGTTCCCCAATTCCTATCTCCGCGCCCCCCCTCCTTTTACCCAGGAGCCAAGAAAATCAACTCCGGGCCCACCAGTGGATGGAGAAGCTCCACGACCAGCTCAGCCTCCAGCACTTCCTGCGGGACTGTCACGAGGTAGGGCCCTCCAGCTGTCCAGCGGTGCCCGCGGGGAACCGGGTGGGGAGCGCAGAGGCGCAGTGGGGGCGGGGACGCCCCGTCTAAGTGGGT
Source organism: Sorex araneus (assembly GCF_027595985.1). Classification (NCBI taxonomy): domain Eukaryota; kingdom Metazoa; phylum Chordata; class Mammalia; order Eulipotyphla; family Soricidae; genus Sorex; species Sorex araneus. The sequence continues at coordinate 44,720,541 of NC_073309.1, forward strand.
CGCGGAGCGGTGCGCACTCGGTGCCGCCAGGGGGGGCGCGCGTGCCCGGGGATCAGCGCGCATGCTCTCCAGGTCCCCCCTCCCCCCCCTCCCCGCCCCGGCGCTCCTGGCAACGGCGCTTCCGCGTGTGCGGGTCCCGCGGGGCCGCGCGCGGAGCTCACCTTTCTCCCCGGAGACGGGAGCTGCGCGCTGCTGGGGAGCAGAGCAGGGACATTGGAACTCCGGGAAGAGGGAATGAGGCGGAGGCGGGGTGGGGTGCACCACCTCCCCAGAGTTCAAGTTCGGTCTAAGATGGGCCAGACCCGGTCCCGCGCCCCTTTAAAGTGTTCTGGAATCACATACTGCGCGCTGGGAGAAGGTTCACCCGTGGGGGTCACCCCCAGCGATGGCCCAGGTTCCCTGTCCCGTTAGAGAAGGCTCCGGAGACGCGGCCGCCGCCGCCTTCATCCCCTACATTCCCCGGAAGTTGCTCTGGACCCTAACCACTCGAGAGAGAAACGTTTTCCTAAGGCCCGGGAGGGGCTCCTCCGTCCACATACCTGACCCAGAACCCCCCAAGCAAAGATGTCTAGAAACCAGGCTCCTGGGCCCCATTCATGGCGAGCCCCGTGGGAGATTCTTCCCCCAACTTACGAAACGGACCAGCCTCCTCGGTGTCAGATCTGGGGTCTAAGACTCGAGCCCGTGAGAGTGATTCCAGGACCCTCGTGTCCCCCACCTTCCCGGGGAGGGTGACTGCGAAGCCGTAGACGGGCTGGCCCAGGGCCATCGCCTCGCAGATCCCCCTAGATCTGTTGCTGCTGAGGGGTCAGGGACTCCGAACCCCCTTCCTAAGAGAGCTGGTCCAGTGACCCACCCCATCTCCATCCCTCACCCCCCGCCCCCCGTCTGGTCCTCCGAGCTGGTCCCGGGGCCCCTTTCCCCGTCTCCGGGAGTGGGGGCGAGTCCTCCTGCAAGCCCCAGCCGGGGCCCGGAGGGGAGGCGGGCACGGAGGCAGCAGGGGGCGCGCGCGGGCGGGCGCGCTGCCGCGGCGCGGGGGCGAGGGCGGGGGCGCGCGCCCGCCGGAGCCTCAGCCGCCGCCGCCGCCGCCGCCGCCGCCGCCGCCGCCGCCGTCGCAGTGGAGGGGCGAGCACCCGCCCGCCTGCCGCAGGGACGCCCCGCCAACGCCGCCGCCGCTGCAGGTCTCGGGGGCGCCCGGGGGAGGGGGCCGGCGCGCGCCCCCGCGCAGGCGGGCGGGGGAGGGGGCTGGCGCGCGTGCCCGCCCGCCGGGGCCGCGAGACGGACAGGCGGGCGGGGGAAGGAGAGGAGGGGCGCGGGGGCGCGGGGCCGGCGCCTGGACCCCCGCCCGGCACCGGGCTGGCACGCCGGGAGCTGTCCGCGGTGCTGCTGCGGGCGGGACGCAGGGGCCGGACCCCAGAGAGGGAACCGAGCAAGGGGGCACTTGTAGGGCTGCTAGGGTCGGGGCTAGTCCTGGGAACTGGGGGTGGGGGCTCAGCCTCTCTCCGAAGCTCACTTCTGGGTGACGGGCGCCTGGGATTCGTCCCAGGTTTGGGGAACTCTTCCCCCAATCTTTCGTTTCCTCCCTTTGGTTCTTGCCGGGTCTATATTAACCTTTCCATGATGGGGGTAATTTTTTTTTTTTTTTGGTGAGGGTACGTCTTAAACTAAGAGACCCTCAGACTTGCTTGTGTTTAGGAGGGTCTGACTTTTAGGAGCTTTTCCTTGGTTTTCGGGGACTCGGGCTTTGCAGAGAGTGATGGGGGTCTGTTACTTTGCAGGGGGGTGCCTTGATGCCGCTTTGCGTTCTCTGCAGGCTGCGGTTGCCTCGGGCCAACTCAGCTTTGGGTGGGGAACCTGTAAATGGGGATGGGGATGTCGGGATGTGACTTGGTTCTGGGGTGTGGGTCTGAGGGAATTCGCAGGCGTGCTGGACCCCGGGGAGCCGTGCTCCAGGGACAAGGGGTGGGGTTTGGCGCTCCGATTTGTCCTTGGCCATGTATGACTGCATTTGCCTCCCGGGACCGCGGAGCGAGAGTCCGTTTGGGTTTTTTTTTTTTTTTTCCAAGAGGCAGGAGGAGGATCTTGTGACTGGGAGGGGGGTGAAAAAGGGGAGGGGTGGAGCTAACTGGCCCAGGTGGCAGGTTTGGTCATGAGTGGGGGAGGTGCCAGCCATAGGGGGATGCGGAGTGGGGGAGACTGTTTTATGGAGGGGGCTCAGAAAAAGCTGCCTTATGATTGGTCCTGATCAGGGTCGGAAGTCTCCCCCCTTGGTGTTGCATTTTGAGCAGCTGCTTTAACTGTTGAGTTGAGGGATTCCAACTGGCTTTGATTGGAGGGTGGGGCCGGAGGGGGTGCTGTCCAGGGACGTTCTGCTTAACCGTGTTGGGTAGATGTGAGCTAGATTTGGGCGGACGGTTTCATGCAAGGAGCGAGCAGGCCATTCTGCGGTGGGCATTTGGAGGGTGGGGTTAGGAACTTCCCATTTTGGAGATCTAAGGTCTTGGAGTCCCAGAGCTGGACACGGGGAGTCCTGTGGGCTTCTAGGGAAGTTAGATTTGGACTGTCGGGGGGGGAGGCTGTACTCTAGCCTGGGTGGCCGGTTTGGAGGGAAGTAGACTTTGCATTAGTTGGGATACTCTTCAGGGGTTCCACTGGCTGCATTGAGGGGCTGGGGCGAGATGGGGAGGCGTCATCTGCTATACATGGGAATGGGCTGGGATCTTGGTTCTTATTGGATGTGGCTGAGACTGCACCAAGGGCTCCGTGCTGGTGTGTGTGTTTGTCTGTGTGTAAAGTATATATATCTCTGTGCGTGAGTGTGTGCACCTGTGTGTGTCTCTTTGTTTTTGTGTCTCTCTCAGATTGTGTGTGTCTGTGTGTGTATCATTTATGAGTGTGCATCTCTGTGTTTATGTATGCATGTGTGTGTCTGCATCTGTGTGAGATAGTGTGTACTCGTGTGTGCATCTGTGTGTGCATGTATGTGTAAGTGTATGCATCTGTGTGAGAGTGTGTCTGTCACTGTTAGTTGTGTGAATATGTGTTTATATGAGAGTGTGTGTTTCCCTGAGTCTACATGTCTCTGTGTGTTTATGCTTGTGTGTGTCTGTGTGTCCATGCCCATGTGTGCCCCTGTGTATCTGTGTATATATGCCCATGTGTGTCTGTGTGTGTCTATGCCCATGTGTGTCTATGCCCATGTCTGTGTCTGTGTGTGTCTATGCCTGTATGTTTATGCCTGTGTGTGTCTATAGTCTATGTCCATGTATGTGTCTCTGTGTCAATGCTCGGGTATATCTGTGTGTGTCTATGCCCTTGTATGTCTGTGCCTGTGTGTCTGTGCTGCGTGTGTCTGTGCCCATGCATGTCTGTGTATCTATGCCTGTGTGTGTCTGTGTGTATGTGTGTCTGTGTGGCAATGCCCTTTGTATGTGTCTGTGTGTCTATGCCCGTGTGTCTGTATCTGTGTGTCTATATCTGTGTATGTCTGTGTATCTGTGCCTGTGTGTGTCTGTGTGTCAGCAGCTACCCTGCATTGGGGGACTTCCATCAGAAGTTCATTTGGCCCTGAGTGGTAGTGCTGATTGTGGCTCTACCTTGGGAGTTTATGGAGAGCTGCAGGGGGGTGCCCTGAGGGCAGGGGGGCTAAAAGACTGAGCATCCTAGAGGTGTTCCTCCACTCCCCACTTCCCAAGGGAAGAACTTGAGCTTGAGCTGCCCCCATAAAGCCCTTGCTTGCCAAAGTTCCCCCTTCCCACTGCCACCCAGACCCTGGGAACTCCTACAAGGGTCAGGGGGCGCCAGGCTGAGCCCCCTGCCCCGCCCTGCACAGCTGGATGGCTGGGTCCGAGAGAAGATGCTGATGGCGCGAGACGGCACGCGGGGCGACGGCCACAAGCTGCATAAGCGATGGCTGCGCCACCAGACGTTCATGGCCGAGCTGGCACAGAATAAGGAGTGGCTGGAGAAGATTGAGCGGGTGAGCACGCAGTCCCCCACCCCACACCCCCTGCCCCAGGCTTCCGGTGTCCTTGCCCCTGGGTCAGCTTTTTTGTACATCTGGCTCTGGGGCTGCGAGCTCAGGGCTGTGGCATGTGGTACCAACAATCACATTCTGCCTCTTCTCACCCAGCATGTTGGGCACGTGTCCTCCTTGCCTGTGAGAGATGCCCATAGGAGTGGCCAGTAAACACCTTCTGGCCAATAAACGGCTGAGAGGGGCTGGCCCCCTCTACCTCTGGACCCCGAGTCACTGCCCTCCTCCATGAGGTACCTGGTGTCCCCAAACAAAACCCCCTACATTAAAAATGGTTAGACCACCCCCACATGCTCCAGAGTGAACCCCCAGTTTGCTCATGTGTCAATAGTCAGTATCTCTTATGGATGGTGCTCAGAGTCTCCAGGGTGTGAATATCTACCCCCTGCTGTCACCTCTCCCATCAGACTTGCTCCCAGACTGTCTGGGGCACTAGACAGACAGGACAGACCTAGAGATTTGGGGTTAAAGTGAACTTTGGGGGAAACAGGGAGAGAGCGCAAAGGGTTGCAGTACCTGCTTTGCATGTGGGAGTCCTGGGTTCGATCCTTGGGGCTGCGTCATCCCCTCAGCACCACCAGTATCACCCCAAAACTAGGACAAGGAAAGAAAAGAAAAAGAAAGTGAATTGCCGGGCTGGAGTGATAGTATAGTGGGTAGGGTGTTTGCCTTGCACACGGCTGACCTGGGTTCAATCCCCGGCATCCCAGATGGTCCCCCAAGTGCCTCCAGGAGTAATTCCTGAGTGCAGAGCCAGGAGTAACCACTGAGCATTGCTGGGTGTGACCCAAAAGCAAAAAAAAAAAAAAAAGTGAACTGCACTCTACCTCCCTGGCTTTGTGCTGTGACTGACTGACACCCCTCTTCTTCCCATTTCTTTGTTCCTGGCGGGGGCATGGGGAGTTGGGGTGGGCCTCTCTGAGCCTCAGTTTTCTCTGCTTCAAAATGAACGAAACAGGAGCGGGGGAGGTACTTGCCTTGCATGAAGCTGACCTGTGCTCAATCCCAGCACCCTGTGCGCTCCCCCAAACATTGCTGGGTATAGCCCTAAAGGTCCCTGGGTACATCCAAGGGGCCCCATGGGGGTTGCAGGCTTTGAGCTGTGCAGCTCACACAGCTGTGCTAAGTCTCGTAGGGGTAGTTCCCTGATCCCTGAGCGTTGCTTGGGAAACACCCCCTCCCCCACAAAAATAAAATGAAGAAAATAATCAGCATAGCCACATCCCTAGGTTTCATGCACTGGCTGTGCCTGGCACAGGCTGGGCACCTTGGGGCAGCTTGAAGCTGGCATGGTTCTTTTCTTTTCTTCTTCTTCTTTTTTTTGGGGGGCGGGTTTGGGCCCACACCTGGGGGAGCTCAGGGCTTACTCCAGGCTCTGCACTCAGGAATCACTCCTGGGAGTGCCTGGAGAACCATATAGGATGCCGGTGATGGAACCCATCAAACCCGGGTCGGCCATCCATAAGGCAAGCACTCTACCCACTACACTGTCTCTCTGTCCAGCCCCCTGACGTGGTCCTTTTTGATATGTCATTGTAACGGAAGTATTTCCTGGCCGCCAATGAGCTTGCCTTTAGACTTGGAGAAACTCAGGTAGATTTTTGCTTCAAGCCTTAATCCCCCCCCTTCCTTATACACACACCCCACAACTGTCTCCTGTTCTGGTTAAACCCCTAAATCTGTACTTCCTTTTCTGACTGAGGTTAGAGCTTTTTTTTTTTTTTTTTTTTTTTTTTGCAGTTGGGGTTGGCATACCGAGCCAACCTGTAAGTAAGCCAACTAAGGGCTTACTCCTGGCTCTGTGCTCAGAGATCACTCTTGGCATGGCTTGGGGGACCATATGGGATACCTGGGATCGAGCCCTGGTCAGCTTCATTTAAGGATAGCATCCTACCTGCTGTATGCTTGCTCCAGCTCCCCACTTTTTGGGGAGATTTTGAAACCTTACTTATTTGTTTGTTTTGGGGGCCACACCCGATGGTGCTCAGGGATATTCCTGGCTCTGCAATCAGGAATTAAACCTTATCCACTGTATTATATCACTCTGGCCCTGAATTTTGTTTTTTGCTTTTTGGGTCACACCCGTTGATGCACATGGGTCACTCCAGGCTCTGCACTCAGGAATTACTCCTGGCAGTGCTCAGGGGACCATTTGGGATGCTGGGAATTGAACCTGGGTCGGCCACGTGCAAGGCAAACGCCCTACCCGCTGTGCTATCACTCCAGCCCCCCAAAATTTTATTTTCTATTTTGGGAGTGGGGGTTGGGCCACCCCGCTAGTGGTCAGGGCCTACTCCTGGTTCTGTGCTTGGGGCTCACTCCTGGTAGGGCTCCGAAGACCACAGGCAGTGGCAGGGATCGAATCAGGGTCCACAGCATCCGGTCCCCTCTGCTGGGTCTCCAGCCCGAGGCTTTAGCCCTGGAGATGGCCCGAGATGCCCCTAAGTGGTGGCACGTGCTCAAGTTCTTGACTTAGAGTTTAATAGAAATTCATTCTCTCTGTGTCTCTGTCTTTCTGTGGTCTGATTGTGCCCTGTCTCTGGCCTTCTCTCCACAATGTGCTCTCTCTCTCTCTCCCTCTCTCTCTCACTCACTCTCTCTCCCTCTCTCTCTCCCTCTCTCTCTCTCTCTGTCTCCTTCCTCTGCCTCTGTGTCCCTGGGTCTCCCTCCACACACCTGTCTGTCTGTCTGTCTGTCTGTCCCACTCCCCTCTGGACCCATCCGTATTGCCCTCCCTCCGCACATCTTTCCATGTTGCTCTGTGCTCTGTGCCTCCCAACTGCTCATTTCTCTCTCCCGCCCTGCCCCCAAACCATGTCCTGTCGCCCCCGTTGTTTCTCCACCCCTCTCTGGAGCAGGAGGGTCAGCAGCTGATGCAAGAGAAGCCGGAGCTGGCGGCGTCGGTGCGGAAGAAGCTGGGGGAGATCCGGCAGTGCTGGGCCGAGCTGGAGAGCACCACGCAGGCCAAGGCGCGCCAGCTGTTCGAGGCCAGCAAGGCCGACCAGCTGGTGCAGAGCTTTGCCGAGCTGGACAAGAGGCTCCTTCACATGGAAAGCCAGCTGCAGGACGTCGACCCCGGCGGGGACTTGGCCACAGTCAACAGCCAGCTCAAAAAGCTGCAGGTAGGTCCTGGCCCACCACCGGGGAGGCTCGTTCTGCCAGGGAGGGATGGGGCCCGGGAGCCCTGAGTCAGAGCAGGGGCAAACCCGGCCAGGGTGTTTCAGAGAGAGGGTCTTTTTTTTTTTAATTTTTTTTTTTGGTTTTTGGGTCACACCCGGGGATGCACAGGGGTTACTCCTGGCTCTTCACTCAGGAATTACCCCTGGCGGTGCTCAGGGGACCATATGGGATGCTGGGATTAGAACCCGGGTCGACCGAGTGCAAGGCAAACGCCCTACCCGCTGTGCTATCGCTCCAGCCCCCGAGCAGTCTTTTTTTTTTTTTTTTTTTTTTTGCTTTTTGGGTCACACCCAGCAATGCACAGGGGTCACTCCTGGCTCACGCACTCAGGAATCACCCCTGGCAGTGCTCAGGGGACCATATGGGATGCTGGGATTTGAACCTGGGTCGGCCGCATGCAAGGCAAACACCCTACCCGCTGTGCTATCACTCCAGCCCCTCAGAGAGAGGGTCTTTAACACAGGGATTGATGCCAGCGGGGTGGTGGGGCAGGCAGCTGCAAGAGAAAGATGGGCTTGTGGAGACAGGGGTGTGGGGGGCAGAGCAGGGAGGAAGGGTTGAGAGCAGGACAGGGGCTGGACAACCAGCACCCCAGTGCCTGCTTCCGGTCTAGGGCCACCAGGTCCAGAGGCAGGAGAAGGCTTGGGGTGGGCATCTTGTAGGGTATTACCTCTCCCCAGCTCTGTGCCCAGCCATCATGCCCCAGTAGTTCTTGGAGCTTGATGCTATTATTACTTGGTTGTTGTTGCTTTGGTGGCCCCAAACTGGTGACATTCAGAATTTACTCCCGGCTCTGCACTCAGGATCATTCCTGTTGGGATTTGGGGGACCAAATGTGATGTTGGGGATAGAACCCAGGTTGGCCACATGCCAGGCAAGTGCCAACCCACTGTGTTACCTCTTGCCCCCCAGGGTACTATTATTATTCCCTTTTTCCACAGGGCAAACAGGCCCAGAGAGGGGATTTCCAGCGAGTCAGCTCCTCCCTGTGGGACTGGGGGTGCCCGCCCGCCTTGCCTCTGCCCTGACTCGGCAGTTGGTGGCGGCCCAAGGTCTGAGTGTGGGGTGTGGGACTGGAAGTGAGAACTTCCTTTCAACTCCCCAGCTGGGCACCAGTGCCGGCAGAGTCAGGAGCAATCTCAGGTGGGAAACTGAGGCTGGGAGGTGACCTCATAGGCCCAGGGGAGCAAGTGGCGAGTGTGGCTCTGCATCCATGTCCCTCAGCTCCCCACTGCCCCCCCTTAGCACACTTCCTGCCGAGTCACAAGGCTGAGAGCCCAGGAGAGCGTCTGGCACAAGCCAGATGGACTAAGAATAAATAAAAGCATGAAATAAAATAAAATTAGCCATAGTACAGTGGGAAGGGCGCTTGCCTTGAATAGAGCCTACCCAGGTTCGATCCCCAGAAGCCCATTACAGTCCCCCTTCCCTGCAGGAATGATTCCTGAGCACAGAGCCAGGAGCCAGCCCTGAGCACTGCTAGGTGTTGCCTAAAAACAAACAAGAAATTATTATTATTATTTTGATTTTTGGGTCACATCTGGCGATGTACAGGGGTTACTCCTGGCTCAGGCACTCAGGAATTACTCCTGGCAGTGCTCAGGGGAACATATGGGATGCTGGGAATCAAACCCGGGTTGGCCGCATGCAAGGCAAACGGCCTACCTGCTGTGCTATCGCTCCAGCCCCCCAATTTTTTAAATTAAAAATAAACAAAACATCAGAGTGCCTGCTGTGCTATCGCTCCAGCCCCCCATTAAAAATAAATAAAAGCATCAGGCTACCAGCTAGTGTTAGTGGGGTTCGCCAATACGCAACTCTGCCATGCACCTACTGTGTGCTGGCAGCTATCCGAAATGCTGAAAATGAAAGCGGGCAAAAGCGGCCCCCAAATCCACACCCTCCTGGGCTCACATTTATGGTGAGGGTCAAGGGTGAGGAGACCGAGAGGCCCGGAACATAATGCCAGTGACGTCATTGTTTGTCCCCACTGGTGGGGCTGCCGGACTGACGTCACTTCCCTGCCACTCAGATCCCCAAAGGATTTCATTTCCCTGTGTCCTCCCTCTCGCTGTTGGTGCTATTAAAAATTAAAATGGAGGAATATTTAAGTTATTGATTTAAAAAAAATCAGCCATACATCAACGACAGCACTGCTTTTCGGGTCCTCGGCGAGTCTCAGGCCGATTAAGTAACCAAAAAACCGCACTTGGTGCATCGGAGGCTGAGTGCTGAGATGCAGGGACCCAAGAACACCAAACAGCTGACACACCTGGAGGAAAGTGGGGTGCGGAGAGTCCCCCTCCCAGCCTTTTCTGTTTGTTTTGTGTTTGGGCCACACTTGATGATGCTCAGGGTTTGCTGCTGGTGTGCTGGGCTCGGGGATGTCTCCTATGTGATAGCAGGATTCGAACCCGGCTTGGCTAGGGGCAAGGCCAGCGCCTTCACCCCCTGGACTATCTCTCCAGCCCCTCCTGTCCCTATGGTTGCTCCTTCTCCTCCTTCAGCTGCTGCTGTGATTGAGAGGACCAGGGTTACACCTTTGTGCCTGGGGTAGAAGGGGGGCTCATGTATCTCGGTCGTGGTGCTCCCCACGGGTGTCATACACATAGTTGTGGTTGTGCTACTTGCACATAATTGGCCGTGAGCTGGAGATGAACTTTCTGTTCTGATGCCTGGAGGAGAGATAGGGGGAGGGGTGGGGAAGGGGTAGGACAGAGTGGCCTGGACCCCACATATGGCACCTGGGGGTTAAACCCACGACCTCAGGCTGCAAGACAAGGGTTTTAGCCACTGAGCTGTCTCTGGGGCCACCTAGTCTTACTTCTTCTTATTATTTATGTTTTGGGGCTATATCCAGCGGTACTCAGGATTTACTCCTGGCTCTGCACTCAGGGATCACTCCTGGCAGGTGCCAGGGACCATATGAGATGCCAGGGCTTGAACCCAAATCAGCTACATGCACAGTGAGCACCTTCCCTGCCGGACTGTCACTCCAGCCTCGATGAAAGGCAAAAGAATGTAGAAGGCCATCTTGATTTTGATTTTATTTCTAAATTTTTCCCCATTATGGCACTTCAGCTGAGATTCCTTCCACCCACGCCCAGACAGACTGCTTTCTTTATGAGGCGAAGGGATTTTCATTTATGAAAAATTTCATATCAAACAAAAATATCTTGGTGTTTCCTGCTGCTCTAGAGATCAGGATGCCGGTTTCTCAAATTAAAAAAAATGCCTTGGTAGTGCTTGTTCCAGTGGCACATAGACCAAATTGAATGGCACAGAGATTAGTGTGGTGACCTCAAGGGTGACATGCAAATTTGTGAAGTGTTCCATATTTTTAAAATATACATATAGGGCTGGAGCAATAGCACAGCGGGTAGGGCATTTGCCTTGCACACGGCTGACCCGGGTTCGATTCCCAGCATCCCATATGGTCCCCTGAGCACCGCCAGGAGTGATTCCTGATTGCAGAGCCAGGAGTAACCCCTGAGCATCGCCGGGTGTGACCCCAAAAAAATAGCCAAAATAAAAGTATTCATATATACAAAAATGTGTCTTTAAATAGGTAAATTTAAAATATAAAATATATAAAAGTTGTATATTTTATTTTATATATTTATCCATATATATTATATATATATATGGGTAAGGCACTTGCCTTGCATTCAGTCAACCCAGGTTTGATCCCCGACCCTTCATTCCAGCGAACCCCACCAAGAGTGATCCCTGAGCATGGAGCCAGGAGTAAGCCCTGAGCTCTGACAGGTGTGGCCCCCAAACAAACAAAAGGGACAGCTCCATGTGTAAACACAAATTGCCAGTATAAGACGGGGTCCCCAGTATCTGTGGGGTAGAACATGGGGGCTGCCAGCCTTCGTAATGGTGTTGGCCTTGGAGATTATTACCTTTGCAGGGCATGTACAGGTGCATGTTAAGTGATTTGTTTATCAAGAACAGGGTAAACGTGAATAAAGTTTAATTTTGTATTTTTATTATAGTTTAGGTAACACATTGATAGTAGTACTGATGTTTGTGGTTTTCATGTGCAAAGTCACTACCTCATCACCTCTGTAACCACAGGGCCCACAGTCCTCCCCTGCTACCCGATGTCACCTCCTGTCCGGTCCACCTCTTCCTTCCAGCACCCGCCTCCCCATCTCAGTTTTGTAGTTCAAGGCCAAGAGTTTGTGTTCCCTTCTTTTTTCTTTTTTTTTTGGGGGGGGGGGCACACCTGGCAATACTTAGGGGTTTGGCAATGCTCAGGGCTTACTCCTGGCTCTGTGCTTAGGAATCATACGGGGGACCATCTGGAACCCATACAGGGGACCATATGGAGTCCACCCGGGGGACTATGTGGAATGCCAGAGATCGAGCCCCGGTCTACGGCCTGCAGGGCAGGTGCCTTACCTTGTTTTGTCTTTGACGAGTGAGGTCTTCAGTTACATGTTCTCCTTCTGACTTAATCCATGATGGGCAATGCCCTCCAGTTTCATCCTGATGGCAGCAAACTCCAGGTTGTCATTTTTCTCATGTTTGCAGAGTATTCTGCTGTGTGTGTGTGTGTGTGTGTGTGTGTGTGTGTGTGCTGATGTTTGTGGTTTGTGGCATCACCTGGTGTGGCCCCAAAACAAAACAAAAGCAAACCAAAAGTATCTAGAGTAGAGTCGCCACCCTTTTCCTGATGGGCCCTCACTTTGACCCTGTTTCCTTCCTGTGCCCCTACTCCTGCGCCACCCCTTTTTGATCCATTCCTCATTTTTGGACATTTTGGGTTGTTCCCAATCCTGGCTGATGTAATGAGTGCTATAGTTGACAGAGGTGCATCTTTTTACCCTTTTATTTTTGGCTTTTGGGGCCACACCTGGTGGTGCTCAGGGTTACTGCTGGCTCTGCACTCAGGCAGTGCTCTGGGGACCATGTAGGATGCTAGGGATCGAACCTGGTCAGCTGTGTGCAAGGCAAACCCCCTCCCGCTGTACTGTTGCACGTTATGGAAGGTGGGTCTGGCCTGGCCTCTGCCAGTGTGCAAGGGCCTGGCAGGCAGGGGCAGGGGGGGAGGGGGCCCCAACTCTGCCCAGAGGGGCTGGGGCCAGTAGCCAGGGCCCAGAGGCTCACAGAGATTCAGTTCCCATCAGGGTGACCCTGTTGGAAGCAGAAATGCAGCCTTCTAGGGCTGATGTGCTGGGGGGAACTGAGCAGGCCAGGGTCCCCACCAGGTGCCAGGCAGGTGCCCCAGAGCAGTCTGTGGGTGCTCATCAAGAGTCTAGAGTAGGGGGCTGGAGACATAGCACAGCAGGTAGAACCAAGGCATTTGCCTTGCATGTATCTGACCCTGGTTCAATCCCCAGCACCCCATGTGATCCCCTGAGCCCTGCCAGGAGTGATCCCTGAGAGCAGAGCCAGGAGTAAGCCCTGAGCATCACCTGGTGTGGCCCCAAAACAAAACAAAAGCAAACCAAAAGTATCTAGAGTAGAGTCGCCACCCTTTTCCTGATGGGCCCCTCACTTTGACCCTGTTTCCTTCCTGTGCCCCTACTCCCGACCTTGGTCCCCCATTTACACAATTTTCACCTTGGCCCCTTTGGAATTTCCTGGGGTTTCATATGGGACTTTATGGTCTAATCACAAGTTTCCTGACTGATCACTACCTACTTTTTCACTGTATCACTGTCATCCTGTTGCTTTATCGATCTGCTCGAGCAGGCACCAGTAACGTCTCCATCATGAGACTTTTTGTTACTGTTTTTGGCATATTGAATATGCCACGGGGAGCTTGCCAGGCTCTGCCATGCGGGCGGGATACTCTCGGTAGCTTGCCAGTCTCTCCGAGAGGAGCGGAGGAATAGAACCCAGATCGGCCGAGTGTAAGGCAAATGCCCTACCCGCTGTGCTATTGCTTCAGCTCCACCTACTTTTTAAGGGGGAAAAATCACTTGGTGCCCCCTCCCTGAAATAGACTCTCGTTTAGAGAAAACAAACAGGAAGCACCCCCAGCTCCTCCTGGGCCTTGCTGGGCCACCTGGCTCACCCCTGTGGGAGAGGGTCCCTACTCTGGGAAGGATGTTCTAGATACTATGGGGGGCAGAGGAGAGCAGGAACCTCTGCCTGAAGCGCCCCTGTAGAGGAGCCGGAAATGATGCCCCCCCCAGCTCTCCTCCATCAAGTCTAGTCTCCTGTGGCTCCACATGCCCACCGGGGGCAACTTCAGGGTGCATGGCCTATGGGGTCCCTTCAGGCCCCAATTCTCTGTTCTGCTCATGCTCTCTAAAATTAGTTGTTGGGGCCGGAGCGATAGCACAGTGGGTAGGGTGCTTGTCTTGCGTGTGCCCAACCTGGTTTCGATTCCCAGCATCCCCTATGGTCCCCGAGCACCGCCAGGAGTAATTCCTGAGTGAGGAGCCAGGAGTAACCCCTGAACATCGCCGGGTGTGACCCAAAAAGCAAAAAAAAAAAAAAAAAGATGTTGTTTGTAGGCCACATCCAGGGGCCTACTCCTGGCTCTGTGCTCAGGGATCCCTCCTGGCGAGACCTGGGGGACCATTTAGGGTGCTAGGGATCGAACTGGGGTCAGGTGCCTGCAAAGCGAACACTGTACCTGCTGTAATATCACTCAGGGCCCTTTTCCTTTGTTCTTGTTTTTGTTCTTGTTTTTGGCTCACTCCCTGCAGTGCTCTGTGCTCAGGGAACACTCCTGGCTCTGTGCTCAGGGGACCAGATGTGATGCTGGGCTTAACCCAGGGTTAGGTGTGAGGCAGGTACCTCCTGTAGCTCTGTGGCTCCTAAAATCTTTTATTTGTTTGCTTTTGGGGTCCCCCCGGCGAGGGCTCAGTAGCTATTCCTTGCTCTGTGCTTGGGGTCACTCCTGATGTGTGTGTGTGTGTGTGTGTGTGTGTGTGTGTGTGTCTTTGGGGGGAGTCATGTGCCAGTGCCAGGGATCAGGCACTGGGTCTTCTGCATGCAAAGCCTGTGCTCAACCCTGCAAGCGAGCTCTCCAGCCCTGCTTTAGAATTCTTACGCATATTTGAACAAGGGATCTGCATTTTCCTTCTGTACTAGGCGGGGCAAGTTACATAATCAGCCCAGAGCCTGACCCAACCAGAGGCCGGCAGACAGGCAGTAAGGGCGGATTGGTACCCCTCCTCTAGGTCATCCTCAGGGCCCCAGAGCAGGGTGGAGGCGCCCAGGCTGCGCCACGACGCTGCGTATAGCACAGCTGTTCCCCGGGGTTCTTATTTGATTCTAATTTGGGGGCCACTGCAGCAGTGCTCAGGTCAGGGGCTACTCCTGGCGCTGTGCTTGGGGGTCACTCCTAGCGTCCTGATCCTCCATCCCATCAAGCTATTGTTCCCTGGCCATCCCTGGGAATATTTGTTGTCATTATCAGTTTTTTAATTTATTTTTGTTTGGGGGCCATATCTCGCAGTTTTCAGGGCAGACTCCTGGTTCTGCACTCAGGGACCCCTCCTGGCAAGGCTCGGGGAAACTTAGAGGATGCCTAGGATCAAACCCGGGTCGCCCACATTCAAGGCAAGAGCCCTCCCCACAATGCTATGGCTCCGACCCCTCACTATCAGTTCTTCACAGCAACATTTGCTGAGTCAAAGCCACAGATCCGGGGCTGGAGCAATAGCACAGCAGGTAGGGCGTTTGCCTTGCACGCAGCTGGCCCGGGTTCGATTCCCAGCATCCCATATGGTCCCCTGAGCACCGCCAGGGGTGATTCCTGAGTGCAGAGCCAGGAGTAACCTCTGTGCATTGCCGGGTGTGACCCAAAAAGCAAAAAAAAAAAAAAGCTACAGATCCTGGGTTCAGGACTGTCCTGGATTTGAATCTCAGCTCACCTAGCCAGGCCTCTGGCGAGGTCTCAGGTGTCTCTCGGAGGGACGGCCTGTGGTGCTCTGCCACTCCATGGAGGGGGGCTGCCAGAGATAGAGCAGCACAAAGGTCACGCCATGGGAGCTGGTGCCTGGTGGTGCTCAGCCTCTGGGTGACCCAGAAATCTCTGGTCTTTGGGCCTCCATGTCGGCTACCACTGGATGGGCCTAAGGAGAGTGCTGCCCTCTGGTGGACACTGCGAAAATGGCAGGGCCAGATTCAGCCCAGGGCTGAATCCAAGGAACCTGATTCAGCATTTGTCTCCTAAAGAGTGTCTGGGATTTATTGCTCCCCACCCCCCTTTCAGAATTAAAAACTGTTCAGAACTCCCCTGGAAATTAAGTGGAGGTTCTTAATTTATACGTGCTTTTTTTTTTTATTTTTGGGGTTACACCCGGCGATGCACTCCTGCTCATGCACTCAAGGAATTACTCCTGGCAATGCTCAGGGAACTATATGGGATGCTGGGAATCGAACCTGGCTGGGCTGCGTGTAAGGCAAACGCCCTAACTGCTATACTATTGCTCCAGCCCCAATTTCTATCTGTTTTAAATGAAGAAACGAAATACTCCCCTCACCGCCCCCAAAGCATCTGAGGTCTCTACTGCCCCCTTAATCTTTCCAGTGATGATCCTGTGCAGTGGTCCTGCGCCCCGGGTGGGGTGGGATGGTATTACCCACATGAGGAAACACCTGTCTCCAGGATTGCAGTGGCCTTCAGCCCATCACCCCACCCCCATCTTATATGAAAAACAATTGTCCAATTGGTGTCCTTTGTATTTCTTTCTGGCCATTCTCTCTACTTTGTAAAAAATGTAGTGGGGACTGGGGCTGGAGCAATAGCACAGTGGGTAAGGCATTTGCCTTGCATGCGGCCGACCCGGGTTTGAATCCCAGCATCCCATATGGTCCCCCAAGCACCGCCAGGAGTAACCCCTGTGCATCGCCGGGTGTGACCCAAAGAGCAAAAAAAAAAATGTAGTGGGGACTGGGGTCGGAGCAGGTAAAGCACACAGCCGACCTGGGTTCTATCCCCAGCATCCCATATAATCCCCGAGCCATGCCAGGAGTTATTCCTGAGCACAGAGTCAGGAGTCAGCCCTTAGCACTGCCAGATGTGGCCCCCAAATCAAAATAAATAAAATTAAATATAAGGGGGCGTGCAGGAAGACAGCTCAGAGGATTGGGTTGGAGCACATATGTGTCCATGTGCAGAGCTCCTGGCTTCAGTCCCCAGCACAGTGTGACACCCCCAAACCGCGTCACAGTTGCCTGCCCATGGCCCTGCTGGTTCTGAGGAGCCTGTGACCCCCAAGCACTTGAGCAGTATTTGAGAGAGAAGAAATTTTGGTGATTGATGTTAAGGGTTGGCCTTTGGGCTCTTCATCCTGGATTCAATCCACCGTGACGATTGCGGAGACCTGCAGAGGCACAGCCCCAACTGGGAAGCTCCTGCTATCAACTCTAGGTGGATTTGTCCCAGCATAGAGGTGGACACCTTCAATCCCAGAGAGATGGTGAGCCGAGTGCGGTGGTAAAGGTCAGCACCCCTGGGGCCGAAGACAGGACAGCGGGTAGGGTGCTTGCCTTGCACGAGGCTGACCCCAGTTCAACCCCCAGCATCACATAAGGTCCCTAGAGCCAGGATTAAGTCCTGAAGATCCCTGGGTGTAGCCCACCTCATCCCCCAGAAGAGAGCTTACTTAGCACTATCTCCTGCCTGCCCTAGTGTCCATGGCTGGCAGCACTCAGCCCTGCACCCAGCCCACAGGAGGCCCCGTTTCCTCCCAGACTCGCGCCCCCTACCCCCGGTGGTCCTGTGGGCTTCCTCTGCTTCCCCCCAATCTGTTGGAACGAGGAAACTCTCAGTGAGGCACTTGCACCATTTGCTGAAGTCACTGGTGCACTCTGGCATCCTTCTCATTCCTTTGGCTTTTAAGGGTTTGGTGACTCTTGGCCCCTAGGCTGTGGAGGGACTGTGTAGTTCCACGAAGCTGCAGAGAGCACGGTCGGAAGGGACAGCCTGCGGGTGACAGGGCCCTGAGTGCCTCCCTTTTCCCAGCAGAGGGAGCTCAAGGCAGGAGCGTCTCCCGGGGCTCTGGGTCCTGTCTGGAGCCCGCCCGGCCTCAAAAACTGCCTCTGGGGAGGGGCCACCAAAGCCCCCCCCCCCACCCCCCAGCTCACCCGAGACCCACCTGAGCCCTGTCACTGGAGGCGGGAGTGACTTTGGCAGCTATTCTGCCCGGCACGTTTCCAGGCTGCGTGACGGGCGCCCCTGTCTCTGTGGGCCTCTGTCCTGCTCTCCAGCCCGACCCCATCTCCTCTCTCTGCGTCTGTGTGACCCGTCACGGCTCTGCCGCACTCTTGCAAGCGCCTCTTTTGTTTTGATTCCAGTTCTTCATCCCCGTCTCCTGCCCTGACCTCTCTAGCCCATGTCCTCCCCTGTCCCCAGCCCCAGCCACTGCTGCAGGCTTCCTGGAACCCCACAGCCCCAGGTCTGGGCCATGTGACCCAGAGTTCCCCCCCCCACCAGCCGCTCCTGCCCAACTGTCCCTCCTGATGGAGGAGGGAGCAGATGGTGGTGGCCGAGGTCTGACTTTGCCCAGTGTCCTCAGGGCCTAGCCAGATGGTCCAGCTCAGACACCCGCTCCTGTTCAGGGGAGGCTGGTCCCCGTCATCCTGGGGCGGGGAGGGGGTGGGGGTGGGAACGCACTGGAGGCTTTGCAGCTGCTGTGCTGAGTCCTTGGGGATCCTCCAGTTGTCCCCCCACCCCCTCAGCCAGGCTTCCTCCGGCCCAGTCAGCACCTCTGCACTCATGCTCAGCCCCCCCCCACCCCTCCACCCCCAGTTTCTTCATCCGGCTCAGCAGGGCCTGAGAGAGGAGTCCTGACCCGGGAGCCTCCCTGTCTGGGTTCAAATCCACACCCAGGGCTGTGTGGCCATGGGCAAGGTGTCCCGCACATGGCGGGGGCGGGCGGAGGTTACTCAGCCTCTCAGGAGAGATCCTCAATCAGCTCAAAGGCGGAATCAAACTGTGCAGACGCCTCCGAGTCTTTGTTTCTAAGGCCGGAAAATGGTTCTTTTTATTTTTTTTCCCTGGTTTTGGGGCCACACCCGGCAGTACTCAGGGCCCACTCCTGGCCCTGTGCTCAGGCCTCACTCCTGGTGGTGCTCAGGGATCAGACCCGGGTCAGCTGCACACAGGGCAAATATCCTACCCACCGTCGTATCGCTCCAGACCCCTGAGTCTCAGTTTCTGAGGCTAGAAAATGGGGTGAAGGCAAAGCAGGGCAGCGGAATCTGGCAGACCCGATCCCTGCCTCCCAGGTGGCCCGTGCCTCAGGCGTTGACCTTTGTCTTCTGTGTGTCCAGGGATGGGGGGGACAGCATTCCAAGTAATGCCCAGGGTCCACTTTTACCCACTCCCCAGGAAGTATTTCCAGGGGTCCCAGTGATTCTCAGTCACTCTGGCTGAAATGCTAGAACGATCTCAGTGCTCCTGGAGGCCTATAAGGGTTGGGAACCATACCAAACAATGCTTGGGGAGCCATGTGGGACCAGGGATCCAACCCTATGTCCAAGGCTCACTGCAGACAGGCATGTGCCTTAGCCCCTCTACCGTCTCTCTGACTCCCTTTAACATCTTTTTAACATTTGAGATCCAGGGCCTAGAGCAACAGTACAGTGGGTAGGGCACTTGCCTTGTACATGGCCGACCCGGGATCCCCACGTGGTTCCCCCAAGCACCACTAGGAGTGATTCCTGAGTGCAGAGCCAGGAATAACCCCTGAACATCTCTAGGTGTGACCTCTCCAAAAAAAAAAAAAGAAAGAAAGAAATGGAGGTGTTGGGATCAGGAAGACAGTGTCAAAGCCTGGAGCACATGCAAAGCATGCACAAGGCCCCAGGTTTGATCCCTGGCACTGCCTGCCCCCTGGAGCACTGCTGGGTGTGGCCCCCAAGTACTGCTGGGTCTGAGCAGTATCGCATCACCAGGCCCAAGCATTGGACCATCTGGTCTGACTGGGTGCCCTCCTGCCCCCACCCCACCTCCCGAGCATTGGTTGGGAGACCCTTTTCCTCCCAGTGAGATCTAATCCCATCCAAACACAGTGTACACTTATAAAATGCACAATTCAGTGGGTTTTAGTGTGGATGCAAAACTAAACTCTTTCCCCACTATCTAACTCCAGAACATTTTCATCACCCCCAAAAGAAGCCCATTAGCTCACTCAGGCGATCTGCATCCTGTCTCTGGATCTGCTGGCTTGGCTGTTTCACATAAGTGGGATCTTGCAGTAAGTGAAGGGCCTTTGGGGCCAGCTTCTTCCCCTTAACATAACGTGTTCCAGCCGTCTGTGGTCGGATGCAGCTGTCCTTCCTGGCCCCTCTGGTTTCAATGTTTAAAGTGTGACATCTTTTGACCAGACGTGTAGTTCAGGGGTAGAGCACATGTGTGGGGTCCTGAGTTTGATCCCTGGCACACACATGCACACAAAAGAATAAGTAAGTAAATCGAGCCGTCTTAAATTTTGTTTGGGTTTTTGGGAGAGGGCCACACCCGGTTGTATACTTCGGGCTATTTCCACGGGTGCTTGGGGAGCCGTTTGGTGCCTAGAATTGAACCCGGCCTCCTGTATGAAAAGCCTGCTCTCTGGGGCCGGAGTGATAGTACAGCAGGTAGGGCATTTGACTTGCACGCGGCTGACCTGGGTTCAATCCCCGGCATCCCATATGGTCCCCCAAACACCGCCAGGAGTAACCCCTGAGCATTGCTAGGTGTGACCCAAAAAGAAAAAAAAAAAAAAAAAGAAATCCTGCTCTCAGCCCATTGAGTGTCTTCCCAACCCAAAACAGGTGTTTTTTTTTGGGGGGGGGGGGGATTTGGAAGGTTGGGCCTCACCTGGCTATGCTCAGGGGTTACTCCTGGCTCTGCACCCAGGGTTACTCCTGGCAAACTTCAGGGAACCATATGGGATACTGGGGTTGAACCCAGGTGGGCCATGTGCAAGGAAAGTGCCTTACCCACTGTACTATCTCTTCTGCCCCATAGTTTAATTTTTTAAAATTCTCACTCGGGACCAGAGAGCTAGTACAGGGGTTAAGGCACTTGCCTTGCATGTAACTGACCTAAGTTTGGTCCTTGGCAGCACATAGGGTCCCACGAGACCCACCAGGAGTGATCCCTGAGCTGAGAGCCAGGAATAAGCTGTCAGCTGTGTACAGCCAGCTGTGGCCCCAAAGCCAAAAATTCCAAATAAAAATAAAATGCTGACCTTGAATACTGTCCATCTAACTGCCAGGCACAGGCCCCACTACAAATGAATGTACCACTTCCTGTTCACTGAAAGGTGTTGATCCTTAGGATCTCCCAGGCCAGTGTTTTTGAGGAGACGTGGGCCAGCTCCCTGAGAATGGCTGTATGTGGGAGGAGAAGTTAGAAGGAGGGGTAAGAGTAGGAAGTAATAGTCTTCCCCAGGGGCCCAGAGAGGTAGTACAGTGGGCAGGGTGCTTGCCTTGCATACAACCAACCCTGGGTTTTATTTTTTTGTGTTTTTTTTTTTTTGCTTTTTTTTGGGGGGGGTCACACTCAGCGATGCACAGAGGTTACTCCTGGCTCATAAACTCAGGAATTACTCCTGGCGGTGCTCAGGGGACCATATGAGATGCTGGGACTCGAACCCGGGTCAGCCATGTGCAAGGCAAATGCCCTACCTGCTATTGCTATTGCTCCAGTCCCTCCAACACTGGTTTGACTCTGAGCACCCATATGGTCTCCTGAGCCTGCCAGGAGTTATCTATGAGCACAGAGCCAGGAGTAAACCCTTAGCACAGCTTGATGTGGCCAATAAAAGGTCTCTTCCAGTTCTGCCCACTCTAAAGTGGTTCACGAGATCTAGTAGATTCTTTTCTGATCTTCTGGGAACACACACAACCCCCTGTTTTGGCAGTTGGGTGGAAACATCTTTTTTTCCCCACACCTGAAAGTTCTCAGACCTTCGTCCTGGCTCTCTGCTCAGGAATCACTCCTGGCAGGCTTGGGGAACCATGTGGGGTGCTGGGGGTTGATCCCAGGTGGACCATGTGCAGGGCAAGTGCCCTCCCCTCTGTACTGTCACTCTGGCCCCTGAAGCTTACCTTTTCCACTGGGCATGGCCTGAGCCCCTGATCTGTGTGAACATGTCCCTGGGCTGCACTTTCCGATAGGGTCACATTGGTCACTGACATTGCTCAGAGTGAAACTCCTGTTTTTTGGTTGTTTTTGTTTTGTTTTGTTTTGTTTTTTCCTTTTTTGGGTCACACCTGGCATGCTCAGGGGTTATTTCTGACTCTGCATTCAGGAATCACTCCTGGCGGCGCTCAGGGAACCATACAGGATGCTGGGAATCGAACCAGGGTCGGCTGCGTGCAAGGCAAATGCCCTACCTGCTGAACTATTGCTCCAGCCCCCAGAGTGAAACTTCTGGATTAAAAGGTGTATGAAGTAAAACTGGGGTGCCAGAGCCATAGGTCAGGGATCAGGAGGGCATGTCTTACATGTGCAAGGACCTGAAGCCAATCCCAGGCACCACAAGGACCCCCAGCAGTGCTGGGTTGAGGAGAACCACCTCACTGAAGCCAGACCATTGAACTCTCTGGCCCATTTGACTGTGTACCATCCAGAAGTGGCTTCCAATACCTCCTGAGTCACTTGGGAGGGCCCACCCCTGTCTTAAAAATAGGAAGTTCCAGGTTGTACCATCTCTCTACCTGATCATTGTTAGCTATCAATTAGCAAACTTTATATTCGCTATTATTCTGAAAGTGAGAAATTTTGCCTGTCTCATCTTTTCTTTTGGTTTTGGGACACACCTGGCACTGCTGATGGATCACTCCCAATGAAGCTCTGAGGACTATTTGTGGTGCCAGGGATCAAACCAGGGTGGCACCGTGCAAGGCAAGCACCCTACCAGCTCTAACATGACTTGTAAAATTTTCCACCTTCTGTAGTTTTGGCTTGCTATATTTGCCTTTACCTGTTTTCATGACTTCTATATAATGTAATTAATATCAACAGAGACTCTTTGGCATACAGTTCATAAAATTTCAACCAAATTTGACCAGGGCTAAAAGAGGTCATTTCTGTCTCGGGTGGCTGAAAAATGCAAGGCAGATGCATCTTTAAGATTGACCAGATCATTGCCTCAGTAATCTTTTTTTCTGGGCTCTATCTCCCCAGTGGTGGCCTCAGGAACTGATAGTGCGATGGTCCCCAACACCCTAAACCCACTTCTACCATCATCTCAAACCCTCCCTGAAAGAGAGCACCCCTTCTGAGCTCACCTAGATTCCAGATCAGTGGGATGAGTTTTCATTGGACTATTTTAGGTCACATGCCCTTTCTGATCCAATCCTATGGCCAGGATGATTCAGTGATTTCTTTGGTCAGGCCTCAGTCACATGAATGGTCTTTGAGGACGCATCAGTAGCACCTCAACAAACCAGAAGCGTTTTAACTATTGGTTCCCCTGATGTAATGTTACTTTCCTGACACCAGAGAGATTTCAGTATTACTGGAGGGGGTTGTTTTGTTTTGTTTTCATTTTACTTTTTGGGTCACAGTTTGAGATGCCCAGGTCCTGGCTCTGCACTCAGTAATGACTCCTGGTGGTGATCTAGGGAACATATGGGATGCCGGGGATTAAACCCGGGTCAGCCTCATGCGAGGCAAACACCTTACCTGCTGTACTATTGCTCAGACCCCAGGTGTCCATATTTTTGATTGGACAGGCTTGAGTCATGTGACCAGCTAGCTTTGACTAGTCTCTCTAGAAGCTCAGAACCTGGAGTGGGATTTGAGCTGGTGAAGAAGTCCTAAGAGATTGGGAGAGCTGGGCTGAAGCAATAGCACAGCGGGTAGAGCGTTTGCCTTGCACTCAACCCACCTGGGTTTGATTCCCAGCATCCCATATGGACCCCCAAGCACCACCAGGAGTAATTCCTGAGTGCATGAGCCAGGAGTGTAAACGCTGTGCATCGCTAATTGTGACCCAAAAAGCAAAAAAAAAAAAAAAGAAAGAAAGAAAAGAAAAGAAAGAAAGAAATTGGGAGAGCAAAACCAACCATTCTGCCCTATTCGACCTTGGAACAGAAATCTTGAGTTGGTGCTTGAGTTTTGCATTGCAGTCTTTGGCTAGAATCTGTTCCTACTTTAACTGTTTTGTTTTCTAGCTTTCTCCATCTGTTTAGAATCACACATAACATATGAGTATATTCTTTTGGTGAAAGATCTTACTAACAGAGAAGTCTTCAGTAAGACATGAATTTTCCCTTCACTGTATCTTTCAATCTGCACCTCATAGGAATCCTTAATCATTACTTGACTATTTGTTGTTCCAGACCACTTCCTAGGCATTTTTCACTGGCCTACATGGATTTCTCATGTATATTCTGATTTTCATGTTAAATTTAATTCTTTTTGTTTGTTTGTTTCTTTGTTTTGGGGCCACACCAGGTGGTGCTCAGCTGACTCCCAGCTCTGTGCTCAGGGATCACTTCTGGTGGTACTTGGGATCAAAGCCAGGTCAGCTGAGTTTGCAAGGCAGTTGCCCTGCCTGCTGTGCTATCTCTCCAGCCCCTTAGTTAAATTCTTCTTTTTTTTCTTTCCGGGTCACACCCATTATGCATAGGGGTTACTCCTGGCTCATGCACTCAGGAATTACTCCTGGTGGTGCTTGGGGGACCATGTGGGATGCTGAATCGAACCTGGGTCGGCCGCGTGCAAGGCAAACGCCTTACCCACTGTGCTATCGTTCCAGCCCCAAATTCTTGAGTTAATAGATCTTGAGTAAGTAGGTGTTTTTTTTTGATTCAGATATCAAGCACTTTTCTTTCTTTTCTTTTTTTTTTTCAACACTATATGAAAAATCTCTCCATCATCTCAGTCTCCGCCATTGACTGGATTCTGAGTTCCCAATAGGTACCATCTGTGACTGGTTTCTTGTTTTCGCCAAGGAATTTTTATGCATGTGCAACCCACTACAAATGTATTTTCATATGTATGCTCTGAATTACTTTTTCCTCTTAATGTTAAGCTTTGGCTATTATTCCATTCGGATGTGGATATGTTTAACCGTTTCCCTCTGGGTGGGCCTGGACTTGTTTTCCACTTTTTTCTCATGATAAACACCACACCAGTGAGATCCTCAGAGAAATGTCTAGGCTGTGATGTGCTCCTTAGACAAATGACCCTGTGTCTGTGTGCCAGCATTTCTTCTAGCTCTCTTGCTAGAGGAGAAGGTGCATGGGCGGGCCAACACCTGTGTGCCTTTTTTGCTTTGAAAGGACCTACCAGCTCATCTTCCTGAAGCCTCACCTAATTTGCATCCTGCAGAGAGTGACTCCATGTACCCATCTCCCTGTACGTTTAACATTCAGTATTACTGATCTGTAGTGTTGTTTTTTTTTTTCAATCTGATTAATAGAAAAGGATAGCTGGTTTTTATTTGCTTTCCCCTAATGGCTAGCAAGCCTGGGTATCTTTCCATGTGTTTATTTGTTGGTATGTGTATGGCCTCTTCACATCTGACACCCATGTCCCTCTGGGACGGGCTTTCCTTTTGCTGGTGTCATTCATTGTTGCACTGACCAAATCACAGTCACAGCTCCATTACATGCCAGACGCTTTTGGAGGCGGTCAGCAGAGGGCAAGCTGACACAACCTCTGCCCTCGGGAAGTGCACATTCTAGAAGCAAGACACCAATAAAAACACACAAATATTTCCACCACCACTGTCCCCAGTTTCCCTCCTGTGCAACCACCCCCCACCCTGTCCCTGGCAACCTGCCTCTATGGCAGACACTCCCCCCCCCCTCCTCCTCCTCCTCCTCCTCCTCCTCCTCCTCCTCCTCCTCCTCCTCCTCTCTCTCTCTCTCTCTTTCTCTCTCTCTCACTCTCTCTCTCTCTCTCTTTCTTTCTCTTTCTCTCCCTCTCAGGCACTGTGGTTTGCAATACTGTTACAGAAAGGGTACCATGCATCTTCCTTTCAGGACTCAGTTTTCATCCAGAATGATCATTTCCAACTATCATTGTCATAGTGCACTCTTCTCTGTCCCCCTTGGTGGCGCTTCCTACCATGGACCCTTCTGGTGAAGGGACAGCTGTTGGAACATTGTATAACTACAACTCAATCATGAACAACTTTCTAACTATATATATATCACTATATATATATATATATATATATATATATATATACATAAACACACAAACAGCAATAGTACAGCAGGTAGAGCATTTGCCTGTACATGGCCCATCCGGGTCTGATCTCCAGCACCCCATATGGTCTCCTGATCCTGCTAGGAGTGATCCCTGAGCACAGCTGGGTGTGGCAAAAAAAAAAAAATCCCAGGGGCTGGAGCGATAGCACACAACGGGTAGGGCGTTTGCCTTGCACGTGGCCAACCCGGGTTCAAATCCCAGCATCCCATATGGTTCCCCTGAGCACTGCCAAGAGTAATTCTTGAGTGCAGAGCCAGGAGTGGCCCCTGTGCATTGCCGGGTGTGACCCAAAAAGCAAAAAAAAAAAAAAAATCCCACAGAAATAAAGTACCAGAGAGATAGTAGAAGGGTTATGGCTTTTGCCATGCATGCTATCAACCCTGATTCCATCTCTGGCACTGCAAATGTCTCCCAAGCACTGCCAGGAATCCAGGAATGACCCTTGAGCCAGGAATATACTCTATGCCAGACATTGCACAAAAAACAAAACAAAACAAAAACAGGACAAAACAGAACAAAACAAACACACAAGCAAAGGCAGAGCTATGGTGATAAGCCCGGTACAGATTAGGGGATTTCTTTGATTGTCATAAAATGGTTCCTTGCTCTAGTACATATTAACTTTTTTTTTCCTTTTTGGGTCACACCCGGCGATGCACAGGGGTTACTCCTGGCTCATGCACTCAGGAATTACTCCTGGCGGTGCTCGGGGGACTATATGGGATGCTGGGATTTGAACCCGGGTTGGCCGTGTGCAAGGCAAGCGCCCTACCCACTGTGCTATCGCTCCAGCCCCCCCCCAATATTAACTTTTATCTGTTTTCTTTCCGTTTGTCATTTGGCTTCTAACTACAGCTAAAAATTTCTCCTGATGAATTTTTTAAAAAAGTCCCCCCCCTCTCCGGGTAAAATTTTCCCTCATGATTTTTATGCTTAGAAAGATTTTCTTCATTTCCAAGAGTATAGAACCATTCGCTCAGGTTTTCTTCTATTGCCTTATGGATTTACTTAGTCCATTTAAATCTTTAATCCATCTGGAATTGCTCACAGCATAAAGAGCCAGGGACCAGCTAAACTGGTGAAGACGTCGGTCCATGAGCATTCGTTGAGTCTTTTCCTTGGAGATGGTTAGGAGCACTCATGCTATATGCGAATTCTCTGCGTCACTGCGTCTTCCCTTGCACTTCCTGTCTGTCCCTCTGCACACCAACCATAAATCATTATAGTGGCAAGGCTAGCACTTGACAAATGAAGTACCTAACTTCTCCAGGCCTGTTTCCTCCTTGTAATACAGGGATCCCACCAATTTTGCAGGGTTATTCTGAGAACGAAAGATTTAACGGGACCCCCTTTAGTCTTAGAGGGTTCAGCCATGCCTCCTAAAGAAGATGACGTTGGAGCTAACATGGATTGACAAGGAAGAGCAGGCCTGGTGGAAGGGACTAGCAAGGGCAAAGGTCCCGGCGCGGGAACTAGATTAGCGGGGACGCCTCTGAATGGGGGCGCAGAGAGGGGTTCGCTGTCACCGTAAAGGTACTGTAGAGCCACAGCTGATCATCTAGAGGGACAGTGGGGCCCGCTGACCCTGGCCTTATTCCTACAGTCAATGGAGTCGCAGGTGGAGGAGTGGTACCGCGAAGTGGGAGAGCTACAGGCACAGACGGCAGCGCTGCCCCTGGAGCCGGCCAGTAAGGAGCTGGTGGGCGAGCGGCAGAACGCGGTGGGCGAGCGCCTGGTGCGTCTTCTTGAGCCCTTGCAAGAGCGCCGCCGCCTGCTGCTCGCCTCCAAGGAGCTGCACCAGGTGGCGCACGACCTAGATGACGAGCTGGTGAGCACTTTCGCGTGGAGCTGGGGCGGGACCACGACACTGGGAGGCTTGGGAGAGTGGGGCAGGGCGTGCAGGCAGCGGCGGCCGGGAGGTCGGGGCGGGGCCTGGACCTGGATAGGTGGAGGTGTGCAAGGGTGAGGCGGATCCGTGAGGGGGGCGGGGCCTGGGCCTGGATAGGTGGAGGTATGCGAGGGTGGGGCGGAAACGTTAGAGGGGGAGGAGCCTAGGACGGGGCGGGGTTGTGGGACGGAGGTTCAAGCCTGAGACTACTGAAGCCCTCAGACTTAAATCATCCAGCCCTCCACTTAAAGCACGAATTTATTCATTCTCTCTTTATTGATTTATTTTTGTCTTTTTTGGGTCACACCCGGCAATGTTCAGGGGTTATTCCTAGCTCTGTGCTCAGGAATGACGCCTGATGGTGGGGACCATATGGGATGCTGGGGATCCGACCCGGGTCCGCAGTGTGCAAGGCAAACGCCCTACCCGCTGTACTATCGCTCGGGCCTCTCACTCACTCTAATATTCCTTCATAATTTGTTTAGAGAGTTCAAGTTTTTTGAGGCAGAAGAGACAGTACAGCATGTAGGGGGCTTCCCATATGGGAAGACCCTCCAGGAGTCATCCCTGAGTACAGAGCAAGGAGTAAGCACTTGCTGGGGTATGCCTGCCCTCCCAAAAAATTTCAAGATTAAAAAAATATTCTTTGTGGGGGCTGGCTGAACCACACTCGGCAATGCTTTCAGGGGCTATTTTGGCTCTGTACTGAGGAGAGACCCCTGTAATGCTTATGGGGATCGGAGCAGGGGTCATCTGCATGCAAGGCAAGCCTTTCCATCTTTACTATCTCTCCAGCCTTTATATTCCTGTAGTCACTTTCAATCATTCACTGATCTATTCACAAAATCATTTTGTCATCGGCTCTTCCTTTATTCCTTTCTTATTTATTAGCTTACTGCTCATTTATCCACTCACTTGTCCATTCTCATTCAGTCACTCACTTCCCAATTTTCTCATTCATTCATTCATTCATTCACTCACGAGGTGGTTCATTCATGTTCTCATTCAGGGTGGAGATTGTGGCTGGATGATGCTGGGATTGCAGGTTATGTCTTGTTCTTGGTCAGAGAGAGCTCAGAGTTCAAAGGGTGCGGAATAATACACCCCAAAAAGGGAGTGACAACTGTGGATGTATTAGGGTTGTGATGAGGGGGACTGGGGAATTATGAGAAGTCCCTGACCCAGGAGTCAGGAGTCCCTGCTGTCAAGGAGGGTTTCCTGGAGGAGGGGGTGCCTGGATTGAGGTAAGAGAACAAGTGTCCTGAGTAAATGGGAAACAGGCAGCAGGACTTGCAGATGCCAAGGCCCAAGGTGAGTTAGCATAAAGCTGCTCCAGTGCTCAGCTGGAAGTACACAGAAGGGCCTTGGATCCTGTGTCTTACAGTTGAATTTGGGCCCATTCTTGCCCTAACCTGCTTCCTGTATCCTCTCCAGGCGTGGGTCCAAGAGCGGCTGCCACTGGCCATGCAGACTGAACGGGGCAGTGGTCTGCAGGCTGTCCAACAGCACATCAAAAAGAATCAGGTGAGGGGGCCTGAAAGATAGTAGAGTGAGTAGGGCACTTGCCTTGCAATGACCGACCTCAGTTTAATCCCCAGAACTGCCAGGAGTGATTCTTGAGTGCAGAGCTAAGAGGAAGCCCTACACACACACACACACACACACACACACACACACACACACACACACACACACACACACACACACACAAAAGCAGGTGATAGAGACATAGCTCATATACTTTGGACAAGGCAGTGCTTCCTCTCTATGGTGTCTCAACAAAGACAGAAGCAGGTGGCCAGAGTTAGGAAGGGGAGAGGTTTAGAACACACTTGAATGTGAATGATAGGAAGCCCAGGGTGGGTAACGGCCCTGAGGGCGTTATTGACTTTTGTAATTGAGAAGATTGGGACAGGGCTGGGACTGGGGCTCAGTAGCAGAGCACATTCCTCACCTGTGTGAGGCCCTGGGTTTGATTCCTCACCCGGCTGGGGGGAAAAGACACAAAGGCTGGAGAGCACATATATATGCATCATTACAGGGCTGGGGATACGGCTCTAAGGGCGACAGCATGGGCTTTGCATGTGGGAGACCTGGGTTGATCTCCAGCACCGCATGGTCGCTTGAGCACTGCCAGGAAGGGCCTCTGAGCATTGCTGGGTGAAGTCCCTCAAAAGAAAAAGAAAGCCATCATAATGTAATACATGAATCAAAGACTTCCTGTGTATGGAGTCTGCCTGCCTTTGTGGGTTAGAGTGATTGTTTCATTGAGTTCCCACTGTAGGTAGGAGGTAGGTATTGCCATTACCCCCTATTACTAACCCATGAGCCAGGTTCAACTCCTCTGTCTCTCTCAGAGAGCCCGGCAAGCTACCGAGAGTATTCCACCCACAAGGCAAAGCCTGGCAAGCTACCCGTGGTGTATTCGATATGCCAAAAACAGTAACAACAAGTTTCACAATGGAGACGTTACTGGTGCCTGATCGAACAAATCAGTGAACAACGGGGCGAGGACGACAGTACTACAGTGCTACTCCATGAAAAGGAACTGAGGCAAATGCCTGATGGTGGTGCCTTTTATTTGGGGGGTGGAGGGACACACCCTTCAATGCTCAGGGCTTACTTCTGGTTCTGCACTAAGGGATCACATCTGGCACGGTGCTCAGGGGACCCTGTGGGGTGCTGGGGATCAAACCTGAGTGGGCTGCATGTGAGGCAAAACGCCCTAGCCACTGAGCTCTCTCTCCAACCCTTCCCTTTCCCCAATTGCTGGGTATAAATACTCGCTGCACCCGAGCAGCGTGATTTTCAACCGTTTAGGGGGGTCTCGCTCATCACTGGGGCGTGTTTCAGGGCACACCCAGTCTCGTGGGAGTCAGCTTCCCGGGTGCTAATCTTGGTCCCCCCTTCCCGCCCCCAGTTACTAGCTACTAGTTCTGGAGCCAAGTATTTGGGTGCTGCGTGGTCTGACTTGCCGCCTGCAACGTGCAGAGGGATAAGTGAGCCCCTGAGAGCTGGGGGGTGACGCGGTGGGCCTCCCCGGCGCCCCCGCACCCACAGCCTCTCTCCCTGCCCCCCAGGGCCTGCGGCGGGAGATCCAGGCGCACGGGCCCCGGCTGGAGGAGGTGCTGGAGCGCGCCGGCGCGCTGGCCTCGCTGCGCAGCCCAGACGCGGAGGCCGTGCGCCGAGGCCAGGAGCAGCTGCAGAGCGCGTGGAGCGGCCTGCGCGAGGCGGCGGAGCGGCGGCAGCAGACGCTGGACGCCGCCTTCCAGGTGGAGCAGTACTACTTCGACGTGGCCGAGGTGGAGGCGTGGCTGGGCGAGCAGGAGCTGCTCTTGATGAGTGAGGACAAGGGCAAGGTGCGCCCCAGCTGGGGGGCGCGGAGGGCTGGGGCGGGGGTGCGGGGCACTGCGGCCTCATTGCGGGCTCCGTGTCCCCCCAGGACGAACAGAGCACCCTGCAGCTGCTGAAGAAGCACCTACAGCTGGAGCAGGGCGTGGAGAACTACGAGGAGAGCATCGCGCAGCTGTCGCGACAGTGCCGGGCGCTGCTGGAGATGGGGCACCCCGACAGGTGGGCAAGCCCGGGAGTTGGGGCTCGGTGGGGGAGGGCCGGAATTCAGGGTTGGGGATGATATGCAGGACCGGAAGTCTGCGTTTGCGTCGTGGGGGGAAGGCCAGAGGGAGGAGCCCCCTCTGGGATTCGAACGTAGCCCGTGAGGGTGACAATAGGACTGAGAAGGGAAGTTAGATGACAGGGGAGGGCTTTAGAAAAGACGTTGGGGGGGGGCTGTACTTGGCCCCCAGCGCATTTAGGCTGGAGTCAGGGGTGGGAGCAGGTATTGGGAGTTTGGGACCAAGGCTTAGATCTGGAAAGGGGCACAGGGTTAAGACCCCTGTACACCCCCCCACCCCTAACTTGGCGATTGAGGCGGAAGGTAGGGCCTGCTCCAGGAGCTGGGGGCCTCACCCAGGTTAGTGGAAGGGCAGGACTGGGGTCAAGGACAGAAGGATGGAGAGGATGAGCTAATCAAGCATGGGGAAAAAAATCCCCCCCCCCCATCCCCAGGAAGGCTGAGGTGCAAGGGCTGAGCTGAGTGACTCCCCGACTTGTAGGAAACAGTTGGGCCAGGGAGGTGGCTCAGAGGACAGAAGTGCAGCTTGGCAGGTGGGAGCCCCCAGGGTCCATCCCCAGCACCCCACAGTTCCCTGGAGCGACACCCAGCACGTCGCCCCTGAACACAGCCAGGTGTGACCCCCAAACCCAGACAGAACTTCAGAGTCCCCTGGATGGAGGTGTCAGAGGGGCACAGTTCTGTCGCAGGACTCAGGGGTCCCCGTCTGTGCCTCCCCGACAGCGAGCAGATCAGCCGGCGGCAGTCCCAGGTGGACCGTCTGTACGTGGCACTCAAGGAGCTGGGCGAGGAGCGCCGAGTGAGCCTGGAGCAGCAGTACTGGCTGTACCAGCTCAGCCGCCAGGTGGACGAGCTAGAGCACTGGATCGCCGAGAAGGAGGTAGTGGCCGGCTCGCCTGAACTCGGCCAGGACTTTGAGCACGTCACGGTGAGCATGGGGCGGGTTCCTCCCAACACTGCCCAGCCCTGGGCTGCTTCGGGCTTCTGGCAGCTCCGGACCTCAGGTTCCAAGCCCAGCTCTATAGAGAGCCTACTGGTGGGATATAACGTCAGTCACATCAGACCCTCCCAGCACACAGCGTCCCATGCGCTAGTTACTGTAACTGACTATTGTAACTAACTCTTTTCTCTTGATTCCTGTGACAGTGCCAGCTGTTCCCGGTGTAGGTACTTCAGGATCCAGGGTGGCTTTTTAATTTTTAAAAAAATTTATGTATCTAGGGGCTGGAGCAATAGCACGGTGGGGAGGGCGTTTGCCTTGCACACGGCCAACCCGGGTTTGATTCCCAGCATCCCATATGGTCCTTCGAGCACCGCCAGGAATAATTCCTGAGTGCACAGAGCCAGGAGTAACCCCTGAGCATTGCTGGGTGTGGCCCAAAAAGCAAAAAAAAAAAATTATATATCTATTTTGTTGCTTTTTTTCTGGGGAATGGCACACCCAGTGGTGCTCAGGGCTTATTCCTAGCTCTGCACTCAGGCATTACTCCTGGCAGGCTCTGGGGACCATATAGCACAGCAGCTAGGGCTGTGTCTTGCACGCGGCCGACCCGGGTTCGATTACTCCATCACTCTCAGAGAGCCCGGAAAGAGAGTATCCCGCCTGCGCCGCATAGCCTGGCAAATGACCCGTGGCATATTGGATATGCCAAAAACAGTAACAACAAGCCTCACTATGGACACGTTACTGGTGCCTGCTCCAGCAAATCGATGAACAACGGGATGACAGTGCTACAGTGCTACATACTACATGCTAGGCAAACTCCCTACCCATTGGTTGTACTGTCACCCTTGCCCCATATTTCTATTCTATGCCTAGTTTATCCTGGGCCATAAGTTTTTGCCCCTTCAGTTTCTTCTGGGATAGTCTTTTTTTTCCCCCTTCCAACTAGCCTCCTGGTCAGCTTTAGGGCCAATCTGCTTTTCCTCAATTGGACCCAGGGATGGGGTAAACCCGTCCATTGAGCCCTGAAAGTTTCGTGGTTCATCTTGGGTGTTTTGTTCACCTGGATATCCTCAATGGCCAAAGACTCTCCATGTAAACCCTTCCATTCAGCATTACTCCCTACATTTTTAAGCATGTGCAGTAAGAATCCCACACTGTTTGGGGGCCACTGGACCCACTGTTTGACCTGGGCTGCACCTCCCAATTTCAACACTGTGACACTGGAAGGGCACCATGTTTCTTTGTTTCTGCCCAGTGGTACCCTTCAGCTACCAAGTGGCTTTTCAGACAGGACATCCTCATGGCCTGCAGTTTCCCCCAGTCTTCTTAAAGGGAGCTGGAAGGGAGGCCAGAGCAATAGTATAGCGGGGAGGGCATTTGCATTGTGTTCGCCTGACCCAGGTTCAATCCCCTGCATCCCTTGTGGTCCCTGGAGCCCTGCCAGGAGTGTCTTCTGAGCACAAGCTAGGAGTAAGACCTGAACACTGCAGGGTGTGGCAAAAAAAAGCCAGGGGAGGGGGAAAGGCTTAACAGGAAGGGAAGGTTCAGAGCCTCTTGACTTTCATGATTTCTTAGGGTTATGGGGTCAGGTGAATCGTGTGCCATCTTGAGACCACCTCGGAGCACTTATAGAAAATCCGGGGGTGTTTTTTTTTTTCAGGGTTATCATTATTGCTATTTTTTTTACCTGCCCCAAGAGTGGAGTTTGGGGGCTGGAGTGATAGTACAGCAGATAGGGTGTTTGCCTTGCACAGGGCTGACCCAGTTCCCTTCCTGGTATCCCGTGTGGTCCCCAAACGCTCCAGGAGTGAGCCCAGAGCCAGGTGTAAGTCCTGAGCAGCACCAGATGTGGCCTACCAAAAAAAAAAAGAGTGGGGTTTTGGAGGGCTGGGGGGGCCACCCACAGTGCTATATTTCACCCACACTGTACCCCACACCCTGCCTGGTACCAGGTACTGCAGGAGAAATTCTCCGAGTTCGCCAGTGAGACGGGCACCGCGGGGCGGGAGCGCCTGGCAGCCGTGAACCAGATGGTGGACGAGCTCATCGAGTGTGGCCACACGGCGGCGGCCACCATGGCCGAGTGGAAGGACGGGTTGAACGAGTCCTGGGCCGAGCTGCTGGAGTTGATGGGGACACGGGCGCAGCTGCTGGCCGCCTCACGGGAGCTACACAAGTTCTTCAGCGACGCCCGGGAGCTGCAGGGACAGATCGAGGAGAAGCGGCGGCGACTGCCCCGCCTGACCGCGCCCCCGGAGCCCAGGCCTAGTGCCAGCTCCATGCAGCGGACCCTGCGCGCCTTCGAGCATGACCTGCAGCTACTCGTGTCCCAGGTGGGCCTTCGGGAGGGCCCAGCGGGACAGGGGACTGGGGCAGCAGAGAGAGCAAGAGGCAGGCTGCAGAGCGGGTCAGAGTCTGGACGGAGACTGGGGAAGCAGATGGGGGGGACAGAGAGGAAAGACAGGTGAGGCTGGAGCCCTGGGACAGCAGGGAAGGCGCTTTCCTTGCACGCAGCCGACACGGGTTCAATCCCTGGCATCCCCTGTGGTCCCATGAGTAACGCCAGGAGTGATTCCTGAGTGCTAAACTGGGAATAACCCTTGAGCACAACAACATGTCGCCCCCCCCAACAAAAAGAAATAGAAAAGGAAGGAAGAAGAGGACCAGAGAGAGCGCGGGGTGGGGGGGCGCTTGCCTTGCATGCAGCCAACCTTGATTCAATCCCTGACACCCCATATGCCCTGCTGAGCACCGTCAGATATGGCCCAAGTAACAATTTTATAAAAATAAAAAGTTTTTTTTGTTTGTTTTTTAGTTGTTTTTTTTTTGGGGGGGTCACACCCGGCAATGCACAGGGGTTACTCCTGGCAATGCTCAGGGGACCATATGGGATGCTGGGAATCGAACCAGAGTCAGCCACATGTAAGGCAAACTCCCTACCTGCTGTACTATCGCTCCAGCCCCCCAAAAGTAAAAAGTTCTTAAAAATTATATTTTTAATTAAAAAAGGAAAAAATAATATCATTCTAGAAGCTGGAGCGATAGTACAGCGAGTAGGGCATTTGCCTTGCACACGGTCCACCCGGGTTTGATTCCTGGCATCCCATATGTTACTCCAAGCTCGCTGTGACTGATTGTAGACTGAGTGTAGAGCTAGGAGTAACCCCTAACCACCACCGGGTGTGGCCCCCAAAACCAAATAAATAAATAAAAGCAGTAGAGCTCTCAGCCGAAAGGAAGCAGGCAGCGGGCTGGAGGGAAGTGTGAGTGCAGACCCCCAGCCTCTTCAGACTGTCCCAGCCCTCCGAGTGCAGACCCCGGCTCCCCCCTCAGGTGCGGCAGCTGCAGGAAGGGGCAGCACAGCTGCGGACAGTGTACGCGGGCGAGCACGCCGAGGCCATCGCCAGCCGAGAGCAGGAGGTGCTGCAGGGCTGGAAGGAGCTGCTAGCCGCCTGCGAGGACGCACGCCTGCACGTCAGCTCCACGGCCGACGCGCTGCGCTTCCACAGCCAGGCCCGGGACCTGCTCTCCTGGATGGACGGCATCGCCAGCCAGATCGGGGCTGCCGACAAACCCAGGTGCCCCCCCCTACCCCCTCTTACCCTGCTGGCCCCGCCCTGAAAGAAGTCGCAAGAGCCTGTGAACTGGGCACTTCATGTGTCCTTATTAGGGCTCCAGGGCAGGCATGTCACCGCGGGGCTCACAGTATGGGTCATCTTCCTGCCCTCTGTTCTTCGCTGTTGTCCCTGACTGGCCACCCATGTGGCTGGCTGGCCACAGGACAGACTGAAGCCAGGACAGAGTTGGGGAAGGATGGGACCTTTATTTGTGACATCAGCTGAACATGTCTTCTTTTTACTCTGTGTGTGTGTGTGTGTGTGTGTATGTTTTGTGGGCGGCCACATCCTGCAGTGCTCAGGATTTGCTCCTGGCTTTGCACTCAGGGATGACTCGGGGAATCATATGGGGTGCCAGGGATCGAACGTGGGTTGGCTACGTGCAAGGCAAGTGCCCTCCCCACTGTACTATCGTATCGCTCTGGCTCCTCATCAGCCTTCTTAGCCCCCAGGCCCACACCTGTCCGATATACTGGTCCATGGACCTGCAGTTAGAACCTACGCCCAGACCAGTGGCGTTCAACCTCTCAGTCTGCCTGCACACCTGCACCGCTCAGTGGACTGGTGTTGGAGAGTTACTGAACTAGCAGGCACTGGTTTTTGGCTCCCGTCAGGGTTCTGCATGAGCGTCTGGCAGAAACCTGCCAATGTTCCCGGCCTAGGAGTTTCTGTCCAGATCAAGCCTGTGCATCCACAGAGAGAGAGAGAGAGAGAGAGAGAGAGAGAGAGAGAGAGAGAGAGAGGGAGGGAGGGAGAGGAGGGAGAGAGAGAGGGAGGGAGGGAGGGAGGGAGGGAGGGAGGGAGGGAGGGAGGGAAAGAGAGAGAGAGAAAGAGAGAGAGAAAGAAGCTGAGAAGCTGGTCAGAAGGCTGGAGCACAGGCAGGAATGACCCCCCGAGCACTGAGCTGCAAGGAGCCCCTAAGCAGCACCATGTGTGGCCCCTAAACTAAAGAAACAGAGCTGGGGCTGGAGCAATAGGACAGCGGGTAGGATGCTTGCATTGCATGTGGCTGACCTGGGTTCGATCCCCGTTGTCCCATATGGACCCTCAAGCACTGCTGGGAGTAATTCGGAGTGCAGAGTCAGGAGTAAGCTGCCCTGAGCACTGCGGGTGTAGTCTAAAGACAAACAAAATAAGACAGATTTTCTGTCACTGAGCCATATTCCCAGCCCCCAGAATCTTTCAAATATCAAAACAAAGGCCAGGGAGATGCTCGCCAGGTACTGGAGTGTGTATCTTGCATGTGGGAGCCCCGCGGTGGATACACATGGTCCCCCTAGGTATACTGGGAGCAATCCTCAACCTGAGCTGGGAGTAGACCCCCAAGCGCTGTCGGGTGTGACCCAAAACAAAACCAATGAAAAGCGGTGACAGTATATTGACCCCATGTGTCGGGTCAGCCATCACGTGGTCAGTCTGGATTCATCCATATCCTCACAGCCCTCCACTGCTCCTCATCGACTTATTTTCACACAAATCTCAGTTTCCTATTAGGTCACAGGATATGTTTTAAAATTATAAATGTCCCACTCTTAGTTGATGAGTTGGCTTCAGGAGCTGAGGGAAAGAAGGGTCACAGAAGGACAGAAGGACAGAGCTAGAGGGGCCAGAGAAGTAGTACTAGGGGATATGGCACTTGCCTTGCATGCAGCCAAGCTGGGTTTGATCTCCAGCATCACTTAGGATTCCCCAGTGGACCACTGGCCACCTGAGCCCAGGGGATGGGCATTCTAAGCAGGGCCAGGAAGGATCCCTAAGCACAGAGCTAGGAGTAAGTCCTGAGCATTGCTGGGTGTGGCCCAAACACACACGCGCGTGCGCACACACGCACGTACGCACACACACACATGCATGTGCACACACACACGCAGGCACACATATGCACAGAGATGGAATATTGTAGCAGCAGCGCTTAGGGGAGAATCAAAAAGCTCATTAGGGACACGCTGAGTCCCAAGTAGTAGTAGGACTCATTGGCACACAGGACCCTCAGAAATAATTTGGTACATCTTACAAGGTGCTGCATGCTCACCAGTGGAATCTGGGATTTGTGTGGCTCTGCAACCACTTAGATCAGCGCTACCGAGTAGTTACACAGCCACAAATAGGTGCCACGGGATTTAAGATTTTCTCATGAATGCATCCAACCAGCAAAAAGTGGTTGGTGAGACTCTCTGTCAAGAGCTCGGTGTGGAATGCCGCGTGGCCCAGCCAGTGTCTCTGCCACATAGAATCTGTATGAAAACTTGGGAGCTTTTCCTGTTCTAAGAGCATCAAAGTCCGAGGTGTACTTGCTTTGTTTTGTTTGTTGGGCCATAGGAATTACTCCTGGCTCTGCACTCAGGAATCCCTCCTGGCGGGGCTTGGAGAACCATGTGGGATGCCAGGGATCAAACCTGAGTTGGCTGTGTGCCAGGCAAATGCCCTCTCTGCGCTGTGCTCTCTCAAGTCCCAACAGTGTGTAGTATTTGGGTTCAGGGGCACACCCAGCTGCGTTCAAGGCTTACTCCTGGCTCTGTGCCCAGTAATTATTTCTGGCAGGCTCAGGGGAATCACATGGGATACCAGGAATCGAACCTGAGTCAGATGTATGCAAGGCAAGCGCCCTCCCTGCTGTACTATGGCTCCGGCCCTTTAACAATGTGTACTTTTGGGCTGGAGCATAGCACAGCAGGTAGGGCATTTGCCTTGCACGGGTTCGATTCCCAGCATCCCATATGGTCTCCTGAACACCGCCAGGAGTAATTCCTGAGTGTGCAGAGCCAGGAGTAACCTGTGTGCATCGCCAGGTGTGACCCAAAAAAAAAACAAAGCAAGAAAAACAAACAAACAGTGTGTACTTTTATACTTCAGTGTGTCTCACTTCATCTAAGCCACATCCCACGGGCTCATCTGCTACCGTAATGGCTAGCACAGGCTTAGCAGAGGTTGACTCGTGGACGGAAAAGTGGGGGACACTAGTGGCATCTCCACACCGCAGCACGGCTAGTGGAAAGGAAGCTTGGATCTTGAAACCCTTCATTAGAATTCCCGGAGCATGACATTTTAGCACCTTGAGGAGAAATGGAATCAGTAAAGACCCCAGGATCCACAGAACATAGTCGAAGGCGTGGGGGGGCAGGGGATGTCCCGGGATGGCCTGCAGCGGGGCTGGTTGGGAGCTCCTGCTGGGGCAGGCTCAGGGAGGCTGCCATGACCGGGGCTCAGATCCCGGCCCGCCGCCCACTGCAGGGACGTGTCCTCGGTAGAGGTGCTCATGAACTACCACCAGGGCCTGAAGACTGAGCTGGAGGCGCGGGGCCCCGAGCTGACAGCCTGCCAAGAGCTGGGGCGCTCCCTGCTGCTCAACAAGAGTGCCATGGCTGATGAGGTGCGGAGGGCACAGGGCGGGTGGGGGGGAACCCCCACCCTGCTGCATCCCACAGGGTGGGAACCCCCCTTGACCCTTCTCTCCTCCACCACCGCCGGTCCCAGATCCAGACGCAGCTGGACAAGCTGGAAACCAGAAGGGAGGAGGTGTCTGACAAGTGGGACCGCCACTGGGCCTGGCTGCAGCAGAGTGAGTGGGGGCTCGGCCCCGTGGCCTCCAGGGCTCAGGACACACGCCAGCCTGTCCTAGAGGGCCGCAACAGCCTCTCAAGGGTCTTCACAGCAGCATGTGTGAATGTCTGGGAGAGGGGAGGTTGTCTCCGCGGAATGCCTGTTGGTGGCCTCCAAGGGGGCCGGTAGGGGAGCCTGGGCTGCCCTCAGAAATCACCCTGGTCCCTTTTAATGCTGAGGTGCCTGGGGTGGTCAGGGCTGCAGTTGGAGCTACTGGCGTGTGTGTGTGTGTGTGTGTGTGTGTGTGTGTGTGTGTGTGCACTTGAGGAGGAAACAGCCACATCCTATCCAGTGCCCACAGACGCCCCAGCACTCTTACCCCATGTCCCCTCAGTGCTGGAGGTGCACCAGTTTGCCCAGGAGGCGGTGGTGGCCGACGCCTGGCTCACGGCCCAGGAGCCCATCCTGCAGAGCGCGGAGCTGGGCAGCAGCGTGGACGAGGTGGAACAGCTCATCCGGCGGCATGAGGCCTTCCGCAAGGCAGCCGCAGCCTGGGAAGAGAGGTTCAGCTCCCTGCGGCGCCTGACCACGGTGAGCACCCCACATCAGGCCCAGGGCCCTTCTCCCAGAGTCCCCTTTCTGTCCCTCCCTAGCAGACACACACACACACACACACACACACACACACACACACACACACACACACACCAGTACTCAGGGCTCCGTGCTCAAGGCCCTGCTAAGTGATCTCACCCCACCGTTCAGCCAGGAGAAGGGGAGGCGGGGCACTGGGCCAGGATTGTCCTGGGGTCAGGGACTGATCAGGACAAAGAGCCCGTCCGGGTCAAGGTGGAGGTAGGGGCATTAAGGAATAAGGAAATGGGGCTCAGAAAGGAATTTAGGACCAGAGAAATAGAGGAAGGGAAGGTGCTTGCCTAGTACATAACCACCCAGTGTGGTCCCCTGGTTGGTGAAAAAGAGGAATCTGGGTCTGGAGTGATAGTGAGTAAGTAAGCAGTAAGATGCTTGCCTTGTACGTGGTCAAGCTGAGTTCAATCCCTGGCACTCCAAAGGGTTCCCCGAGCTTCTTGACAGGAGTGATCCCTGAGCACAGAGCCAGGAGCAAGTCCTTTTTTTTTTTTCTCTTTTTGGGTCACACCCGGTGATGCTCAGGGATTACTCCTGGCTCTGCACTCAGGAATTACTCCTGGCGGTGCTCAGGGGACCATATGGGATGCTGGGAACCGAACCTGGGTTGGCCACATGCAAGGCAAACACCCTACCCACTGTGCTATCACTCCAGCTTCCGCCAGGAGTAAGTCTTGAACACCAGTGGGTAATGGCCCAAAAGGTGAATGAAAAGAAGAGAAAAAAAAAAGAAAAGAAAAGAAGAGAAGAGAAAAGAAAAGAAAAGAAAAGAAAAGAAAAGAAAAGAAAAGAAAAGAAAAGAAAGGAATCTTGGGGCTGGAGCGATAGCACAGAGGGGAGAGTGTTTGCCTTGCACGTGGCTGACCCGGGTTTGATTCCCAGCATCCCATATGGTCCCCCGAGCACCACCAGGAGTGATTTCTGAGTGCATGAGCCAGAAGTAAACCCTGTGCATCACCAGGTGTGACCCAAAAACAAACAAACAAACAAACAAAAAGAATCTAGTGGTCCAGGATGAAGTTTAGTGGTAGAGCACTTGGCTTGCATGGGTGAGGCCCTGCGTTTAATCCCTGCCACTGAAGGAAAAAGACAAGAAGAAAGAAAAAGATGAGGCCCAGAGCGATGGTGTAGGGTGAAGATGCTTGCCTGCCTTGCACGCCACTGATGAACACGCAGCTAGGAGTGATTCCTGAGTACCGCTGGGTGTGGCCCAAATACAGAAAGATAAAAATAGGCGCCGAGAGCTAGTGCATCGGGTAGGGCTCTTGCCTTGCATGCGTTCCTGGGTTCCATCCCCACATCCCATATGGTTCCCTGAGCCCTGCCAGCACTGATCTCTGAGCACAGAGCCAGAAAGGAGTAAGCCCTGAGCATCGCTGGGGGTGGCCCCCAGGCCTTAAAATATAGATAAAAATGAAAAATTGAACAGAGCTTTTCTTGCAAAGAGAAAGCAGTGATGAAGCTAGTTCTTAAGGATAACTAGGCATTTGCCAGAGGAGATAGAACGTAAGCTCCTAGCAGAGAGTAGGTGTGGGCGCAAAGCCATCAGCGGGAGGTTCCATCCCCGGCACCCCATATGGTCCCTCCTGTTAGAGCCAGGAGTGATCCCTGAGTACCACCGGGTGTGCCCTGCACCCCCCCCCCAAAAAAAAAAGCCTGATCGTCCTTGCTTCTTCCCCATAGTGAGGGGCTGAGGCAGACAAGCTAGACCCCTGAGCCTCGTCTCGCCAGGCCCCTAACCCTGACTCTGCACCTCCCACCAGATCGAGAAACTCAAGGCCGAGCAGAGTAAGCAGCCGCCCACCCCGCTGCTGGGGCGCAAGTTCTTTGGGGACCCTGCAGAGCTGGCGGCCAAGGCGGCGCCCCTGCTCAGGCCGGGCGGCTATGAGAGGGGCTTGGAGCCCCTGGCCCGCCGGGCCTCCGACACGCTGTCGGCCGAGGTGCGGACCCGAGTGGGCTACGTGCGCCAGGAGCTGAAGCCCGAGCGCCTCCAGCCGCGCATCGACCGGCTGCCGGAGGTCCCGAGCCGGGTGGAGCCCACGACCCCGCCGCCGCCCGCGGCAGCCGAGGACGCGGCCGAAGCCCCGGGGCCTCCCCCGCCGGCGGTGGCGGTGGTGGAGCACGTCCGGGTGCGGCCGGAGCGCCAGGAGGCGGCGGATCGCGCCGAGGAGCTGCCCAGGAGGCGGCGGCCCGAGCGCCAAGAATCGGTGGATCACCCCGAGGAGACGGCGCGGAGGCGGCGGGCAGAGCGACAAGAGTCGGCGGAGCACGAGGTGGCGCACAGCCTGACGCTGGGCCGCTACGAGCAGATGGAGAGGCGGCGGGAGCGGCGCGAGCGGCGGCTGGAGCGGCAGGAGTCCAGCGAGCAGGAGACGCCTGTCCGAGGGGAGCTGGTCAAGGGGTGAGCGGGGGAGGGGGGGAGTGAGGGAAGCGGGGCTCGGGGTGGGAGAGGAAGCGGCAGGCCCCGGGGAGAGAGTTCAGAACCGGCTCAGAACTGCCCGCGGAGGGCCACACCTCCGTGGTGCCCATTTTGCAGAGGTGCAAACTGAGGCTGAAAGCAGGGCGTAAAGGTGGCCCAGAGAGGCTGTTGTGGAGTCGGGAGAAGAGAAGGGCTTTCCCGCAGGCGCCAGTGCACAGCTGAGCTCTGGCCCAGCGCTAAATCTTTTGGGCGGACCTGGCCAGGCATTTGCGCTCTATGTTCTTGGTTTCACTGCTACGCCAAGGGGGCACTGTCACCTCCCTGTTTGGAGAGAAGAGCCTTTGTCTCAATCACTGCTTGTCAGCAGGGGGCGGAGAGGGGAGCCGCACTCCCCATTTTATGGATGGGCAATGGAGGCACAGAGTGAGCAAGTCCCGCCCACACACACGCGGGATGTCGGGCTGGAATCCCGAGTTCATCAGAGTGTGGTACAGATGGATCCAACCAGCTAGTCCCTGAGGGAGGCCTTTGGTTCACTGCTGCACCCCTATTTGATCTCGCATTTCATGCAGAGCACCCACTCTGCAGACTGCTGTGTGCTGAGATCAGTGGCTGGTGGGGCAACAGGGGGCTCACAGTCCAGGGGGAAATGAGCTCGTCTGGGGCCACAGACGAATCCAAAAGGGTCAGGGCAGAAGGGAGGGTGGCCAGAAAGGCAGCCCCAGGGTGATGAAAGCTGCAAGGCTCAGGCTTGTATGCTGGCTGGGCGCTGTGGAAAGGGAGGGAAGCTCCCACCTCCCGCCCGACAACCACAGTCCAACACTGCTGTGGAAGGCAAACAGATGTCAGAGGCGGGAAGCAGCTGCTGAGCAGGGGTGGGGGGAGCGGGAGAGCTGGGGGATGGACCCGCAGGCTGAGAGGCGGAGCTCCAGGACCTTAGTAGAGAGTGTAGGACTCTTGCCTTGCGCTCAGCTGACCCAGGGTTCAATCCCCCCAACCCCACATCCCATATGGTCCCCTGAGCCCCACCAGGGCGAAGCCCTGAGCACAGAGCCAGAAGCAGCCCCTGAGCACTCTGGGTGTGGCCCCAAAAGACAAACAAAAAGAGGAGTGGAGCTCGGCCAGGCAGCTGCTCTGGTCCCTGGGGAAATCACCCCAATCCCATTGGGTCTTTCTGTCCCCTTCTCCCCCAGGAAGGCCACCCTGGCCGACATTGTGGAGCAGCTGCAAGAAAAAGAGGCAGGTCCCGGTCTCCCTGCTGGGGTAAGTGGAGTCCCTGCGTGGGTTGGAGGTGCACAAGTCAGGGTCCCAGGAAGGCCAGGCCGCCCGCCCCCACCCCAGAGAGATCTTCATGGGAGATGGAGAAGCTCAAGAAAATGTCCCCCTTACAATGAGGCCACCCACGTGTCAGCGTCCCCCTTCACACACCTCCAGATTCTTTCTGTGGACAGCCTGCAACTCCCCTGCTTGTCCACGGCCCTTCTCCCTAATGCCACAGGGATTCCAACAAGATCTAGAAGTCCCAAGGCCAGCGGGGCCCCTGGGGTTCCTGGGGCTGGAGCGATAGTACAGCGCGGGAGGGCATTTGTCTTGCACTTTGCTGACCCAGGTTCAGTCCCCAATACAGCCAGAACTAACTCCTGAGTGCATACCAGGGGTAACCCCTGAGCATTGCCGGGTGTGACCCCAAAGCCAAAAAAGAAAAATAAAGGGTTGGGGTTCCAGCCCCAGGGTCGCCCCCTCCAAAAGAGATCGCCCTAAAGACAGCTGGGGACCCCCGATGACCCCGCACCCGCCCCGGTGGACAGCACCCCTTTCCCCGATCCCTTCACACAGCCGTCGCTGCCTCAGCCTCGCGAGCTTCCCCCCGGCCGCCTACCCAACGGGCTCGAGCCGCTCGAGCGGACGCCCCGGCCCGATCGGCCGCGGGCGCGGGACCGGCCCAAGCCGCGACGGCGGCCGCGGCCCCGCGAGGGCGGGGAGGGCGGGGGCAGCCGGCGCTCGCGCTCCGCCCCGGCCCAGGGCGGCTCCGCCCCCGCGCCGCCGCCGCCGCCCGCGCACACGGTGCAGCACGAGGGCTTCCTGCTGCGCAAGCGCGAGCTCGACGCTAACCGCAAGTCGTCCAACCGGTGAGCGAGTGGGCGGGGCCCAGGGCTTCGTGTCCAATCAATGGGTCTGCGCTGCGGAGCAGGGGGTGGGACTACAGATGGACGACGCCCAATCCGTGGCGGGGCCAGGCGAAGGGGACGGGCTGGGGGCAGAGAAGGGCGGGGCTTAAGTGCGAGCATTCCAGAAGCTCAAGAGTTGCTGGCTGCTTGACGTTTTACATGCGAGCTGAAACGCACGAACTTGTTCCGAACGTGAACAATCGGGACCCAGTCTCGTAGCAACCACCCTCGGGGTTGACTAAAGCTAA
Source organism: Sorex araneus (assembly GCF_027595985.1). NCBI lineage: Eukaryota > Metazoa > Chordata > Mammalia > Eulipotyphla > Soricidae > Sorex > Sorex araneus. The sequence goes on from NC_073309.1 coordinate 44,765,004, forward strand.
AAGCAAACTGGATGTGAAGTCTAGAGGAATTCGATGATTTGTGAGGTGGAGCCTGGCAAGGAAAGCCAGTCAGTCCATTGGTGGGATGGGATCCCTTTGCATGTCTGAAAGTGGGGGTGGACCTAAAACGGGGGGGAGCTGCCTGTCGGTATCCCAGCAGGGGCCGAAAGTGCAAGTGTCTGCACTTGCTCAATCCGTTTTGTCCAGCTTGGAATCAGAGGAGCCGCAGGGCCGTCTCTAAAAGCAAGCACTGGCCTCTCTCAGGTGTTGAGGCCAGCGTGGGAATGAGCCCGGACACCTTGATGTATTTTGCTCATGAGAAATGCCTTCCTGTGGGGCCAAAGCATTAGTACAGTGTTAGCCTAGTGCTTGCCTAGCAGGTGGCCAAGCCAAGTTCTATTCCCGGCATCCCAGATGGCGCCCCGACCACTACCAGAAGTAATTTCCCCCAGTGCAGAGCTAGAAGTAACCCCGGAGCACAGCCGGGTGGGACCTCTTGGACTGAGACTCTGGGGAGACAAGAACTCGATCCTGACAGACTATCTATTCTTGGGTGGGAGCGGATGGGGGGGCATTGCTGGGGTGTGGGGGAGTAGGAGGACGTGGAGGCGGAGGTGGGGAAGGACCATGCATAAGCTGGAGGCTTTTGGGGAACTGCCTGTCCTCAGGAAATTCAGCATGGAAGGGGATCAGAAAGGGCCAGCCCCGTCAGAGGCCCAGTCTGAGCTAAGGCTTATACTCAGGAGACTCCATCCTCACTTGGGGACAGCCCTGCGGAAGCCTATCTGCTTTGCCAAAGCAGGGCAGAGACCCCCAGTGGGAGGCAGGCTGGAGGGTGGCGGTGAACAGCAGCAAAAGGAGTTGCATGGTTCTCTCCTGAGTCTCTCACCCTCCCGTGGCCTCAGGTCGTGGGTGAGCCTGTACTGCGTTCTCAGCAAGGGGGAGCTGGGCTTCTACAAGGATGCCAAGGGCCCGGCCTCTGGGGGCACACACGGCGGGGAGCCTTTGCTCAGCCTGCACAAGGCCACCAGCGAGGTGGCTAGTGACTACAAGAAAAAGAAGCACGTCTTCAAACTCCAGTGAGTGCCCTCCCCCCGCCCCACCCCCCGGGGAAGCGGGGAGGGATCCAAGGCACACTGCCCTCTTCCTGTGGCCTGCTAGGGGATGGGGGGGGGCCAGGCCCGGCCCAGGACTCCCCCGACCCAGTCCTTTATTCCCTTTCCTACAGGACCCAGGATGGCAGTGAATTTTTGCTCCAGGCTAAGGATGAGGTGAGATGTACTTCAGGGACCACCGGGCTGGCTGGCCTCTGGGTGCAGTGGTCCAGTGACAGCCCAGAGGGAATCGAGTCCCAATCCTCATTGCGGGAGATGAGAAAGCAAAGGCAGAGGGTGTTGGACAGCCAGTGAGCCTCAGGACAAAGGCTAGCCGCACTGTCTCAGCCTCTCAGAGAGACAGGAAATGGGAGCTTGCATATCTTAAAATATGGGGATGAGAGTCTAGCAGGTAGGGCTTGCATGTGGCCAACTTGGGTTCGATCCCCAGCATCCCATACAGTACCCCGAGTACCGCCAGGAATAATTCCTGAGTGCAGAACCAAGAGTAACCCCTGAGCACCACAGGGTATGACCCCCCAAAAAAAGCCAAAAATAAAAATATGGGGATGAGGGGGACCTGAGTAGTGCCTGAGTACCTCTGGGTGTGCCCAGAAACCAACAAAATTAAATAAATTTATAAAAATAAAATGGAGGGGCTGGAGTGATAGCACAGCAGATAGAGCGTTTGCCTTGCACACGGCCGACCAGGGTTCGATTCCCAGCATCCCATATGGTCCCCCAAGCACTGCCATGAGTAATTCCTGAGTGCAAAGCCAGGAGTAACCCCTGGGCAGCATCAGATGTGGCCCCCAAACCAAACACCCCTCCCCAAAAAAGAGGAAACTGAAATTCTGGGCAGATCCTCTGATTCTAGAATCATCTATTATCAAATAGGGACCTGGTGATGTGGGGAGAGGGACCAGAGGTACAGCTCCAGGGGCTGATGCTACCAGTGCGAAATTTAAAAAAAGAAAGAAAGAAACGAAAGAAAAGAAAAAGAAAGAAAAGCCAAATAAAAACAGACTCTGTTCTACTCTTTCTTCCAGGAGGAGATGAACGGCTGGCTGGAGGCGGTGGCCGCCTCGGTGGGGGAGCACGCCGAGATTGCACGTTGGGGACAGCAGACACTACCCACCACCTCCTCCACTGATGAGGGGAACCCCAAGCGGGAAGCTGGGGAGCGCCGGGCCAGCGGGCGCCGGAAGTGACCAACCCTAACCCAGAGGGTCCTCTCCACACTGTGGGCACAAAGACACTTTTTCTTCCGTAGGGGCGGGAGCCCCTAGACACACCAACACTGCGGGCGCGCCATGACGGGCACTGGAAAGGAGGGGACTTCTCCTGCACCCTGAAAGTGGTGGGGGGACTGCTACCCCTATAGCCATATCTCGGCCCCTTCCCGCTCGCCACCCCCACCCCAGGTGCTGGGGCTCCATTATTTTTATGCAATAACTGAGCTTGGGGGAGGGGGGCGGGTCAGGGGCCAGTTGAGCCAAGCCCCCTGCCCCAGCCTCAGATCCTGCCCCAAGAAGCTGGGGTGGTGGGAGTGAAAATTCCTGCCCCCCCTCCGCCCTCGGGATGGGCAAGGGGGCGCTGGTGAGGTCCCCTGGACCATCCAGGGTGCTAGGGGGTGGGGAGGGGACGCCCCTTCCCGCCTTTACCTCACTTCCAATGCTGCCTTGATCTCAAGTCTGGGAAGGGGGAGTGAAGGGGCGCGAACCTCCCCACACTCCGTCGCCTCAGAGCCATGCGGTTAATTCCTGATTTAGTTTATTTTTGCAAAACGTCGACCTCCTCCTCCCCCGCCCCGCATCAGCGAAGGCTTCTAACGGGAGGGGCGTCAAAGCTCAAAACGGTCTTCCTCTCTTCCCCCCCCCCGCCCCTCCAGCTGTAAATGCCACTTCGTGAGGGGAGGAGCGAGGGGAAGACCCCCTCCCCCGCCCCTGCATGCTTCTGGCTGGAGCACCTCCCCGGGGAGTGGGGGTACAGGGTCGTGGGCAGCCCCCATGGCCGCCTGGAGAAGCCGCTGGGACCCAGCGGTGAGGGGCGGTGTGGCAGGCGCACACTGTACGAACCTACAATAAATCCTTCGGCTTTGACGGTCTTTGCTGGTTTGTTTCGCGTTTCATGGGCTTGCGTCTGGGGTGAGGGGTAAGTGTGGAGAGACCACTGCTGCAGAAAACGGTTACGGTGACCCTCTTGGGGTGAACGAATGGGCCTGAATACGTGCCCCCTCCCCCGCATGACGATGTACCTAGATGCCACTCCTCAAATGATGCCGGAAGGATGGAGAAATGTTTTCCGCTACTCCCCGAAGCGGCAGCCGGGTCCGCCCCGTCCAGGACAGGAAAGGCGGATCTCTTTAAGGAGGCGGGGGATTGATCTGACGGCTGAGCGCTTTGTCCAATTGCCAGCAGCACCGGGGGCCTCCGGCCCAATGAGCGCGCGGCGAGGGCGGGGTCCGGCCGCACACCCGGAAGCGGGTGCAGACCCGCAGGCCGGCTTGCCGAGGGGGCGATGGCCGCGGCTGCGCCGCCCGCCGAGGGGGCCCCTGGACGGGGACCTCCCGGGGAAGTGATTCATTTGAACGTGGGAGGCAAGAGGTGAGCGTGAGGAATTCCTGAGGCCCCACCCTCGGGAGCGGGGAGCGGGATGGGAGTATCCACCTGTCTCCCCGGAGATTCCTGTCCATCAAGGCTTGCCCCGCCCCCTGCACCTGGCCGGGCTCCGGGGAAGGGGATTCGCCCGGCCGTAGAGCCCGGGAGCTGCATCGCTCGCCCTCCATCCTCGCGTGGGCTTACTTTCCCCGCCCAGGTTCAGTACCTCTCGCCAGACTCTCACCTGGATTCCAGACTCCTTCTTCTCCAGGTGACCGGGAGAGCGAGTTTGGGGAGGGCCTTGGGAGGCTGGGGGAGGGTCCGGGGAAAGACTGCGCACCTACACGACCCGTGCGCACCCCCCGACCGACCCGGGCTATCACGATCCCTCCTCACAGCCTTCTGAGCGGGCGCATCTCGACTCTGAAAGATGAGACCGGAGCCGTGAGTTGAAAGCCCAGAGCTTGAACAAGGGGGTGGCCGGTTTGGATGGACGAAACTCCCCCTCCCCGCTCCCTGCTTTTGTACCCCATTCACCACCTTCCGCAACCCTCCGCAGATCTTCATCGACAGGGATCCCACCGCCTTCGCCCCCATCCTCAACTTCCTGCGCACCAAAGAGTTGGACCCCAGGTTGGCATGGAGGATGAGGGGGTGCCCCCTACTGTCTTCATCCCTTGTCTCTTGCCCCTTCCCTGTCCACTCCGCCAGGACCCCTCCCTGGGACGTTCTGTTCTGCTCCCTTTCAGAACCTTGATCAGGTTTGACTTCTGTAGCCCAGAATTCCCCTCCACATGTCTGCCCCACCGCGCCATGGCTCCTTAGAATGCTCATTTGTGCAGTTTTGCAAAGGTTCTTCCCAGAATCCTCAGCAATGCCCATTTCCCAGACCCTGACCTCGGTCATTTCTACTGCCTAGGGGTGTCCACAGTTCCAGCCTCCTCCACGAAGCCCAGTTCTATGGGCTCACTCCGTTGGGTAAGTGGGGGTCCCAGTTAGCATCCTCTGGGTAGGAAAGCCAGTGTTGCTTTGTCTTAGCCCCCTCTCCTTAGAGAAGATTGGGTTCCGGGCCAGAGCGATAGTACAGCTTGTAGGGCATCTGCCTTGCACTGGGCCAATTAGGGTTCGATCCCCAGCATCCCATATGGTCCCCTGAATCCCGCCAGGAGTGATCCCTAAATGCAGAGCCAGAAGTAAGTCCTGAACATTGCTGGGTGTACCCCACTCCCCAGGAAAAAGAAGAAGAAGAAAAAGAAGCTTGAGTTAGTGCTAAGGGCAATGGGGTTTGGTCCTGGGTCTAAACGGAGTAGCAGTATGGGGAAGACAAAGCTGGGGAGGCTTTCCCCAAAAGCCCCCATCGGCCCCAGGCTGCTCCAAGTCCTTCTGTCGCAGTTCGTCGTCTGCAGTTGCGGGAAGAGCTGGATCGATCCTCCTGTGGAAACGTCCTCTTCAACGGTTACCTGCCTCCACCAGGTGGGCACCACATAGAGGGGTGAAGAACGCTAGGAATTGTAGTTCTATATGGAGGCAACCCAGAATCCATGGGAAGGAGTTAGAAATAGGGTCCCCGCCCCCTCCCCAGCACTGCTAGGAGATTCCTAAGCGCAGAATCAGAAGTAATCTCTGAGAATCGCTGTGTGTGACCCAAAATGGCAAAGAAAGAAATGGGACTATGTAAGTGTCTTGGAGGCGCAGAAGCCTGCCCGTAGCCTGGTGGGAATTGTAGTTCAGATTGAATTTCTCTGGGAGGAGTCTCTTGTAGAGAAAGACAAAAAGGGAGTAGAAGAAGGCATGGAGAAAGGACAGTGAGTGTATTTTCCCAACCACAATCAACCTCTGCTGCCTTCATGGATTTTGCCAAATAAAAATAAAAATAGCTACAATATTTTTTTTTTCATTTTTTTCACCTTTGTTGTTGTTGTTTTTGTTTTTTCTTTTTGGGTCACATGTGGTGATGCATAGGGATTACTCCTGGCGGTGCTCAGGGGACCATATGGGATGCTGGGAATCCAACCCGGGTTGGCCACGTGCAAGGCAAATGCCCTACCCGTTGTACTATCATTTTAGCCCAGATCTTTGTTGTTTTGATGTACTAAGGTCCAGAGGGGGTGATACAGGCAGGCCCTCCACCACTGAGCCGCGTCCCTGAGCCCTATGCTATAATTTCCTTAGCTTTGCCTTGTTTTAAAAAGATGAAAAGAAAAAAATAAAGATGAATTTTAGGCTGGAGCAATAATATAGCAGGTAGGGTGTTTTCCTTGCATGTGGCTGACCCAGGTTCAATCTCCGCACCCATATGGTATCCGGAGCATTGCCAGGAGTAAACCCTGAACACAGAGCCCTGAACGTTGCCAGGTATGGCCCCAAAACAAAAATCACTTGAAAAACTAAATAAAGATAATTTTTAGTGCTGGAGCTGTAGTACAGCAGAGAGGGCACGTACCTTACATATGGCCGACCGGGGTTTTATCCCCAGCATTGCATAAGGTCCCCTGAGCACTGCCAGGAGTGACCCCAGGGAGCCCGACACTGATCGTCTCCACTCCTTCTCCCTGTTTCAGTGTTTCCAGTGAAGCGGCGAAACCGGCACAGTCTGGTGGGACCCCAGCAGCCTGGGGGCCGCCCCGCCCCCGTCCGACGGAGCAACACCATGCCCCCCAACCTGGGCAATGCCGGGCTGCTGGGCCGCATGCTGGACGAGAAGGTCCCGCCTTCCCCTCCAGGTAGGGCTCTGGCTCCCCAGAGACCCAGGGGGGGGTAGTGGACCCCGAGGCCCCGGCCCTGACTGCCCCCGCCCTGACTGCCCCCGCCTCCCAGGGCTGCCGGAGGAGCCCGGGATGGTGCGTCTGGTGTGTGGCCACCACAACTGGATCGCTGTGGCCTACAGCCAGTTCCTGGTCTGCTATAGGTGAGCGGGGTGCGGGCAGGGGGCTCTGCAGGGGGAGGACACGGCGTGAGGACCCATGGCTCCCCCTGCTTCCCTGCAGGCTGAAGGAGGCCTCGGGCTGGCAGCTGATCTTCTCCAGCCCCCGCCTAGACTGGCCCATCGAGCGGCTGGCCCTCACCGCCCGGGTGCTGGGCGGGGCGCTGGGCGAGCATGACAAGATGGTGGCCGCGGCCACGGGCGGCGAGATCCTGCTGTGGGCCCTGCAGGCCGAAGGCGGTGGCTCCGAGATAGGTACGGTGTCCTGCGTGTTCTAGAACCTTCCGTCCTTTTGAATGCCAGTCCCGCCCATGGCCTTCGAGTGCCTCGCCCCGCTGGAATTCTGGCACCTGCTCAGAGAGTCAGAAAATTATCCCAGGAATGTTGTACAGTTTTCTGACCCCGAAGATTGTGTTTTTGGGGGAACCGGAGAGAGAGTAAAGCAGGTAAGGCGTTTGCCTTCCCCGAGGCTGACCTGGATTCGATCCCCAGCACCCCAGAGGGGCCCCCCAGGAGTGATCCCCAGGGGCAGAGCAGGAGTCAGCCCTGAGCACCACCGAGTGTGGCCCAGAATCAACCCACTTCTATAGCCCTCCGACTCAGAACAGAGGAGTGGCCCACTGAGCACTTCCTGCCCTCTGCAGGAGTCTTCCATCTGGGGGTGCCCGTGGAGGCCCTGTTCTTCGTCGGGAACCAGCTCATCGCCACCAGCCACACGGGGCGCATTGGGGTGTGGAATGCAGTCACCAAGCACTGGCAGGTGAGACCCACCTACTGCCAGGGGAATTCCCCCGACTTCCTGCAGGTCTCCAGGAAGGAGGCTCCTTCCCCCCTGCCCACCCCCTCTCGAGGGAGCCCTGCCACGGGCCGGAGCCTGGGGACTCAGCTGCTAATGACCTCACGGTCATCGGGGAGGCCTTCCTGGAAGAGGGGCCGGGACGAGACTGAGAGGAAGGATGGTGGGCTAGGGGTGCTCCTGGCACGGGAGTCCCACACCCCGAGAGGCTCCCACGCCCCTGCACCCACCAGGGCGAGTCTGCCATGGTGGGAAAGAATCCATGCGTGGCCTTGCTTTCTCCTCCTTGGTGGTGTGTGGGAGAGGCAAGAGGCAGGGAGTCAGCAGAAGTCGGGGGGCCGCAGCACTGGGCCGCTGGTCGGGCAGCCTGTGGAGAGGGCGGCCGAGACCCACCAAGGTGCCTGCAGATGTTCTGTTTGAGTTTTGGGACCACACCTGGCTGTGCTCAGGGGCCATTCCTGGTGGGGCTCAGGGGACGCGGTGGGGTGCCGGGGGGCCAAGCCTGGGGCGCTGGGCGAGCATGACAAGATGGTGAGACACGCACGTGGCAGGTGCCCTCCCTGCTGTACTGTCTCTCTGGGAATATCTTAAACCTTTTCCTCTTACTGGGTTTTGTTTTGACTTGCGGGCCACAATTCTGGGCTCCTGGCTCTGTGCTCAGGAGTGACCCCTGACTCCTTTGGGGAACTGTCAGTGGAGCCACATTCAGAGTTGGGGTCAGGCATGTACAAGGCAAACTCCTTAACCCCTGTACACACTCTCTCTCTCTCTCTCTCTCTCTCTCTCTCTCTCTCTCTCTCTCTCTCTCTCTCTCTCTCTCTCTCTCTCTCTCTCTCTCCCTCAAATTTAAATTTGAGTCCTAAATTTCAGCCATCAAATTTAGCCATAGTTTTTATGCTTTAAAATCTAACTTCATGGAAAATAAAAACCCATTCAACACTCCCTGCTGTTTTTCAGTCTTGATTTAGGACTAGGTCTTTTCTTTCTTTCTTCATTTCTTTTCTTTCTTTTTCTCTCTGTCTCCCATTTCCTCTCTTTTCTTCCTTTCCTCTTTCCTTGCCTCCCTTACTCCCTCCCTCCCTTCCTTCCTTTCTTCCTTCCTTCCCTCCTTCCTTCTCTTCTTTCCTCTCCTTCCTTCCTTCCTTCCTTCCTTCCTTCCTTCCTTCCTTCCTTCCTTCCTTCCTTCCTTCCTTCCTTCCTTCCTTTTTTCCTTCCTTCTTTCCTTTTTTTCCCTATCCTATCTCTTCCCTTCCAGTTTTGGGGTCAGGGGTTTCTCCTGGTAGTTCTCAGGGGACCATGTGGGTCCACCTTCTGCAAGGCCAGTGCCCTGCCCCCTGAACTATCTCGCTGGCCCTAGCCACTTTCAGAGACAGCTTGGGAGAGACCTGGTGTGTGTGGGATGGGAGAGCTATGGGCCGTTCCGGGCCGGGTTCTGGAGTGGGGAGGAGAGGGCTGGCCTGCAGGACACCGCGGAGGCACGACCACGCACTGTCCTGTGGCTCCAGGTCCAGGAGGTCCAGCCCATCACCAGCTACGATGCAGCCGGATCCTTCCTCCTCCTTGGCTGCAACAACGGCTCCATCTACTATGTGGGTGAGCGCTGACCTCTGGTGCCCCTAAGCCCCCGAGGGTCTGGGCAGGGTGCCCCCTCAAGGCCTGAACAAACCTCTGTCCCCTCCTATGACCCCCAGATGTGCAGAAATTCCCCCTGCGCATGAAGGACAACGACCTCCTGGTCAGTGAGCTCTACCGGGACCCAGCCGAGGACGGGGTCACAGCTCTCAGCGTCTACCTCACCCCCAAGACCAGTAAGCCATGGCCAGCGTGGCCAGCTTCCGTCCACCACTGTCCCCCAGCCAGCCCCAGTCCACCTCTGTCCCCCAGCCAGCCCCAGTCCACCACTGTCCCTCTGCCATGGCCTGCGGGATGGATGCAGAGAAGGGTCAGGACCTCTCATAAAGCCATTCAAGAAACACTCCAGGAGTGCACTTTTTTTTTAAATGGGTTTTGTTGGTTTGTGGGCCACACCTGGTGATGCTCAGGGGTTACCCCTGGCTCTGCACTGAGGAATCACTCCTGGTGGGGCTCGGGGGACCATATGGGATGCCGGGATCCAACCCATATTGGCCATGTTGCAAGACAAACACCCTCCCCACTGTACTACCACTCTGGCCTCTTTATCTTTTTGAATGAAGAAAGTTTTATTAAGAGAACAGAACGAAAGGGGAAGCATCCAGAAGCCTCCCATGGAATGAAGGGTGTCTCTTCATTTCCTCTTTTACTGTTTTTTAGTTTTTGGCTGCGGGACACACCCACCGCTGCTCAGAACTTACTCCTGGCTCTGCACTCAAGGATCGCTCCTGGCAGGGCTTGGGGGACCCTGTGGGGTTCCAGGGATTGAACCTGGGTTGGCTGCATGCAAGGCAAGCGCCCTACTGCTGTGCTATTGCTCCAGCACCCCTGAAGGAGCTTTTGCCCAAGGGCTCTCTGAACCTCTCTGCTGGCTGAGAGTGCCAGCCTCCTGCCCAGAGGCAGAGATGGAAAAGAAATGCAAAGATGAATAAAGTGGGGGCAGTGCTTGGGCAGTGCACTGTGCTATCACTCCAGCCCCTGGAGCTTTCTTTCAATGGTGAGGATTTTCTGAGCTATTCTTTTTTGTCTTTGTTCTTTGGCAGATATTTGAATATATATATATATATATATATACATATATATATATATATATATAACTGTATCACTGTCATCCCATTGTTCATCAATTTGCTGGAGCGGGCACCAGTAACGTCTCCATTGTGAGACTTGATGTTACTGTTTTTGGCATATAGAATATACCATGGGTGGCTTGCCAGGCTCTGCTGTGCGGGTGGAATACTCTCAGTAGCTTGCCGGGCTCTCCGAGAGGGACAGAGGAGTCAAACTGGGGTTGGCTGCATGCAAGCCAAACGTCCTACCCCTGTGCTATCACTCCAGTTTATATATATATATATATATATATATATATATATATATATATATATATATATGTAACAATAGGTCTCATTCCCCCGACCCTGAAGGAGCCTCCAATTGTTGGGAAAGATGAGTAAGCAGAGGCTGCTAAAATCTCAGGGCTGGGAGGAACAGAGACATTATTACTGGTGCCCACTCGAATAAATCAACAAACAATGGGATGACAGTGATAATTGTTTTTGGGTGGGGGGAGTGGTTAGTTTTATGTGGTGGGGGGTGGAGTCACTGTCATTGATGCTAAAATCAAACTGAAGCCCAAGCGTTTATTCCAGCCTGCCCCAGCCCCTGGCCTTACTCTTGACTGTTCCTTGATTTGGGGGGGCAGGGGGCCATACCCTGCAATGCTCAGGGGGCCCCCCTAGCAGTGCTGGGGGACCATGTGGAGTGAACCCAGGCCTCCTGCCAGCAGAACCTGCACCTGCACCCCCCAGCACCCTCTCCCTGAAATGTCCTTATTGTCCTCTTGTTGCCCACCCACCCCTGTGACCCCAGCTGACCTCCCTGTGTGACCCCAGCTCCCCCCATCTCTGTGGCCCCTACAAGGTGACAGTGGGAACTGGATTGAGATTGCCTATGGCACCAGCTCTGGGGGCGTCCGGGTCATAGTGCAGCACCCCGAGACCGTGGGCTCAGGCCCGAAGCTCTTCCAGACCTTCACAGTGCACCGAAGTCCCGTCACCAAGATCATGCTGTCGGAGAAGCACCTCATCTCAGGTGGCTCTGGGGGCACCTGCGTCCCTGTCCCCACGGTGGCGGGGGCAGTGTATGGAGGAGCCGGTCTCCCGGGGCCGTGGCCTGAAGGAGCCCAGCCCAAGGATCAGCCCGGGGAGCACTCAGCAATCCAGAACCTGCATTTATTGGGCACCAAGTGTGTACCCAATGCAGGGGCCGCAGTGGCAGGGAGGGCCCTTGATGGGGCAGTGAATGTTTGCAGCCGGAAATCAGTCCCGGGCAGGGATGGCAGCTCTGGAGAGGGGTTGGAGAGAGAGCACAGCCAGGAGGGGGTTTTCTTCGCAGGCAGCCAACCCGGGTTCAATCCCTGGCACCCTGTAGGATGTCCTAAGAGCAGAGTCATGAATGATCCCTGAATACAGAGCCAGGAGTTAAGTCCTGAGCACTGCGGGGCATGGACCCCCACCAGCTCAAAAATAACCTATGGAGAAGAAGGGGTCACGGGGAGGCGAGGAGTGGGACCTGGGGAGGTGTCCCTGGAAAGCAGGGCCAGCAGAGCGGCTGTGAGGGGACGCGGGGCCGCTCAGGAGGAAACAGACCAGGTGGGCGGGTCTTGGAGCGGGAAGGGAAGCGGAGCGGCTGCTGGGATGCTGGGGTGGGGGGTGCCTGGGGCTAGGAGGACGTCCTGGGCCTGAGGGGCGGGGGGGACAGTGGAGGCTGAGGCAGCAGGACCGACCACCAACCTGGCCCTGCCCGCAGTCTGCGCCGACAACAACCACGTGCGCACGTGGTCCGTGACGCGCTTCCGCGGCATGATCTCCACGCAGCCCGGCTCCACCCCGCTCGCCTCCTTCAAGATCCTGGCCCTGGAGTCCGCCGACGGCCAGGGCGGCTGCAGCGCGGGCAATGACATCGGTACGTGCACTGTGCCCCCGGACCCCTCCTGACCCCGAGACGCCCCCACCCCCGACCCTGGCTGACCTTCATTTACCCCCAGCTGGTCCCACCAACCCCCATTAAATGTTGCACCCCCTGTGAGCCCCGTGGACAACCCCCCTTCACACACACATACACACACATACACACACACACCACACACCACACACACACACACACACACACACACACACACACACACACACACCACGGGGCCTGAACCCGTCTACCTGCTTCCGGGACCAATCCTGTGCGAGGTGCAGTGGGGAAGGAGGTGCTGGGATCCCGCTGACCCGACTCTCCTGCCCCTCTCGGACCTGGCCAGGCCCCTACGGTGACAGAGAGGACCAGCAGGTTTTCATCCAGAAGGTGGTGCCCAGCGCCAGCCAGCTCTTCGTGCGGCTCTCCTCCACTGGGCAGCGGTGAGGCCAAGGGCCGCGGGGGACAGGCGGAGGGTGAGACAGGGGCGGGGGACGGGCAGAGGGTGAGACAGGGGCGGGGGACAGGCAGAGGGTGAGAGCGCCGGGAGCCCAGAGGTGCTTGTACTGTGTGAAGAGGCCTGGAGGGCTCCCTGGCTTTCCTGGGGAGCACTGACCCCACCAGGTGGGTGGAGGCCATCGGCTGGACCCCAGGCAGGAGGTGTGGGTGGGCCTGGGGCATCTGGCCTGAGGGACATCTTCCCTGAGATGCGTCTGGGATGTCAGGGTGGGCATGCAGGAGGCAGCAGCCGCCCCAGGGAGCCAGGGGTGCTCACAGGGGGTGCTCCCGGGGTGCCCACAGGGAGTCCTTAGGAGGTGCTCCTGGAGTGCCCACAGAGTGTGTTCAGATGCTGCTCCTGGGGTGTCCACAGCGGGTGCTAACAGGTGCCCCCGGGGTGCCTGCAGGGGGTGCTCAGGGGATGCCCACAGGGTGTGTTCAGGGGGTGCTCCGGGGTGCCCACAGGGTGTGCTCCGTGCGCTCTGTGGACGGCTCCCCGACCACCGCCTTCACCGTGCTGGAGTGTGAGGCCTCCCGCCGGGTGGGCTCCCGGCCCCGCCGCTACCTGCTCACCGGCCAGGCCAACGGCAGCTTGGCCATGTGGGACCTGACCACCGCCATGGACGGCCTTGGCCAGGCCCCAGGTACGGCTGCCCTGGCCCTGGCGCTCTGCCGCTTCTGCACTGCCCTGGCAATGCCCGACTAACACGTTCCTCCTGTCCCGACCCGCCATCCTGGTGCTCGACCCTTGACCCTTGCCTGACCCTTCTCTTGTCCCCTGGTCCCCAGCCGGAGGCCTGACGGAGGAGGAGCTGATGGAGCAGCTGGAGCAGTATGAGCTCACCCCACTGGCTGCCTCGCGGGGCGCCTTCCCCAGCTCCTCGCCCCACGCCTCCCTCTCCAGGTAGTCTCGGCCTCTGTGTGCAGGGAGGGGAGGGCAGAGCAGGGGACCCCTCGCCCCCAGGTGACTGGTACTGATTCTGCACTGCACCCCCCCAGTCTCCACTCAGCCTCCAGCAGCCCCTCCCTGTGCGGGCGCCGAGGGAGCCCCAGCACCCCCCAAGCTGAGGCCCGGCGTCGGGGAGCAGGCAGCTTTGTGGAGCGTTGCCAGGAGCTGGTGCGGGGCGCCCCCGAGCCCCGACGGCCACCCACACCTGCTCCCAAGCCCCACGCGGCACCCCCCAAGGTGAAGCTCAACGAAACATCCTTCTGAACACCGCCTCCGCCGTGCCTCTGGATACACAGGTCCCAGGGGGACTCGCGTGCCTCCCCTCCTCCTGGCAGCGCTCTGGGTTCAGGGCCAGGGCCTCCACGGAGTGGTCACTGTTACTAAAACCCCACTGCCCCCCCCTTCAGAGCCAAAGTCATGCCCTCACCTAATAAAGTTCTCACTGCCAGTTACCCCGTTGCGTTCTCGGAGGGCCTGGGTATCCCCGGAGATAAGGTGGGAGAGGTGTGGGGTCCAGCCAGCCTCTGGCTGCACTGTTTAGGAACATCTGCCGTGGAGGTTTAAGAATAGAAGGGGGATGCTTTGGTTTCCAAGCTGACTTCAGGCATTTGGTTCTGTCTAGGGGCTCAGAGTCTTGTTAGTCACCTCACAAATTCTGGGTTTCCCCTCTGTGATCCACAAGCACTCCAGGTGCACCCTTGGCAACTTTTATTCCCAAGGTGTGCTATGCTATTGCTCCAGCTCCCCCCCCAGCAAAAAAAAAAAATTTAATTGAATCACAGTGAGATACAAAGTTGTTCATGATTGGATTTCAGTCATACAATATTCCAACACCCATCCCTTCACCAGTGTACATTTCTCACCACCAATGTCCCCAGTTTCTCTCCCACCCCCCAGCCTGTCTCTATGGAGGGTACCCCCCTCTCTCTCCCTCCCTCCCGTTCTCTCAGAGAGATCATTCAGTGTCAGTCTCTCTCCTTCAGACTACCTTCGCACATGATACTCCCCAGATCCCTTCATGTAGCAGCAAATAGCATGACTTTTTACCCCAAAATATTTTTTTGTTTTGGCTTTTTGGCTCATTCCCAGCAATACTCAGGGGTTCCTCCTGCGTCTACACTCAGGATTACTCCTGGCCGTGCTGGGGGACCATCTGGGATTCCAGGGATCAAACCCAGGTTTGGCCGCATGCAAGCCAAATGTCCTGCCCACTGTACTATCACTCTGACACCAAAATAGTTTTTATTGGATGAAACTTCCTTCAAAAGGGCTGAGGGGATGGATCAGAGTCATAGTACAGCACGTAGGACACTTTCTTGGCACAGGGCTGACCCAGGTTCAATCCCCAGCACCCCAGATGGGCCCCTAAACCCTGCCAGGAGTGATTCCCTGAACAGAGCTAGAAGAGCCTGAGCACTGCCGGGTGTTGCCAAGAGACAGAGAGAGAGAGAGAGAGAGAGAGAGAGAGAGAGAGAGAGAGAGAGAGAGATATGAGGAGAGAGGAAATACGTGTTCTACATGTTCAAGACAGGATACAGGCTTCCCAAGGGTGGAGAAGGTGGCAAGCAAAGAGACTCAAAAATAAACAAGCTAAGGCTGGAGTGATAACACAGCAGGTAGGGTGTAAGCCTTGCATGCAGCCGACCCGGGTTTGATTCCCAGCATCCCAAATGGTCCCCTGAGCACTGCCAGGAGTGATTCCTGGGTGCAGAGCCAGAAGTAACCCCTGTGCATTGCCAGGTGTGACCCAAAAGCAAAAAAAAAAAAAAAGATAAACAAGCTATGAGCTCTATGTTCAAGGGAGAACAGGGGCTTGAAGAGCAAGCATCAAACATTGTTTCTCTACTCTAGGGGGATACTTTCGTGTAGGGAGTCTAAAAGGAGGTGGGGCTGGAGGGGTTTAGTGATGCTAGTGGATCTCGGACAGGGAAACTATTTTGTCCTGGGCAGGGGAATCTAGATCACACATGTTTCTAGAATACTGATGAACTTCTGGAACGGACAGCTGAGGGACTATCAGAAAACCTGGAGCAAGAAAGCATTTTGTTAGCGCCAGGGTTAAAGTCGTGCATGAACACCAAAGGGTAGGAAGTGTCTGGAATATCCTGGCTGAAGAACTCCAGGACTCTGAAAGGGTAAGATCAGGTCAGTCTTCAAGGGGTGACATCGAAAGCACCCCCGGGAGCTGGTGGCACTGACAGGAGGAACTGGCGCTGAGGGGGAGGGGAAGCTAACGCCATCGCCGGAAGTTGCAGTGGTGAGCCAGAGGCTGTTGCCTAGCAACGAGCATTGAAGATACCCTGGATCCCAGGCAGAAGGGAGAAATTTCAGCAGCGCCCCCAGCAAATGCTCCAGCCCCAGGGTAGGATGTGGGTAGGGGGGCAACGGGCGCAAGGCCACACCATGCTGTAGGGCCACACCTTGGAGCAGAGCTCTGGGGGGTGGGGGGGCTACCCGAGGACAGGGGCACGAAGTACATGCCGTGGGCAGAACCTGACACTTCATCATCGTTCTGGGACACCCCGGAAACACCCGTGAGTGGGGCCTGAGTGGGGCGGTTCCTGCTGGGGTGGGGGGCGCTGAGTGGCCTCGGACAATGGGTGGGCGCGGAGGGCCGGGTGTCCGTGTGGGAGGAGGTGGAGATGGCAGTCCGCGGGAGTAACTGTGTGTGTGTGGCTGTGTGAGTCAGCCTGTGCGCCTCATTGGAACGAGGGAGGGTGATGGGGTCTCCCATCTGCTGTGCACACCTTCCGTGAGAAGTTGGACGGCAGACAAGGCTGCAAGGAGGAGCAGGAGGAGGTGCATGCAGGGGCCCAGGGTTGCATCCCCCAGCACCGCATGGAGCCCGATCGCCAACGGGAAGGGCTTCCTGGCTATTACGGGGTGTGCAAACAATTTTTTGAAAAAAGCTAGAACAGAAGAAATAGCAGCCGGGAGGAGGTCAAAGCTGCACCCGCTGCTGTCTTGGTGCAGGAAGGGGTCTCTGGACAGGGCAGGTGGTCTGGTAGCCGGTGTGGGTGGAGCCTTGATGGGCGGGGCTCTGCTTGGTGGGGGCGGGACTAATGCTACAAAACCTGAGCCCTCCTCCCCTTCCTCCCTCCCTGTTCATTTTTCCCTCCTCCCGGTTTGGGGGCTGCACCTGGCGGTGCTTAGGGGTTACTCCTAGCTCTCGTGGTGGGATCACTCTTGATGGGCTCGGGGGGCCATACAGGTTGCAGGAGATGGAACCAGGCTTGGTGCGGGCAAGACAAGCGCCCTCCCAGCTGTACCCTCGCTGCAGCTCCTGAAAACTTCCACTTCACACCAAGATGGAGCCAGGAGACCTGCCTCCAGGCGACATAAAAGGGGTGGGGCTTAGGAGGCTAAAAATGAGCCACGCCTTGATTCTCTGTGGGGAGGGGTATTGCCTGAAACTCAGGAGAAGGGGCCCTCAGGTGGGATGGGGGGGTAAATCTGAAATTCCGGGGGCAGCACATTTGGGCAAAGAGAGAGAGGCAAGGTTTGTAACTGTGAGGGTAAAAGTTGGGACCTTGGCTCTATAATGAAGGGAAGGGGCTGAGACTGAGCTTAAGTTAGAAGGCTGAGAGTAGGGCTTGGAGTGTGGGACCCCTGAAAAGAGGTTCAGGTGGGTCCTAAGTCCCTGTGGCTTGGGGTTCCTAATGATAGAACCACTAGGTAGGAAGTGGACTGGCATGGAGTGCGTAAAGATTAGAGTCTGTTTCTGGGGGAGGGGGGAGGGCGCTCTCAGGAGCTTTAAAGATCCAGGCAAGGAATGGGAATGTCTGGTTCCCTCTAGAGGCTGCCCGTGCAGTAGGGTGCAGGGCAGGCAGCATGGCCAGAAGCCCTTTGCAAGTGGTTCAGGGGCAGAAGCTAGAGTTCTGAGGAACAGTCTTGCTTGCTGGGCCTGGGACCCTGAAACTCAGAGCCTTTGGGGTTGGGGGAGGGAGGCTGGAAGAGAGGGCTGGGACTACACCCTACCTTGCTAAAGGGCGGCTCCGTGCTGAAGGGTCACTCTTCACAGTCATAGGGGCTCTTGCGCAACGCCAGATTAATGAAGTTGGGGTGGTCCCGGGGTCTGCTGCACGCAAGGCACCACGTGCCTTAACTCCTGGGCTCTCTCCTACTCCGTGCAGGGTCTTTGGAAGATCTGGAGTAGATTTGGGCTCACCAGAGGAGACGACCATGGGACCTTAGTGCAAGGTAAGCGCTGCGTTCCCCACGCCTGCGTTTCTCCCGCGAGGAGCGAGCGCCTGCAGGAGCTCGCAGCATCTGTACCATTGAGGGAGCCGCTTCAGATTCCACACTAGGCAGAGATGAGGCAAGCAGGTGGGAATGTCGTTGAGGGGCTCCTGCCACCGCCTACTCATCCCTCCCAGTGGTGGGAGGGGTTCCGGCCACTCCACGCTGGGGCCCTCTCCTTCATTCAGTCAGGGGCTGACTCGCTTTCTCCCCACCCAAAGCTCTGAGAACTCCGGAGCCAGGCGCCCCCCTGCACCTGTCCCTCTAGCCCCGCCCCTGCCGCCTCCGGATTGGGCGCTCGGGCAGCGCCCCCTGGAGGCGCTGCGCTCCGATTGGCGGGATGTTCGCAGCCCGGGGGCTTGGGTACCCGAGAAAGTGAGTGTGTGGGGATGGGGGCGGGGGGCGGGGCCGCCCGGGGCTGGACCCGCTGGACAGACGGTCCGCCTGGAGCTGGACTCCGAGCCGGACACGATGCGGCAGCCTGGCCCCCGCAGCCGCCCCCCCCTCCTGCTGGGGCTGCTCTCGCTTCTCGCTGCTGCCTCCGCCACGGCCTCCACCGCCAGCCCCGGCCCCCGCCAAGCCGTCGAGGTTGCGGGGATTCCAGGCCGCCCGGCCGGGTAAGCTCCAATGCGCCCTCCTGCTCTGCCTGCGCCCTCCACCCAATAAGTCTGAGAGTCCGGGAGGACGGGAGCGTTCCGATTTAAGAGAATGCGAACCCACTGCCTCGGCATGCAAGCCCTCTATTTAGCGCGGATTGGAATCTGGAGTAGAACCCCGGGGAGAACTGAGAACTTGAGAAGCGGTACCCTTTGGAATGGTAGAGGCGCATGGTCAGGGGAGTTCCACGCTTATATAAGAGCGGGGCTTTGAGTTTTTCCAGAATAACCGATGAATGCGACTCAAGCATATAGGGGCATAGGGTCCCCCCCACCCCCCATTTTTGGTGCTTAAGGAGGGACTTAGAGGGTAGTTCAGATGTTCTGATTTCCTAGGATTCGGAGGCTCTTGAATTAATTAGAGGGACCCTTGGAACTTTTTTTAATAAGAAGACGTGGGGAGGAGGGTCTTACGAGGAGGGGTGTGTGTGTGTGTGTGTGTGTGTGTGTGTGTGTGTGTGTGTGTGTCCCCAAAGATTTCCTGAGGCTGGGAGATGCTCGTTTCCTAAAATGAGGGGACCCGAGGCTGACATAAGGTAGGCACCAGTGATTTCTCGGCGAGAGACCCAAAATCTCTGAACCTGCCCATCCCAGCTGCCCATCAGCTGCCATCCGGTCCACAGAAGCGGCGCGGGGCGCAAACGCCCGCCTCGCACCCCGCCCCGCGGCCCCCGGCCCCGCGCTGCCTTACAAAGAGCTGGGGCGCTGCTCCCGCCGCGTCCCTGTGAATGCGTTTAGTAACCCGAGCCGCGCCAGGGGCGGAGCCGGGAAGGGGTTAACCTGGAGAAAACGCGGGAGGGTGCCCGGCAAGATCGGGATTCCGGGAGGCTTTCAGCCTGACTGCCTCCACCCCCACGGGGACCCCCCCCAGTCTGGATGGAGCCCACGCGCGGGACGCCCCTTCGCGGCCTGGCCGGAATGCGCTTCTCTCCGGGACCAGCGCGCGCGCCCTCGTCTCTCGCCCCCCTTAGCTGGAGAGTAATGGAATTGTCTGGGGGGCCCCCAGGGTTGCGAAGCCCTAGCGGCGCTAAGAGCTCGGCCACCCCGAGTCTGAGACCCTCGGGGCGCTTGGAGAGTTCTCCAAGCACCACTGGGACCCGAAGTGGACCAGAAAACGCTAGCTCCGGGACACACTTCGTGGAAGGGCAGAAGGCTGGAACTCCCGGTCGCGGGATTCTCGGTCCTGGACTTTGGCTCTGTCTGCAGCCCCCTCCGCCTCCGAACCCTGCCGGAACCACATTCAAAGGACCCTCAGCACGAGCTGAGGCCTGTGGGAGTGGCGCCACCTGCCGGCCGAGCTCGGGATGACCTCCGAGTCCAGGATCGGGACGGGACATGTGCGGTGGGCGGGGATCTAGATACCTCGGGACTCGGAAATGAATTTAAATATCCAAGACGTCGATGCTCCGGGGCCTCCCCTGTCTCGGGAATTGCTCCCGGCGGTGCTCGGGAGACCATGTGGTGCTGAAGATGGAACAGAGGCGCCCATAAGTCAAGCCCGAGTCCCAGCCGATTGAGTCATCCCCCCGAACTTTTAAGAGGGGGGGATGAGGCTGGTGAGATAGTACAGCAGGCAGGGCGCTTGCCTTGCACACGGCAGATCCCGGTTCGATCCTTAGCATCCCATATGGTCTCCTGAGCACCACCGGGAATGATCTCTGAGCGCAGAGCCCAGAGTAAGCCTTTGCATGCAGCCAACCAGTACATGAGCCCTGGCGCCATGTACAGTCCCCTAACTCCTGCCAAAAGTGATCACAGAGGGGCTGGAGAGATAGCACAGCGGGTAGGGCGTTTGCCTTGCACGCGGCCGACCCAGGTTCGAATCCCAGCATCCCATATGGTCCCCTGAGCACGGCCAGGGGTAATTCCTGAGTGCAAAGCCAGGAGTAACCCCTGTGCATCGCCAGGTGTGACCCAAAAAGAAAAAAAAAAAAAGCACAAAAGTGATCACAGAGTGCAGAGCTAGGAGTAAGCCCTGACCACCCCCGGATGTGCCCACCCCCAAAGGAAAAGGAAAAGGTCTCGCTACAAAAGTCACATTAAAACACAAAGTCATGATGACTTCTACTCCAAAGTGCCCAAGCCAATTCTCTCCCATTGTACAGATGGAGAAATGGAGACGTCGGGAATCTTGCCTCTTCTTAGTCGCACATCTATTTCCAGCACCCAAAGCTTTATCTTGGCTTTAGATTCCTCCCTCCTCCACTGCCCTCTAGAGAATTCCAGAGTTCGGGGGGGGGCCTCAGTGACTTCCTCTTCTCTATTTATAGTGTCCCTGCTTGTCGCTGCTGCCCAGGCCAATCGCCCAGAAGGAGCCACTGCTTCCGAGGTGGGTTTTCTAGGTGGGGTACAGTGAAGTGTGAAAGGACATTAGGAGGACCGGGGGCCAGGGGGGTCCCTTCTCCCCACGAACCCTCCCTTGGAGAGCTGGATGCACCTGGGGGCTGGAAGGGGTTCCGTCCCTTCCTTCCCCATTTAGTCCTGGGCTGTCTCCGAAGCCTCCTGCAGGGGCCAGAACTGCACAGCCCCCAAGTGCGCAGGTCCTCGGCCGTGTCTGACCCCGGTGCCCCCAAGCCCCAGCCCCAGCGTGAAGAAGAGACAGGTGTCCCTTAACTGGCAGCCGCTGACGTGAGTGTGTGACGCCTCCTGGGCAGGACCTGCTCCAACCCTTCTCCCTCCCCCACCCCTGTTTCAGGCCCACCTTTGTCTCTGTACCCTGGGTCTCTTCCTTCTTCTCTGACAAATCCATCCGTTTGCATCTGTTTCTGCTTCTCTGTTTCCTGCCTACAGCTGCTTGCATCTTCCTGCCGCTGCCTGTCCTCTGTCTCTGCCTGTCCCCTTCCCTCCATAGCTGTCCTTTGCCTCTGGCTCCAATGCTCTCATCCCTGTCTTCCTCTGTCTCTGCCTCTGTGTGTCTCTCTTCGCTCCCCCCCACACACTCACACCCTCTCTCCTGCCTCTTTGTCTCTGCCTGACCCAGGCTGCTGGAAGAACACTCATACCAGGTCCTGGAAAAGGGATGAAGGGCTGGGGGGAGGCGGGGCAGAGGCGCTATCGAGAGCCCTCCTGGGGGGAGGCTGCTTCCAGCCACAGGGTGACAGCCCCTTCTGTACCTCGTCTCACCCAGACTACAGGAGGCCCGAGCATTGCTGAAACGGCGGCGGCCCCGCGGGCCGGGGGGCCGATCCCTGCTGAGAAGGAGGCCCCCCCAGCGCGCCCCTGTCGGCCAGGCCCCGGGTAAGAACATCCGCCCTTTCTCCGCCAGGGGGGCTGGCAGAGGAGGGGGGGGTTCCGGGCCAGATAAAGCCGTCTGGTTCCCACGGTCCAGTTTCTGCCTAGCTGTCCCCCTTTGTAGCTCAGCCCCCACCCCCAACAGACACATATGCACCCCAGGACGTGGTCCCCTCCAGGGACCCCGGCGTCCGGCAGTGCGAGGTGAGCCCGGGACAGGACCAGATGCCGGCCAGAGGTGCTGACCCGCGGGGGTGGGGCTGGGAAGCCTGGCGTCCGGGCTCCCTGCGGCCAAAGAGGGGGGGCGCTGTGCCGGCCCAGAGCGCGGCCCAGCCAGCCCAGACAACAAAAGCGATTGTGCGGGTTGGCGCCTGCCAGGTCTCTGAGAGCCCAAAACTGGGGTGGCTGGGAACCAAGGCCTCCCCTGCTTCTCGGGATCCCCCTAGTCTCCGCCGCCTCAGCTCTCTACCCCTGGACTAGCGCCCCCCGCCGTCTCAGCCACCCTCAAGTTCCCCTCCTGTCGTGGCCGTCAGCACAGACGGGTCGCTTCTTCCTAAAGTCTTCCACATGTGGGCCCCTGGCCAGATGTGCGGACCCTGCTGACGCCCCCCCCCCAGCTTCCCTTACCATCTTGACTTCTCCCTCCGTGGAGTGTGTGTGTGGGGGGTCCTGGCCAGAAGTGGTAGCATGCAGCCCCCCCTTCCCAGCTTCCGGCCCCACCATCCCGAACCCCACTTCCATCCTGTGCCCAGGTGCACCCACCCCTCTCTCCCCCAGATGTGTCCCAGGGCGGCCCAGATGTGTCCCGACAGCGCCCCCCTTCCCGGGGAAGCCCCTCGCTCCGTACGCAGAGCCGAGAATCCGCCCTTGGCCGCCGGCGCCCCCCCATAACGGCCCCCGCCACGCTCCCCTCCTTAGGGAGCCGCCCCTGTCTGCGGGGCGCGGCCGGAGGGGGCTCACGCGGCCGCCCCCACCTGTTCCCTTTCCGCCGCGCCCCTGCGAGCCCCATTCACTTGTTGGTGCGAGCCGGGGGCCAAGGGGGGCGCCCTCCCTGCGGCGTCTAGCGCCCAGCCCGCGCGCCTCTGGCCGGGCGCCCAGCCCCACGCGCCCCCGCGCGGCCGCCGGGGAGGGAGTGGTGGGGAGGGGGGGGGCCCCGAGCGGGGGCGCGGCCGTCCTCCCCCGCGGGCGGGCGGGCGGGCGCGGCCGGGCCCCTCGGGCGGGCTGGGGCGGCGGCGCGGCGGAGCGCGGCGCTGCAGCCATGGCGGGCGGCGCGCGGCGGCTCGGGGTGTCGCTAGTGGTGCTGCTGGCGCTGCTCCGGCCGCAGCCCGCGCTGGGCCGGCCCCGAGAGCGCCTCCGCGTGCGCTTCACCCCGGCCGTGTGCGGCCTGCGCTGCGTCCACGGGCCCAGCGGCCCCCGCTGTACCCCGACCTGCGCGCCCCGCAACGCCACCAGCGTGGACAGCGGCGCGCCCCGCGGGGCGGCCCCGGGGGGATCCGGCTTCCGCGCCTGTGAGTGCGGGGTGGTGGTCCCGCGGGAGGGGCCCCCAGGGCGGGGAGGATCCCCGGGGATGGGGGAGAACCGTGCCCCGAGGGCGAGGGCGCCCAGGTTCTGTGTGCCGCGCACGGGAGCATCCCTGGGGGTGCTTGAGGCCGGGGACCTCAACTTTTCCTGGCTGTGGGGCTCGGGTTTCGAGGATCCGGAGTTTGCAAGCAACGAGGCTTCTGGGGTGCAAGCAACGAGGGAGCTGGGGTGCTCCACGTGAGGCGCTTAGGCGTGCTTTCGTACCTTTGAGTCAAAGTGGGGGAATCCCAGCGTTGGGCGCCTGGGCGCTGCGGGGATAGGGTTTCCAGTTCTGAAGTTGATGAGGGGGTCTCTGCGCACGAAGGGAGCTTTTCCGTCCTGGGAGGGGGTCCCCGGTTTTCTGCCTTTGGGTGGGAGGCATTAGGAAATCTCGCCCTGGCGCGGGGTGGCGTGCCTGTGAGGAGGGGGGCTGGGGTGCGGAGTGATGGGCGAGCTGAGAGGAGGGTCTCCGCGGGACCCTGACTTCCAAGGGTCCCACGTGGGAGAGAAATGCAGCTCGGCTGCCTATGGGAAGGAGCGCCCCCTAGGGGCAGACGGTGGGCTGAGGGTGCACTCCAGGCACCCCGGGAGCCGGGGCACCCCCAGGGGACTTCAGGTGTGTGTAGGGGAGGTGCAGAGTGATCCACCTGTTGGCTCCAGAGGGCAGGGGTGGGCAGGTTTGTGGGATCCGGCCTATGTGCCCCCAAGACCAGAAACCTCTAGAGTGGGGAATGGGGGGCCCCTGGCGCCGAGAATTCGCCCAGCCTGGCCCGGAGCCAGCCCAGTCCCGGCCGGCGTGAGCTCATCTCCCGCCGGAGCCCCGCCCGTGGCCACTCCCTCTCTCCTCCCCTTCCTCCCTCCTTTCTTCACTCCCTGTCGGCCCAGCCCCAACTCGCCCGTGCCAGGCGCCGTGCCCAGACGGGTGCCAAGCTCCTGGAGGCAATAAGGAGGGGCATGTGGCGGCGGGGGTGGGGCAGGGGGACTGACCTCGGCAGGACCCCAATGTCCTCAGCTCCTCATTCCTCCGGGATGGTGGAACATGAAATTGGCGGCGCCCATGTAGCTGCCCTCCCCTTGCGGAAGTCCCGGCGGAGCTTGTCAGGGGGCCTGTCTCCAAGCTGGGAAAAGGCAAGGGCCCGCGGCTCTGGCACATGCTAGCCACCCACTGCAGATGGTTTTCTTTGCTTTGGGGCCACACCTGGCATTGCTCAAGGCTTACTCCTGGCCGTGTGCTCACGGATCACTCCTGGCAATGTTTGGAGGACCATATGTGAAGCTGGAGACGGAGCACGGTTGGCCACGTGCAAAGCAGGCGCCTATCTGGTGTCTTCTCCGCCCAGCTTCCTTTTTTTTTTTTTTTAATTTGGCTACACCCCAGGTGCTCAGGGCTAGTCCCGTTCCTTGGGGGTCTCTCCTGGCAGTGCTGGGGTCCTTTTGCGTGAGAGCGTGCACTCCAGCCTGATCACTTAGCTCCCAGGCCCACTAGTTGGTTCCTAGTTAATCCTCTCCCAGACCTGCCACTCCATGAAGGATGCCCCATTAGAACACCCCAGAATCCAGGTCTGACTCCCCCCCACTAGAGTAGCCCAGAGTTTCTGTCTCCAGACCCAGAGCCCCCTCTTCCACCCCATTAGCCGCTCCTGTGATGGTTTCCCCCACTCTTTGGACGGAAAGCCCCAACCTGTGCACCTCACAGGAGAACCCTGTAATCATGTCCCTCAGTTAATCCCTCCCTGTCCTGGAGCTACCCGGGCCACAAACCCCATGCAGTGATAACTCTGTTCCCTGGCACACTTCTCTTCCCAGAAGACTCCCATTTTTTCTTTTTTTTTTTCTTTTATTGGCTCACACCGGCGGTGCTCGTGACTTACTCCTGGCTCTGTGCTCAGGGATCACTCCTGGTGGGACTCGGGTGACCATATGCAGTGCCGGGAATCGAACCAGGGTTAGCCGCTTGCAAGGCAAGTGCCCTACCCACTGTACTGTCTTTCACACCCCCCCACCTCCTGTTTTCTTTATTACCACCTCCTGTTTTCTTAATATTTCCAACTGAGTCCCTTCAGTTCTGTCTCTCCAGTCCTGTTCTTCCAGCTTCGCCCCGCCCTCCGTCTGATCCATCTCTCTTCAGAGAACCTCAGAGTTGGTTAAGTTATGATTAGATGATTCTCCTAAGGGATCTCATACATCCAGGCATCCATTCGTCAAAAAGACTTCGGCACCTAAGCTCTTAACTGGGGGTAGCAGGTAATTCCTCAATGTTTTGGAGTTTTTCTAACACGTGAGACTGTTCTGTACTAGAGACTCCGGGAATCTCCCTTCTCTTTCTAAACCCTATTCTTTGCAGCTTTAAACTGGCCACCTCCTAGGAGAGTACCATTTTCTAGGTAACTCTCTCCTCCAAGGACATGTCTGCCCTATCTTCTGCCGAGCTAGGCTCCCTTTCCATTACGGAAACCTTAGGAGTACCAGTCTCTTTATCCTTCTAAATTGAGGGGTGGGGGAGTCCCTCTAATTCTTTCCTCTCTCCAGTTGTAGCTCAAAAATCCCCCAAATGTCCTGCTTGGACTGCGGAAGACTGGATGCCTGCCCCCTTCCTCCACTCAGCACAGCTGTCCCCAGCTGTTCTCCGCAGCCCTCGGGAGACAGGCGGGTGTGTGTGGGGGGGGTGCCCTCGCAGGACACGTCCGTCCTCCTTTGGCTCCGTGGTCCCGGGGCTCCCCACGGGTCCGGAATGCCGAGACACCGCCCTACCCCCGCCGCACCCCTCTCTTTGTTTACCCCGCCGCACAGCTGGCAGTGCCCCGCCCAGAGGTGGCGGGGGGCTCAGCGAGGGCGCGCAGAGGGGGAGAGGGAGGCGCGTTCCCGCTGGTGGCCCCGCCTCGGGGCTACTGGAGGAGGGAAAGCAAGAGTTAGACCTAGCTGGCGGGATGGAGGTGGGCGGAGACCAAACGCGGTGGGCAGGGCCAGGGCCTCCTCATAGGCGGAAGGCGGGGTGGGAGGAGCGCAAACGAGTCCATCAGGGCGAATCAGCGTGAGAAAAGGAAGTTGGGCGGGGCTAAGGGCCCCAGGTTAGAGGCCGGGAAAAGCAATTGAGAATCGCTCCAGTGGGAGTGGGCGGGGCGTCTAAGCGGGGGGCGGGGACACGCGTGGCTAGCGGGCGGGGCTTGAGCCTCGTGGCTGTGCCTGCCGGGGTTTGGGCGTTTCTAGAATGGTAAGGAAACGGGGCTGGGAGACGCGGGGAGCGGTGCCAGGCTGTGACTTAAAAGTGGGTTAAGACAATAGAATACGCTAGCGCTTAGCGTCTGCCTGGCTGGAACAGCCAAAGACCCAGCCAGACGCGGAGATGGGTGGAGCTAAATGCCCTGGAAGGAGCGAGCCTGCGACCGACCATCCAATGGACGGAACCGGGTGCCCAGTATTGCTGGGGAAGATGGCTAGGCATGCCTTGCTTACGGGAGCCCTGGGTCCCCCAGAAGTATGGGACGTGACCCTCCCCAAATACCGCACCGGGTGTGGTCTTCCTCCTCATCCTCCAAAACCAGTAATAATTCTAGGAAGAGCCACTAAGAATTGGTACCTTTGAGGATGTCGATATTACATTAGGGACTGAACTAGATCTGATTGCTTCTTCAGAGGTGCCCATCAAGAGGGTTACCCTGAGTGTCCTTGCTCTCACCCCAGTCTTGTGTCCCTTGATCTGTCACAACGGCGGTGTGTGCTTGAGGACGGACCGCTGCCTCTGTCCCCCGGACTTCGCTGGCAAGTTCTGCCAGTTGCATTCTTCGGGCGCCCGGCCCCCCGCCCCGTCCACGCCAGGTCACACCCGCTCGGTGTACACCATGCCTCTGGCCAACCACCGCGACGATGAGCACGGTGAGAAGAATGGAAAGTGCCCTCAGCCCTCTGCCCCCTACCCTACCTTCCCGTCCCTCTGCTCCCCTTCTTTCCTACCTGCCTTCCCCCCACTCCCGGTGCCGGACTGCAAGAACCCCTTTGCGCGCCGTGCCCCACCCCCCAGGCGTGGCGTCTATGGTGAGCGTGCACGTGGAGCACCCACAGGAGGCGTCCGTGGTGGTGCACCAGGTGGAGCGAGTGTCCGGGTCGTGGGATGAGGCGAAGGCCGAGGCGGCGGCGCGCGCCGAGGCGGCGGCGCCCTACACGGTGCTGGCGCAGAGCGCGCCCCGCGAGGACGGCTACTCGGACGCCTCGGGCTTCGGCTACTGCTTCCGGGAGCTGCGCGGCGGCGACGTGAGCGGCGGGCGGGGGGGGGGGCGGGAGGGAAGGGGAGGGAGGGCGGGGCTCCGAGCCCTCGGCCGCGCGGGGGCGCGCTCACCCCACGCTTTGCCCCCCACCCCCTGCAGTGCGCGTCCCCGCTTCCGGGGCTCCGGACTCAGGACGTCTGCTGCCGAGGTGGCGGCTTGGCCTGGGGCGTTCACGACTGTCAGCCGTGCTCCGAGTACTTGGGTAAGCTTCGGGGTGCGCAGAGCTGGGCATGGGGTGCACCTCCCCGGGTCCCACCCGCTTAGCATCGCCAACTCCATCGTGCAGAGATGGTTCCCAGTCTCCACTGAGCCTCTCTTTCAGTTATGGGAACACCCCCACTTTGGCGCTTTTTGCGTTACTGAAATCATCTTTGTCTTCTATCCTGATCTTGTATTCAAACCCACCCTTTTACCTTTTAGTTCCTCCCGCGCCGCATCTCCTCTCTTTCCTTTTCCTCCCCTCCCCTCTCCTCCCCTTCCTTCTCCTTTTCTTTTCTCCTTTCTCTTGTTTTTGGACCACTCAGCGGTGCTCAGGGCTTGCTCCTGGCTCTGCGTTCAGAGAGCTGCTCAGAGGACCATATGGGGTGCCAGGGGATGGAGTCTGCCACTTACAAGACAAGCGTACTATCTGTACTATCCCTCTGGCCTCTCCATATTCTATTACCCCATTCTCTTTACTCCACAGGGAACCCAGAGCGAGGAGTGGATGGACCTTGTCCAACCGGCTTTGAAAGGGTTAACGGGTCCTGCCAAGGTGAGCTGGGCAGAGAGGGTGGCTTTAGGGCTGGGATTGACTGGACCCCTCTGACTACTCAATGCTCCCTTACAGATGTGGATGAGTGTGCCACGGGCGGGCGCTGCCAACACGGGGAGTGTGCGAATACACGTGGTGGCTACACGTGCGTGTGCCCCGATGGGTTCCTGCTTGACTCCTCCCGGAGCAGCTGCATCTGTGAGCACCCCCAGGAGAGGGGCATTGAGGCTATGACCCTGCTACCCTACCCTCAGACCCCATAGGAGCATCCCCAGGTTTTTAATTCCCATAGACACTCTCTCAATATTGTTTCAGCTGTCCCCCCTTCCCACCATTCCTGTCGTACCCTTTCCTGTCATACCATTTCAGATTCTTAAGCACCTTCCAGTTTCCTGATCTTTCTCAGCCCTGCTAAGAATCCCTTGAAACCTTTTATTTATTTATTTATTTATTTATTTATTTATTTATTATTTTTTGCTTCTTGGGTCACACCTGGCGATGCACAGGGGTCACTCCTGGCTCTGCACTCCGAAATTACCCCTGGCGGTGCTCAGGGGACCATATGGGATGCTGGGAATCGAACCCAGGTCGGCCGCACGCAAAGCAAACGCCCTACCCGCTGTGTTATCGCTCCAGCCCGAAACCTTTTAGAACTAAAATATATATATATATAGATAGATAGATAGATAGATAGATATGTATTTTAGGGCCACATCCAGTAGTGTTCAGGGGTTACTACTGGTTCTTCACTCAGGAGTCACTTCTGGTGGTGCCAAGGGACCATATGGGGTGCCAGGGATCAAACCCATGTGGGCTGCATGATGCAAGCCAAGCACTCTGGCCAAACCAAATTCTTTCAGAGCCCCACATTCTGTTTTTATGGGGGCCACATGTGGAGGTGCTCAGGGACTACTCTTGGCATGATGCTCAGGGGATCATGCAGGGGATCGAATCTTGGTTTTTGTTTGGTTGTTTTTTTGAGGGAGCCACACCTGGTGATTCTCAGGGCTTACTCGGGGTCCACTCCTGGTGGTTTGGGAGACCACCTGGGGTGCTGGGTTGGCCCCATGAAAGGCAAGTGCCCTCCCAGCTGCACTATCACTTCCAACCCCTGAGCATTGAAACTTGGGCTCCTTATGCTCAAGCCTTTGAGCTCTCTTTTCAGCTCTTTGATTCTCACACTTTTCTTTTTGTTTTTTATAAAGGTTACTCCTGACTTGGTGCTCAGGGATCACTGTGCGTGGTGCTCAGGAGCCCATGCTGCGCTGGGGATTGAACGTGGACCACCTGCATGTGAAGCATGCGCTTAGCCCATCCCCCTAGCCTCCAGATTCTCACACTTTATTCAGCTTCTCTAGAACTCCCCAATACCCCCTCACCTGTCAGACCCGAGATCCTTCTCAGAATCTCCCATTGACGACCCCCTCCGTCCCCCGCCAACCTTCTCAGACCTCTAGACTCCCTCTGACCTCTGCCGAATGCCCCCTACACCCACCCACCCTCCCAGGGACCCTTCTTCCCTCCCAGACAGTCTGATTCCTCTGTTCCCGACTCTACCCTGAAGCACTTCATCCCCCTCCGCAGCTCAGCATGTGATCTCAGAGGCCAAGGGGCCTTGCTTCCGAGTGCTCCGCGACGGTGGCTGCTCGCTGCCCATTCTGCGGAACATCACCAAACAGATCTGCTGCTGCAGTCGCGTGGGCAAAGCCTGGGGCCGGGGCTGCCAGCTCTGTCCACCCTACGGCTCAGGTGGGCGCCTCCTGCTGGTCGAACTCTGGAATTGGCGTCCTCCTAGTGCTCAACCGGCAAACTAGTTTGGGGGCGGGGCTAGCCTTGGCCACACCCCCATTCTCTTTCCCCGCCCCTTCTCTCCCCCCCACGACTCCGCTGCTGTCCATAGGCTGGACCGACCCCAGCACCCCACTCCATCTTTGACTGCATTTTTTGCTGAATTGCACCACCTTAAAGTTATACTCTGTCCCCTTGAAACTGCACCTTCAGCCTTGGGGGCCCCTGAACCCCATCCTAGTCACTTTCTTCCCTGAAACACCTCCCTGTCAATTTTTTTCTCTTTTTGGGTCACACCCTGTGATGCTCAAGGGTTACTCCTGGCTCTGCACTCAGAAATCACTCCTAGCGGTGCTTGGGGACCATATGGGGTGCCAGGGATCAAACCCATGTCAGCTGTGTGCAAGGCAAATGCCTTACCTCCTGTACTATCACTCCAGCCCCCCTCCCTGGTAGTTTTGCTTCTGCTGAGAACCAAGAAACTACCTGTTTCCTGGCTGTTATCCCAGTCCCTTTCTACCCCAGACCAGACCCTGTCCCTATCCCAATCCCCATATCTATTCCTAATAGGAAGGACATCTGGAGACAGCCCATTATTTGGTCACATTATCACCCCAGTCCAACATCCATGCAAACCCCTGATTCACTCCCAGACCAAGCTGTGTTCTGTTCCCAGCGACCGCCAGATCCTAGACTACTCTGGGTGTGCTCTCGCTCATGTGCTCACTCGCTCTCTCACACACACTCGCCCTCTCTGCGCCCCTTGCCTTCCCTCTTCTGTTCTCAGAGGGCTTTCGAGAGATCTGTCCCGCCGGCCCAGGCTACCATTATTCCGCCTCTGATCTCCGTTACAACACTCGGCCTCTGAGCCAGGACCCACCCCGTGTGTCTGTCAGCCAGACCAGGCCCTTGCCTGCCACCACCAGGCCACTCACAGGTAGGCTGGCTTCTGGGGGAGGGACAGTCATTTCCAAAGGGGAAATTATCCCCACAGTTTCCTAGGGGAAAGAGCAGAGATGAGTGAGGATGCTGGTATCCAGGTCTGCACTGCCCAGTCTTCACTAGACTTTCTGCCCACCTAGAGTCCAGACCTGAGCGTCGCCCAGAGTCCCGGCCTGAGCATCGACCGGATCCCCGGCCTGAACGTCGGCCGGATTCCCGGCCTGAGTATCGACCCGATCCCCAGCCTGAACATCGGCCCGATTTCCGGCCTGAACATCGACCCGATTCCCGTCCTGAACGTCGGCAAGATCCCCGTCCCGAACGTCGGCCCGATTCCCGGCCTGAGCATCGACCCGATTCCCGGCCTGAGCATCGACCGGATCCCCGGCCGGAACATCGACCCGACCACCGGCCTGAACATCGGCCTGATCCCCGGCCTGAACGTCGGCCTGATCCCCGGCCCGAGCGCCGACCAGAGCCCAGACCCGGCCCTGAGCTTCCTGTTCCCAGCATCCCAGCCTGGACTGGCCCTGAGAGCCCCGAAACAGGTGCAGTGGAAGGAAATGGGACTTTGATCAGCAGGAAGGGAACTTACAGGGAGACTTGAGGGGGAGGCTCCAAGGTGACTTTTTGTGTTGTTTTGTTTTGGGGTCATGCCCAGCGATGCCAGGCCTTACTCCTGGGTTTGTTGCCCAGGAATCACTCCTGGCGGAGCTTGGGGGACCATATGGGATTCCAGGGATCAAACCCTGTTGGGCGCGTGCAAGGCAAGCACCTTCCCCGCTTTATTATCCCTCTGGCCCCTAAGGTGATGATTTTAGGATGGACTGTATAGGGCTGTCAACAGCCAGAAGAATCAAGAAATGGATGGAAGAAGATAAGATTTGGGGTTGAGGGATGGTCACATCAAGAGCTGGAGTTTAACAGGCCTGGGTTCCAGTTCTATGTCAATTGGGCAAGTGCTGTACATTTAGGAGAGAGTACAGGGGGACACCCAATGATACATGGGATATTATGCCATGACGGGGATCAGACCTGGGGTTCCCGTATGCAAAGCATGCAATCCAACCCTTTGAGACTTCTTCCCAGCCCATTTATCCTCTCTGGGACTCAGTGCTCTCATCTGTAAAATGGGATCATTGTGATGGTTCAGTGAGCATCTCTGAAGAGCCAAGCACTACTAAGTGCTCAGTGTTTGATAAATTATATTTTCCCACGGAGGGCAGGAGGAACTTATTTCAGGTCGAGGACTGCAGAGCTAAGTCTTCCACGGCCAAGGCGTCATTGGGGGATTCTGACAGATGGTCTGATCAGAGAGAACATCCTTGATAAAGAGAGAAGTTTTGAGATGGAAAATTTTGGGAGGGACATCCATGAGGCCAGTTAGGCAGGGGATTCAGATTTGGTAGCCCCAGTTGACTCCATGTCCCTGCACAGGTGCCTGTCAGCGAAATCCTCAGGTCTGCGGTGCGGGACGCTGCATCCCCCGACCCAGCGGCTACACCTGCGCCTGTGACCCGGGATACAGACTCAGCCCCCAGGGCACACGCTGCATTGGTGAGCTGGGCAGTGGGGTAGACAGGCAGGACCGGGCTCTACCGGGTCACCTGCTCACCAGTCCTCCCTGTGCCCCCAGACGTGGACGAATGTCGCCGGGTGCCCGCACCTTGTACTCCTGGGCGCTGCGAAAACACGCCTGGCAGCTTCCGTTGCGTGTGTGGCCCGGGCTACCGAGCTGGTCCCCGAGCTACAGAGTGCCTGGGTGAGAAATCCGCCCTTCCTGGCCAGGCCCTACCCCTGCCTTTCTATTGTTTGTACTGGCTGGCCTTCCTGTCCGGGCTGGTCCCCAGCCAGCTGCCAGGCACTTTTTCCCTGACCGGGTCCCAACGCCGCCCCTCGCTGGCCTCTCCAAAACCCACACTAGTTTCTGCCCTTACCCAGACCCGCCCCTCTATAGCCCTGACTAACTCCACCCCCTCCGATCCCAGGCCAGTTCCCTCTCCTGAGGCCCCGCCCCTCCAATCTCAGGCCAGCTCCCACCCCTGGGCTCCGCTTTCCCAGTCCCAGACCAGGCCCCGCCCCTCCCAGTCCCAGGTCAACTCCCACCCCTCCAAAAATCTGACTAGTTTTTGCCCTTCCCAGGCCCCGCCCTTCTATGGTCTAGACTAACTCCCGCCTCCTCCCAATCACTGATCTGCTCCTGACCTTCCCAGGCTCCGCCTCTCCATAGTCTAGATCTAGGCCTGAGCCACAGTACTTCAGGTAGGGTGCTTGCCTAGCACACGGCTGATGCGTCTTCGATCCCAGGCTCCCATATGGTCTGAGCACCACCGGGAGTAATTACTGAAGCACAGAGCCAGGAGTAAGTCCTGAGCATCGCTGAGTGTGACTCACCGCTTCTCCCCCGACACTCACAAAAAACAGATAGTCAAGACAAGCTCAGACCTTTGCCAGGATCCACCTGTCTGTCTCAACCCTAACCAGGTCTGGACACCATCCCTCTTCATCTCCTAACTCTCGCTTTGTCAAACCAGTGTCCATCCCATCCCTAAATCAGCTCTTCTCTGTTCCTGCCTTCCCTTTGCTCGTTGAGGCCTGCTCAGGGTCTGCCCTCCCTCCACCCCACTATCACTCATAATTCTTCTCTTTCCCTAATCCTTATCCTGCCCTCCCTGCTCAAGACCCTCAAGCCTTTGTCCCCCTACCCTTGCAACCCAGCCAACCCCTCTCTCCTGCCCAGGTGGTCTGGCCCTCTGCCCCTCCCTGTCCATCCCTCAAAGGTCTGGGGTGTGAGGGTTACCAGGCCCCATCTCAGTCACCCTTTTTTTTTTTTGTCTGCAGATGTGAATGAGTGTCACCGTGTGCCACCACCCTGTGACCGCGGACGCTGTGAGAACACACCAGGCAGCTTCCTGTGTGTGTGCCCAGCCGGGTATCAGGCTGAGCCCCACGGAGCCAGCTGCCAGGGTGAGGGACTGTGAGAGGAAGGGATGGAGAAGCAGAGCACTGAGGCTGGCCAGGTTCTGAGGATGCGGCCCAGTGGTGGGACACAGAAGTGTGGGGAGCAGTTGTCAGGGTCAGCGGGGGGGAGGGGGAGAGTGATGGAAGTGGCAGTTGAAGCAGGCAGAGACCGGAAAGGGAGCATCTAGCAGGCCAAGGGGGGAATGGAGGGCTGAAGTTGGAGGACGCCGGGGCCTGGGTGCGGGAAGGTGGAGGCGAGAAGGCAACATGATCGCGGTTAGCGGAGCAGCATGGAGGCTGCGGTGCAGAGACGAGCCCGGCCTCTTGCCCCGTGCAGATGTGGACGAGTGTACCCAGAGCCCGGGCCTGTGTGGCCGCGGGGTGTGTGAGAACCTGCCCGGCAATTTTCGCTGTGTTTGCCCGGCTGGCTTCCGCGGCTCATCCTGCGAGGAGGACGTGGATGAATGTGCCCAGGTGCCACCGCCCTGCGGGCCGGGACGCTGTGACAACACTGTGGGCTCCTTTCACTGTGCATGCCCCTCTGGCTTCCGCTCCCGAGGGCCCGGTGCCCCCTGCCAAGGTGAGGATGCTGAGCCCAAGTTCTTCCCCACCCTGTAACCAGGGGGACTGGAGAGAGCAGTGATGGGAGGGTGTGCAGGGAGAAGGGGGATGAGGCTCTGAAGGGAAGACAAGGCTAGAAACCTTACTGGAGACTCCTCTCCGTGTGAGAGGGGGAATCTCCATTCCTTCTCCCTTTTGGATGATACTCTTGGGCTTGGGGGACCCTGAGGAGAGGGCAGCTCCGGGGCAGAGCAGACAGTGGATGGAAGGTGCCCGGGCAGCTGGAGAGACCATTATTGGGGGAACACTGTAAGAGAGGCTGGTCTCCCAGGTGCAGGGTACATCCTGGGCCAAGACTGGGATCAGGGTGGGTGGGAATGGCGGCTAGGGTGGACCTACTTTAGCCTCTTGTTTCCCCCAGATGTGGACGAGTGTGCCCAGAGCCCCCAGCCATGTAACTATGGCCGATGCGAGAACACGGAGGGCAGCTTCCGGTGTGTCTGCCCCACCGGCTTCCAACCGAATGCAGCCGGCTCTGCATGCGAGGGTGAGGCAGGCGGGGAGGGCTACGGACGGGGTAGCGAGGGGGGTCGGGGGCACTCCTTCAAGGCCCCACTATCTCTGGCCCTCAGATGTGGATGAGTGTGAGAACCACTTGGCGTGTCCGGGACAAGAGTGTGTCAACTCACCTGGCTCGTTCCAGTGCAGGGCCTGTCCTGTCGGCCACCACCTGCTCCGAGGCCGCTGCACCGGTGAGGCCTTGGGGGTGCTGAGGGGCTGCATCCTAACCTTGGACCTGGCCCGTAACCCAACTTCCTGGTTTGGGCTTACTCCTGGCTCTGCACTCAGGGATCACCCCTGGCAGGCTCTGGGGATGATGTGGAGTGACTGGGCTCGAACTTGGGTAGTCTGAGTGCAAGGCAAACGAACGCCCTCCACACTGTGCCGTTTCTCCAGCCCCTTGACTATGACTTTTGATCTAACCATAACCCTGATCACAACTCCTGATTCTATGTGACGCTTGATCCTGTGCATTTCACTGGCCCTGACCCTCCTCAGGGACTGTTCCCTAGGAGTTCATGATTCTGAGCCCCTCTTAACTGGAGGTATAAATCTGGGGCTGGACTGCAACCCAGACCCTGAGTGATCTGGGTCTTTCACAAACCCGAGTGTCAAGGTAGGGAGTCTGGGGAAACCCAGGAACCCTGGACAGGGAACGTTGG
Organism: Sorex araneus; assembly: GCF_027595985.1. Taxonomy (NCBI): domain Eukaryota; kingdom Metazoa; phylum Chordata; class Mammalia; order Eulipotyphla; family Soricidae; genus Sorex; species Sorex araneus. The sequence goes on from NC_073309.1 coordinate 44,800,637, forward strand.
CACCCTCAACCCGCTTCTGCCATGGAATCTTTACCTAATATCCATCACCTGCTCCCCACCCCTCTGCCCCAGAAGGGTATCCCTTAGACTGGACCCTGCCTGTCTGACACCCGAATTCCTACAGATGTGGATGAATGTAGTTCGGGCGCCTCCTGCGGTCCCCATGGCCACTGCACCAACACAGAAGGCTCCTTCCGCTGCACCTGTGCCCCTGGCTACCGGGCTCCGGCGGGCCAGCCTGGGCCCTGTGCAGGTGGGCAGGGCAGGGAGAGGGCCAGAGAGCCGGCGGTGGGGACAGGGGAGAGGAAGACAGGGAAGGTGGCTGGTTGCGGCTGGCGTTTCTAGAAAAGTCGGCTATAGAACTGGGAGCTGGATGGGTGTTGTGGGTGGGTAGAGAAACGGCTCTCGGTGCGGGTGGCCCTTAACCCCCCCGAGAGCAATGTGAGTCCATAACCCCGTCTCTCGCCGTTTCTAGACGTGAACGAGTGCCTGGAGGGAGACTTTTGCTTCCCGCACGGCGAGTGCCTCAACACTGACGGTTCCTTTGCCTGCACCTGTGCTCCCGGATACCGGCCCGGACCCCGCGGAGCCTCTTGCCTTGGTCTGTACCCAGACTGGGCCTGAGCGAGGGAAAGAGTTTGTTGGGGATTGGGAGGATAGGGCGTGGGGGATGTTATGCCACGGAAAAAGGTGTGACAGAGAGGATGCAATGGGAGTTTGAAGTTTTGGCCAAATTGTGGAACCTCGAAAGGGGCGGGGTTGGAAAGAGGACGGAAAGGGGGCGGAGTTTGGATATCTGAGTGCTGATTGGATGGGATGGGTTCCGCGACCCCGCCGGGGGTGGGGCTTGCAGGGTGGGCGGAGCCTTTTGGGTGTGAGGGCTGGGCGTGCGGCCTCCACTGGGAGAGGGAGGCGGGGCCTGGTCCTTATTATAAGCCAGGTCGGGATGCGACTGGGTTTCCAATGATGCGGTGCCTTGCAGACGTGGATGAGTGCAGTGAGGAAGATCTCTGCCAAAGCGGCATCTGCACCAACACCGACGGCTCTTTCGAGTGCGTCTGTCCCCCCGGACACCGCGCCAGCCCAGACCAAGCCTCCTGCCAGGGTGAGAGGCCCCGCCGGACCTTACCCATGTCCTCTGCCCAGCTGCGCCACCCGGGCACTTGCCTCCTCTTTCCTGCTCCCCATGGCTCCCCCCACCTCCTCCCGGACCGTCTTCCTCTGCCGCCTTCCTTTCACTCTCTTCTCTGCGTCCCCCACTTTTCTCCTCTAACTCCCCTCCTTGACTTCCAGTACCCTTTTTCCTTCCCCTCCCTGTCTCACCTGCCTCTCCTGTCTGACGGCCCGCCTCCCCCATCAGACGTGGACGAATGTCGCGAGCAGGGTCCGGCCCTGTGCGGGTCGCAGCGCTGTGAGAATTCTCCCGGCTCCTACCGTTGTGTCCGTGACTGTGATCCCGGCTACCACGCGGGCCCTGAGGGCACCTGTGACGGTGAGCCAACCCCTACCCCCGCAGTGGCTGGATTTTGGTCACCTTTGGCTTCCGGAAGGGTGTTTGGGGGGCCCATATGGGATGCCAGGAATCAAACCCAGGTCGGCTGCTTGCAAGGCCTCTGCACTCTATCTCCAGCCTCCTATGCTGGTTAAGAAGCAAAATACAGCAGGATGGAGGAGCAGAGTTGTCAGGCAGTGGGGGAAGGGACTAGGAGGGCTTGTCCCGGTCACCTGAGTGGAGGGAGGAAACTGCTGGTCACTGGGACAGAGTTCCAGCAGCGGTGTTGTGTGAGGGCTCGGTCAGACAGGCTAGACGCTGCAGACGTATTAACTCTCACTGATCTTTATAAAGTCAGGGGTCGGACAGATGGCAGAACAGGTCAGGTGCTTGCTTTGTAGGCAGCCGAACCAGGTTCTTCCCCCAAGCTCTGCCAGGAGTGATCTGTGAGCACAGAGCCAGGAATATACCCTGAACACCATCGAGGGTGGCACTTCCCTAATAAAAAGGGTCCAGAGAGATTTTTAGGGTGCTTGTCTTGCATGCAGCTGACCTGGATTCAATCTGCAATACCATCTAAAGTGCTCTGAGCCCCACAAGGAGTGATCCCTGAGCACAGAGCCAGGAGTAAGCCCTGAGCATTGCCGGCGTGGTCCTAAACCTCCGCCCCAAATAAATTAAAGTTTTTTCAGACTGTGGCCACCCAGCCTTATAAGTGAGTCTGTCACTCTCATCATACCATGGGGTTTTCACTATTGGGCCTCTTGAAATATCCTGGAACCCACAGGGGGGGCCACAGGGAATTTCTCAATTCCCAATTGAGAAATGCTATCCTGGAACCCTGGATTCATGGACTCAGAGGTGTGAATCCTCGTGTGTGACCCCTCCGCTGCCGCCTCTTCCCTCTCCTGCAGATGTGGATGAGTGCCAAGAATATGGCGCCTCAATTTGTGGGACCCAGCGCTGCGAGAACACCCCTGGCTCCTACCGCTGTGTGCCAGCTTGTGAGCCTGGCTATCAGCCCACGCCCGGAGGGGGATGCCAGGGTATGTGTCCTTGGGGTTCCGGGCTGGAGCTGGAGGGGGGTGGAAATCCAGCTGTGGCCTGACTGTCTTGTGGTTGCAGATGTGGATGAATGCCGGAACCGATCCTTCTGCGGGGCCCATGCCGTGTGTCAGAACCTGCCCGGCTCCTTTCAGTGCCTCTGTGACCAGGGCTACGAGGGGGCGAGGGACGGACGTCACTGCGTGGGTACGGGGCATGGGGGGTGGGGTGGGATGGGAAAGAGAATTATGGAGTTTCAATCCTTGGCATCTCATCTTGATGGCAGTTAGAACTATTCTGTTACAAACAATAATAACTCTCTTTCTCCAGGCTTTATATGTGCGTGGAGGCGGGTATTTAAGTTGGGGGGGCTTAATACTTTTTTGAGGGGGAGGGCACACATGGTAGTGCTCAGGGCTTACTCCTGAGCTCTGTGCTCAGGCATCACTCCTAGTGGGGCTCGGGACCATACAGGATGCCGGGGTCCCGAGTCAGGGCTGGAGCCATAGTATTCCATATACTCCACATGTAAGGCACTTGTCTTGCACTTGACTGACCCAGGTTTGTCCCCAGTATTCCTTAGGGCCCCCTGAATCAATCTACCAGGCGTTATTCCTGGGTGCAGAGCCAGGAGTAAACCCTGAGCATTGCAGGTTGTGGCCCCATAACAAACAAACAAAATGAACCCAGGTCAGACACATACAAAGCAAGTGCCCTACCTGATATACTATCTCACTATCCCCAAATTGTATACTTTTTTTTTTTTGAGGTCACTCCTGGTGATGCTCAGGAGTTACTCCTGGTTCTGCAATCAGGAATTACTCTTGATGGTGCTTGGGGGAACATATGGAATGCTGGGGATTGAACCCATGTTGGCTGCGTGCAAGGCAAACACCCTATCTGCTGTACTATCGCTCCGGCCCCAATAATACATTTTTCTTTTTCCTTTTTTTATTTGTTTTTTTTAATTAAATCACCGCAAGATACAGTCACAAATATTTCATGATTGAGTTTCAGTCTAACACCCATCCCTCCATCAGTATACATTTCCCACCACCCATATCCCCTGTGTCCCTCCCACCACACTTTACCCCCAGCCTGCCTCTATGGCAGGCACTTTTCTTCCCTCTATCTCTCTGTCTCTCCGTCTCTCTCTGTCTCTGTCTGTCTCTGTCTGTCTGTCTCTCTCCTCTTTTGGGCATTATGGTTTGCAATACAGATACAGAGAGGCCACCTTGTTTGGTCCTTTGCCCACTTTCAGCACACATCTCTCATCCAGAACGATCCTTTCCAACCATGATTGTCATAATGGTCCCTTCTCTATTCCAACTTCCTTCTCACCCAGCCCTTGAGGCAGGCTTCCAACTGTGGACCATTCAGCCTGAACCTTGTTCTACTTTCCTTGGGAGTTAGTCTCATACATTTTTAAAGTATGTAGCAGCCACTAATTTTGAATGTACAAAACAGGCTTTATTTTCCTCCCAGGAAATTTTCTAAGATTACAGCCTATTTAGACACTTGCAGGCCAGAGCTGGGATGTAGCACAGGAAGTCAGCACGTGATCTGATGCTTCGTATATAGATGAGGCTCTGGATTCCATCCCCAGCGGAGGCCAGCTGGAGACAGGGGTTGAGGTACTTGCTTTACATGCTGCCAGTCCCAGTTGCGATGCACGGTCCCTGGAGTACCACTGGGAGTGACTCCCAAGCACAAAGCCAGGAAGAGCCCCTTCTTTGGGTGATACCCAACTCAGGTATCACCTAGTGTGGACTCCACTAAATAACAAACCGAAAAATCCCAGCAGAGACTTAGAGGCTAAACGTCCACATGCATACTCATAAGATGTATTCCCTGAGTACCTACATGGAATCATTAGACTTGTTTCCTCACATCCATCCATGAATGCACCCAGTGTTGGGCACAGATTCTAATCACAGGTCTCAGCTCTTCCCCCTCCATCCTTCATGTGCTCATCATTGACCAGAGTTCCATAGATCCTTACAAGGCGTTTTCCTCTGAGATTCATCTCACGCCCAGTAAAAAGTTACATTTTCTGGATTTTTTTTCTTTGTTTGGGGTTCCCCCTGGGCGGTGCTCAGGTGTCACTCCTGGTTCTGCACTCAGGAAATCACTCCTGACAGTGCTCCAGGCACCATATGGGATGCTGGGGATCAAACTCGGGTCAGCCACATGCAAGGCAAGTACCTTCCTTGCTGTTCTGTCACTCCAGCCCCGCTGTCTGGATTTGTGACAAATGCAGACACAGCTGACTTGATGTTGTTAAAAAGCCTTAAATTGTGATGAGTCCTGCAATCTGTTCAAACCTCAGGCACACTTCGAGGAGGTGGAGTTGCAATATGTACTGCCAGCCCCGGAGTCCCCATCTCTCAGCTCTGCATCCCTCCCGTGTATTTGTTTTCATACAGATTTGCTTTTCACAATGGCCAAAGTGGCCCTGACCCCCTGGGCTCACCTCCTCAGCTTGGCAGCCCCAGCCACCAAGTTCGTTCTCCGTATTTCTAGCAGATTCCCCCGAGAGACTGGCTTGGTTTGTCCCACTGATCACTAGCTCTCTCCGGAACTGAGAAATGTGGTCAGCTTGTGGGCACTGCTAGGACTCACAGATTTGGCCCCACTCAAATCAATAGGCTCCCAAGGGGAATTCAGGGCTTGTCCACCAGTGATAAGTGAATCATGGGGGTGTAAGCCATCAAAAATACATTCTCAGGGCCAGAGCGATAGCACAGTGGGTAGGGTGTTTGCCTTGCATGTGGCTGACCTGGGTTCGATTCCCAGCATCCCATAGGGTCCCCTGAGCACTGCCAGGAGTAACAGCATCACCAAGTGTGACCCCAAAAGACAACAAACCAAAAAATACACTCTCATGGGCCAGAAAGATAGGACAATGGGTAGGCCACTTGCCTTGCATGTGGCAGATTTGGGCTTAATTCTTGGCATCCCATCTGGTCCCTTGAGCACCACCAGGAGTGATCCCTGAGCTCAGAGCCAGGAGTAACCTCAGAGCACTGCCAGGTGTGGCAAAGCAGAACAAAATAAACACATACTGTTGATTGGATAGTGCAGGCCTTTGGATTGCTAGAGGTTTGAGGCCGCTGACGCACTCTCTCCTGCTCGCAGATGTGAATGAGTGTGAGACACTGCAGGGCGTGTGTGGAACTGCCCTGTGTGAGAACGTCGAGGGCTCCTTCCTCTGTGTCTGCCCCACCAGCCCCGAGGAGTTTGATCCCATGACGGGGCGCTGTGTTCCCCCAAGGCGTTCTTCAGGTTCTTCAGGTGAGACCACTTGGATGTCTGTGTTCATTTAACTGCTGGCTGCAGGCCCTGCCACCTCTCCCCAATGATGCGAACAGTAGCCACAGTGAAATGCAAAAAAAAATTTTTTTGGTCTTTTTTTGAGGGGGGGGTAGCACACCGGGTGATGCTCAGGGCTTACTCAAACCTGGCAGTGCTCGGGGGAACCCTATGGGGTGACAGGGATTGAACCTAGACCATCTGCATGCAAGGCAAACACCCTACCTGCTGTACTACTGTTCTGAGCCCTATTTTATTTATTAAATTTTTGTGTTTGTGTGCTACACCCTGTGATGCTCAGTGGTTACTCCTGGCTCTGTGCTCAGGATCACTTCTGGCACTGCCTGGGGCATCATATGGAATGCCAGGGGTCAAATCTGGGTTGGCCGTGTGCAAGGCCAGCACCTTACACAGTGTATAAACTTTCTGGCTCATGAAATGCTGTGATTTAATTTTTTTCTGGGTTTGGAGAGATTGGGTTAGTCAGAGCTTTTGCCTTGCATCTGATTGACCCAGATTCAATTCCTGATATTCCATATGGTCCCCTAAGTATCACCAGGAGTAATTCCTGAGTGCAGAGCCAGGAGCAAGTCCTGAGCTTAGGTAGATGTGGCCCAAAAACTAAAACAGAATTTTTGTCTGTTTATTACTTTTTTTTTTTTTGCCTTTTGGGTCACACCTGGCGATGCACAGGGGTTACTCCTGGCTCTGCACTCAGGAATGACTCCTGGCGGTGCTCAGGGGACCATATGGGATGCTGGGAATCGAACCCGGGTCGGCCGCGTACAAGGCAAACGCCCTACCCGCTGTGCTATTGCTCCAGCCCCATGTTTATTACATTTTATTTACTTGTTTTTGTGCCACACCTGGTGGTGCTCAGCACTTACTCGTGGGTCTGTGCCCAGTGGTCACTGCTAGTGGTGTAAAGAAAATGCTGTGATTTTTTTTTTAAAAAAGATGAACACCCTCAGAACACAAGGGCTAGCCTGGTTGGTAGGACTCAGTGTCGGGAGACCTGAACACTGGCTCTGATTTTACTAGTTTGTTTCATTCAACAAATATTCACTGGGCACCTACTATATATAAGACCTGCTCTTGGGAGGACATAGCAGTGACTAGGAAATATGCTGTCTTTGAGGGGTTCACAGTCCAGTGTGGGGGCAATCAGATTGGGCAACCCAGAGAATTTGGGGCTGGGAGAGAAGCACAGGCCAGGATTGGGGGCAGACATGGGAATTCAGAGATGATGCCAGCGCTTGCCTGAGAGGAGGATGGAGGCCTTCCTGTAGGAAGGGGTATCTGATCTAGGAACAATAGGATGAGGGGGAGTGAGCCAGTCAGCGTGGGTCAGGGTGGGAATTTGGGGCAGAATACATGGGAGGCCCCACACATTTGAGGAACTAAAATAAGTTCAGGGGGTATGATGGACAGGGCATGGAGTGGAGTACTAAGAGATGATGTGTGAGAGGCAGGCAGGCACGCAGGAAGCCTGCTGGCTTGATATGCTCAGGGTGGTCAACCTTTCCCCCACGCACTCAGGCATCCAGAAGGGTTTCGGTGGGAGATCATCAGATTTGAAATCTCCTCTGACTATCACGTGAAGGTGGGCTGGAGGGGGCATTCCTGGAGACTCAGGCAGGGACCTGGACAGAGAGGACAGGGCTGGACACACTGAGAGGGGAAATAGGGGGCCCGGGGAGCCCTAAGCACGGGCTGAGAGGCTGCCTTGAGGGGTACATTCTCCAAGACCCAGCCAAGGTTTGGGGATGAAAACAGGCGGATGGGGGTGATGTGAGGACCCCCAAGAGACTTCTGAGAGGCAGGGCAGTCTCTGTCCCCCCTCAAATAAACTGTAGCACCGCGATGGGCAAGTTGGCAGCTGGGTGGAAGGAGGCAAGAGAGATACAGAAGCGACCCAAGGGGCGTGAGAGCGTGTGGCCATAGATGGGTGATGGATAGAGAGTCAGATTCTTGTTTGCTTGTTTGGGGGCCACACCCAGCAATGTTCTGGGCTCACTCCTGACGATGCTCAGAGCACCCTATGGGATGCCAGAGATAGAACCTGGGTCAGTTGCGTGCAAGGCAAACGCCCTCTTGCCCCAAGAGTCAGATTCTGCCACTCATGGCTGGGAGTCCACAGAGCCTGCTTCCCCCACAATACCATGGGGGCTGGAAGCTCAGTCCGCACTGGCGAAAGCCCCTTGTCTCTCCAGGTACATTCCCAGGTTCGCAGGCCCAGGCCCCTGCCAGCCCAAATCTGCCAGCCAGGCCAGCCCCACCGCCACCCCCAGCCCGCCGTCCCAACCCACCCAGGCAGGGCCCAGTGGGCAGCGGGCGACGGGAGTGCTACTTTGACACTGCGGCTCCTGACGCCTGTGACAACATCCTGGCAAGGAACGTGACGTGGCAGGAGTGCTGCTGCACGGTGGGCGAGGGCTGGGGCAGTGGCTGCCGCATCCAGCAGTGCCCCGGCACGGAGACAGGTGCGTTGTGCGGCTGTCTGGGATGCAGCAAAGCACACATCTGGCCGGGGGCCTGAGCACTGGCTGTGCAAGAGTGAATGGCCACAGGAGGGCAGTGGGAGGCTTGAGGCTGGGAGGGGGGGGGGGGGGCTCCAGCCACCGGCAGTGATGTTGGGAGGGGGGTCCCAAAGCCCTGGGGCCTGGGTGGGCAGCCAGGGCAGAGGCTGCAGAGGGGTGGGTGTCCGGCTCAGCCTGTTTCTCTCTGTGCAGCCGAGTACCAGTCATTGTGCCCCCATGGCCGGGGCTACCTGGCACCCAGCGGAGACCCCAGCCTACGGAGAGGTGAGTCATCTCAGGGCCCCAGGCACTCCGCCCAGCTCTACCCCAGCTGTCTTTGCTTTCTAGGCAGAGAGTAAGGAGCTAATGCTTTGTTTTAGGTGAACGGAATCTAGGGCATCTTGACAAAGAGGCAGGTGCCCGCCTCAGGGCCCATCTCTGGCCTCTCTGTTTCACTCGCTTCTCTCGCCCTATTTTCCTGCATCCGTCTCCACTGTTCCCTGACTCTACCCCTTGCTGCCATCTCTCTGTCTCATCTCCGCCGACCCTGGCCCCACAACCACATGATCCCCACCATCCTCGGGCCACAAATGCCTCTGACCCTCCTTGCCGCAGATGTGGACGAGTGCCAGCTCTTCCGGGACCAGGTGTGCAAAAGCGGCGTGTGCGTGAACACGGCTCCCGGCTATTCGTGTTACTGCAGCAACGGCTTCTACTACCATGCCCGGCGGATGGAGTGCGTCGGTACGGCCCCCGGATCCCCCTTCCTCTCTTCCCTGCCCAAGCCGCTGGCCAGCACCAGCGGGGACACCTTCCTGGACGGGCACCTCTGTCAGCGCCGAGCTGACGGGCAGCCCCTCTCTCCCGCCCTAGATAACGACGAGTGCGCCCTCGATAACGACGACGAGGAACCGGCTTGCGAGGGCGGCCACTGCGTCAACACCGTGGGCTCCTACCACTGCACCTGCGAGGCGCCGCTGGTGCTGGACGGCTCACGGCGCCGCTGCGTGACCAATGAGAGCCAGAGCCTAGGTAGCCCCGCCCCTAAACCACACCCACAGCGCGTGACTCCACCCGCCGCCCCGCCCCACCCTGAAAGAGACCACGCCTCCTGCCTGCTTCGGCCCTGCCCCCTTTCAGATCCGTTTAGCCCTCTGGACCAAGCGTGGGGGTGGGCCAGAATGTCGGTCCCACCTGAGTAGATGTTGTCTCCATCGCAGATGACAATCTGGGGGTGTGCTGGCAGGAAGTGGGGGTCGACCTAGTGTGCAGTCGCCCTCGGCTGGACCGCCAGGCTACCTACACCGAATGCTGCTGCCTGTATGGGGAGGCCTGGGGCATGGACTGCGCCCTCTGCCCCGCCCAGGACTCAGGTACTGACCAGCTGCCTTGCTCAGAGGCCCTGCCCTCAGCCTCCCAGTCCAGGTCTTTAGGCCTCCCATGTTACCCCCCTAGGGTCCTCCGACTCCGTGTGTCTCAGCCCACCCCTCAAACCTGGTCCCTAAGATGCCAGTCGCACCCCAAAGACCTCCAGGTCCGCGGCAGTGGTTCCCAGCTCTGACTCACCAGGTCCACTAAGCGCTGGGATCTAGTCACTTGCACCTTAACTCTTGCTCCCCCAAAGCCCAAAATACATCACGAGATTCCCCTCCTCCAAATTCTGAACCCACAGAATCGGATACCTCTTGGTTCAAAACCTGACCTGCCTGACTCACACTTTTCCTGCTGACAGTCCCAGAGACCTGCAGTCCTGGGGTCTTAGACCCCCCCCCCCCATTACCCAACCCCACCCCAATGAGTGCCCAGGACTCCACAGTCTCAAGTCTGGCCATTTAACTCTGAGTGCAGGTCCTTAGACCCTCCATCCCCCTCCAAACTACCGGCTCCCATTAGAGCATGCGTTCTAGCCCCACAGGGCCTCAGTAGCGCTAGAGGGGTGGGGGGAAGGTGGCCACAGTCCTGGTCCCTATTACCACGATCATATTTCTATAGGTTCTCGTCTCAGTCCTCTGGGTCCTCCAAATACCAACACTTGGGCCCAGATACCAAGCTGCAGTCCTTAGTGCCTAGTGCCTTGAGCCCAGAGCACTAAAATCTGGTCTCTGATTTGAAATCCAGAGCCCCACCCCCATCCCAGCCCTCCAATCCCAGACCGTGTTCTCCGAAGCCCCTCCCCTCTCCCCTTGGTTCCTCTTCCCACTGCGGCCTGGGGGTTGGGGCCCCGGGGCTTGGTGGCAGAGTCGGGGTGGACGCGGAGTGGTGGGTGCCAGGCGGGCCCACTGACTGTCTCCTGTTTACAGATGACTTTGAGGCCCTGTGCAACGTGCTGCGCCCCCCTGCATATAGCCCCCCGCGGCCCGGGGGCTTTGCACCCCCTTACGAGTACGGCCCAGACCTAGGCCCACCTTATCAGAGCCCTCCCTATGGGCCCGAGGTGTACCCACCACCCGTGCTCCCCTACGATCCCTACCCACCACCCCCGGGTCCCTTCCCCCGCCGAGAGGACCCCTACCCACCACCACCTCCCCCGGGTCCCTTCCCCCGCCGAGAAGACCCCTATCCACCGCCTCCTCCCCCTGGACCCTTCCCCCGTCGCGAAGACCCCTACCCACCACCACCGCCCCCCGGACCCTTTCCTCGCCGGGAAGATCCCTACCCACCGCCCCCGCCCCCCGGACCCTTCCCCCGCCGGGGAGACCCCTACCCACCACCTCCTCCCCCAGGGCCCTTCCCTCGCCGGGAAGATCCCTACCCACCGCCCCCACCCCCCGGACCGTTTCCCCGCCGCGTGGACCCCTACCCACCACCTCCCGGGCCTTTTGCCCGCCGGGAGGCCCCCTTCGGGGCGCCCTTCGACATGCCCGATTTTGAGGACGACGACGAGAGCGAAGGTGTCCCCTATGGCGAATCTGAGGGTCCCGTGCCGTCCGACCCGGGCACCCGATGGCGCTATCGGCCCCGCGACACTCGTGGCTCCTTCTCTGAGCCCGAGGAGGCCTCGGAAGGTAGAGGCTATGCTGGTGAGCACTGCAGGGCGGGGCTGGTGGGGTCCCAGACAAGGAAGGAGGCCCGGCCGCGGGGCGGGGAGGCAGTCAGCAGAGATGGGAAACGGACCCGTGGGGCCCTGAGAGACAGAGACACAGAAATCCGCCCCCAGAGGCTCCCCCTGGATTCAAAGCTAGCACGGCTGGAGGGAGGTCAGCTTCCCGGGGGTACCGTGCCCCCCCCCCCCGCACAGCTTAGAAGGGTCCCTGCAGCCGGGCTGCACAGCCCTACTGTCGGGAAAGGTGGCGGGAGGGGAGTCACGGACGGTCAGTCACTGAGCCCCCAGAGCCCCCGGCCGCGTTTTCAGCAGGCGCAGGCGCACTGGCTGGGTCCTACGAGGGGCTGGAGGCCGAGGAATGTGGGATCCTGGACGGCTGCGCCCATGGCCGCTGCGTGCGCGTCCCCGAGGGCTTCACCTGCGACTGCTTCGACGGCTACCGCCTGGATACAACACGGATGTCCTGCGTCGGTGAGGGCCGGCGGGGCAGACTGGCCAAGGGACGGGGTGGGACTAGGAAGTGGCAGGGGGGGGAGGGTGTCCTAGCTTAGAGGTTCGGGTGCCCTGGGCCAGGAAGTGGGAATGGTTCTTGCACAAACTGGGTATTTGCCTGCCGCAGGCTGCTCCCTGGGCCATTTGCTTTGACCTCCCCCCCCCAGCCTCAATTTCCCTGCCCCCCCCATCCCCCGGGAAAATGGGCTGTTAATCTAGGGGGCCTCCTTTCAATGCCAGGGGAGTGGAGTGTTTTCCATCAAGGACACGGAGAGATCTCAGGCGCAGCCCAGCACTTTCCTGCGTGACCCTGGACAGGTCACTCTTTGCCCAGTTAGTAGGACAGTAGCGCAGGCGAGGCACAGCGGCCGCCTGCGCCCCTGGGGATCCCAGGCAGGCCAGCTCCTGGGTGCCCCCAGCCCTGAACAGCGCCCCTCCTGCCCCCCTCCCCAGATATCAACGAGTGCGACGAGCCGGAGCTGGACGCCCCACTCTGCGTCAACGCGCGCTGTGTCAACACCGACGGCTCCTTCCGCTGCGTCTGCCGCCCGGGCTTCGCCCCCACGCACCAGCCGCACCACTGCGCGCCCGCGCGACCCCGAGCCTGAGCGGCGAGCGCTCCGCGCCTGCGCACTCGGGGCCCGGCGCCCCGCCCCCAGTCTGCGCGCACGCGCACTGGTGACCCCCCATCCCGGTCTCGGGGCCCGTGATGCTGTCGGGCCCTCGGGGGACCCGCACCCACAGCATCCTTCACGTTCCTGCTCTCCTTTTTATACAATGTTTTTTTCAATTAAAAACACCTATTTTGTACTTCTGTTTTGTGTTGTGGGTCGCAGTCTGGCGCCAGGAGACTGGGCGGTTCCCCTTCACAACCCTGTGCCCGCCCCCCCCCTCGTTTCCCCAGTGTCTGTCCCTGTCCTCTCCCTCCAGGTCTCTCGGTCCCTCTTTTGTCAGTTTCTTTGTCTCTGGCTTTTGACTTTTTACTTCGTCTGTGTCTGTCTTATGGATTTGAATCTCCTGAGAGATTTTGCCTTCTGTTTTGTAAAGTTTATTTTTATTACGTATATTTATTTGGGGGCTGCTGGAGCGATAGCACAGCGGGTAGGGCGTTTGCCTTGCACGCGGCCGACCCCGGTTCGATTTCTCCGTCCTTCTCTGAGAGCCCGGCAAGCTACAGAGAGTATCTCGCCACAGGGCAGAGCCTGTCAAGCTACCCGTGGCATATTAGATATGAAAAAAAAAATAGTAACAAGTCTCACAATGGAGACGTTACTGGTGCCCACTCAAGTCTCACAACGGAGACGTTAGTGGTGCCCACTCTAGCAAATGGATGAGCAAGGGGATGACAGTGACACAGTGATTTATTTGGGGGCCACGCCCCACGGTGCTCAGGGCTCACACCTGCCAGTCATTGAACCCAGGCCCCCGCTTACAAGGCAGGCCCCTCACCTGCTGCTCTGGCCCTGGTGTTTTGTTTCGTTTTATTTTGTGGTCATAATGGAATAGTTAGAAGCTGGTTAGGACAAGTCCCTGGATGAGTAAATCTGAGAGATAGTACAAGGAGAGAGGTAGTACAATCTGAGAGATAGCCTGGAGATAGTACAAGGGCGATGAGAGATATTACAAGGAGGGATGCACTTGCCTTGCATGTGGCCAACCCAAATTTGATAACCTGGCACCCAATGTGGTCCCTGAGTGCAGAGCCAGGAGTAAGCCTTTTGGTTTGGTTCCGTTTGGGGGCCATACCTGGCAATGCTAAGGGTTTTCTCCTGGCTCTGCACTCAGGAATCACTCCTGGTGGGAGCGGAGAACCATATGAAACGCTGAAGAGCGAATCCCTAGTGGGCTGCTTGCAAGGCAAGGGCCCTACCTGCTGTAGGGTCTTAAAGCGACGGGGCCACCGAGGCTCCAGGATTTCAGTGCCCCAGGAGAAAACCACACTCTCCAGCACCAAGTGGGGGGAAGCTGAAACTCCCCCCCTCGCTTTTAATAACAATATATATATTCTCATGGGGCCAGAGAGAGACTCAACAGTTAAATATATTCCTTGCATAAGTGAGTCCTGCATGCACCGTCCAGCACCTCAAAAACATAAATAGGGGCCAGAGTGATAGGACAGCAGGTAGGGCGTTTGCCTTGCATGTGGCTGACCCAGGTTCGATTCCCAGCATCCCATATATGGTCCCCTGAGCATCGCCAGGGGTAATCCCCAAGTGCAGAGCCAGGAGTAACCCCTGTGCATTGCCAGGTGTGACCCCAAAAGCAAATAAATAAATGGGGAGGGTGGATCACACCCAGAAGTGCTCAGGGATTACTCCTGGCTCTGTGCTCGGGAGTGATCCCTGGCAGTGTGTCAGAGACCCAATGTGGTGCTAGGGGTTAAACCCAGGTGGGCTGCAGGTACGGCCAGCCTCTACCCACTGTGCATAATATATACCTAGAGAGGGCACTGCTGGGGCACAGCAGGCTGGCCTGACGACTTTGCATGCAGGGAGTCCGAGCCCAATCCACAGCACCACATGGTCCCCCACATGCATCCAGGCGTCACCCCTGAATAAGCTGCAGTAGCTTATGACAATTTCTGGGTGTGGGTCCCAAAACAAAACCACAAAGAAACCATCCCACTCCCACTCTGCTCTGCACCCCGATAAACTGGTTGTGCTCTTTCCCCCACAGAACCTGGTGGGCAATGATAGACAGCAGCCCCCCTTGTGGCTTGAACAGGGGACCCTGGAGACAGCCCTTTGTTGGGGAAGTTTGCATCTGCCCTCATGCTGGTCCTAACCCCAGGCTCCAGGGAGACGGCCTAAGGAGGGTGGGAGGGACCCTGAGGACATTGGTGGCGGGAAGGTCACACTGGTGGAAGGATCGGTTGGCACACTATCCAAAACAACCTCATTATCACCAACTTTGTAAATTGTAATGCCTTAATAAAAATAACTATAAAACAGGAGCCCGAGTGGCTGGAGCGATAGCAGAGCAGGTAGGGTGTTTGCCTTGCATGCAGCAGACCTGGGTTCGATTCCCAGCATCCCATATGGACCCCTGAGCATGGCCAGGAGTAATTCCTGAGTGCATGAGCCAGGAGTAACCCCTGTGCATCACCGGGTGTGACCCTCCCCCCCCCAAAAAAAAACACAAATAAAACAGGAGCCCGAGGGACCATACAGCAGGTACGGCATTTGCCTTGCTGTGGCCAACCCAGGTTCAATCCCTGGCATCCTCTAAAGTCCCCCATGCACTGCCAGGAGTGATTCCAGAGTGCAGAGCCAGGAGTAAGCCCCAGGCGCCACTGGGTGTGGCCCATAAATAAACACGGAGGTATGCTGAGTGCCTTCAGAAATCCCAGGGCATGGGGCTACGGTCCAGATTGGCCAGGTCTTCAGGTCCAGCACCATTAAACTGCAGAGAACATGTGATGGAGGCACCATGCTGCGCCAAGCCCAAGTGCCTTGGCTGCCAGAAGCGCCATATCGCCAAGAAATGGGACTTTACCGATGCGCATGGGTCTGAAGAGATGGCAGCTGAAAAACAGCTCAAGCAGATGGCTGTGGGGTTAAAGACACCCCCTAAAGCTGACCCTCCGGGAGATAGTGGGCTCTGTATTTTTAAGACCCTCAGAGCTGCCGCTCCTGAGTTCTGGTCCTCCTCTCCCCATCCCACTCCATCCTGCTTTCCTATCCAAAACAAAGAAAACACACTCCAGGGGAGCTGGCATTGCATGCTTTGTCTGGAGGAGCCTGGGTTCGATTCCTGGTACATAGTCCCCTGAGCACTGTAGGGTGTGGCCCAAAGCAAAGGCATGTCTGACGCACAAATCACCCATGTAATCATCCCAGAATCACTCAAGTTGTAAGGATTGGGGGCCAGAGTCTCCTTTTTTTTTTTTTTTTTGGTTTTTTGGGTTACACCCGGCAATGCGCAGGGATTATTCCTGGTTTTACACTCAGGAATTAGATGATGCGCAGGGATTATTCCTGGCTTTGCACTCAGGAATTAGGCGATGCGCAAGGATTATTCCTGGCTCTGCACTCAGGAATTGCTCCTGGCGGTGCTCAGGGGACCATATGGGATGCTGGGAATCGAACCCGGGTCAGCCGCGTGCAAGGCAAACGCCCTACCCGCTGTGCTATTGCTCCAGCCCCCAGAGTCTCTTTCTTGAGTTGACCTTTTGGAGCTTTGGGGAAGAAGGGTCATTCTCAAGAGCCACTGGGTCCTCCGAAAGTGTGTAGCTGCAGAGTACTGGAGGCGGTTTAATGGCTTGTATACACCAAGTGCTTACAGATGCACCTGGCACAAAGCAAGGGCTCAAGAAGTCATCAAAATATCCCTCCAGCTCCCTGGGGACGCTGAGTCTTGCTGCACAGATGCTTTGCTTGGAGCTATTGTTTTGTTTTTTTTTATGGGACACACCCAGTGGTGCTCAGGGGTTATTCTGGGCTCTGAGCTCGGGGATCACTCCTGGCAGGGCTCAGGGAACCATATGGGGTGCTGGGGATCGAATCCGAGTTGGATGCGTACAAGGCAAGCATACTGCCTGCTGTCCTATGGTTCCAGCCTCCCTGGAGGTGATATTTAGATGTGAATGAAGGAGGGAACTGAGGGTGGTGTTCCAGACAGAGGGAACAGCATGTGCAAAGGCCATGGGGAAATGGAAGGGGAGTCTATTTTTAAATTAGCTTTTTTTGTTGTTGTTGATCCCATTGTTCTATGTCAGTCTCTGTATTGGACAGTGCGGAGGACATTTTAGATGCTAGGAAATCCCTGCGCCACTGGGGCTGGAATGATAGTATCGTGGGCAAGGCACCACATGCAGTCTAACCACTTTCAATCCCCAGCATCCCATATGGTCCCCTGAACCCCACCGGGAGTGATTCCTGAGTGCAAAGCCAGGAATAAGCCCTTAGCATCGCTGGGTATGGCCCCCAAACGAACAAAAAAATAAATACCCGACTTCATATGGCTCCAGAGAGGGGCCTAGAAGCCATTACCACACCGTACCCTCAGGACGAAGATGGGGGCCTAGCCCCCGGGGTTCTGACTAAGTTAGGAAGATTAGAGGCTATGGGTACTCGGGAAGGTGCCTGACCCAGTCTTAGAGAACATCAGGGAAGACTTCCTCCTGGAGGAGACAGTTCCGATTAGTCTGCTGTTCTAGATCCCTTGGAGAGCCTGTTGAAAAGTTCAGACTATTCACAGAAGAAAAATGCAAACAAACATAGTTTCCCCAAACTCCCACTTCTTCAAGCCTCTCTGTGAGAGACCCACTTACCCTCGTCATTTTCCGCTACTTTACACACACACAGAGGCATACACACACACACACACACACACACGCACGCACATGCACATACACGCACACGCCCACACGCATGAATATCCTTCTCACCACCCCAACACAGGGCCAGAAGGACGCGCCAAGGATCTAGCTCTTATCCTGCCTCCGCCCCAGACCCGGCGCTATGGAACTCGCCTTGGCCAATCCCTTCTCTGGAATGTCCAGAAGGATGCGGTCCAGGCGGGCGGGCCGCGCAATCACGGGGCAAGCTCCGCACCGCCCCCTTCCGGCCACCACTCGTCGGTACACCCCAAACCTTCCCAGCCTCTAGAGGCCGGTGCTCAGAGCCATCATTCACAAGCAGTTCCCCAAAATTGTCCTGAGCCAGAGAGACAGCAGAGCGAGCAAAGCGATAGCCTTGTTTGCGACTGACACAGGTTCGATCCCAAACACCACGAAGGTCCCCTTAAACCTGCCAGGAGTAAACCCTGAGCACTGCTGAGCAACACCCCGATCCCTTTTCCTTATGTTTTATTATTAACAGCTATATTAGTTGTCTACCTATTTAATTGGTTGGGGTTTTTTTTCCTTTTTGGGTCAAACCTGGCGATGCACAGGGGTTACTCCTGGCTCTGAACTCAGGAATTTCTCCTGGCGGTGCTCAGGGGACCATATGGGATGCTGGGAATCGAACCTGGGTCGGCCGCGAGCAATGCAAACGCCTTACCCGCTGTGCTATCGTTCCAGCCCCAATTTTGTTTATTTTATTTATCATTTGTTTGTTTGAGAGCCACACCCAGCCGTGCTTACTCCTGGCTCTGAGCTCAGGGATCACTCCTTGCTGTACTCAGGGTACCACACAGATGCTGGGGATCAAACTCAGACCGGCCACGTGGAAGGTGCTTGCCCTACCTGCTTGCCCTACCTACTACTGCTCCAGCCCCTACATGTACCTACTTTATATACCTAAATAACCCAGGGTCATGGCCAAAAGTGATCATGAATGAAAAGAGTATAGGCAAGACACCAAAAAGGAGAGAGAGAGTGGGGCTGGAGCGATAGCACAGCGGGTAGGGCGTTTGCCTTGCACGCGGCCCACCCGGGTTCGATCCCCGGCATCCCATATGGTCCCCCAAGCACCGCCAGGAGTAATTCCTGAGTGCAAAGCCAGGAGTAACCTCTGAGCATCGCTGGGTGTGACCCAAAAAGCAAAAAAAAAAGGAGAGAGAGAGAGAGCGAGAGAGAGAGAGAGAGAGAGAGAGCAAAAGGAAATGCCCTGCCACAGAGGAGGCGGGGTGGAGTGGAGGGGATGGGGTGGGAATGGTGGGAGGGATGCCGGGACCATTGGTGGTGGTGGAAAATGGGCACTGGTGGAGGGATGGGTACTCGACCATTGTATGACTGAAATGCAAGCATGAAAGTTTGTAAGTCTGTAACTGTACCTCACGGTGATTCACTAATACAATTTTTAAAAAAAAAAATTTAAAAAACAAAAACTTTGTCACTGTGTATTTCACAGCGATTCAATGAAAACAATTTTTTTCTTTTTGGGTCATACCCGGCGATGCACAGGGGTTACTCCTGGCTCTGCACTCAGGAATCACCCCTGGTGGTGCTCAGGAGACCATGTGGGATGCTGGGAATTGAACCTGAGTCAGCCGCGTGCAAGGCAAACCGCCCTACCCGCTGTGCTATTGCTCCAGCCCCTAAAACAAAATTTTTTTTTAAAAAAAGAAAATTTAGAGAAGTCCTGATTTCATTCATACTCCTAATAAGGATATAAGAATCACCTGAGAACTGGGAATGTCACCCTCCAGGCCCTCAGGTGCGCTCAGTGTAGAGAATTTGGCTTGTGTGTATGAAGCCCTGGGTTCGATTCCTGGCAAGGGAGTTTGCATGCATGTACTCTCTTCCTCTCTTCTTCCCTTCCCTTTCTCTCCCCTCCTCTGTGCCTTCTTTCTTCACCATCTTTCCAACTCAGAATTGATTCCCGGCATCCCAAATGGTCCCCCACCCCAGCATTGCCAAGAGTAATTCCTGAGTACTGAACCTCAAGAAACAAAATGAACAAAAAGACTCCACTTCATGCAAATGAGCTGGTTCAGTCTGGAACCCTCAGTGACTCCTGAGTACTGTCAGGTGGGGTCCCCCACGTCCCCCAAAGAAGAAAGAAAAACATGTTCATAATCATGCACATAAAACTGTCTCAGATGCTATTCCAGTGCTGAATATTTCAATAAGCATTAAATAGTAATTTCAAGGTCTTTTTTTTTAAATGTTGCAATGTTTATTAAAAAATAAACATTTAAAACATTGTTAATTTTTTAAAAACAATGTTGATTCTTTTTCACTAGCAAAATTCAAGAAAATAAAATGCTTTTTAAAAAGTAGTGTGTGGGGGGGGGTGTTGGGTGCTTTGCATGTGGCCAACCAGGGCTCAACCTCAACACCCCATATGGTTCCCTGAGACCTCAGGAGTGACCCCTGAGCTCAGAGCCAGGAGTAAGCCCTGAGCATCGCCAGGTGTGCCCCCCCCAATAACAACAAAGCTGAGGCCAGAGCAATAATATGGTGACTTGCCTTGCAGGTGGCCAACCTGGTTTGATCCCTGGAATTCCATATGGACCCCTGAGCACTGCCAGGAATGACCTAAAGAGCAAAAAGAGGGGCTGGAGCAATAGCACAGCGGGTAGGGCATTTGCTTTGCACATGGCCAACCCGGGTTCGATTCGCAGCATCCCATATGGTCCCCTAGCACTGCCAGGAGTAATTCCTGAGTGCAGAACCAGGAGTAACCCCTGTGCATCGCCAGGTTTGACCCAAAAAGAAATAAAAAACAAAAAACAAAGAGCAAAAACAGCCAGCAAGGGTCCTGAGAGATCAGATGCTTGTCTTTCACTAGCCTGGCACGGGCTCAATCCCCGGTGCCCTATATGGTCCTTCCAACACTGCCAGGAGTGATCCCTGAGCACCGAGTCAGTAAGTCAGCTCTGAGCACCACTGGGTGTAGCCCCGAAATCAGAGAGAGAGAGAGAGAGAGAGAGAGAGAGAGAGAGAGAGAGAGAGAGAGAGAGAGAGAGAGAGAGAGAGAGAGAGAGAGAGAGAGAGAGAGAGAGAGAAACAAAAACAATCAATAAAATGTTCACTCTGTCTTCCTCTTCTGCCTCTAGGGGGGCCCCTCCCATTTCCTGGGAATTATTACTGGAATTCACTGCAGTATCTGGACCGGAGGTTCTGGGCCGACCCCTGCCCGGTGAGATTTAAGACGCCCAGAGAGCGGCTGAGGGACAGGGTTCACTCGGGGACACAGCACGGCGGAAGGTGGGACAGGCCCTGGGACTCCCTTGGGAACAGGGCGACTTTCCGTGGGAATTGAAAACACCAGCCCAGCCCAGAACTATGTGGCAGGGGCCTGGGGTGCCCTGGCTGCCGGGCCTCAGCCGGAATCAGTCAGGAGGGTTGTAAAGGAAGGGGGGCGGGGCAAGGCCGGCCCAAGACCGTCACTGGGCGTTTTCTGGGTATCTTACTTAGCACGGGGTCCTCACAGCCCCATCTCACCGACATGGAAGCTAAGGCTCGGGGTTGGGGTGGGGGTGGGAGTTGGGGAAGAAAGCCACAAATCTCAGAGGGGCCCGGAGCTGCTGTGTCCCTGAGACGCCTGAAGGTGCATTTGCCACGATCAATAATTTCAGGGTGCGCCATCTGCCAAGGATTCCATTAAAAAAGGAAGACTGGAGGGGCTGGAGCCATAGCACAGAGGGTGGGGCGTTTGCCTTGCATGCAGCCGACCCGGGTTCGATTCCCAGCATCCCATATGGTCCCCTGAGCACCGCCAGGGGTAATTCCTAAGTGCAGAGCCAGCAGTAACCCCTGTGCATCGCCGGGTGTAACCCAAAAAGAAAAAAAAAAAAAAAAGGAAGACTGGAGCCAGAGCAATAGTACTATGGGTTGGGTGCTTTCCTTGCACGTGGTTGACCCAGATTTGATCCCTGGCACCCCAGAGGGTCTCCTGAGCACCACCAGAAGTGATTCCTGAGTGCAGAGCCAGGAGTAATCCCCGAGCATTGGCAGTCTAATTAAAAAAAAAAAATTAAAAAGCAAGACAGTGGGTTGGGCGCTTGCTTTGCTCATGGCTGAACCAGGTTCGATCCTCAGCATCCCATTTGGTCCCTTGAATACTGCTAAGAGTAATTTCTGAGTGCAGAGACAGAAATAAACTTTGAGTATCTCTGGGTGTGACCCAAAAGCAAAACACAGCAACAAAAGACTGGTCAGGAGAGCTAGTACAACGCTAACGTGCTGGTTTTGTAGTTAAAACTCCCAGCATCAGCTATGGTCCCCTGTGCACCACCAGGGGGCATTGTTGAGCAGAGACCTAGGACTAACTCCTGAGCACTACAGTGTGTGGCCCAAACCTCCTCCCCTCCAGAGAGACAAGACAGTGGCGGTAGCGATAGGATAGCAGGGGTAGGCGGCGGTGGCTTGCCTTGCACCGGGCTGACCCAGATTCCATCCCCGGCAACCCATCTGGTCCTCTGAGCCTGCCAGGACTTGTCCCTGAGCGCAGAGCCAGCAGTAAAACCCTGAGCACCACCGGATGTGGCCCCAAAACCAAAGCAAAGCAAAAACAAAACAAAACAAAAACGGGAGATGCTCATTACGATATTTATGAATGAACAGGACCGTTCCTTGTACTTTCTCGGAATATTCGGCAAAAAGGGGAGGGAAGGTAGACAAAGATAACGTGGAACACTCTTCCTCTAGGGCCCTCCCCCCCTCGGTGATTAACATCTTGACGCATGCCTGGTCCATTTTTCCTACTTGGGGCAGGCTTTTAGAAACGTATGTGTGTTTTACATAACCGGGCGAGGCAATTGTTTATACAGGCCCGCTTTTTCCCTTCTTGAATGTAAGCTGTTCCCCTGTTAAAACATCTTTGTGTAAACACAATCACTAATGTTTGCCCCGTGTTTACTCAACGGCCAGAGTTGCCAGACATTGAAGCTGTTTCCAATTTCCTCCCATTATAAATAACGCCGCGGCGCACATCCTTCCACGTCCCAGTGGCGGGACTCCTGGGCCAAAGGCGGCAGACCCTTGGCAGCTGACGGTCCAGATCTCGGCAGAGCATTGGCTAGACCCTGAAGCTGCAGTGATCTCATCTGTTTAACGTGAGATTTCACTGTCATTTGTTATTTCCTAAAGGTTTGATTCATGACTCAGGTTCACAAGATGAATTCCTGCCCCCCCCCAACCCCCAACTCCTCAGTTGCAGAAACAAATCCATTCATTCACACTGGCTCATGTCAGAGAGGAAAGCTAATGTTTGGCTTGGGCAGGCCATCTTGGCCATGTGGATTGTTGAAATTCTGAGCCTGAATGGTAAATCACACTGTCTGGAGGCTCGCTGGAGAACCCTCAGGAGGAGCACTGTACCATCCCCACTAACGGAAGAGTTAATATCGGGCACTGCTTGGAACCGTTCTGCTTGATAGGTTTGAAAAGAACCGATTCTATTCGGTTTTGTTTTGCTTTTTGGGTTGCAACAGTGCTCAGGGCTTACTCCTGGCTCTGTGCTCAGGGATCACTCCTGGCATGACTTGGGAGGACCCTATGGGATGCTGGGGATGGGACCTGGCTCGATTGCATGCAAGGAAGCACCCTATTCACTGTCCTGTCCCCAAGGACTGCTTCTTCTTCTTCTTCTTTTTTTTTTTTTTTTTTTGCTTTTTGGGTCACACCGGGCAATGCACAGGGACTACTCCTGGCTCTGCGCTCAGGAATCACCCCTGGCGGTGCTCAGGGGACCATATAGGATGCTGGGAATCGAACCCAGGTCGGCTGCGTGCAAGGCAAATGCCATACCTGCTGTGCTATTGCTCCAGCCCCCCCAAGGACTGCTTCTTTTCTTTACTTTTTTTTTTTTTTTTCTTTTTGGGTCACACCCATCGATGCCTAGGAGTTACTTCTGGCTCTGCACTCAGGAATCATTCGTGGCAGTGCTCGGGGGACCATATGGGATGCTGAGAACTGAACCCAGGTCGGCCGCGTGCAAGGCAAATGTTCTACCTGCTGTGCTATTGCTCCAGACCCCAAGGACTGCTTCTTAATTTTGCAATAGAGACTAATTTTGCTGATTTGTCTCCATTTCAAGTTACAGAAAACTGACACAGGGCCCGGGAAGGTGCAGAGTTTAGGTGCTTGCCTTGTTCCCTACAGACCCCGATCCCCAGGTCCGCTTATGGTCCCTTGAACTGTACCAGGTGTGATCCCTGAGCACAGAGCCAGGAGTAAACCCTGAGCACCAATGGTTTATCCTCTACAATCGCGTTTCCTCCGAACAGGCATTTCTTTCCTCTGTCCTTTGTCGTTTGTTTGTTTTGAGGCCACACCCAACAGCACTCAGGACTTACTCCTGCCTCTACACTCAGGAATGACTCCTAGTGGGGCTTGGGGAACTGTATATGGTGTGGGGGGTCAAACCTGGGTCTACTGCGCCCAAGACAAGCACCTGCTGTTCTATAGATTCATCTCCTCTGTCCTTTTTTGCAGGGAAGGAGGGTGAGGGAGAAGCAGAGGAGAATGGTGGAGGTTGGGCCTCCTGTGAGTTCTTTGGATGACCTTGGGCTCTGGGTACTTGGCAGTCTTGCTTCTCGGCGTCGGCTCATCCTGGCAATTCCAGAGTTTCTGGGGTGGCCAGGTCACATGGATGACGCCGCTGTGAGGACAGAGCCTCCCCCTGGCTCAGTCTGGGCCAGTGCAATGTCGGAGGGTATCTGGGAACGGGCCATGTCTGGGGTCGACCTGGGATCACACAGTGACGTGGGAAATGGCTGCTGAGAGCAGCTTTTCTGGAACGGTTGGAACTCAGGAAGTTTTTACACTTTTTTTTCTTACTTTTATTTTTCTTTTGGTTTGTTTTTGGTCACACCCATTGTACTATTGCTCTGGCCACTTTCTTAGTCTTTGCTTTTTGATTTGTTTTTTGTCTGTTGGTGGCCACACCCGGCAGTGCTCAGGGATTATGCAGTACTCAGGGGACCCTGCAGTGCCAGAGATCAGGGCCTCCTGATACTAGTCTGTAAGCTAACTCCCTGGCCTTCATGTTCTTCCTTATAAAACGGGCTGGAACAATAGTACAGCGGTAGGGCGTTTGCCTTGCATGCGCTGACCTGGTTATGATCTCCGATATCTCATCTGATCCCCTGAGCTCCACCAGGAGTAATTTCTGAGATCTAGAAGCATAGATCTAGAAGCAACACCTGGGTATTGCCGGATGTGCTCCACCCGATAAAAATAGGGGGCTGGAGCAATAGTACAGTGAGTAAGACACTTGCTTTGCATACAGCAGACCTAGTTACAATCTCCAACATCCCATCTGATCCCCTGAGCACCATCAGGAGTAATCCCTGAGTGCAGAGACAGGAGTAACTCTTGAGAGCATTGCCAGGTGTGGCAAAAACAACAAAACAACACCCTATACCCACTGTACTATTGTTCCGGACCCTCCGGTCCCCTTTATAAAAAATTAAGACCAGGGACTTATCTCATAGACTAGTGTCAGAAAGTCCTCCAGGTGTGGTCCCCCATAACTCCTCTCCAATAAAACTTTTTTTATTTTTTGCTTTTTGGGTCACACCTGGAAATGCACAGGAATTATGCCCTACCCGCTGTGCTATCGCTCAAGGCCCCTCCAATAAAATGTAAACCACATTTTTTCTGCTTTGGCATGCATGGGCTGGTCGGCTGGGCTCCTTTCCAGCCACAAACTCCGGTCAAGCCGCAAAATCCCAGGATAGACCACAAGGCGGCGCTGTTATACCACGCTCGGGAGACGCTCCCCCTAGCCACGTGGTTTCTCAACGGCCGGAGAGTACAAGGAGTGTTGGGGTTGGGGGTGTTCTGTGGAGTCATTTCCTAGGAGACTGAGGCAAGAGACGCGGAGAGAGGCCACACGCCGGCCAGGGAAGCTGGCCTGGGCATTCTTTCGCGCTCTGCTGGGTCAGAGCTGATCCCCCAGAGCGTGTACCGTTACCCGGGAGACGGCCACCAGGCGGGGGCGTGGCTTCACGAAATGGGCGTGGCTATTAGGCGGAGGGAGGCGGAGCTTTGTGAAATGAGTGATGGTGAGACAGTGAGAGGCGGAGCTTCCTAAGTGGGCGTGACGATGACATAGAGATGGGCGGGACTTCCTTAGTGGGCGTGACGATGACCCAGCGAGGGGCGGGACTTCCTAAGTGGGCGTGGTGACGAGACATTGATGGGTGTAGCTTTCCAAAACTGGTGCCCTACAGGAGCTCCCCATGGGGGCCGGCTATTTGGCTCTTTGGTCGGCTCTCAGAATCAGCAAGATTTTCTTTTTTTGTTTGTTTTTTGAGTCACACTCGGCGATGCATAGGGGTTGCTACTGGCTTTGCACTCAGCAATTATTCATGGTGGTGCTTGGGGGACCATATGGGATGCTGGGAATGGAACATGGTTCAGCCGCGTGCAAGGCAAACGCCCTAACTGCTGTTTCCAGCCCCCAAATCAGCAAGATTTTCTAAAGTGAACTGGGTGGACGGAAAGATAGGTACTTGCCTTGCATGTGGTTGGACCCCAGTTCAATACAAACCCCACCAGAGTGATCCACTGACCATCGCCAGCTCTGGCCCCCAAACAACCCCCCAAAATAACAAAGTGAACCGGGCGGGGGCAGCTGGATGTCCCCACAAATGCCATCAATGGGATGATGTGCAGCCCACAGTGCTAGGTGCGAGGAGGTTACACCAATTCCCGAGTTTCCTTGCTATTAGAGGGCTAAAGGTGGGCGTTTATCCTGGACATCAGATCTCTGTGATGAGGCCTGAAGAGTCAGTCCCCAGAGAAGTGGGAGAGCCACTGTGGAAACAGGCTACTGACCCCTGGGAGTCCCCCATACCAGTGTGGATGTGAGCACCAGCAGGGAGGGTCTTGCCTGTTCCTGGTTTGCTGTTTGGCTCTTGGCTTCAGTCTCCCTATTGGCTCCTCAGCTGGAAAAAATGCCAGTCACTCACCAGCCCTTGACAGTGCTAAACTGCTGAGATGACCCTGTGCGGGGACACTGGTCCCACCTGCACTCACTGAAGGGGGATCAATGGCAGGCCAGGTCAGGTGACACTAGGACGCAGAGGGGTCAGCACCAGCAGGTGGCAACCTGAGGCCTTGAGATCCAGGGAGTGGGCCTGGAGAGATAATACTGCAGGTGGGCACTTGTCTTGCAGGCAGCCAGCCCAGAGACCATCCCCTATGGTTCCCTGAGGCCCCATAGGAGTGCACCCTGAGTGCAGAGCCAGGCCTTGCAAAAGGCCCCGTGTTCCATCCCTGGGGCAGCCACACGCATGGAGCATGAATATTGGCACTTCCGTTCCTTGGGATGTCTGGCCTGGGCTGAGCAAATGACTCAGCTGCCCTGCAGGCAGGCTTGTGGGCCCTGCAGACGGTGCCCCTGGTGGGCAGCTGTGAGCCCAGCCATTCCAATCAGGGAGCACTATAGAATGTGCGACCATGGGTCAAGCATGTGTGTGACCCCGGGAAGGCAAACACTTGGATTGTAAAGTCTGAACATGGAGCTCACCAGCCAGATTCTTGTTTTAAAGCCATACCTACCCAGCAGTGCTCAGGGCTTGCTCCTGGCTCTGTGCTCAGGGGAACGTATGTGGTGCTGAGGGACTGAACCTAGGCTGGCTGTGTGCAAGGCAAGTGCCTTCCCGCTGTGCTACCTCTCCAGCCCCAGTTAAAAAGTCCCTGGTTCAAGATTTGTGCTGGGCTGATTAACGTTGGGGTACCCTTCGATTTTTGTTTTCACTTTGGACTTTGCACAAGGATCACTTCTGCTGGTTTTCAGGGGACCATGTGGGGTGCCAAGGACCAAACCACCTGTCAGTCACATGCCAGGCAAGAACTTTCCTTATCTGCTGTGTTATTTTTCCCTCCCTACCCTTATTATTATTATTATTGTCTTTGGGTCACACCCAGAGGTGCTCTGGGCTTACTTCTGACTCTGTGCTCCAAGATAAGTCCTGGAGGTGCTCAGGGGAATATAGGATGTCAAGGATCTAATTTTTTTTTTAATATTGGGGCCTCTCAAGCAGTGCTCAGGGAGTCCGGGGGCCACTCCTGGGGTGATGCTCAGCTGGTCTGGCTGCAGGGTTCAGGGGCTGGGCCTGAGGGTGCAGAAGTGCTTGTGCCATGGTGGGGGCCAACAAGGCCACCCCAGTGGTGCTCAGGGGACCCTGTATTTCCAGGTTCCAATCGGGGGCCTGGTGCACTAACCTCTGAGCTCTCTGGTCCTCTCCAGTACCCGTCTCTCGAGTGCTTGTTCAGTGTAGGTGCTAGTGTCACTCGGAGGCTTCTCCCGGGAAGGCTCTGCGCCACCCCCACCCACACAGAACCCTGCTTTCCCGCTGGGCTCCATTATATCTTCCTTTATTGGCTGTCCTGTATAATACAAATCTGCAAGTTTAGATACAAAAAAATCTGGAAATAAAAGATAGAAAAGTACCCGCCAGGCACCCCTCCCTCTTCTTCCGGGACCCCTACACCACGGGCACCAACGTGAGGTAACTGAGCATCTCCTTCCTGTCCCCCTTGCCCTCCATCCGGGGCCCCCCAGCTTGGCCCCTGCCCCCACCGAGACCTTGGCCCAAAGAAGAGGTGACCCTGCGTGGGAGGGGGACGAGCACAGCGTTGGCAGTGAACGCAGCGGGTGGGCAGAGGGAAGCCCTTTGCTTGTGCTGAGTTTGGGGGGAAGGGCCAGGCTGGGGGGTGCACACTCATGGGGGAGCCTAGGAGAGCCCCTCAGTGGGCGTCCGTCTTCCAGCCTGCCCGAACACTGGAAGGTGGAGGTGTACAAAAGAAACCGGGAAATGGAGCTTAAACGGAGGGTCCTCTGTGGGGGTCCTCGGGCCTGGTTCGGGGGAGCAGCATTGCCAGCTACACATGGGTCCCTTAGCCAGGCGGGGGTCTGTCCCTGAATTCCCTCCTGTCCCGACCTGGGCGTCACTATGGGGCCTATAGAGGGGGAGGGGGGAGGGGGGAGAGGGAGGAGCGACGTGGAGGGGCGTTGGGGGGCGCAGGCTGCGGGACGGTGGGGGGAGGGGTGTGCCTGCAGCCCCCAGGTCAGGCACCCGCAGATGCTGCTACAGCTCAATCTCGAAGGTCTTTTGCAGGTCGCCGGAGAAGGGGTTGGGCGGTTTCTCAGCTGCGGGTTTGCCTTCCAGCGCCGCCCACTGGGCCTCAAAGGGGTCCAATTCGGGGGCCGGGGCCGGGGTGGGCTCTGGGGGCCAGGGCGCCCCACTGGGGCGGGGGCGGACCTGGCCCCCTGGGGCACTGGGGGTTGCAGGGGCCGGGAAGGCCCGAGCTTTCCCCAGCAGGGCGGCGGGCTGCGGCTGGAGCTGGGCGGCCGAGCAGAAGGCGTTGGCCACCATCTGGGAGGGCGTGATGCCCACTACGGGCACCCGGGGCAGTGGGGGGTAGCCCAGGCCCGGGTAGGCGGGCACAAACGGGGGTTGCATGTGTGGGGGCGGCAGGAACACGGCCACCTGGGCGGGCGCAGCGTCGAAGGGCCCCACGGGGGCGGGGTAGGGCTGCAGGGCGGCGGGCACGGCGGTGGCTTGTTGCTGCTGCTGCTGCTGCTGCTGCTGCTGCTGCTGCGCTCGCGCCACCTGGGACACTTCTTCTAGCCACCTCTCGGCCTCCGAAGGGGTCCGCTTGTGCCCGGGCTGGAAGGCCGCGGCGGGGGCCACGGAGGGCTCGCCCCAGGCAGACGTCCCTGCAGAAGGCAGCAGGGCTCATAAGGAACCCGGGACTGGGGGGTCTGGGTCTGGGGGTGCTGCACTGCCGAGGGCGGGGACCCGAGGACTACTCCGGTCACTGAGCACTGCTGGGAAGGCCCTCGCTGGTTCTACAGTGCGGGAGTGGGGTGTCTCAGCAGGACTCGCCCCCCACCCAGCGCCGCTTCCTTCTGGCTGGGCAGTGCCCAAAGCCTAACAAGTAAATCTTTTAATTTACATATTAAGAGGTGGGCGGGTGGGTGTTGGGCCATAGCCAGAGGTGCTCAGGGGCTACTCCTGGCTCTGTGCTCAGGAGTGATCCCTGGTGGGGCTTGGGGAATCATCTGCGGTGCTGGGCCTTGAACCCGCACCCGCTGCTACAGGGCATGTGTCTTCACCTGCTGTGGTCCCATGAAAATTTCCGTCTGCTTTGGGGCCACACCCGGCGGGGCTCAGGGTGATGCTGGAAATTGAACCCGGGTCGGCCGCGTGCAAGGCAAGCGCCCTCCCCACTGTACTCTATCACTCTGACCCTGAGGGCCAGCGGTTCTAAGGCCCCTCCCAGGGGGACCAGGATCAGCCCCCAGGGCCCGGCTGTGCTCGGAGCACTCTTGTGGGAAGTTTCATGGCTCTGAGGCAGGGTAGCCTGACAGCGGGAGGCATCATTTCAGACAGGAAGATTTCCAGCGGAGACCCTGGTTCAAGCTGACCCCTTGTGCAAAAACCAATGAGACACCAAGATTCCCAGAGTGGTGGCCCCGGGGACCCCTGACTGGAGCTGAGGAGTGTAGGTGGGGTGGCCCCAGGGTTTACCTGTCGAGGTGGGCGGGGGCCCTGACGCGGGGGCCCCAGGGCTGGCGAAGGACGAGCTGATCTGCGTGCAGAGGGCGCTGATGCCGTCGCTGTCACTGGCCCCGGGGGGCTCCATCTCCGGCACTGTGGGCATCAGGGAGAAGAGGAGGGAGGAGTGAACAGGCCCGGCCCCAGCCCGGAGTTCCTCTCCGCAAGTGGGCAGCTGATGTCAGGAGGCTGAGGCTCCCCAATGAAACTGGGGTGCTTGCCCCCTCATATAGAGAAACTGTGACAGCCCGGGGTGGGGGCTACACACGGACAGCGTAGCTGTGAGGCTGCCCCCATGTGTGTCCTGCGGAGGTTGGACATCTCTCAGAAGCCACTCTGGGTTGGAGGGCAGAGCTAGTCCAGGGGTGAAGGCACATGACCTGTATGTGGCTGACCCTCATTTGATCCCAAGTACCACCAGCTGTGAGGTATGGCCGGAGCACCCCTGGATACAGACCCACACCCCTCCCAGGCCCTCCCCCAGCCCCAGCCTCCAGCAGGTGCTTCAGGTTTGGTTCGTTTTCATTTGGGGGTGTCATACCTGATGGTGCTCAGAGCTGACTCCCAGCTCTGTGCTCAGGGATCACTGCTGGTGGGGCTCAGGGGGAGACCATCTGGGATGCTGGGGATCGAGCCCAGGTTGGCCCTGTCCAAGGCAAGCGCCCTCCCCACTGCACTATTGCTCCGGCCCCCATGTGTCTGAGTTGGGGATGGAACCAGCACCCATGCCGGGCTCCAGGGACTGTGGGGAAGACAACCCACATGCAGTGGCTTCCTGAGAGACCTGTCACCTTTTTCTCCTTTTCCCACAGCAAACATCTTTTTAAATTTTTTTTTAAAGAAACTATTCATTTATATATTTATTTTGGATTGGGGGCCACATCCGGCGATGCTCAGGAGTTACTCCCTGGCACGCCGGGCAGGCTAGGAGGACCATATGTGGTACTGGGAATTGAACCCATATCCGTTGCCTGCAAGGCAAACCCCCTACCTACTATACATCACTCCAGCCCCTGCAACCATTGCTTTTATTATTTATTTTTTTTGGTTGGGGGGGACACACCCAGCAGTGCTCAGAACTTACTCTTGACTCTGAGCTCAGGGATCACTCCTGGCAGTGCTCAGAGGGCTATATAGGGGGCTGGAGACTAAATCCAGGTTTGCCTCAAGCAAAGCAAGTACGTTACCTACCATACTATCTCTCCAGCAGCAGCCCCCATCTTTCCTCTCCCCCTCAGAGCCAGAGGTGAAACCCAGAGCCCCAGCCTGCCAGGCGAGCACTGTAGCACTCAGGCACGTTCCCAGCCTCACACTTGGCTGTCAGATCATGATCTCTGCCACGGCTCTCCTCCTCCTGGCCACGGCAGACATTAGTAATCAAATTCTCCCACCAAACTCTTTTGCTCACCTTTACCCCTCCTGGGGCCAGACCTCTTTGGGACACTGGCCAAACGCCGGGAGGGTCTGGCCCTTTTCCCTCCAAGCGAGTGTTCACAGAGCCACTGCACTGACAAAGCCACTGGTCACCCAGACAGTGGCTCTATGTATAGCCAAGGAGCCGAGTGGGCGTAGGGTTGAGGTCTGTGTAATTACACTCTGTGACAGTCACACAATGAAATCACCTGCGTGACTCACACTCCAGACGCAGCCGCTGTCAGCGACTGCGCCGCCTGTTCCTGTCACTACTAGCCAGTGATGGGACCCATCCTTCCTGTCACAGTCCCTAGAGAGCGTGGCTAACCAGTGGAGGTAGGTGCTGGTTAGTTTGGGATGTTGCCCTGGCCCGAAGGCAACATCCCAAACCCCTCGTCATGATGCCTGATGCCTCTCTTCACCTCCTGTCTCCTCTGGCCACATGTCTGGAGCAGAACCTGCCCTTCCTGACGCTCTGCTGGGTCATGCACATGGGTCATGCATGCAGACCATGCATGCCAATCATGCACACAGGTCATGCACACGCATCACGCATACGGATCACGCACATGGATCATGCACATGGGTCATGCACACAGATCACACATATGGACCATGCACACGGATAATGCAAGCCAATCATACACATCAACTCTCCAGGCCCCAGAGCCCCATTACTGCAGATGGTGCTAATCCACCAAATTCCTGGGTACCACCCACTTGGACCCTTCCTTGGCCTGATGGCAATGCTTGGAGGGAATCGGGCCTCCAAGCAGATTCCTAAGCCAAACCCCGACACACACACACTGTTTCTTTTGCTAACTAGTCCTGGCGGAGGCCAATCCTTCTCCTTTTTTGTTTCTGGGCCACACCCAGCGATGCTCAGGGTTGAGTCCCAGCTTTGAGCTCAGGATCACTCCCAGTGGGTTTCAGGGTTGCCAGGATCAGCCCCATGCAAGGCAAATGCCCTCCCCTCTCGCTGTACTCTCTCTCCAGCCCACTCTTTTCCCGGAGGCCAGTAGACTCTGCCAGTCAATCCGGTCCTATTTCACCTTGCTTCTCCCCCATGTCCACAGCAAGATTACCAAGATTCCTGCTCTGGGGCCCGAGCAGCAGTACAGTGGGCAGGGGGCCTGCCTTGCTTGCAGCCAACCCGGGATCAATCTCTGGCACCTCACATGGTCCCCTGAGCCCCTCCAGGAGTAATTCCTGAGTGCAGAGCCAGGAGTAACCCCTGAGCACCATGTTTGGGTGTAGCCCCCAAACAAGACAAAAGATTTCTACTTCTCTCCCTAGGTGGTCTCGGACTGTGCCTAGCCAGTGGCTGACGGTGCCTGTTGCTTGTGGCATGTCCCACCCCTTACAGAAGCAGCCGAGATCCAGAAGCTTCTTCCCCCTTGGGGCTCACCTGTGCCTTTCACCTGGAAGTCGGTGCGACGCTGTAGTGTAGACGGCAGCTCGTTCAGTCGTAGGCTCAGCTGCCGTTTGAAAGGCGAGTTCTTCTGGCTGAGCGCCGGGAAGCCCCGGAAGGAGCCCTGGCGAACCAGCTGCTCCAGGGGGGCGTGGCGCCGGGGGATGGCAGCCGCCGTGGTGCCCGCTGCCACCGGGGTACCCGCCTCCCCCTTCTCGCCGGGGGATGTGGTGGCGGGTGTTGGAGACACATGTCCAGGCTGTGCGGGGCCGGGCGCCGCCGAGGGGGCAGCTGCTGCCTCTGCTGGAGACACAGGACACAGGGTCAGTCGCCTCACTGCAGCCTCCTGCTGGCCCAGATCATTCCCCCGGCTGTCTCCCTCACCCAGTGCCCCCTGCAGGCTGGTGACCATCCTGCAACTCTTAGGGCTCAGGCCGAGATTACCTCCCCTTCAGCACCTGCCCCTGCCCGGAAGGCCAGTACCTCACACCAACCCTCTGTCTGACAGAGCTTTCTGCTATTATCTGAACCTGGGTCGGTCGCGTGCAAGGCAAACGCTCTACCTGCTGGGCTACTGCTCCAGTCCAACCCTATAACTGTATATAAAATTAACATATAATTATGTATTACAAAGTATATTATATATAATATACAATGCTATGTATACTATATTTGTTATATAGTATATAGTTGGACTGGAGCAATAGCCCAGCAGGTAGGGCATTTGCCTTGCACGCGGCCGACCCGAGTTCAATTCCTCTGTCCCTCTCAGAGAGCCGGCAAGCTACCAAGAATATCCCGCCCGCACAGCAGAGTCTGGCAAGCTATCCATGGTGTATTCGATATGCCAAAAACAGTAACAATAAGTCTCACAATGGTGCCCACTCGAGCAAATCGATGAGCAATGGGATGACAGTGACAATATATAGTTAAATATATATATTTTTTCCCTCCCCGCCATGCTGGGAACCCAATCCAGCACATGCAAGGCAAGTGCATCCAGCTGAGCCAATTCCTCAGCTTATAAGTATGTAAAGAGGTTTGTCAGGGGCCAGAATAGATAGCACAGTGGGTAGGGTGTTTGCCTTGCATGCGGCCATTAGGGAGTATTCCCAGACTTATACATGGTTCACCCCTATCTGTACCTGGACTGATCCCTAAGTCCAGAGCCAGAAGTAACCCCTGAGCATTGCTAGCTGTGGTCCCCAAACAAAACCACAGCTGGGCTTCTGCAACTTCTATTTGCCCCTCCCCACCGCCTTTTTTTGTGAGGGGATTTTAGGCCACACGAGGCAATTCCAGGGGATACTCCTTGCTCTGCACTCAGGAATCACCCCTGGTGGGCTCAGGGGACCATACGAAATGCCGGGGATTGAACAAGATGGCTACATGCAAGGCAAACCCTCTACCCGCTGTTCTGTCTCTCTAACCTCTCAACTCAGATCATTTCACTTGACCTGGGTATACAGGTATAAAGTCATCATCATCATCATCATCATCATCATCATCATCATCATCATCATCCCGTTGATCATTGAATTTCTTGAGCGGTCTCAGTAATGTCTCCATTTGCCTAGCCCTGAGATTTTAGAAGCCTTTCTTTACTCATCCTTCCCAACGATGTCACATTAGAGGCTCTTTCAGGGTCAGGGGAATGAGACCCAGCATTGTTACTGGTTTAGGCATATGAATACACGATGGGGAGTTTGCGAGGCTCTCCCATGTGGGCAGGAAACTCTTGGTAGCTTGCCAGGTTCTCCCAGAGGGAGAAGTAGGCTATAAGATATATAACATATAGGTACAAAACAGGAGCTTAAATCTAGGGCCAAAAACAAACAAACAAACAAAAGCGTGGACATGGCTGGACAGTAGGTCAATGGACTTAGAGCTGGTTTTGCATGGGCAGGGCTGGATTCCATCCTCTCCACAGCATGGCCCCCCACAATGGCTAGGAAAACCTCACCTCCAGCACCCAGCAGGGCGTAGCCAACACTGGGTATGGCTCCAAAACAAAACAGCAAAGGAAAGAGAGCGAAGTCCCACATGGCTTCCTACAGCCAGTTCCAGTTTCCTCACTGCCTGCATCAGGGCCTTTGGAGATGTTCTTTATTAAAGTATTTATGATGCTAGCCTCAGAGCGGAGCGAGCATAAAGCCTGCGGCCTGCAGCTCTGGGTCTGAGGAGCCTCCAGCAAAGAGGAAGCCTGGGAGGTCCCCCAAGGCCTCGAGTGCTGGCCAGCCCGCTTTGCAAGGCAGACCAGGTCTTCAGACTCAACTAGAGCAGTATGAGGTGGGTCTGGTCCCCTGAGCACCGAGGGGAGCACAGAGCCAGGAGCTCCTGAGAGCTGCCCCAAACCATACAACACCCTCAGGAGCTGCAGAGACGGAGCTGGAGCGATAGTACAGCGGGTAGGGCGTTTGCCTTGCACGCGGCCGACCCGGGTTCGATTCCCAGCATCCCATATGGTCACCCAAGCACTGCCAGGAGGAATTTCTGAGTGTATAAGCCAGGAGTAACCCTGCTGGATGTGACGAAAAAAGCAAAAAAAAAAAAAAAAGGAGCTGCAGAGACGGCTCACGGGGCTGATAGGCGGTAAGCCTGGGTTCAATTCCCTGAGCACAGACCTGGCAGAGCGCCCTGAGCGCCACCGGGCGCAGCCCCCAAACCCAAAGATCCAGCAGGAAATTCCCAAGCATCAGGGGTCTCGGAGCTTCTGTGGCTCTCCCCACCCCCGGCCCCAGGCCCTCGAACCCACCTTTCTTTTTGTCAGAGGCCTCTCGCTCGGCCGGCCGCCCTCGGAAGGACCCCTCGCGGGCAAAGCTGGTGCGGCTGGCGTCGAAGGCGGCCGTGACCCCACACTCCTTCTCCCGCCGCTGTTTCCGCTCCAGGCAGGCGGCGAAGGCACAGCCCACGGCGTGGCTCAGCCTCTCGCCCTGGGGGAAGAGATTGGGACTCACTTCAGCGGCTGGGGTGGGGGTATGTGGAAGGTCTCTGCACCCCTCTGGACTGTAGTGTCCCCTCTGGGCCAGGAGCAGCACCAGTGACTGTCAGGGCTGAGCACGCTCCGTCTGGGCTCCACAAGAGGCGAGACTCATCTCTGATGAAAAGCACAGAGCTGATGGGGGCATGGCAGGGCTGGGGGACTCTCGGTGAAGACACACGAGGACACTTTGGGGGAGAGACGGGTATCAGATCTTTTTTTTATATATTTTATTTTTAATATTTTTTTTAGCCTTTTGGGTCACACCCAGCAGTACTCAGGGGTTACTCCTGGCTTATGCACTCAGGAATTACTCCTGGCTGTGCTCAGGGGACCATATGGGATGCTGGGAATAGAACCTGGGTTGGCCACGTGCAAGACAAACATCCTACCAGCTGTACTATCGCTCCAGCCCCAGGTATCAGATCTTGATCCAATGGGCGTGGGGGGGGAGGGGTGTCTTGGTCACATATGCATGTACAACAGTTAAAACTAAGCAAATGAGGGGCTGGAGCGATAGCACAGCGGGTAGGGTGTTTGCCTTGCACTCGGTCGACCCGGGTTCGATTCCCAGCATCCCATATGGTCCCCTGAGCACCGCCAGGAGTGATTCCTGAGTGTAGAGCCAGGAGTAACCCCTGTGCATCGCCAGGTGTGACCCAAAAAGAAAAAAAAAACCGAAGCAAATGAGGGGATGGAGTGATAGTACAGCAGGTAGGGTGTTTGCCTTACATGTAGCCGACCCAGGTTCAATTCCCAGCATCCCATATGGTCCCCTGAGCACTGCCAGGAGTAATTCCTGAGTGCAAAGCCAGGAGTAGCCCTTGTGCATCACTGGGTGTGACCCAAAAAGCAATAAAAAACAAAACAAAACTAAGCAAATGGGGGCCAGAGCCATAGTACATCAGGGAGGGCATTTGCCTTGCATGCAGCCCTGGGTTCGATCCACAGTACTTCACAGGGTTCCCTGAGTGCTGAGCCAGGAATAAGCCCTGAGCGCCAGTGAGTGCGGCCAAACAAGACAAAAAACAGCTAAGCAAATGGGGGCTGAGGGAAAGTCCAGTGGTAGAGCACTTGCCTTGCACTAGCCAGGGTTCTTTCTGCTCTTTGGGCCACACACGATGGTGCTCAAAGGTTATTCTTGGCTCTGCCCTCAGGAATTACTCCTGGTTGTGTACAGGGGACAATAAGAAATGCCAGGAATCAAACCCGGGTCAGTTGTGTGCAAGGCAAGTGCCCTCCCCGCTGTACCATCACTTGGACCCCTAACCTGGGTTCTATCCCCAGCACAACCCATGGTCCTCGAGTGAGTGAGTCCTAAGCACTGCTGGGTATGGCCGAAAACAAAAACAAAAACCAAACAACCCCCCAAAAAAAA
The DNA here is from genome assembly GCF_027595985.1 of Sorex araneus. NCBI lineage: Eukaryota > Metazoa > Chordata > Mammalia > Eulipotyphla > Soricidae > Sorex > Sorex araneus. The sequence continues at coordinate 44,837,631 of NC_073309.1, forward strand.
CTCCCCAAAACAAAATAACAAAACTTCCCAAACTGAACAAGTGGGGGCCAGAGAGATATAGGAGGTAAGGTGCTGGTCTTGCATAGGCTGAGGGCAATCCCTGGCACCACATATGATCTCCTGAGTATCTGGGGTCACTCCTGAGCACGGAGTCAGGAGCAAAAAGCCCATGAGCTCCAAACCCAAACACACATGCAAAAATCTCAGCGAGTGTTTTTTTTTTTTTTCTTTTGGGTCACACCTGGCAATGCACAGGGGTTACTCCTGGCTCTGCGCTCAGGAATTACTCCTGGTGGTGCTCAGGGGACCATATGGGATGCTGGGAATCGAACCTGGGTTGGCCGCATGCAAGGCGAACACCGTACCTGCTGTACTATTGCTCCAGTCCAATAATAATAATAATAATAATAATAATAATAATAATAACTATACCCAGTTTAAAAAAAGAGTGGGGCTAGAGCGATATACAGCGGGAAGAGTGTTGTCTTGCATGTGGCCGACCCGGGTTCAATCCCCACACTCCATATGCGGCACCCCAAGCCCATCAGAAGTGACATCAAGTGCAGAGCCAGGAGCGAGTCCTGAGCACTGAGGGGTGTGACCCAAATACAAACAAAAAAATAAGATAGAGAGAAAAAGAAAAGGAATCCAAACTAGAAGAGGGAAAGTAAAGAGATGTCTATTTGTAGATAACATGTGCTTAAATGTACAAAGTTTGAAAAAAATCAATCTCGGCTGGAGAGATAGCACAGGGAGTGGGGTATCTGTCTCACATGCAGTCAACCCTGTTCAATCCCTGGCATCCCATATGGTCCCCTGCGCACTGCCAGGAGTAATTCCTGAGTGCAGAGCCAGGAGTAACCCCATGGCTGGCTGTTGCAAAGGAAGGAAGGGTGGAGGGAGGGAGGGAGGGGAGGAGGGAGGAAGAAAGGAAGGAAAAGAAAATCCATAGCCTATCAGTGAAAAAAATGAATTTAAATCGCCAGTGTTACAAAATGAATTCAGGGGCTGGAGCGATAGCACAGCGGGTAGGGTGTTTGCCTTGCAGGTGGCCGACCCGATTCGATTCCCAGCATCCCATGTGGTCCCTCGAGCACCGTCAGGAGTGATTCCTGAGTGCAGAGCCAGGAGTTAACCCCTGTGCATCACCAGGTGTGACCCAAAAAGCCAAAAAAAAAAAAAAAGAATTCAAGAGCTGGGAAGGTGACTAAAGAAGCACATACTCTGAATTCAGAAGAGCATCAGATCCCTGCACTGCATCCCCCTGGCCCACTGGCAGACAAGAGCCAGTCACCCCAACCCTAGCACCACTGGGGGTAGCCCAGAAAAAAATAAAGCAACAAAACTAAATGAATCCAAGTGCTGAGGCTAATATTACTGGGGAATCAGTGTAGGTTTTGCAGTAAAGAAGCCTGGAGTCCAACCCAGGAACACACAGACAGACAGATACACACACACACACACACACACACACACACACACACACACACACATTCTAATTTCTGTGACTTTTAGGATACAAGATCAGGAAGCAAATATCCAAGGCAGCTATGCGCCCTCACCACGCACAGTCCCGGGATGACATGAGGTTGACAACTGCAAGTACAGCAGCGTCTGACAGAGCAAATGGAATCTAAGAACACGGAGGACGAGTCCACAGAAAGCCACCAGCCCGGCGGGGCGGGGACGAGAAGCAGATGGAGCCCTCGTGGATTCGTGCTGGAAGACTCACTGCTAAGACGGCAATGCTCTCGCTTCGTGCATGCTCCGCCCCCACGTTCTCCCCAAGCCAGCGCAACTGTACGTGTTTACTGGACACGGAGTACAGGACATCAACCGACACTCCCTTGGGGGTGCTGGCGCTGGGACGGTAAGGCGCCTTGCATGCACGAGACCTGGGCAGTGCGGTCCCCAGCAGGGGGAACTAAAGTGGGGCGGGCATGGAGAGACAACACAGCGGTTAGGGCATTTGCCTTGCACGCAGCCGACCCGGGTTCGATCCCCAGCATCCCATAAGTTCCCTGAGCCTTCCAGGAATAATTCCTGAATGCAAAGCCAGGACTAAGCCCTGACCACTGCTAGATATACACCCCACCCCCCAAAAAGAATTCTAGAACTTTCCGTGTGATCTCCAGAATGACTGCTTCCTTTCAGAAGAGACAAAGTCCCCAGGTGAGTCATTTGTGCCAAAGGTCCCACAGCCTGACGCTGAATCCTCAGGCTTGTAAAGAAGTTTATCAGTCAGGGAGATGGGCATGCAGGAGGCTTGGGTTCAATCACAGCACCACAAAACCTCTGAGTACAGAGTTGGGAGTAGTCCCCGAGCACCGCCTTTGGGGAGTGGACCCCAAACCAACCCACAGCCCAATAAAGGAATCTTGAGGGGCAGGAGCGCCCTGAGGGGGGACGTCCCCAGGCTGCCTGGTCTCTAACCTTCCCGTTTCCGAGCCCCTCACAGCCTCTCCTGATCTGGACTTGGTCTGCGGCCAGCAACCAATGAGCAATGGCAATCACAGAGCACGGAGAAGCCGTGTGGCCCAGGTCCATGGCAGGGGCCGGTGCAGACTTTTCCTGGCAGGAGACACAGATCAAAGGGCTGAAGCATGTGCTGTGCATGCGGAGGCCCAAGTCACAACAGCTGTAGGCTCCCTGGAGCACTGCCTGGAGTGACCGCTGAGCACTATGCCCGGAGTAGCCCTAGAGCACTGCCAGGTATAACTCCAAAACAAGCAGAAAAGACTCTATTTTCCACCATCTCTTGCAGCTAAAATATCCTGATCATTCAGTTCCTGCTGGCAGTATGGAGTTGGAGATGTCATGCCTCCCTCTGGCACATGGTTGGACTGAAGACGTGAGGGCTGGAGCACAAGCATCCCTCTTGGGTCACAGAGGAGTGGAAGCTGAATTCCAATGTGGCAACAAGACGTGTGTGGAGCCGCAGCCCCCGATGGGTGAAGAGGGCTGCATAGGCATCCCATAAACTGCCCTTGGATGCTTTTGTCCAGATTCTGAAACCAGCTTCTAATATCACGGAAATCACTGGAATCTGGAGCTTCCCTGTCACAGACCTCAGAGCCCTACTTCTGAAAACATGGGCCACAGTGGCTGATGCCAGACTCTCAGAAGGAGTCCCTGGGACCCACAACAGAAGGAACCACCACAAAATAAACAGAAGTGGGGACCAGAGCAACAGGACAGTGGATAATACATCTGCCTTGCATGTGGCTGACCCGGGTTTGATCTCCAGCATTCCCTGTGGTGCATCAAGCCTGCCAGGAGTGATCCCTGAGCACTGAGCCAGGAGTTAGCCCTGAGCAAACCTGGGTGCAGTCCCTCAAAAAAACAATAAAAATATTCCCAACAATGTTGGAACATTGTACACTTAAAGCCAACCAAGGACAGCTTTGTCACTATCTGTGATTTAATTAAAAAAAAAAATGGAGGCAGAAGAATCAGTGCGTGCCCCTGGGGAACAACTGTTGTTTGTTTGTTTTGTTTCTAGCCCACACCCAGTGATGCTCAGGGCTTACTCCCGACTCTGTACTCAGGAATCACTCCTGGTGGCACTGGCTCAGCGCTGGGGGATCCTATGGGATGTCGGGGACCGAACTGGGGTCGGCTGTGTGCAAGGCGAGCGCCCTCCCCACCGCACTACTATTCCAGCCCCAGAACAATTGTTTGATTGGGACTGGAGGGTCCTGCCGGGGGCAGGCAAGCCTCTGGATCTGCAGTTTTTCAGTGTGTGTGGGAGTATGTGGTGTCCGGTGGGGGACCCAGGGTATTTCCAGGGGCACACATGGGGTGGGGGGCAGAGTACCAAAAAGTGTTGGGGGCAGGGGGTGAACACAGGAAGGAAAGAAGGTTAGAGAAAGGTTGAGAAACAACTGCTCTAGACCTCCATCTGCCAGAAATATGTCCCAGATCCAGAGCTGGGCCCGCCCGGGGCCTCTGTGCTCGGGGACACGCGTGTGTGCGTGGAAGCGCCCAGGAGCAAAGTTGGAGAAGCACAGCACGTAGGTGAGGAGGAGGAGGGGGAGATGGTGCGGCTGTGGGAATGCCTGTGGGGAGGGCGAGCAGCATGTTCTGAGCACCTCACATGAGCACACTTGGGCCCTCTGTGGGCCTGAGTCGTGCAGCTGGGAGCCTCCCCCTTTGCCAGGCAAGAGCACTGGACACGGAGTAGCTGGAGGTGTCACTGGCTGCAAGGGGGCCCGTGGGAACTGGGGCTGGGATGGCAGGGCAGGATCCCGGGGACACTCACGGAGTCCTTGAGTGCCAGGAAACAGTGGCACATCCAGCGGCGAGTGGTCCCGTCCCGGCAGATGTAGGAGAAAGCTTTGTCCAGATTGCGGTCGGGAGCACAGAAGGAGACTTTCTCGATGGTCTGGTCGACCAGCAGGTCCTGGGAGGGCACGGGAGGCCAGAGGAGGCACGTCATCATCAGATTCGCATAGAGTCGCTAGGTCAACACTACCCCTGTGGCAGCCGTGAGCCACAGAAACGGCCTGGGGAGGGGAGGGGGCGGGAGTGCATGCAGAGCGCCCAGCTGAGGGGGAAAGTCGGACGCCTTCATGGAGCCGGCCCAGAGTGACAGCCGGGAAGGAAGGAGGGAGGCCCAAGCAGAGGGGTCAGAGCTCAGGTTGAGAGGCACAGAGGCGGGGCCCGAGTGATAATACCGCGGGGAGGGTGTTTGCCTTGCACGCAGCTGACCGGGGTGCGATCCCTGGCATCCCATATAGCGCCCGAGCACCTCCAGGAGTGATCCCTGAGCGCAGAGCCAGGAGTCACTCCTGAGCATCACAGCCCCCGGGTATGACCCAAAAAGCAAAAGCAAGAAGAAAAGAGGCGGGGGCGGGGCGCGTGGGGAGCCCAGGTGCTCACACAGGAAGCAAGAGAAGAAAGTGCCAACTCAGGAGAAATCAGGCAAGGCTTCATGAAGGGGGTGTGAACAGGCAAAAAAAAGAAAGAAAGAAAGAAAAAAGCAAACAAGGGCCATAGATAGAGTCAAGCAGGTAAGGTGCTTGCAGTGCACAAAGCGGCCCCAAGCTTGGTCCCTGGCACCAAAGAGGGTCCCCCTGAGCTCCACCAGGAGTAACCCCTGAGCACCAACCAGGATGGCCCCCAACAAATACTGTCACCATCACTGTCAGCACTGTCATCCCTTACTCATTGATTTGCTCGAGCGGGCACCAGTAACGTCTCCATTGTGAGACTTGTTGTTGCTGTTTTTGGCATATTGAATATAACAAATAAAAGAAATTATTTCCAGCTGAGACAGCTGCCTTATGCCCCCAAAGCCCAGGCCTGGCTGGGTCTCAGTGAGACCCTCACTCCTCCGTAGGGGTCTTCTCTGCCAGTCGCTGGGGACTCAGGTGAGCTGAGTGCCCAGCCCCAGCCTCGGGCTCATGATTCTCAGCAGTGCAACATTCTCACCATTCTCCGCTTCAGCCGTCTGGATGTACTGGCTTCATCCATCACAGAGATCTTGTCTGACAGGAGAGTCTATCTTTTTTTTTTTTTTTCACTTTTTGGGTCACATCACAGTCAGCAATGCTCAGGGGTTACTCCTGGCTCTGCACTCAGGAATTATTCCTGGTGGTGCGTGGGGTACCATATGGGATGCTGGGGATTGAACCTGGGTCGGCTGCATGCAAGGCAAAGGAGGGTCTTGACCCTCATGCTATTCCCCCATTTGGAGGAAGCTTTTTTTTTTCTTCTTTTTTTTTTCTTTTTGGGTCACACCTGGCGATGCACAGGGGTTCCTCCTAGCTCATGCACTCGGGAATTACTCCTGGCAGTGCTCAGGGGACCATATGGGATGCTGGGAATCAAACCCAGGTCAGCCATGTGCAAGGCAAACGCCCTCTCACTGTGCTATCTCGCCAGCCCCTTGGGGAAGCTTTTGGATCACAACTGGGGTAGCCCAGAGGCTCTTTCTGGCTGTGTGGTAGAGTCACTCCTGGTGCTGCTTCAGGGGACCAATTGGGGACAGTTACATGGAGGGCAATGCCTTCAGTGCTGAACACTCTCTTTTCTTTTTAGGCTTTTTTGGGCCACACACAGTGATACTTAGGGGTGACGCCTGGCTCTGCACTCAGAAATTATTCCTGGTGACGCACAGGGGACCATATAGGTTGCAGGGGATCGAACCTGGGTCCTCCACGTGCAAGGCAAATGTCCTATTCGCTGTGCTATTGCTCTGGCCCAGTGCTGAACTATCCCTCCAAACCATTATCCTCATTTTACAGATGAGACCCCTCTGGCATGGGGTGTGTGTGTGTGTGTGTGTGGTCATCCAGTTGGGGAGTGGGGGGCGGGGACGGGTGCTGGAACCCCAATCTGGGCTCACAGCTCCTCTCAACGCCAGGAAGGTAACCAGGGGGCTCATGCTTAAGCAGTGAGGTGAGCTGGGTCATGGCCCAAGGAACATTCTAGAAAGGGCCCGAAGGAGAGGCAGACAAGTGTTGGGCTTGACAGTGTCCTCCGTGGATTCTGGCAGAGTGGACGGGGCAGAGCTGGTGTCCACCCCTGCCCCACGGACCCCCTACCTTGGTCTTGTCATCCACCACTCGGAGCCCATCGGCTGACACCCACAGGACTGACTTCACCGACTTGCGGCCCATCTGGGGAGCAGGGGAGGCAAGCAAGGGTCAGGGCTGCCGCTTCTGGTGGGGGTCCCCTGCAGCCCTCCCCCCCCCTGCAGCCCCCCACTCACCGCCTTCAGCTTCTTCACAGCGTCTTCACACACGTGCATGCCCCGGGACTCCTCCACCTCCACGTGGCCAAGGTACTGCGGGGCGCGGGTGGAGAACACGACGTGAGCACGACCATCAATCACTCGTCATTCCTGGGGCTCACTGAGCACTTCCACCCGGCGCCGGAAGTACGCCCTGCTTATGGAGGCGTCTACACCGCACCTCCAATCACAAGGTGGGGCCCCTCCACCCCCAAGGCACACTGGTGGGGGTGTCCGTCTTGTCCCGTCTGTTCCCTGGGCCTTCACCCACACCTGGTCCTGGGCCCCAGTCTCCAGGGGAGGGGGACAGAAGGGAAGGACATGTCTCTGGGGATACTGGTGCACTTGAACCCAGCCTGCCTGCCACATGGACCTCGCCCCAGTGCCGCTGAGGCCTGTGCATCAATGTTGCCCAAACCAGAAAGCACTTAGCAGCCGAGGTCTTTGCAGACGCTGCAGCATCTCTGGAACCTATTGGCGCCCTTGAAACTGTAAGTTCCGGCACTCGGGTAACTCCAGGCGGCCCTGCTTCCCACCCGACAGGAAATATTCTCCTGATACAGACTGTATTGAAAAAAATCTTCCTTCTGGCCACACCCCACCATGCTCAGCGATTATTCCTGTCCATGCTCACGGGACCAATATGCGGTGCCCAGGACTGAGCAGGGGTCAGCCACGTGCAAGGCAAGCAGTGCCCTCTGCACTGTGTCTCTAGCCCTCAACAGGTTTTATTTTGTTTAGTTTTGTTTTGGGGTCACACCCAGCGATGCTCAGGGATTGCTCCTGGCAGTGCTCGCGGGACCCTATGGGATGTCAGGAATCAAACCCGGGTTTGCCACATGCCAGGCCAGCCCCCATCCTGCTGTGCTATGACTATATCTAATCCCAGCTCTGCAGGACTGGGGCCCTGGGGGTCTGCCTGGAGCGACACCACTGTTGAGGGGCTCCAGCCTGTAGGTTCTCCTCAAGGACCCCACCCCCGGGGAGACCCGTACCCCCGCACCCCTGCACCCCACACTCACCCTGACGGGGAAGCTGCAGGTGCCCTTGCGCACGGCATCCTCGTCCGCCTGCCACTGGTGTGGCCGTGACGCCTCGGGCACATACGCGGGTTTCCGCCGCCGCAAGCTCTGCCGTAACTTGTTCATGGTGCCCGCCCCGTCTGCGGACACAGGGCGGGGGCACACGGCCACGGAGCATGAGGATGAGGAAAACAGTGGGGCGGGCACTGAGTTGGTGACCGTGACATCCGGGGAGCTTGGGTCCCCAAGGGGGCAAGAAGAAAGGGGCAATGGAGGGGAGGGGGCTCAGAAGCCGGGGGTCTAGGGCTGCAGAGTCACAGCTCTTAGAGATTTAAAGACGGGGGATACGGTGGTGAAGGGGTCCGTCCGAGGGTCCAAAGTAGTGGGAGGCCAAGGAGGAATAGGGTTGGGGGCCACGGGCTCCGGGAATGAGGCAGGTGCAAGCACAGGGTAGTTGGGGGTGGGGCTGCCACGTGTGTGTGTGGGGGGGAAGGAGCTCATCTCAGTCCGAGTTACAGCCTAACAACCGTGTGTAGTTTGAGCTGGGGTTCCCGGGGGGCTGCGCTCTGGCTGGGGGTGACCAGCTGCGCAGACAAGCCTCCCCTGGGAGGAGGAGGAGGTGGGGGAAGCACCAGGAGCTGGCACCACGGCCGACGGGACGTGCCTCTCAGCAGGAGGGACCCCCGAGTTGGTCACTGCCACGTGCAGAGACATGTCCTGGGAATGCTGTCGGGGGCGGTCTGTGCCCGGTCAGGGCCATCAGGTGGACTAGCTGGGAGCCAGCGCACGCTGCCCGAGTGCCGGCTATGACTCTGGGCGGGGCACCTGTGGCCGTGAGAAGAAGGCAGCTCCTGCCCCCCACCCTACACCCCCGCAATACATCTGTGTCCAGGGGACCAGGAGAGGCTGTGTGGGGTCTGGGTGTGGTGAGCAGCTGTTAATGGGGAGTGTGTGTGTGCCCGGCGACGCTCTCTGGGGCTTGTCTGAGTGTGTCTGGGAGGAAGTGACAGTGAGCCTGTCGTCTGGGAGAGGGCTGAGGATGAACAGGGCAGCCGTGTGTGTGTGTGTGTGTGTGTGTGTGTGTGTATGTGTGTGTGCGCGCGCGCGTGCGTGCACATGCACCTGTGTGTGTGCATATGTGCCTATGCATGCATGTCTATGTGTGTGCATGTGTGTGCACTTGGTGCGCCTGTGTGTATGTGTGTACACATGTGTCTCTATGCATGTGTGTGTATGGCTCATGTGTGTGCCTGTGTGCGTGCATGTGCATGTGTGTACACATGTGCACGTGTGCATGGGAGTAGGGCTCATGGAGAGAGCCCCAAGCCCCAGAGGCTTGTGTGTGAGGCTCATCTGGGCAGCGTGGGGCCCTGGGAGTGCGCCCTGCATATTGTCCAGAATAAAGTCTGTGCATGTTCTGTGACCCCATCTGGGGTCAGGGGCTGTCAGGGAGTCGAGGAGTCGAGAGTGCGTGCGCGAGACTGTGTGTTTGGGTAAGCGCATGCCCAGCGAGAAGGTTCGGATGGTCATCTAGTGGGGGACTGTCCCTTTATGCACACAATGAATCTGGTGTTCCTGCTGCCAGGCCCTCCCTCCCACTTGTCCCCTGCCCCATCTTCAGCAGGCCACTCACCTGGCTCCGTCCTGGAGGGCGCAGGGGGCCCCGGGGCCCCACACGGGGCTGGGGGCAAGCGGTGTTCGGGCCTCCTGGTTCCGCCCTGCCCACAGGAGAGCCGAGAGGTGAGAAGCTGGTCTGGATGGGGCTCCGTCCCCTGCCTTACCCCTTCCTTGGACATCAGCCACCACCCCCCTCATGTCAGATGCCCTGATGAGAACCCTGGTTGTCATAGCAACGGTAACCAGGGAGCGCAGCCACCTGGTTCCAAGGGCCCAGGAAGAGGAGGTGTGCGGGGTGTGGGGGGGGTTGTTTGTAGGGACAGCCTGGGCAGAGTGAGGAGGGGGCAACCCTGCCCCCTGAGACACATGGCCAGGGCCACACATAGAACACAGCCAGCTGGACATGCCCAGCACCCGGTCACATAGCCACGGTCTCTCTCTCACACACACACACAGACACACACGCACACGCACACAGACACACACACACACACACACACGAGAGCAGCAGGAGTCGCTGTGGGCACCCACATTCACACAGCCCATATCTCCGTTGCCAATATCAGTCCACGAGCACGGGAGCACAGAGTGTCCCAGCCTCCCCTTCACTTCCTGCCACTGGGCCATTCCGCTTTCCTCAGCCACACACAAAAAGCACACACGTGGCACAGACACCCCCGCCCCCAAGTTCCTACTGGGGACCCAGCCACAAAGAGACACACAGAGGTCACCTCCTGCTCAGCCATAAGCACCCAATCATATGGTCTCACCCTGGCCACACTTGCTGGTGACACAGGAAGCTCAAGAGCAGACCCGCCACCCCCCCACACACACATGCACACACACGTACACACACAGGCACACATGCTTATCACACCTGATACTGGTCCTCCTGTCTCTGGGACTCCCCCACCAACCCTCGCTCTATCCACCACAGATCACAGACACCCACTGAGGGCCACAGTCTGGGCACTGAGTGAACCAGACAGGCACTCTTGGGACAGGCAATGGCCACCAAGGAGGTGCCATACTCAGACAGAGGCAGTGACCCAGCCACGGGAATGGACACACAGCCTCGTGGATCTCACGATCATGCGATCGCCACGCTCAGTGGTGGCCTCTCTTCCGGTCAGCCCGCACGTCACTCAGACAAGTGTGTGGTCCAACCCAGGCTGTGCGCATAGATACCCACGATCCCGGACATCACAAATGCCCCTTGGGCCGGTGATCGCCCAGCAGCGCCGGGAGGCAGACAGGGCACGGAGGGCTGTGTTCCCACAGAAGGCGTGATGCCTGCCGGAGTGAGTGACTGCTGCCCGTGCCCCGTCACTCCAATCCAAACCCAAGGCATAACACACACTCTCTCCAGTACCCAGCCCAGACGTGTGCACAGTCATCCAGGAGCCGAGACATGCAGGCCTGGAGGAATTTATAGCTGCCACAGCCACTAACGCGCCCCCACAAACACGCACCGTTACCTGGTGCCACCGCACAGACACACCTATGAGTCATACACATGGAGTGAAGCCACTAGAAAGAGGGCGACAGACCCCGAATCTAGGCTGGGGTGAGGTGGGGGCGCAGGAGAGTGCCTGCCCCGTGAATGAGAAAGCCCGGGTTCAATCCCAGGCATCCTCCAGCTCCCCCCGGAAAAAGAACCCACCCCAAATGTGAGGGAAACTGCACAGCCATGACTATCAAGGCACGACGGGCAGCGGGAGCCGGCCTGAGGGAGCCGGCCACTCACAGATGTGGCTCTGCACACACTGGGACAGTGGTAGGCACACGTGCAGGGAGGCAGGGACAGTTGTGTATCACAGAAAAGTGTGTGACGCAGAAACACAGCCCCCGGCATCCATGCTGGCCGCACCTGGACTAGTTGGCACACACCACCCCGCTTCTGGCCACAACTCCACCCATGTCCGTGCCAACTCCACACCGGTGCCCGCAAAATCACAAAACGCCGGGGGTCCCAGTCAGAGTCACAGACACACCCGTGGGGTCACAAGCATGCGTACATAGGCACTCAAGAGCTCGGGGCTAGAAAAAGTGCAGGGGTCTACACGGGGGTGGGGGGCAGCAGGAGCACACTCATACACACACACACACACACACACACACACACACACACACACACACACTCACAGGCACCTCCAGACACGGCCACAAGCCTAAAACACAGACATACACATAAGATCCCTCAGAGCGAACAGCCTGCAGTGCATGCGCCACCCTCACGGAAACAAGGGGTGACACTCAGCCCCCTCCCTACTGCCTGCCTGTCTGCCTGCCTGCCCCCTTCCCCAGGTACCACCACACACAAAGACGGCAGCAGCGGTGGGGACAAGGCCACCGCAGACAGCGGCATTCGGTCCCTGGGGAGCCGCCCCCCCACCCCCAGCACAGCTTGAAGCTGGTCGCCTAGGGGCGTCCCCCAACCCCGGAGGGGGTGATGATGCATTGTCCGCGGGTGGGGCAGCGCCCAGACAGCTGGGCAGTCCCAGGGACAAAAGGGGGCAACCCCAGGGGACCTGTGCCCCGGGGCCCTTGACCAAGCCTTTGTGGGGGTGGAAGGGGGGCGACCCAGCATTGCTGGGATCTCATCCAATGTGGGGGGGGGCTCCGGGGCGGAGTCCCGGCACCCGGGCGCTGGTCCGGGGACCTTGTTTGGAGAAGGGGCTGCTCCTGGGACGCCGCCCAAGGATGGAGGCTGGGGCGGGGATACTTGTGCCCTGCGAGCTGCTGGGGCCTGGGGACTGGCTAGGCTCGGCACCCCCACTGACCTGGGCTGGAGAGGGGGAGCTGTGGGCAGAGACCCCTGCTCCTGGTTTGCTGTGCTGACTTGGGAGAGAGGGAGGGAGGGGGAGGTATTGCGTCTCCTCTGGAACCGCTTCCTGGAGGGGAGGCCTGGGCTTGGGACCAGGGTTGTGCTCTGGACTTCACCCCCTCCCCCCAAAATAACCTAGCCTATGGAGTTGTACCTAGAACCTGGCCCCTGTCCTTGATTTTTATTTTTTTTTTTAATCACGGGGGTCTGTGTCAGGGCGCCCTAGCTCCCGGGCCTTGGAGAGAGGGCCTGAGCCCAAGACCCCCAGCCCCAGCCCCCGTCTCCCCAGCTTGGCTGGCTGCGGGGCAAGGGGGCGCCTGTGCCGGGACCCCCACCCAAAGACCATCCTCCCCAGCCTTGGCACCCTCGCTGCATCCGGGCGCCGCGGCCGCCTCCCACCCTCCGCCACATCAGCAGCGGCGCCGCCCCCCGCCCCGGTCCCCCGCTCCCGCCCTTCTCACGCTGGCCGCCGCGCTGCGGGACATCCAGGGCCCGGGCGCCCCCGCCTCCCGCGGCCCCGGCTGGGCCCGGCGCTCCGACGGCGGCGGCGGCGGCGGCAGATCGCGGGGACGCGGGCCGGGGCCGCAGGCCGGGGGATGGTGCGGGATGCACGCGCGCGAACCCGCTCGGCTCCCCGGAGGATTCCGATCCGGGGGCGGGGAGCGGCCCTCCCGCCGAGGCCCCGCCCCGCCCCGCCCATTGGCCCGCCGCCGGGATATGCAAATAGATCCCGCCCCTCCGCCGACAGGCCCCGCCCAAGTATAAATAAGACCCCCCTCGCCCCGCCCCTTCCCCGCCACGCCCATTGGGCAGTCGAGGTTCCGCGTGCCGCGTGCGCTGGAGTCGCGTCGGGATCGTCCCCCCCACCCCACGCCCGCAACCCCTGGCCGCCGCTCCAGGAGGTGCAGCGCCGCCCCGCACCCCCAGATCCTCCAGCTAACCCCACGTTCTCGCAGCCCCGCGGAGGCGGGCAGGAGCTGTGACGAGGCACTTTTGCAGGGACGGGGAGGGGGGTTGGACAGACCCTGGCGTCCTGCTGCGCCGTCCCTGGGGTTCGGGCTGGGCTCAGCTTCAGGGCAGGGACCTGGGTGCGGTTCTGGCCGCCGCCCCCACCCCCCCACCGCACCCCACCTTCCCGCCCAGTCCTGTGGCTTTGGCAGAGCAGCTGGCTGAGGCATTAAGGCCCATTAGCAAGGCGAGGTTGCCGGGAGCCCAGAGCCTGGGAGGTGGCCGGGGGTTGGAGGGTGGCCGTCTCAGCTGCCACAGCCTTTTGAGCAGGTGGTCAGCACGTGCAGGGAGCTGGGGGGGTACTTTGGGAGGGGAAGGGGAGAAGGAGGTTCCCGGCAACAGATGGCCCGGGGCCGGGCTGAGGCTTTCAGACAAGAGGGTGGGAGGGGGTTCGCCATCTGCACCTGGAGGCAGCCCACCGTCTCCTCCCCCACCCCTCACTCCAGCGCAGGAACAAGAGCTGGGGGATGGGGGCCGCTTTTATTCGGGCTGAAGGGTCAATGCCCAGGGCCACCCACCCTGGTGACACACACACAAGATGAAGCTGAGAGCAGGCAGCTGCTGGAGGGGTCTGGACTGAAATGGTGCGGCCGCCTCTGCCCAGCGCCAAGCCTGCACCCCTCCTTGCGCAGAGGGGACTCCCTCCGGAGAAACCAGAGGTGGGGGTGCGGGGCTCTCCCTCTCTGAGTGCGTCTGTCTCTCTGACGCCCCGCCTCCTCGGATGCAGGCTGGTTCCCTGATACCACCCTGGCCTACACAGAGCAGGATGGAGGGGTGAGGCCCCTGAGACAGAGAGCTAGGCAGCCCTTCGAGGGGCTGGGTGTGGGGCAGGTCCTCAATCCTGGAGCAGGGTGGGAAGGACAAGTCCTGCCAGGGAGGGTCCCTGGGAGGCGGAGGGCAGTGGCTCTCAGGCCTGGCGCTGAGCCCAGTAGCGGTGGTAGGTGTCCAGGAAGAGGTCCCTGCAGGCGATCCGGGCCCGGAGGTGGGCGCAGGCCAGGAAGGCCCCTGCCAGCTTGCGGTGCAGCGCGTAGGTCTCCTCCGGGGGCGGGCGGAGGCGGTGCCGAAGCAGGACGGGGATGAGACCCTGCACCCGGTGGGCAGTGCCGCCCGCCCCGAAGTCGTAGGGCTCCTGGGTGGCAAAGGGCTCCCCCAGGATCATCACTGCCTCCACGTGGGCGTCAGAGAAGGCCTGGGGGGGACAGGGGGGCAACATGCCGGTCAGTCAGGACAGAGCCCCCCATCTGTCCCAAAGGGAGCAGGTCTGGAGTATAAATCCCAGCCCCCAAACCTGCCCCGGAAGAGAATCAGGCAGAGCCCCAGGATAGCCCCGTCACCCAGCGCCCCAGACACCCGGCCTGTACTGGCAGTAACCCCACTTCCCTGCTCTAGAATAGGTACGTGGTACCCACCTGGCCAGGGTGCCTTGAGTAGCCGGGCAGCCCCCACTTCTCTGTGGACAACCCCCCCCACACACACAGGGATCTGCAGCCCCGACCCCAACGCCTCCCTCCTAGCAGCTTGCCCCGACCTTGGTCTCGAAGCCTGTGAGGAACTTGAGGTCCTGGGACTTCTGCAGGACGCGGTCTCTGTCCCCATTAGCTGCGGCCATCACTACCTGGAGGGGTCCAGGGGGGCACAGGATTAGAGGGGAGTGGAAGTTGGGGAGCTCAGACCTTGTAAGCAGGGAGGAGGCTGAGGCTGGGCCATCCCCCCCCACCCTGCACTGCCAGAAGAGACCCCCTGAGGAACAGGACAGAGTAGCCCATGAGCACCTCCAGAGGCGCCCCCCCCCAAATCAGAAAGAATTAATAAGGAGTAGGGTGCATGAAGGGGAGGGGTCTGGACACCCGGACCCAAGCCTGGCCCCCAGAGCCTTTCCATCCCCCGCCCCTGCTGACCCCAACCCTCCGCCTCCAGGCCTCTCCCCCCATCTTGCCTGAGTGTCTCCCTCAAGGCTGGAGGGATGGGTGTGGGGAGGGGGCCAGGAGGCAGGGCTGGGTGTGCTGCAGCCGCCTGCGCCCCCCACCCACACCCAGGCTGGGAAATAAACAGAGCCTTCCTGGAAGTGATCCCAGTGATCCACACAGGAAAAGATAAGGCAAGTGCAGCTCAGGATCCCCACCTCAGCTGCACCAGGACGTGACTATGGCCCAGGATGGTCCCCAGACTGCACGGGCACTAACTCAGTCAGGACAGAGCCCCCCATCTGTCCCAAAGGGAGCAGGTGCTGCCCGTGAATCCTATGCTGGACTAGGCACAGGTCCTCAGGAAGCCCTGGGCAAACCCTTGTTTAGAAAATGCCTGTGGGGCCTAAGCTTTCCCTGGTCCTGAGTGCGGAGGGATAAGGGGGGGGTGGGGGAGGAATAGTACAGATGGATGGATGGATGGATGGATGGACAGATGGATGGACAGAAGTGGGACCTGCCTCGGGGCACAGTTCCACCCTGTCACCTGCTGACCAGAGCCTTCACATGGGTGAAGTGGGACACTGTGAGGTCAGCATGGCCTGCTCAGTGACCAGGGAAGCACGGGGACTCCGAGGGGCTGTGAGGGTCCCACAGAAGACGGGGCGTGGAGAGCGTGGAGAGAAGCAAGGGGAGGAAGGGGGCAGAGCCCGACCCTTCCCCCAAGCGTGCTGCCCTTTCTGGGCTGGCCGGCAGGGACCCCGGGATCAAAGCTCCGGCTCCCCAGCCCCTGCCTGTCTGGCCATCTGTCGCGCTGTGGGCCTTGGGGCCGAGACAGGGGCTGGTTCAAACTGGAGAAGGCTGGCAAGCAGCAGGAGGGCCAGGCTGGACAGACCTGCAAGGGGGAGTGGGGGGCAGGAGGAGACGACATCCTCAGGGATCTGTGCATGTATCTGGGGGTACCGACTCCTCCTCCTTTCCCCCAGCCCCCAATCCCACCTCTGGGCCTGGCCCCTGATTCTCATCATCGCAGCCTCCCTGGGCTCTGCCCCCCACCACCCCCCCGGCCCAGAGACCCCTCCCCCTTACTCAGAGGGATGGTGCAAACTCTGTCTCAGCTTCTCCCCTGCTCAGATCTTTTGGGGGCTCCCCAGGATCCTCGGAACACGGGCAAGCTACGAAGCTTAGATTTGTGGGGTGGGAATAGGTGGACAGTGACTGGCCCCTGACTCCTCCCCGCCCAGCCAGTGGCCCAGGCACAGACAAGGACCTCGTGCCTGAAAGCGCCCCAAAGCGCCCCAAAGCACAGTGCCTGTCCCAGCAGTTCTGGCAGCACGAGGGAGACGGGCAGGGGCTGAGCCTCGCTCGGGCCCAGCGTCTGGGCAGGGGCGTGGGGAGGGAGGGGTGTGTGCAGGCAACACTGAAGTTCCAGAAGTTGGGCCGGGGAGATGGTGCAAGGAGGCCCAGGGTCTACCCCTTACGTGGCCCCCTGAGCACCACCAAGAGAGAACCTTGAGCACCAAACTGGAGTAGTCCCTGAGCTTTTGTCAGGTGTAACCCAAAAAGTTAATAAAAAAAAAAAGGGGGGGGGAACAGCAGCTCTAACAGAGATGAATATTCCTTCACTTCTCTTGATTTGGCATTTTGGAAAGCCGCCCGAATCTCTTCCTGACGGATCCTCCTCAGGATTCAACTCGGCCGTCCCCTCCTCCAGGAAGCCTTCCCTGACCCCCTAGGCTTGACAAGGCTGCTGCTCTGGGCTCCTATAATCCCTAATGTGCTTCCCCTACCCTAACCCTGAGCACTCTGGGGACGCGGAGCCTGGCGCTGGAGGCTTCTCTTGTCCCCGGGTGAACTAATGATTGAATCAAGAAGCCCGGTCGAATGTCCAATGACAACTGATCAATGAGCTCGGCTCCTCTGTGGCCTCTGGGACAAAGTGACCCGGGGTGGGAGTGGGGGGCGCTCTGAGCGAGGGAGCCGCCGCGCTGGGAAGAGAAGGGCACACGGAGGGCCTCAGGACCCACGTTCCCAGTCTGAATCTCGGGTCTGCTGTGACCCGGGCGAGGGCCGTGAGCCCCACTTGCTTCATCTGTACAATGGGGCAAAAGACAGTGCTTCCCACTGAGTCACTGCAGGGTAGCCCCCCGGCCACACGCGATTGGCGCTTGGCATAGACTCAGGAACCAGAGCACGTGGCTGGCACACACGAGGTTCGAGTCTGGTCCCTGGTGGCCCCGAGAAGCCCCGGGATGGATTGTTCTTGTTTTGGAGCCACACCCAGTGGTACTCAGGGCTTACTCCGGGCCCTGTGCTCAGGTGTGGCTTGGGATACCCTAGTGGGTGCAGAGATCAAACCAGGCTTGGCTGGTGCAAGGCAAGCACCTTACGCCCTGCACCATCTCTGCCGTGGGCCCACTTACTGAGCCCTCCAGCAAAGCCTCAGCAGCGGCTCCCGCCCCCCTGTGCCCCTCCACCCAATGAAGTGACTGGGGCCTGAAGAAATGATACAGCAGGGAGGGTGCCTGCCTGGCATGCACTCAACCTCGGTTCGATCCCGGCACCGTACACAGTTCCCTGAGTCTGCCAGGAGTGGTCTGTGAGCGCTGCTGGGATGAATGAAGCACAGGAAGTGACAGGGCTAGGAAGGCACCACAGCTGGCAAGGGCATGCCCAGTAGCATGAGGTCAGAGTAGGTCCCCCAACCACAGCAGGGCCCCCAAGAGTGCCGCCAGGGTGGGTCTGAGCGGCAGACTGTCAGGCCCCCCGGGCCGGGACAGTGATGCTGGGAGTGACTCAGCCCTGGCCCCTCACAGCCTGGCACCACTTGGGGTCACTCTGTTTTTCTTTTTGGAGTTTTTTGGTTTGTTTTGGGGCCACACCTAGCAGTGCTCAGGCCTTACTCCTGGCTCTGCACTCTGGAATCACTCTTGGCGGTGCTCAGGGGGATCCTATGGAATGCCGGGGATTGAACCTGGGTCAGCTGCCTGCAAGAAAAGCACCTGCCCCCTGTACTATCACTTGGCCCACTCGGGGTCACCCTGGATCAACCTGGATGCTTGAGATCACAAACAAGGGGTGCCAGGGGTTACACTGGGCCTGGACCTTAGCCCTGTGTGCTCTCTCTGGACCCAACAGTGCTCTCAGAACACTGAAGAAAAAAACAAAACCCCAGCCTTGGGACTAGAGAGGTGGTTCAAAGGACTGAGTCAGGACTGGAGAAACAGTACCAAAGGCTGGGTGCTTTCCTTGCATCCAAAGGACCCAGGTTCGAGCCCCAACGCCCCCATGTCCTGCCAGGAGTGATCCCTGAGCACAGAGCCAGGAATAAACCCTGAGCACTGCCGAGTGTGGCCCAAAAACCACGTTGTTTTTTTTTTTTTTTTTTTTTTTGCTTTTTGGGTCACACCTGGCAATGCACAGGGGTTACTCCTGGCTCTGCACTCAGGAATTACCCCTGGCTGTTCTCAGGGGACCATATGGGATGCTGGGATTTGAACCCGGGTCGGCCGCGTGCAAGGCAAATGCCCTACCCACTGTGCTATCTCTACCACGTTTTTTTTGTTTTTTGTTTTTTTGCTTTTTGGGTCACACCCAGCGATGCTCAGGGGTGACTCCTGGCTCTGTACTCAGGATTTACCCCTGGCGATAGTCAGGGGACCATATGGGATGCTGGGAATCGAACCCGGGTTGGCCGAGTGCAAGGCAAACACCCTCCCCGCTGTGCTATTGCTCCAGCCCCTATAAAAAAAAAAAAAGGACAAAGGGGACAGCGGGGAGCAATAGTACAGCAGGGAGGGCGTTTGCCAGGCATGCAGCTGACCTGAGTTTGGTCCCCGTTATCCCATATGGTCCCCCAAGCACCGCCAGAAGTGATTCCTGAGTGCAGAGCCAGGAGTAACACCTGAGCATCACTGTATGTGACCCAAAAAGGAAAAAAAAAAAAAAGGACAAAGGGCTGAACACATCTTTGCATGCAAAAGACCCACATCCAACTCCTGGTAGCACATAGTCCCCACGGTGAGCACCACCAAGCATGTCCCCCTCCAGAAACATCCCCATTTGGGGGAGGAAGATATAGCTTAAGTGGTAACGCCCATGTCGGACATGTGCCAGGCTGTGGGCTGTTTCCTTGGCACTGCCCGGCCGTCCCCAGCCCCTCCCGGTATGGCCCCTAGAGCAAACAGCCCCGCGTGTGCTGAGTGACAGACAACTGGGGCCCTTCTCGGGGATGGGGTGGGGGGGTCCTGGCATTAGGGTCCCTGGTGCTGCCCCTGGGCTCAGGCCCGGCAGGAACCCTCAGCCTTCCGGCTGATGCGAGAAGACACTCACCTCGATGTAGTGGTCTGTGAATTCCGTCCCGAACTCCCGGCTTGCACCAAAATCCAGTAGGGTCACCTGGGAATGAGGTGTTGTGAAGGCAGTGCTGGGAGGCCCCCCCAGTCCCCACTGTCCCTCTCTCCTGCCACAGTCCCTGGGCAGGCTGGCAGCCTCCACAGTCCACTCCACCCCACGGAAAGCTGAAGCAACCTTTTATTTTGCTTTCATTGCAACTGGTTGGGGGTTTTGTCTCTATTTTCAGTTCTTTTACTGAGGATATGTGGGTTTGAAGACTGTTTTGAGGGTAGGAATTTACACCTCTTTAAAATGTAAAATGTATTGATTCAGGGGCTAGAGTACAGTGAGGGGGTGGGGATGGAGTGGCTGACCTGGGTTCGATCCCCAGCACCCCATATGGTCCCCCGTGCCTGCCAGGAGTGAGTCCTGAGCACAGAACCATGAGTAACCCCAGAGCACAGCCGGGAGTGGCTCCTCCACAAAATAAATTGATTCTAATTTTTGAGGGGGATTTGGGGGCCACACCATCAGAGTTCAGGGTTGGGGTGGTACAGGGGGGGGCACCATGTGGTAGGAACTCGGACCCTGAGCACTCTCTGGCCCTTGGTTTTCATAAGAATGTGTTTTAGGCCTGATGCTGGGGGCCCTGGAGGCTGTGGATGGGACACCCAGCCCAGAGGTGTGTTTTAGAAAATCCCTTCGAGCCATCTGGCAGCCACACAGAGACAGGTCAGTGTGTCCGACCCAGACCCCTACCCATGGGCATCCTGTGACCCCTTCCTGTTCTTCCAGTTCTCTTCTGATCCACCTGGTTTCAGCTTCAAGGATGCTTCCTTCTAGACGCCCTCCTTGACCTGACCCATGCCAGGCTGGCTCAGCCTTCTCTTTGGCTGCCCCATGCCAAACCTGAGCACTCGAGCCTGTGCTTCTCCATCTTGCCTCGGACCATTCTGCCTCAAGTAGTTTTCTGCTATAGGCAGGAGGGGGGCTGAAAATCGTGGCTCTAGGTCAGTGTGCAGGGTGATGGGGTTTGGTTTCCCAGCAGACTGGGTGCTCCAGGAGAGTGAGGCTTTCCCAGAGCCCCTTGGGGAGTGGGGCAGGGGGTGCACACCCAGTGGTGCTCGGGGCTTACTCCTGGACTCTGGCTCTGCGCTCAGGCGTCATTCCTGGTGGGGGTCGGGGGACCATAGGGGATGGTCCTGGGTCAGCTGCCTGCAAGGCAAGCACCCTCCTCACAGCACTATTGCATCAGCCCGTCTTGTTTGTTGTTGGCAAGAGGCCACTGGTGGGCGCCTGATGTGGCCTAATTAAACGGCAAGCATGGTAGCCATGACTTAGGGCCTTCAGGCCACTCTGCACTGTTGCATGGCTACTGGGATGCCGGTGGCGGCCAGGGACTCCATTTCCCAGCACCCCTTGCGCTTCCATAGCCAAGTCTCCTCCAGGGAACAGTAAGTGCCGGTGAGAGCAGTGTGGCGGGGGTCACCCGCCCACCGGACGCAGAGCAGGGCCTGATCTAGGACATGGCCCCGTCACAAACAGGCAGGCCCGAGCCCCCAAGTCAGCACCTGGAGGAAGACCAGCGGAGCCATCTGGGTATTGTGTTGGCCTCAGGTTGGAGCTGACGCCCACGGCGGGGGGCCCAGGCTGTGGTTCCCCCAAGCACACCGCCAGGGGTAGCCCCGAAACCAAGTCAGAGGGAAACTCGTGTGGTGCCAGGCACCTGGACCTCGGGGAAACACAGGCGCCAGCAGCGGGTGCAACTGCTCTGGGGACCCACCTGGTGGTTGGAGGCGTCGTACAGGAAGTTGGCCCAGTTGGGGTCGGTCTGCATGAAGCGGAACTCAAACAACTCCCGCAGACACAGCCTCAGGAGCTGGAAGCAGATCTGTGGGGCGAGTGGGAGAGGCGGCTCAGCCTTCTGGCGCGAGAGAGAAGCAAGGGTCCAGCAGCCGCCCCCCTCTCCCCCGCTGGCTCTGCCCTGGGGCACCACCCTCACTCTGGCTCCGCAAGACGCCGTACCTCATCCCGGATATCCTGGCTCAGGCCCTGGCACTGGTCCAGGGGGACCCCTCCTGCCAGCTCCATGCCCAACACCCGCGTTGTACTCAGCTCCTTAATCACAGCTGGCACCCGGAAAAAGGGGTCATCGGCCAGCAGCTGCCTAGGCAGAAGGGAGGGGAGGGAGAGGGTCTTGGTGCTTCAGGCCCCGCGGGGGCCCAGCTCACGGCCTCCTCCTCTGAGAAGTCCTCCATGAACAGCCTGCCTGTCTTCCTCCCGCCTCTGTCCTGAATGATGGCTCATATCTGCCTGGGCCCACATTTATTGTGTTTTATTCATTGGGTTTATACATTCACTCATTCAACAGTGCTCTGAGAGCCAGAGAGTACAGCAGAGAAAGTACATGCCATGCATGCAGCCAGCCCGGGTTGGGTCCTGGCTATCACATGTGGATTCCACGAGGAGTGGTCCCTAAGCACAGAGCCAGGAGTCAGTCTGAGCACCACCAGGTGTGACCCAAAACAAACAAACAAAAAAGTTCTTGAGTCTGTGTTTTGGCTGGATGATGAGAGCTGGGCAGGAAGGGGGGTGGTATACAGAGCAGTGGCCTAGCCACAGTCGAGGGCCCCCCTCCGACATCCTAGACCCCACTCTAATAAACAGCCATCATAGATTGAGGTGCGCCAATGTCAGATTTGGGGGACATGGAAGAGTGAGGCCTTATTTGGAGCGATGGCACAGCAGGTAGGGCATCTGCCTTGCATGTGGCTGACCAGGGGTCAATCCCCAATATGTCATATGGTCCCCTGAGCACCACCAGGAGTGACCACTGAGCACAAGTTAATCCTGAGCATCACCAGGTGTGGCCCCAAAACCAAAACAGCAAAACAAAGAACAAGGCTCCCACTGGGGGTCTGTGAGGTGGCTAGAGGGAGGGGCGGGGGGGCAAATAGGGGGGATTTACTCTTGGTGCTTGGGGTGCTTTGGGGCAGGAGAAGTCACTCCAGAGCCCGTTGTCCCCCCGTCACACCACCCTCCTCAGGACTCTGCTTCTCCGGGGTCCCCTGTTCAAACCCCCTCAGGCCCCTCATCAACAGCTGACCCTCTCTGCCCCTGGGAGGACACGGCCAGGTCCCCAGGTACAATCAGGCCATCTGGTGCATGAAGGGCTGGCGTGGGACTAGATTCCACCTCTGTGCCAGGGCCCATGGCCCTAACCACGGCCTGCATGGGGCACACACACTCTCTTTCTCCTGGCAGCGCTCAAGGGACCATGCGGTGCCAGGGATCGAACCCAGGCCTCCGGCATGCAGAGCCCACGCCCTGACCTAATGAGCACCTCATCACGCTCTCTGGGACAAAACAAACAAACAAACAAACCTCCTTTTTGTTT
Source organism: Sorex araneus (assembly GCF_027595985.1). Lineage (NCBI taxonomy): Eukaryota > Metazoa > Chordata > Mammalia > Eulipotyphla > Soricidae > Sorex > Sorex araneus. The sequence continues at coordinate 44,860,477 of NC_073309.1, forward strand.
GTGTGTTTCCTGGGCCACATCTGGCGGTGCTCAGGGCTTACTCCTGCTCTGCTCTGCACTCAGGAACCACACCCAGTGGTGCTCAGGGGACCCTGTGGGGTGCTGGGGACTGAACTTGGGCCAGCTGTGTGCAAGACAAGGACCCTACCCTGTGGACTATTTCTCCAGCCCCCCAACCCCCCAGACTGTTCCCTGAATGCCTCAACAGGGCTGGGATGTGGCTCAGTCAGCACATGCTTTGCTCCTAACAGGCCCTTGGATGGATCCTTGGCACCCAATAACCCAGAAACCTGCTTAAATAGCGACTTCTCTGCCCACTTCCGCTCCCCAGGGCAGGGCATCCTGGAGCCGCAAGCACAGCCGCTCTCTCCATCACCCGCCTGCTGATGCCCATCAGTGTGGGGGGTGGGGTGGGGGCGGGGGGTGTGTCCCACAGAATGGGCAAGGAAACGGGGGCTGAGGTGAGGAGAGGTGCCCACCAGGCTCAGCGGGCACAGGGAGGAGGGTGGGGAGGAGGGTGCAGCCTAGGGCCATGGACGAGGAGAGAAGGCCAGGGCCGCCCGCCCAGGTGTGGGGGTTGGGTGATGGGGTGCGGCCCACCTGAAGTTCCCGGCGCAGGCCGCCTCGCGCTGGTAGTCGCACTCCCAGGCCAACTCCTGCTGCAGGGCCTGTAGGCTCTGCTCGGCAAACAGGCCTGAGTGGGCAGCAGCATCAGAGGGGGGACCTGCCCCCAGGCACCCCCTCCCCGCCCGCCCGCCCTCACCAGGGATGCCTTCTTCCACTGCCAGCGTTTGCCTCTGCCCTCATCACCCTGCCCTCGCACCGCCCTGCCTTCCGCCTCAAGTGCCCCAGCCATCTTCCCAAGCCACAGGCCCACCTGCTCAGCCTCTCTTTCACACTCTTCCAGGCTCTGGAATCTTCTAGGCCTGCCCCTACCCCACCACTCCCTGGGCACCCTCGGGCACCCCGGGGCTGCCACACTCAGCCCTGCTCACATTCCCTCCCACCTGCACATGTAGGGCCACTGGGCCTGGTTTTGGGGCCCTGGTCCTCTGCCACAGATATCGCTGCTTCATCTCTCTCACACTCCCCGGGGAGGTCTCGGGGCGGGGGATCCCACTCCCCCACGCTAGGCTGCACTGGCTCCCTTAGGGTTCCCTCAGGCAGTGGGGGATGGGAGGGCGGTCCTCACCCTCTGGCAGGGCCACGCTCATCTTCAGCACAGCCAGCAGGTTCTGGACGTCACTCTGGATACTCTGGGCCACACCTGGGTACTGCAAGGGGACGGGGCGGGGTGGATGGGGTGGTCTCTGGACCAGTCAGAGGGCCCACCCCGCCCCACCCGTCTTCTTACCTGGATCTTCACGGCCACCTCTGTCCCATCCTTTAGCACGCCCTGGTGGACCTGTCCGATAGAGGCAGCAGCAAAGGGCACCTCCTCCAAGGAGGCCACCTTGGTCTGCCAGTCCTGGCCCAGCTCTTCTTCAAGAACCCTCTGTGGAAAGCGGGGGATGACCATCACGGTCACGGTGGTGACCAAGGGTGGCTGAGTACATTCCCTGTGAGCCCTGCTGGCTCACCCCATGCAGGGCCTGGGTTCAGCCTATGGCCGTGATCCCATTTCATAGATGAGGAAACAGAGGCACAGACAGCCTGCGCTGGGGACGGCTGAGATGGGGACGGAGACTGATGCTACTCCTTGGTGCACTCCTAGATGGTATTGTTTGGCAAGGGGCATCCGCACCCAGCAGTGTTTGGGGTTTACTCCCAGATCAGTGCTCAGGAATGATCCCTAATGGGGCTCGGGAAACCCTATGGGGTGCCTGGGCCGGTTTCGGGCAAGGCAAGCGCCCTCCCCGCAGAACTAGCGCTCCAGCCCCTAGAGCTGACACTCTGCACTTGAACGTGATGAAGCGGCGCTGAATTAGGGCTTCCTTGGGCCAGAGCCCGTCTGGACTGGCAGAGAGAGGGGCAGGCATCACGCCGGGCAGGGGGAGCGGGGTTGGGACCGGGAGGGGGACGTTGGCTGCCCCTTTTGGATCCCACACCCTCGCCTGCTTATTAGAACAGCTCATGTCTTGGGCACTTACTCAGTGCCAGGCACTGTGCCAACCTATTTACAGCCACGATCGCCTTTAATTAAGAAACGAGGAATCATGACCATCAAGGCTTGCGTGTGGCCTGCCTGGTCGTGCGGGGTGGGTGGTGCTGCTCCCCGCCGCCCCCCCCAACCGCGTCTCACCCGCAGCCCCTCTAGCGGCCCTCCCCCCACCCGGCACTCAGCACTCTGCACTCTCCCCACCGGCAAGCCTCAGGCCGGTCCTCCAAGGGCTGTGCTCCAGTGCTCCCCTGGGGCTTGGGGCAAGCACGGGGTGAGGAAGTGGCGGGGGAGGGGTTGTGCGTCTCTCCAGGTCCCCCCTACCACACGCACCAGCATCTGCCATCGGGGCATGAAGTCGGCGCTCTGGCGGACACGTTCGAAGATGCGCTTCAGCTGGGGGCTCATAAGGCTGTTGTCTTGGGGGGATTGAGGAGGGAGCCGTGAGGGGGGAGCCCCCGTCCCGCCTCGAGGAGGGGAGCCCCCAGCCCCACCCTACCCTGGGAGTATTCGGATGCAGCAGGTGGGGGGAGTTGAAGGGAGGTGGAGGGAGGGGGGGAGAGCAGGCAGGGGTGGGGGGCAGCAGGCTGTACCCTGGATGCTGAGCATCTGGCCGACTTTCAGGGCTGCTCCCCGAACGGTGCATAAGGTCTGCACGATCCGCTCAGCGTTGGCCTCCGACAGGAAAGGGCTGGACCCTGGCAGGGAGTCACCGTCAGGGTCACCAACAGCCGCGTTCTTTTCACTTTGTTTTTCTGTTTGCTTGCTCGGTTTGAGGGTCACACCCTGCAGTGCCTGCAGGGCTATTCCCCCCAACCACACCTTCGTTCCCCTAGAGTCCCCTACCCAGCCCCAGCACACACTGTCCCCACCAGGTAGCCTGCAGAAGGGCTGGGATGCAGGGGCCACACCCCCACCAACCTGCACGCCCTGGGAGGGAAATAGCTGGGGACCTGGAGGGCGGGAGGGGGATCACAGAGGAGGCATTGGACCCCACCCCCACTGCAGGGGTGGCCCTAGTGGACCGAGCACTGAAGCACCAGGCCACAGCAGCTGGGCAGTCATCAGTGAGAACCCCTAAGCCCTTGAGTGTGCTTCGGAGGACCCCGAAAATTCGAGAGAAAAAAAGAAAAGCACATGCCTGTAGCTTGCCCCACACACCGCCTGCCTCAGAGACACCCAGGACGGGCACAGACATGTGTCCGCAGGCAGAGAGCCCAGAAAGAAGCATCCAGATGGGCCCGAGCACTAGTCTGTCCGTCAGAAGGCATGGCGCTTGTCTTGCACAGGGCTGACCTGGGTTCGATCCCCAGCACCCCATATATCTCCCAAGCCCTGACAGGTGTGAGCCCTGAGCGCTGAGCTGGGCGGAGTAGCCCCATGAGCACCGCTGGGTATGGCCCCAAAGCCAAAATAAATACCTAAGGATAGGTTTTAATCGCTTTTGGGGTATTCAGAATTGTGCAACTTTCACCATGACCAATCTTCTCTTGCTTTTCTGGGCCACACGCAGCAATGCTCGGGGGTTATTCCTGGTTCAGCATTCAGAAATTACCCCTGGCGGTGCTCGGGGGACCTTCTGGGGTGCATGGGGATCGAACCTGGGTTGGCTTGGTGCAAGGCAAACCCCCAACCTGTTGTACTGTTGCTCCAGTCCAACTACAGTCAATTTTAGAATGTTTTCATCACCCTCCATAAGAAGCCCTTACCTATTTGTCATCACGCCCACATTCCCTGACCACCTCCGCCACAAGTCCTGGAAACCACTTAATCTTTCTGTGTCAGCAGATGTCCTGGTTCCAGATATTCCACATCCCCTGACACACACCGTATGTGACAGTGTCTGGCTTCTCCCTGCGGGTCACTGAGTTGGTGCCGCTTTATAGATTTACTGTTTTGGTGGGTCGGGGGTGGGAGTCTGGCGGTGCTGAGGATCAAGCCCAGGGCCTCACATATGCAGGCCAAGTGCTCTACGGAGGGGGGGGGCGAGCCGGGGAAGGGGGGGGGGGAGGAGAAGGTGCTGAGAACAAATTTAGGGTCACATCCAGCAGTGCTTAGAGTTTAGTCCTGGCTTGGGCCCCGAGACTCACCCGCTGAGACTCATATTTTCTTTTTGTTTGGGGGCCACACTCGGGCGTACTCCTGGCTCTATGCTCAGGGATCACTCCTGGCAGTGCTGGGGGGGTGGGGGGAACATATGGGAAGCCAGAGATCTAACCGGAGTTGGCCAAGTGCAAGGCCAGTTTCTTCCCTGCTGAACTACTGCTACTCTGGCCTCACCAAGACCTGTATTTTCAATTCACCCACTTTGGTGTTTTGGGACCACCTGGTGATGCTCCGAGGTTACTCCCAGTTCGGAGTCACTCCTGGTGGCGCTTAGGCCCCCATAATGCTGAGGACCTAATTCAATCCTCCCATACACAAAGCACGTACTGCTGCCCATGTGCTCACCCATCCAGAGACTGAGACCCCCAGATCAGTCCCTTTTTACTGCTAAATGCCACACCCTGCCAGAGGGACGGGTCCTGCAGATCTGACCCTTGCTTTCAGGGCATGCTGGGACCCTGAGATTAGAGCTGAAGAACTGCGGTCCTAGGGTTCTCTCTGCGAGCACACACAAGTGTCCACGTGGTGAAAGTGAACCAAGCCATGCATTTGGGTATGTACTTGGTCTGGACGCAAGTGAAATGATCATTTAATAAAGTGCTTATTAGGGAATTTGCCTTTCATGCAGCTGATCTGGGTTCGATCCTCAGCATCCCATATGATCCTGAGCACCACCAGGAGTAATTCCTCAGTGCAGAGCCAGTAGTAACCCCTGAGTATCTCTGGGTTTGACCCAGAAAGAAAAAACTAAAATAAATCCAGGGGCAAGAGGGGCGCCTGCCTTGCATGCAGTCAATCCAGGTTTGATCCCTGGCATCCCATATGGTCCCCCAAGCCGCACCAGAAGTGACCCCCCAAGCACAGAGCCAGGAATAATCCCTGAGCACAGTTGGATGCATCCCCCAAAATAATCAAACAAGCAAAAAAAAATTTTTTGTTGTTGTTGTTTTTGGGTCACACCTGGCGATGCTCAGGGGTTACTCCTGGCTCTGGACTCAGGAATTACTCCTGGCGGTGCTCAGGGGACCATATGGGATGCTGGGATTTGAACCCGGGTCGGCCGCATGCAAGGCAAACGCCCTACCTGCTGTGCTATCACTCCAGCCCCAAACAAGCAAAAAATTATTAAGGAGTGACCCAGGTAGTGGTTCAGTGTCTAAATCGTCTGCTATGAGTGGTCAGTGAAAGTATAGTGGGTAGGCTGTTTGCCCTGCACACAGATGACCCAGGTTCGACCCCCGGCATTCCAAATAGTCCCCTGAGGGACTACAGGAGTAATTCCTGAGTGCAGAGCTAGAAGTAACTCCTGGGTATCTGGTTTTTTTTTTTTTTTTTTTTGCTTTTTGGGCCACACCCAGCGATGCACAGCGGTCACTCCTGGTTCTGCACTCAGGAATTACCCCTGGTGGTACTCAGGGGACCATATGCGATGCTGGGAATTAAACCAGGGTCGGCCACATGCAAGGCAAATGCTCTACCCGCTGTGCTATCACTCTAGCCCGTATCTGGGTGGTTTTTTGTTTTGTTTTGTTTTTTGCTTTTTGGGTCACACCTGGGGATGCACAGGGGTTACTCCTGGCTCTGCACTCAGGAATTACCCCTGGCGGTGCTCAGGGGACCATATGGGATGCTGGGAATCGAACCTGGGTCGGCTGCGTGCAAGGCAAACGCCCTACCTGCTGTGCTATTGGTATCTGGGTATTTTTAATTGTGACCCAGAAAAAAACCCTTTTTTTTGGGGGGGCTGGAGAGATAGCACAGCGGGTAGGGCGTTTGCCTTGCCCGCGGCCGACCCGGGTTCAAATCCCAGCATCCCATATGGTCCCCTGAGCACAGCCAGGGGTAATTCCTGAGTGCAGAGCCAGGAGTAACCCCTGTGCATCGCCAGGTGTGACCCAAAAAGCCAAAAAAAAAAAAAAAAAAAAAAAAAAAACCCTTTTTTTTAATTGTCTGCTGTGTAAGCCCGATGCCTTGAGTTTGGTCCTTCCCCCTTGTTTCTGCCCACATGTGCCCAGCACAGTCCCAGCATCACTGGTGTCTGGGTCAATCTCACAACCAAGGGAGAGATGTCTGAAGACAGCAGGCTGTGTGCAAGCACTGCCTATGGGCACTGCAGCTAAGAGAGGTGAGGCCCCCGGCGCACATGTGTGAGTGCCACCATTGCTCCTGAGGGTACCACCCCCAGAATGTGAGCCAGCACCACCACAAAGTCTGCAAGCCCCGGTGAGGTTGGCAACTGAGGTGACTGTGTAAGCAAAGTTGCTGCCCCTCGTGAGAGACCCCCAGTTGCTACCACAAGGGCAGGGGAAGCGAGAATGGAAGATATCCACTGAGTTCCTGCGGTAAGAGAGTACAGGGGTACTGGCCTTGCATATGGATGACCCCAGTTCGCCTTTTGTTTTTTTCTTTTCACCCAGGGATGCTGCTCAGGGCTTACTCCTAGCTCTGCGCACAGCAGTTCCCCCCGGCAGGGAGACCATACGGAGTGGCAAAGATGGAACTTGGATCAGCCTTGTACAAGGCAAGAGCCCTCTGCGCTGTTCAATTGCTCCAGCCCTTCCTTCACTTTTCTCTTGGCGGTGCAAGGGATCAAACCCAGGTGTCCTGTGTGAAGTCCCCAGGCTCCTCGGCCCTGTTCCGACCACCTCCTCATATCCCTAAGAGGTTTGTCGTGGATCATCTCCACCCTACCCCCAGAAACTGAGAGGGGGACCAGAGATGCAGTGAGGCCATGCTCCCAACATGCCCTCGGGGTGGCTCACTCACCTGGTTTCGCAGTTCCGCCCGGCAGCGACTTCCTGGCCAGCTCGGCCAGCGCTCCCAGGCCCAGGCCCATGGCCAGTCCTGGAGGGTGGGAGAGACGCCTGAGTCCCAAGGTTGCAGCTATCCCAGGCCTCTCCCCTGCCTTCTCCTCGCCCAGACTCCCAACTCAGCCCTACAGCTCTACCCCCTCTGTCCCGGGCTGTCTGTTCTTGGGGTTCCCATCCAGGTGAGGTTTCCTCTTTCTCCATCCCTCTAAGACTCTGCCCCTCACTAGCTTCTGGAGAGGCCCCACTCCAGAGGTTCCGCCTACACTGAGATGAGGACTGGAAACTTACTAGAGTTTTGTTTTGGGGACAAGCCTGACAGTGCTCAGGGGCTAACTCCTGGCTCTGTGCTCCGGGCTCAGGGGACCATAAGCAGTGTGGGAATCAAACTGGAGTTAGGTAGTACTGTGACCTCTGTGCTCTCTCTCCAGCCTCGTTTTTGACTCTTTGAGTGACCACACCCAGCAGTGCTCAGGGCTTACTCCCGGCTCACTTACTCCAGAGGTCACTCCTGGTGGGGCTCGTGGACTGTGTAACATGGGAGACTGAGCCTGGGTAGGCTGTCCACAAGGCAAGTGCTGTGCTATATCTGCGGGACTCTTGCTCCAGCCCCTCATGTTCTTTTTCAGCTTTCATTTTTTTTTTTTTTTTGGTAAGGCCAGAACCCCTTGACCCCTGTACTGCCTCTCCCCAGCCCCCATTCCAACTTCCTAATGTTCTGTTCTTCTCTGTTCCCCTTTGGTTTGCAGGCCTGGGCCTTGGCTCTCTCTGCATCCTTCTGTCCTGTCTCAGATTCGCCCCCCCTCTTGCTTCACTCTGGATGTGTCACTTCCTCCAATGTAGGTCAAGATCTCTCACAGCGACACCTACCCCCGAAGTTGGCCAAGCGGCTGACACGGGACGAGGGCACCTTGCGCTCTCGAGAGCGGTCACTCAGCTGGGAAATGCGGAGAAAGCATTTAGGCGGAGAAAATGGGCAAAGCACCCAGGGACTCCAATTCCACCCACATGCCCACCCTTTGACACCCTACCTGAGCCTAGGGGGGTCTTCACAGGGCATGGGGTGGAGTGGTGGGGGGGACAAAGCAATGATACCTGGGGCCGGGGTGTCTTCGTGATCCGGGCTTCCCGAGCCCTACGAATGTCCTCCTCAGCCAGGCCTCTGCTAGGCCTATCCTGATGAACCCTGTGGGCCCAGGAACCCCTCCATGGCCCCTGCAAGAAAGGGACACATTGGTCAGGAGTGCCCTGAACCTTCAGGGTCCCTCCCTGGCCCCTCCCTAGCGTCTTACCCTCAGGTGGGGCCGGGATCCCAGGGTTCCCCAAGGCAGAACAACAGTTCGGCCCAGCTGTCCACTGGTGCCCCGCAGCAGACCCCCCACCTCCAGCCACATGACCTGCGAGAGAAGAAGAGGGGTGTTGAGGAGAAGTTGCGGGACATATGGCTGCGCTCTCCCCTCACCCCTTTTGCCAGGCACTCAAGTTCCTTCAGGGTCCATCCTAAAATGCCCCTACCCAAGACTTCGTCCCCTGCAATTAGCGCCCCCCCTCGCTCTCTCGTTGCTAGGAGCCCTCCTGCAACCCACTCTCCCCCCGTCCCACTTCCCGCCGTTGCTAGGGTCCTCCTCCGTTGCTAGACACCCACAGCTCCTCCAGGGTTACCTCGCCACCTCGCGGACCACCCCCCCCGCGGACCCCATTGCTAGGCACCGCCTTCCTCTCGGTTGCTAGGCAGCCACGTTCCTCCCGTGTCACCCCCTCCCACCCGAGACTGAGTCCCTCCCCCCCGTTGCTAAGCACCCACGGCTCGCAGGCTCCGGGTCCGCTGCGCGTGGGGGCCCCGGCACTTCCGGGAATCTCCCCGAGCCCGCCCCCTCCGGTAGTCTAGCCAATGGCGTGGCAGAGACTGGCTGACGGACGCGGAGCACGTCCCGCCGTGCGTGAGGAGGCGGGGCGAGGGGCGGGGCTTGGCGCGGGCTCGGGGGCGGGGGTGGGGGCGCACACGTGCCCTTTTTTGCCCTTCCCTCACCTCGAATGCTCCTGCACTCCGTGGCTGCCCTTTCTGTTCACTGCACCATCATTTTAGCAAGCTTCGCGCCTATGAACGCTCCCGTCCGTGAGCATCTCGCCAAACTTCCCTGCTCTTCATTTGTTTGTTTTGTTTTGGGGCCACACCCAGGGATGCACAGAGGTTTGAACTCCTGGCCCTGCATTCTCCTGGCGGTACTCAAGGACCCTATGGGATGCCAGAGATGGAACCCGGGTCGGCTGCGTGCACGTCAATCACCTTTCCTGCTGTGCTATGGCTCAGGTCCCTCTCCTCTTCATTTTCACTCCCAGCAGGCTCCCCATTTCTCCTTGAAACAACGTGTCTTTGCAGCAAACATTTCCCTTGCATACCGTGCCCCTCCACCTTGCAGGCGCCCGCTGCTCCGAACACCCACATCCTGGCACCCCACCTCTTCTCTTGCCCAGAGAACCCCCTGCCTCGCTTGCCAACTGTCTCCCTATCTATAAACCGCCTCACACCCAGCCCCTGGCACCCTGGGGCTGGGGTGCTCCTCCCAGACCCTACTTGCTGTTCTCTCCGATCCCCACCAGCCGTGGGAGGGTGTGAGCAGAGCCCTTGTTTCCTGCAGGCCTGACATTTTCCAGAACACATTCAGCCAAGATTCCCTGTGCTGAGTCAGGAAACTTGGCATCCCAGAAAACCAGCTCCTGGCCCATCTGGGTGTAGGGACGGGGGGAGAAGAAGGAGCAGGCTTTAAGCCTCCCCCACCCCAACAGGCTGACTCACCCCTCTTCTCACAGTCTGGAATAGAAGCAGCTGGCTGGGGCATCTCCCCCACAGCAGGGAGGGACCAGGAATGGATGTGAAGCTTCTCCCCCAAAACACCCCTGCCCCAGTCTAAGCCCTGTTTTGGCCTGGAATCAGCCTCCTGGTCTGTCCCAGTGCTCTGTGATCTCAAAGGAACCGTGACCCTCTCTGAACCTCTGCTTCCCGGCCAGAGCACCCCCCCCCCTCCTGCTTCTCACTACCCTGCAAAGAGTGATTCATTCTAGATCCTGGACGTCTGCCCGATACCTCTCTCCCAGGTGACTCAATTTCAAGACAGAAACTCCCCTCGCTGCTCTTCAGACATCAAGATCTGACTCAGGAGCTGGTAGCAGCTCACCCTGGGGGGCAAAATAGATAAAGAGCAGCGATGACACTAACCCTAACAGGGCTGGGGCTGGTGTGCGTCACATATGTGAGGTCACATATGTGAGAAAACAGGAGCCGAAGAGATAATACAGAGATAATGCTTGCCTTGCATGCAGCCCACACTGTTCAATCCGTGGCACTGCCTATGGTCTCCTGAGGAGTACTGCCAAGAGTGATCCCTAAGTACAAAGCCAGGAACAAGCTCCAAGCACTGCCAGATGTGACCCCCCCTCCTACAAAACCAAAAAGAAAAAACGGCAAGTGGCCAGAGTGATAGTCCAGCAGGTAGGGTGTTTATCTTGCACGCGGCCGACCCAGGTTCGATCCCCGGCATCCCATATGGTTCCCTGAGTACCAGCAGGAGTAATTCCTTATGCGTCACCAGTTGTGACCCAAAAAGCCAAGAAAAAAGAAAAGAAAAGAAAAGAAAAGAAAAGAAAAGAAAAGAAAAGAAAAAGGCTAGATGCTGGTGGACTCAGAGTCTCAATATCCCCATCAGCAGACATAAATCTGAGGTGGGCTGGAGAGAGATTTCAAGGGGTTAAAGGGTCAAACCCTGGTGCCGTATGATCACCTGAGCACTATAAGGAGTGCTCCCGGAACAGTGAGTGGAAGTAGTCCTGGAACACTGCCTGGTGTGGCTCTAAAAACAAAAAACAAGTTGAAAAAAAAAATATCTGTGGTATCCCCTCTGGCATGCTGTTAGTGACAGAGCAAGGCAATGAAATCGTGTTTGTAAAGCGCTTGGCAAAAGGCCTGGTACAGAACAAGTAGGCTAGGCTGGGGAGATAGCTCAAAGGGCTGGAACACATCCTTTTTTTATTTTGTTTTGCCACACCCGGCACTGCTCTGGGCTTACTCCTGGCTCTGCACTCAGGGATCATTCCTGGCAGGCTCGGGGAACCATATGGGGTGCTGGGGATTGAACCTGCATTGACCTTGTGCCCAGCAAGGGTCCTACCCTCTATGCTACTGCTCTGGTCCTAAGGCACCTGCTTTGTATGCCACTGATCCTGGTCCCCCAGCACCACTGAGCTGCATATCCTGAGCACTCCTGGGTGTGGCCCTCAAATCTTAAGAAGTAATGGCTGGGGGCCACAGACCACAGCTGCCAGGTATAAAAGCACCTCAGTGCATGGAAAGCACTGGGCATTGGACTCAGGACCTTATACTTACAAGGCAGTTATTCTAACTCACCAAGTTATTTCCCTGGAACCCTATTACTATCTCTTGTGCCCAGATGGTTGAGGAATCACATAGGGTGCTGGGGATTGAAACTACGTCAATTGTGTGCAAGGCAAACACCTTACTCTCGGTACCATCTCTCCAGCTCCAGGATTTGATTATTTTCTTTATTTGAGGGGGATTGAGGCCACCCCCAGCTGTGCTCAGGGATCATTCCTGGCTGTGCTTGGGGGGTGATCTGTGGTGCCCAGGGTTGAACCCAGGTTGGCTACTTGTAAAGCAAGTACCTTACTGGCTCTACTATCCATTGTAGGGGTCTACTGTTGATTCCGACAGGAGACAGATTCTCCCCAGCCTTCATTTCCCTATTGATAGAAATGCTTGACTCTTGTGATAAAGGGCACACACTTCTCAAAATAAAATAATACTAGGTGGGCGTCACTGCACCTCTGTGCTTGGAGGTTGTTCCAGGACTGTTTCGGGGACTAGGCCATACTGGTGATCAAACACTGGCCTCATTCAAGCGAAGCACAACGTCAGCCCACTGAGCCATGTCTCTAGCCTAAGATTATGTGCCCTTGCTTTACACTGAGAAAAAACGGGCAGGAGCAGGAGAGAGGGTTTCAACCAAAAGTGACTGAGTGGAATCTAGAATCGAGGCCTAGGCGACAGGACAGCGGGCAGGGTGCTCGCCTTGCAAGGGAGCGACCGGGTTCGATTTTCGGCACCCACTATGGGTCCCCGGAGCACTGCCGGGTAGTAATGCTTGAGCTCAGAGCCAGGCGTCAATCCTGAGCACCGCCGGGTGTGGCGCCCCCAAGCCAAACCAAAACAAAAGAATCTCGAGTGTCTGTCCTTGTGACTCTAGACTTTCTGAAAGTCGTCCCGGCTGTTGAAGACGTCACGGAAGATGACGGGGCGGCTGAATTAGTCACAGGAGGGCCTAAAGAGGTTGGGTTAGTCGCGGGGGTCGTTTGGGGGCGCTCACTCACTCGCGATCCCGACACCCAGGGCACGCCGCAGAGCCAATCTGCACCAGCAGCGGGCGCTGGGGGGGTCCACGCCCTCCCGCCCCGCCCCCCTGCGTCACGTCCTGCGGGGCGGGGTTTCTGGGCTTTCCCTGCTGGGGGCGGGAGTATCGGTTAACCCCGTCGTGACCGGGCCGGAGCTCGGCCGGAACCCGCGAATCGGGGCTCCCCAGCCACACCCCTCGCGGGATTTAAAGGGGCAGGAGGGGGGTTGGGTCCGGTGGAACGGAGCGAGGGGAGCGGGCATGAGGCGCTGCCCGTGCCGGGGGAGCCTGAGCGAGGCGGAGGCCGGGGAGCTGCCGGAGGCGGCCCGCATGGGGCTGGAGGCTCCGCGAGGGGGGCGGCGGCGGCAGCCGGGCCAGCAGCGACCTGGGCCCGGCGCCGGCGGCCCGGCCGGGCGGCCGGAGGGGGGCGGGCCCTGGGCCGGGAGCGACGAGTCCTGCCTTCACCTGGAGCTCGAGAAGGCCGACCTCGGGCTGGAGCCGGGGACCGATGACCAGGCTGAGCCCGAAGCAGCTGGCCCCGGCGCGGAGACGGAACGGCCCAGTCCGGAGCCGGAGCCCGAGCCCGAACTGGACGAGCCCAGCCGCTGCCCGGAGCTGGAGTCAGCCGGTGCTCGGACAGAGCCGGGCACAGAAACCTTTTGCACGGAGGACCCACGCACGTCGATTCTCCGTTCTCCAGCCGAGAGGACCAGTCTCCGGACACAGCCCATCGCGGATGAGCGCTGCACGGGGCTAGAATGTAGCCCTGGGTCTCAGACCCAATCCGAGAGGCCCACGTCCTTGACTGAGGACCTCTTGACCCCCCAGGACAGCCCCAGCCTCCCCCAGCTAGAGGGAGTGTCCGCCGAGGAGAGCACCTGCAAAGAGGTTTACTTCGCTGATGGCCCCAGGACGCCGCAGGCTACTGAAGGCCCCCGGATAGAGCCGCACACTGATGCCCCCCGGACTCCCCAGGACGCAGAGACTGTCTGCAGACAGCTTGTTCCAGATGCTGCCAGCCCAGCACCGGACACAGACGCCTCCTCCTGCCCACAGCTGGCCGTTGAGGAGTCCCCGACGCAGGACCCTCCCGCACTCCAGTCAGAGCCTGGCCCACACTGCCTGCTGGGCCAGTCCGACCACGGCGACTCCTCGTTAAGGGAACCAGCACCGGGGGTGATGGTGACTCACCTATGTCCACACCTGGACGGCATCTCCCTGACCCCCGTGCCCTGCCTTGTCATCACTCCGGAAACCCCCGAGCCTGACGCCCAGCCCACGGGACCCCCTTCTCGGGTGGACGGGCGTGGCGGCGGGGGCTTCTCTTCTGCATCCTCTTTCGACGAGTCTGAGGATGACGTGGTGGCCGGGGGTGGAGGTACCAGCGACCCTGAGGACAGGTCTGGGGTGAGTGGGACCTCTCCTGCCTCCTGAGCCACACCCCCCATCTCCATCCTCCCCCTGCCTTTGCTCTCAGAAGGTCTCTGGTTTCCACCACAGTTCCAGCTGCAGCCTCCTCCTCCTTCTGACTGTTGACCATCACCTCCTCCTTATTCTGTCACTCCCCCCCACCCCCCTACCCCCGCTGTCCCCAGACCCAAAGTCTCAAGCTGACAGACACTGACTCGTGCAGGCCATCAGGAATCCCCAAATTTGTGCGTCTGCTTTTTGCGAGGGCAGCCCGGGTACATGGCTGGGTTATAGGACTTAGTCCCAGCTTTGCGCTGGTCCTTCCTGGAGGATCAAACATAGGTCCCCTCTGTGCAAGGCAAGTGCTCGGGCCCTGAAATTGTGAGTCCTATCTGAACTTTGCCCCAAGACTGGAATTTTGACGTGGGTGAGATCCTCTGGAGATATATCTTCTTAATTGTTTATTGTTTTGGGGTCATACCTGGCTTCGTGTTTACTCCCAGCACTGCTCCAGGGAACTCTGCATTGCTAGGGATCAGACTAGTGTCAGCTGCATGCAAGGTAAGCACCCTAACCTCTGTGCTATCTCTGCAGCCTGCCCTGGAGAGTTTTGAAAGCTAGATTGAAAGCTCATTGATTAGATACAAAGGCGGGGGAGGAAAGTTTCTACCTTTATTTTGCATTTAGAGGATTGATCCATGCCCAGCCCTCAGCCTCCTGTAGAACCTCCAGTAAAAAGTGTTCAGCAGGGGCCAGAGCCATAGTACAGTGGGTGGGGCATTTGCCTTGTACCTGTCCTACCCAGTTTGTTTGTTTTTTTTCTTCTTGTTTGGGTCACACCCGGCGATGCTCAGGAATTACTCCTGGCTGCTCAGGGGACCATATGGGATGCTATGAATTGAACCCAGGTTGACTGCATGCAGTGCAAATGCCCTACCCGCTGCTATCGCTCCAGCACCCCCCCCCCCACCTAGTTTTGATCCCTAGCATCTCATATTGTCCCCTGAACCTGCCAGGAGTGAATCCTGAGCACAGAGCCAGGAGTAAGCTCTGAGCATCACTGGGAGTGGCCCCAACCCCTTACTCCCCAAAACACAGTGTTCATCAGAATCATCAAAGAGCCCTGTGAAGCCAAGATGCTCAGGGAACCCCAGCTTAGTCAGGGGCCCTTGTTGCGAGTGTATGTAGGGGGAGATCCCTGGAATCCTGTTTATATCCTCCACCCTCTCCTCCGCTGGGGTGTGGCTCTGCCTGGTGAATCAGGAGGCCTGGCCTGGCATGTTTATGGAGGCAGGTCAGAGTTTCACACAGGCAGGTGTGGGCCTCATTTTGGGGCCGCCCTCTGGGGCTCCCATTGTTCTGGGGCCCCAGTGGAATCTGTCCCGAACCCTGTCAACCCATCAACCTCCCAGTAGTGTTCACACTCCTAGCCACAGGGGGGATCGGACTTGTTGGGATTTTCTCCTCAGGCATCTCCCCCCCCCCACCTCCCTGGGGGCTTTCTGCCGGTGTGGGGGCGGGGTGGGGGTTGGCCCTTCCCTCTGCCCTTCACCTTGGAGTTGCTAAACAACTCAGAGTCAGAGGGACAGTACATTGGGGAGGGCGCTTGCCTTGCACTCGGTCGACCTGGGTTCGATCCTCAGAGACCCATGTGGTTCCCTGAACCCCGCCAGAGTAAGCCCTGGGCATGGCTGGGTGTGGCCCCCGCCCCAAAACAAACAAACTGACAACAAGACAGTACTAGAGTGGGAGCGATAGTGCCGGCCTTGCTTGCAGCGGCCCCCCCCTACTATGAGTGCCATGAACGAGCCCCACCAGGAGTGATTCCCAAACACAGAGCCAGGAGTCAGCCCTGAGCACCGCCAGGCATCGCCCCCCACGCCCAGGAAAGAGAATGATGGTACTTTGATTACTACTGGGAATAGTAGCTGCTGGCATGCACTTGTGCCTAGCCCTGTGAAAAGCCTTTTCTTTTCTGGCCCCTGCCAGCAGTGTTAGGGAGGTCCAGGGGTCATCGTGGTGCTCAGGGGACCTTGTGGTGCCTGGGCATGGAACGTGGGTCTCCCTCATGCAAATGCTGTGCTCAGCCCTTTGAGCCAGCTCTCCCAAAGCCTTATTGTTTTGTTCGGGGCGGGCGGGAGGGGGGCCGTTACCAGGTCAATACCTGGTGGTAGGAGGGACCCTGTGGTGTCGGGGATCGTACCAAGGGACTCACCTGTCAGACGTGTAGTACTTCTGACCCTCTTTCCTGCCCTGTACTAAGCTACTTTGTGTGTGTGTGTTGGGGGGTGGGGATGGTGTGTTTGGGCCACACCCTGCGGTGCTTACTCTAGACTCTGGGCTCAAGGATTGTTCCTAGAGGGCCCAGGGGACCAGCAGTGCCAGGGACCAGCCTCAGGGAACCAGAGCTGAAGCAGAGATGCTGTGAAGGAGTAAGAAAAGAGACTGATGGGGCTGGACAGACAGTACAGTGGGAAGGGCTTTTGCCTTGAATATGTGGACCCGGGTTTGGTCCCTGGTGTATCATTTCCTCCCGAGCCCACCAGGAGTGAATTTTTTTTTTATTTTTGCTTTTTTTTTGGGTCACACCCAGCGATGCTCAGGGGTTACTCCTGGCTCTGCACTCAGGAATTACTCCTGGCGGTGCTTGGGGGACCATATGGGATGCCAGGGATCGAACCCGGGTCAGCCGCGTGCAAGGCAAACGCCCTACCCGCTGTGCTATCGCTCCGGCCCCCAGGAGTGAATTTTGAGCACAGAGGTAAGAGTAAGTTCTGAGCAACCAGGTGTGACCCAAAAAAACAAAAAGAGATAGAAATAAGCGTGGGGTCGGGGCGGGGGGCAGGGGGCTTCCAGCCTTAATTGTCCTTCATGTACTATACTTTTTGCTTAGAATCAGGAATCATCAGAAGTAAAAGAACAACATTTTTTGGTCAAATGCCTATCTTAATCTTAATCTTTCCAGGCATCTAAGGACCTCAGTATATCAGGACAAGTATCTTTGTAATGGGCTTTTTTTTTTTTTATACCACCCAGCAGCTTCCTCCTGACTCTGTGTCAGGAATCCCCTCCTGGAGGTGCTTGGGGGACCTTATGGGAAGCTGGGGATTGACCAAGGCAAATGGGGATTGTACAAAGCAAATGCCCTCCCTGCTGTACTGTTGCTCTGACCCCTGTAATGGGCTTTCTCAAGGGAGATATTCTTCCGGGAGTTAGAGCAGAGAGAGGACCCTCTCTTTGGCATGGCTCAGCGTTCTGGATTGAAAGACCCCCTAAGGGGCTGGAGCAATAGCACAGTGGGTAGGGCGTTTGCCATATGGTCCCCTGAGCACCGCCAGGAGTAATTCCTGAGTGCAGAGCCAGGAGTAACCCCTGTGCATCACCAGGTGTGACCCAAAAAGCAAAAAAAAAAAAAGAAAGACCCTCTAAGCCTCCATCCTCCTCTTCTCTATCTTAAGCCTCAGTCCCCAACAGTATGGGATGCCAGGGATGGGTTGGCTGCATGCAAGGCTAGTGCCCCCCACCCCGTCCCATACTGTCACTTTGGCCCCCGATAAGCTGTTTCTTGTCCACATTAACTTGTTTCGTCTGCACACAACGGTCTTGAGAGGAAACTGAGGCACAGAGGGATGCAGGTGCGTGTCCAAGGTCACAGAGCTGGGATCTCAGCCCTGCCAGGCGCCCAGAGGCACATCTGGGTATTCTGTCTAGGCCAACCCCTGGTCTGTCTGTCCTCTCGCTGCCACCTTGGCACTATTCCTAACTCCTTTTGCAGGCGAGGAGAATGAGGGGAGGTCATTCTTTTTAAAGGGTAGAGGGTACATGAAATAGTACTCACGGTTGTTTTTTTTTTTGGGTCACACCTGGCGATGCTCAGGGGTTACTCCTGGCTCTGCACTCAGGAATCACCCTTGGTGGTGCTCAGGGGACCATATGGGATGCTGGGAATCGAACCCAGGTCGGCCGCGTACAAGGCAAATGCCTTACCCACTGTGCTATTGCTCCAGCTCCTAGGGGGAGGTCATTCTTTAGGGTGGGCCAAATCTAGTTGGAGCCAGGATTCCATTCCTACCCAGTGCTCAGAACTTATTCCTGACTCTGTGCTCAGGGATCACTCCTAGGGGTGCTGCAGAGGAGGGAGGACTATATACCTGTATATAGTCAAGGGTGGCTGCATGCAAAGCAAGTGCCTTAACCCTGTACTATCTCTCTAGCCCTGGGGTCAGGATTCGAACTCAGTTCTAGCTGAATTTAAAAACAGGGCCACAGGAGATGACTCAGAGGGCTGGACACGTGAGTTGCAGGCAGGAATCTAATCCCCAGTACCACATGATCCCCTGAGCACTGTGTGTGGGGAGCACAAAGCTGGTGGTGAGAAGCACTGGGCGTGACCCAAACTTCCCCAAATGCAAACAAACCTTGGTTGTCCTTTTTTTTTTGCATTTTGGGTCACACCCAGTGGTGCACAAGGGTTGCTCATGCACTCAGGAATTACCCCTGGCGGTGCTCGAGGGACCATATGGGATGCTGGGAATGGAACCCGGGTCGGCTGCATACAAGGCAAACGCCCTACCCGCTGTGCTATCGCTCTAGCCCTCCCCTTTTTTTTTTAATATCACCTTGATCAACGTCACAAGCCTGTGCTGAGTATCTGTCCCTGGCCACTGAGGCCCATTGTTTCCTCCCCGTCCTCCTCGTGTGTAGTTCTTCGGCCTCTTTCCTGGCTCTGGGTCTACACTTCTCCTTCTCCAGAACCTCCCATGGCTCCTGAGACCCTGCTGAGAGCGATACGGAGTGGGGAGTTCAATTCTCACGCTCCCAGCTTGTGCTGCTGGCTCCTGGCCACGCCCAGCTTCCTGCCGTCTCTCTCGACCCTCCAGGCCACAGGACACACTGTCCCCCAGCACCCTGCTGCCATCTGCTCCCCTACTGGCCGCTCTAGCTGTTCCTCCCGCTGTCCTTCTGGCTGTGTGTCTGAGATCCCCCTCTCACTTCAGCTAGAGCTCTGCGTGCTCAAGGCCTCCCACCTCGTCCCCACCAGCCTCTGTCATGGTCTTGTCTGGCCCTTTGTTGGCTTTGCTTGCCTGGCTCTGAGCCACTCACTGCCCTCAGGCAGCTGCCAGGATCAGTGGCTGCATCACATGGGTCAGCAGGCGGCGGGAGGCCAGAGTGATGGGGGCAGCCCGGGTGGAGGAGGCTATCGGATTAACTGGCCATATGTGGGGTATCCTAGAGAACTTCCTGGAAGAGTGGACATGTGTATTGACTATCAAGAAACTGTTTTGGTGGGGCTGGAGTGATAGCACAGCGGGTAGGGCATTTGCCTTGCACGCGGCCGACCCGGGTTCGAATCCCAGCATCCCATATGGTCCCCTGAGCACCGCCAGGAGTGATTCCTGAGTGTAGAACCAGGAGTAACCCCTGTGCATCGCCGGGTGTGACCCAAAAAGCAAAAAAAAAAAAAAAAAAAACTGTTTTGGGGGTCACTCCCATGCCCACTGCCCCTCCAAAAAAAAAAAAAAGGTGTTAGGGGGTTATTCTTGGCTCTGTGCTCAGGGATCACTCCTGGAGGGCTCAGGAGACCATATGGGATGCCGGGAATAGAGCCTGAGTCGGCCGCAAGGCAAGCCCTTCCCACTGTATAATCTATAATCCATTGCACTGGCCCCTACCATGAAACCCTCTGAAATAGCTCAGCTTAACCATCTGATCGACGAGAAGAGAAGGTACAGCTTCTGCTAAAGGTGGGGAGGCTCTGTGACAGGGAGACGCCAGACTGTGACCGCCCCGCCTCCGGCCCTGTGAGCTTGTGTCCTGCTTGCTGGGTTCCAGGCGCTGAGCCCAGGGAGGGGCTCAGCAGAGGCCCCCCCTCCCCCGCCCTCGCAGCCAGGTGCTGTGTGATTTAAGCAAGTGACTTCACCCCTCTGCGCCTCTGTTTCCTCCACGGCCACAGAGAACGATTCCTCTGGGGATTGTGTTCTGAGGATGAGGTAGTTTATGGCACACCGAGTCTTTGTCACGGTGCCTGGAATGTTCCAGGTGCTTAGTAAACAGGAACCTTTATTAATCATCCCTCCCCAGAGCTGGTGACTGGAAGGGGGAGGGAAGAATCTTCCTGATCCCAGCCTCACCCCGAATCTGGGTGACCTGCCCACTGTCTGCTCAGGAGCTGGGCTGTGACTGTGGCCTTGGGGGCGGGGAAGGTCTCCCCCCAGCTTCCTTCTTAGGGGGTGGCCCATTTGCCCTGGGCTTGTCTGGGGAAGAAGAGTATTCAGGTGTGTGGCAGGGAGTAACCTGGACTCCCCAAGAATGAGAGATGGGGAGATAGCTCAAAGGGCTGAGTGCAGGTTTCTCATGCGAGAGCCCCATGGTCCACCCTCTGCACCATGGGGGGGGGGTGAGTGACTCCTGAGCACTGAGCTGGGGATTACCTCTGAGCACTGCCAGGTGTGGTGCTGAAATATTCATAACAGAAAAACAACACGGGGCCAGTAGTGCAGCAGGGAAGATGCTGGCCTTGCATGCGCCAACCCAGGTTCAATCCCTGGCACCCCATATGGCCAGCAGTGATCCCTATACTGTATAGGCCCCCCTCCCAGCACCCACAGGAATGACCCCTGAGCACAGAGTCAGGAGTAACCCGAGTACTGCCAGGTGTGACCCCCAAACCAAACAAAAAATCAGAGACAACAAAATCCTTGTCTTGTGTTTGCTTTTTCTCCCTTTCTTCTCTGCCCTCTCCCCCCGCCCCACATTCTTTTTTTTTTTTCTTTTTGGGTCACACCTGGCGATGCGCAGGGGTAACTCCTGGCTCTGCACTCAGAAATTACTCCTGGTGGTGCTCGGGGGACTATATGGGATGCTGGGAATCGAACCCAGGTCGGCCGAGTGCAAGGCAAATGCCCTACCTGCTGTGCTATCGCTTTGCGCCCCCCCCCCCCCACATTCTTTGCCCTCTCCCTCGACTTTCTTAGTCTTTTAGTAGTTTCCTTGCTCTCTGTTAACTCTGCATCTCCCCATCTTTCTGGGGCTTTTCCTTTCCCTTGTAAACGCTGATTCTTGGTCATGGTAAGTCGGGGTTGCTGGAGTAACATGCAGCCCTGTCCCGAGGTGACTGGAGCAGCCAAGGATCACTCTGGACCTCGCTCTGATGGGGGCCGTGGGACGCCCAGCACCAGGCGCTGGCAGCCCCCTTTTTCTTTCCATTATACCCCTTCACCAAGAGGGAGAGCGGGCTTTCAGGCTTCTGCCCGATGGCCACTGCTGCCTGCTTCCCACGGACAAAACAAGTCTCTCCCCTCCATTCGGGAGGATGGAAGGTCCCAGGGGGAGGACGGAGAGAGTGTTGTGGCTGCCGCAGACTGTCCTTTTCTCTGGCTTTGTCCCCATCCTGACTCGGTCTGATTCTGCTGCTCTTTGTTTTGTTCTGGGGGCCACACTCGGTGGTACTCAGGCTCACTTCTGGCTCTGAGCTCGGGGATCACTCCTGGCGGTGCTCAGGGGGACATGTGTGATGCCGGGGATCGAACTCGGGTTGGTCACGTACAAGGCCAGTGCCCTTGTCACTGTGCTATCTCTGGTCTCTGCCACTCTCAGAGACTGAGCTCCTCCGCTCCTCCTGTGATTCCCCCCTGCCTCAGTTTCCCCACACACATCACAGAGGTCTGACTTGGGCTGTGGGTGGGGAGGTCTGGGGGTCAATGATCCCCGTGACAGACTCTCTCCTGTCTTGACTGTCAAGCCTCTGAGAAGGAGGGAGATAGACATGGATGAGACTTTAGGGGAGTCTTTTGATGAGTGTGTGTGTGTGTGTGTGTGTGTGTGTGTGTGTGTGTGTGTGTGTGTGTGTGTTTCTGTGTGGAGGGATGTCTCGTGAGTGCTTTGCACCCCAATGAGCATGGGACGGACCGACCGTGAGAGACCCCAGTTCACTCCCCCCTGACACGGGCTCTGTCCCCCCACAGTACACGCCATGGAAGAAGCTGAAGACCGTGCTGAAGTACTCGCCCTTCATGGTATCCTTCCGGAAACACTACCCGTGGGTCCAGCTGTCCGGACATGCTGGTGAGAGCTGGGTCCTGGCCATGGGGGGCTCCTGGGCTGGACTAGGCACCCCACTGTTCCTGGAGCTTGTTTCCCAGTCTATGAAGAAGGTCCCTGCCACCTGGGGGCTGTCAGGGGACATGCTGGGGGCTGGGCTGGGCCATTCATCCATCCCCGAAGAGGGTGTGGGGGTGGGGGTCCCTGCTACTCCCTGGCTAGGAAAAACTCAGCCTGGGCTTGGAGATGGTCCTCCTGCTTCTTGCCCTTTATTTGTGGGTGACCCTGGGAAAGTTATTTTCCTTTATTGGGTCTCAGTTTCCTATTCCTTCTTTTGTTTTCTTTTTCTTTTTCTTTTTTTTTTAATTTGGTTTTGAATTCTTTTCGTTTGTTTCCGGTTCTATGCTCAGGGATAATTCCTGGTGGGACTCAGGGTCCATACGAGATGTTGGGAATTGAACTCAGGTCAGCCTCATGCAAAGCCAGTGCCCTACCTGCTGTCCCATTGCTCCGCCTCTCGGTTTCCTGTTTTGTACCTGGAGATCCCCCACCTCCCTGGCAAGGGAAACTGAGGACTACAAAATCAAATAGCTCGCCAGGCCGAGCACATGCCGTGGGTGTTTCTGTTGTTTCTTTGTCCACTGCTGGCTGTGCTCAGGGCTTATTCCTGGCCCTGCACTCAGGGATCACTCCTGGGGCGCTGGAGATGGGACCCAGGTCACCGCATGTAAGGGAAGCGCCTTCACCCCTAGAGTCTCTCTCTGGCCCTTAGAGCATGTGCTGGTGGCTTGTGGAAGCCCTGATTTACATCCCTGGCACACTGGGAATGTCACTCCCACTCCCCAGGACACCAAAATAAATATGGGTTGCAGAAGAGGGAAACCACGAAGATTAAGGCACTTGCCTTGCATACGGCCCACCTTGGTTCCATCCCCGGCATCCCAGAGGGTCTCCTGAGCCCCACCAGAAACAGCTCAAGTGGTGGGGGGAGTGTGTATGTGGGTGTATGTGTGGGGAGCTAGGGGTGCAACCTGGCACCCTGGGGCCCACTCTGCCCTGGGGCACCACAGGGGGTTGTCTGGAAGGTGCCTGAGCACTTCGGGTCTTCCCTGTCACCCAGGGCCCGAGAAGCTCTTCATCCCTTGGGTGCTAGCACTGCTGGGTGAATGAGCAACGTCAGAAGTGACCCTAGGGTCCCCTGCCTAATAAAAAAAAAATCAATAAAATGGAAATTGAGACACAGGTCTCATGAATGGGAATTAGCTTTCTCATTCTTTCCTTTTTTTTTTTTTGGCCACATTTGGTGAAATTCAGGGGTTACTCCTGGCTCTGCATTCAGGGATCACACCTGGTGGTGCTCAGGAGACCCTATGGGATGCCAGGGATTGAACCTGGGTCTGCCGCATGCAAGGCAAGCGCCTTAATTGATGTTCTATCGCTCCAGCCCCATCCAGTGTCTTTTGGGGGCCACACCCAGCGGTGCTCTTGGCTTACTCCAGGCTCTGTGCTCAAGGGTTCCTGAAGACGGGGGATCAAACTTGGACAAGTGCCCTGCCTGCTGTCCCCTGGCTCCAGCCCCCTCCCCACCCCGACTCTGCCTCTGACGCTGCCCTCCTGTTCTCTGCTGCTTGCAGGGAACTTCCAGGCAGGTGAGGACGGCCGGATCCTGAAGCGCTTCTGTCAGTGTGAGCAGCGCAGCCTGGAGCAGCTGATGCAGGACCCCCTGCGGCCCTTTGTGCCCACCTACTACGGTGTGGTGCAGCGTGACGGCCAGGCCTTCAACCAGATGGAGGATCTCCTGGCCGACTTTGAAGGCCCATGTATCATGGACTGCAAGATGGGCAGCAGGTGGGCCTGGATACCAGGGTCGGGCTGGAGAGGGCCTGTGGGGGGAGACGGACCCTCGACTCCGAGTACAAGTGCCCCTGTTCTTTTGTACGCTTGGCGACGCCCGTTTTCACCTTCCTAGTGGGTATCTCCATGTTGTTTCCTTGTTTGGGACACACCTGGCAGTGCTCAGGGGTTACTCCTGGCTGCGCTTGGGGATCTATGGAGTGCCGAGGATCAAACCCTAGTCAGCTGCGTGCAAGGCAAACACTTTAACTCCTGTACTAGCACTCCAGCCCCTCTCCATCTCATGTGTTTTTCACTTGTTTGTCTGAGAACCAAACCACCGAACAGTTTTCCTACACTGTTTGACCACATGGAAATTCTCTTCGAAACATGCCAGTTGAGACTGTTTGACCCATTTATTAAGACTGTCTCTTCCTTTAAAAGGAAAAAAGAGGGACCGGAGCGATAGTACAGTGGGTAGGGTGTTTGCCCTGCATGCTGCTGACTGGGGTTCGATCCCCAGCATCCCATATGGTCCCCCGAGCACCACCAGGAGTGATTCCTGAGCGCAGAGGCTGGAGTAATCCCTGAGCATCGCTGGGTGTGACCCAAAAAGCCAAAAACTACCCTGAAAAACCTTTCTCCTTTCTTTTGGGGCTACCGTGGCAGTGGTGCGGGGAGAGGACTGCTCTGGGCAGTGCTCCCGGCTGTGCTCAGGGAGCACTGGGTGCCAGGGTCAAACCAGGGTCTCCCCTCTAGAAGGAATGTGCTTCATCCCACTGGAGTATTTCTGCAGCCCTGCCTCTGCCTTTTTTGTCTATATATGTGTGTTTGTTTTGGACCACACTGGTGATGCTCAGAGGTTACGCCTGACTCTGCACTCAGGGATCACACCTGGCAGTGCTCGGGGACCCTGTGGGATGCCGGAGTTTGAACTGGGTGACAGCATGCAAGGCAAGCACCTTATGTGCTGTACTATTGCTCTGGCCCCTCTGCCCGTTTTTTTTTTTTTTTTGTGGGGAAAGGTAGTGCACACCCAGTTCTGTTCAGGGGTTCATCCTGGCTCTGCACTTAAGAATCATTCCTGGCAGGCTTGGGAATCATATGGCAAGCTGGTGATGATTGAACGGTGTTGGCCACGTGGAAGGCAGATGTCCTGTCCGCTGACCATGTCTCTGCATTTTTGATTTGTAATTTTTTGGGAGAGGGTGGGAAGCTTTGGATCACAGCTAGCAGTACGTGGGCTTATTCCTGACTCTGTGCTTAGAGGTCAGTCCTGGCAGCGGGTCGGCCTGTGCCAGGTAAGCTCCTTAACCTCTCTTCTGTCTCTCAGGCACCGGATGTTGGGGTTTGAACTTTGGCTTTTTGCTTCCAGGCTGGTGGTCTAAGATCCTGAGCTGTTCCTCTGGGCTCTGATGCATATATATATGTTTATATACATTTGCCATACCTGTGATGCTCAGGGGTTACTCCAGGCTCTGCACTCAGGATCACTCCTGGTGGGATTCTAGGGACCATATGGGATGCTGAGGATCTAACCTAGATTGGCAACATGCAAGGCAAGTGCCCTCCCCGCTGTACTATCACTCTGGGCCCTGATTTATAATTCTTTATTTGTATCTGGTGTGGGTTCTTGGTGGAGACACTCTCAGACACTTACTCTCCAACTTTTCTATTTCACTCCCTTTTGGCAAACACATATTTTTAGTCCAACTTATTTTTTACTTTTCATTAATGGTAGTGGTTTTATGTTTAAGGAACCTTTTTTTGAGGGCCAGAGCAATAGTTCAGCAGTTGTGGGCTTGCCTTGCATGCAGCTGACCTGGGTTTGATCCCTGGCACCCTGTCTGGTCCCCCGAGCACTGCAGGAGTGATACCTGAACACAGCGCCAGAAGTAACCCCTTAGCTTTGCCACTGTAACAAAAAATAACTCTTCTTTTCAACTTCAAGATTGTGAAGATTCTTTTTGTTTTGCAGGGGTGGGCACACCCAGCAGTGCCCAGGCACTACTCTTGCCTTGGTGCTAAGGGGTCATTCTGTGTAGTGTAGGGGAATCGATCCTGGGCTTCCTGCATGCCAGGCAGACACTCAGCCCTTTGAACCATCTTATTTTTTTCTTTCTTGTTTTTGGGTCACACCCAGCAATGCTCAGAGCATACTCCTGTGTTCATGAATTACTCCTGGCAGTCCTCTGGTGACCATAGGGATGCTGGGGATTGAACCCAGGTCGGTTGTGTGCAAGGCAGATGCCCTTCCCACTACTTGGGCCACTCCTGCAGGTCAGACTTAACTTTAGTTTTCACATGCAGACCTACAAGCCCTCCTGGAAAGGGCTTTTATATTTGCTATGTCAGAGGGATGGAGGTTTGCATTTTTCTTCTTCCATTACCACGTACTGCAATGAAGCATCTCCTTTTGGCCTGCCTTGGGAGTGGCCATGTGCGTGCGTGCATGTGCGTGTGTGTGGTATGTGCGTGTGTGTGCGTGCATGAACACATGTGGCGTGGGTGTGCGTGCATGAACACATGTGGCGTGGGTGTGCGTGCGCGTGCATGCGTGTGCATTTCGATGCTCTGCTTCGCTGTCCATGTGTGTGTCCTAGAATGTGCTTCCTCTTTCATCCTCTCCTTTGCCACATCTCTCTGCCTCAGGACATACCTGGAGGAGGAGCTCGTGAAGGCGCGGGAACGGCCACGGCCCCGGAAGGACATGTATGAGAAGATGGTGGCTGTGGACCCGGGCGCTCCCACAGCCGAGGAGCATGCGCAGGGCGCCGTGACCAAGCCTCGCTACATGCAGTGGAGGGAGACTGTGAGCTCCACCTCCACCCTGGGCTTCCGGATCGAGGGCATCAAGGTGAGGCTGGGAGCCGAACCCCCAGCCCCCTTCCCCTGGGCAGACGGGGAATGTGGGGATCCAAACAACTGGGAAGAAGCAAGATCTGGAGAGAGAGCAGGAAGCTGTGGGGCCAGCCCAGGACCTGTTTTCTCCCCTACCCCAGTAGTGAGTGACCAGGAGGTTTGTCTGTCTACCTAGGGGTTGTCTGAGGCCCTCCATTCTGCTCCTTCTCCTCCTCCCTGTGGTGCTCCAGGATCACTCTTGGCTGGTGGACCAGGTGGTGTTTGTAGATAAACCGAGTTTGCTCCAGCCCTTTCAGCTGCCTCACTAGCCATTCCCTGCTCCCCCCCCCCTTTTTTTTTTTTTTTTAAATTTTGGTTTTTGGGCCATACCTGGTGGTGCTCAGGGGTTACTCCTGGCTCTGTGGTTAGGGATCACTCCTGGTGGTGCTTTGGGAGGGGGGCACATGGGATGCTGACAGTCGAACCCAGGTTGGCCGTGTGCAAGGCGAACACCCTGCCTGCTGTGCTATCTCTTTATCCCCCTCTCCCCTCGTTTTTTATTTTTTTAAATTTTATTTATTTATTTATTCTTTTTGGATCACACCCGGTGATGCACAGGGGTCACTCCTGGCTCTGCACTTAGGAATTACCCCTGGCGGTGCTCAGGGGACCATATGGGATGCTGGAAATCGAACCCGGGTCGGCCGCGTGCAAGGCAAACTCCCTACCCGCTGTGCTATTGCTCCAGCCGCCCCCCCTCGTTTTTTAAATGCTGAGAATTGTAACCTGGGGCTTGCAGCTCCCCCCAGTCCTGTTCCAGCTCAGACAAGTGCCTGAACACCTCCTTCTGGTTCCTCAGACACTGCGCTCACCAGTTAGCGCCAGCAGCTGGCCCTGTCCATTCCACTCCTCTAGGATGTGGATGAGGCTAACATGTTCCCACTTTCCCAAGGGGAAATTGAGGTAGGGGCTGGGCAGTAACCTGCCTAAGAACGCACAGCTGGGAGGGAGCAGAGCTTCTCTTCGGAGCCAGCTGTTCACCCACCCCCTTTTGAAGCCCACCTGGCTTGACTGGTTCCTGGCCCACGTTGGTAGTCTGGAAGGAGCGTGACTGACGGGAAGCTGGGGCCTGATTTCCTGCAGGGGCAGGGCCATGGCCCTGTAAGTGCCTGCGACTGTGCTGGGTTGGGGTGCAGAGGGTGTTGGTGACATGACCCCCATATGCTGCAGAAATCCGACGGGACCTGTAACACCAACTTCAAGAAGACTCAGGAGCTGGAGCAGGTGACAAAGGTGCTGGAGGACTTTGTGGACGGCAATGTCAACATCCTGGTGAGCGGGTCACCCATGCGCCCCACTTTAACAGCGGTGCCCCCCCCCCCCCCGCTGCTGTGTCCAGGTTGGCGGGGATTGGCAGCCGTTGCTCACATCTCTGGCCTTCCGGGGCTTGGTCCTACCCCCAGGGCCGCTGCCAGGCGTGGTGTGGCAGAGGATTTGGCAGCCCGGCACTCGCCATTCTGCAGCCCACAGACCAGCCTGAGCTTGCCCCGACCTCCCGGCCCCAGAACCAGGCGCAGCAAGGCTGGGAGGGGCTGCCAGCATGTCTACCCCATTTGGCTGGCCAAAGCCTGGTCTGTGAGTGAGTGAGTGATGGACATGGCTGAAAGGGCTGGAGCATCAGCTGTGTAGGTGGGAGCCTTGGGCTCAGTCCCTGTGCAGCACTCACACACGGGGTGTCCACCCCCAAACAGAACAAAGACAGAAGAAGGGGAGACAGATCTGGGACTGGGCAGAGTGCATGGGTCCCGCACTGCATTCGGCCAACCCTGCTTCCACCCCGGCCTGGCATGGGGCCCGAGTGCTGCTGGGAGTGATGTCCAGGCACAGAGCCAGGATAGGCCCCGGCACTGCTGGGTTTTGGCTCCTCCCCCCGCCCCAAAAAAAAGGAGCAAACTTACGTCTTGAAGGGAGGCTATGAGGAATCTTTGGTATCCCTGAATTTCACCAGTCACTTTTTTTTTTTTTTAAAGAAATTTATTCTTTGAAGAGGTAATACATTCTGAGTGGAACAGCTACAAGACTAAATTAGTTGAACATTAGTAATGAGCTTCTTTTTTGTTTTTGTGCCATACTCAGCAGTGCTTAGGGATTACCCCTGGCTTTGCACTCAGAAATCACTCTTAGAGTTGCTTAGGGGACCATATGGGATGCTGGGATCAAACCCAGGTCTGCAGAGTGCAAGGCAAGCACCTCACCTACTGAACTATCACTCCAACCCCCTTTTTTTTTGGGGGGGAGGGACGCACACCTGATTGTGCTTAGGGCTTACTCCTGGCTCTGCACTCAGAAATTACTCCTGGCAGTGCTTAGGCAAGCGATGCTGGAGCTCAAATTTGGATAGGCTGTGTACTAAGCAAATGCCCTCTCTACTATTGTTCCAGCTCCCAAAGTTAAAAAAAATCAACTTTTGTTTGCTTGTTTGGGGGCCACCGCCAGAGGTGTTCAGGTCTTATTCATAGCTCTGCACTCCATGATCAATCCTGATGAGCTCTGGGGACCGTTTGGGGCTGGCCATGCGCAAAGCAAGCACCCTACTGGCTGTACTCTGGTTCCTGTCCCAACAGCCACCCTCTTGCCTGTGCTGCCCTATGTAGGCCTCCCACTTCCTGTTCACCTTGTCCCTCCCTGGCCAGGGTCTGTGGAGATGTGGGGTGGTCACCTCTCAGGATGGGTCAGGACCCTCCATCCCCTGGGCTAACCAGAATCCTCTCTATCATGCAGGGGAAGTATGTGGCACGGCTGGAAGAGCTTCGAGACACTCTGGAGAACTCCTCCTTCTTCAAGACTCATGAGGTGTGAGCCCCTGCTGGGCTGGGGGGCAATGTGGCTAGGGGGTGTGGGGGCCCCCAAAAGAAACTTGTTACAGCCAAGCTAAAAAGGGTAGGGGGCACACCTGGTGGTGCTCAGGGATTACTCTTGGCTCTGCACTCAGGAATTACTCCTGGAGATCTTGGGGGACCATATGGAGATCAAACCACATTCGAGGCAGGTGCCCTCCTGGCTCTACTACTGTTTCAGCTCATATTTTATTTTTGTTTCACACCCAGTGGTGCTAAGGGATTACTTCTGGCTCCATACTCAGGAATCTCTTCTTTTTTTTTTTTTTTTTTTTTTTGCTTTTTGGGTCACACCCGGCAATGCACAGGGGTCACTCCTGGCTCTGCACTCAGGAATTACTCCTGGCGGTGCTCAGGGGACCATATGGGATGCTGGGATTCGAACCCGGGTCGGCCGCGTGCAAGGCAAACGCCCTACCCGCTGTGCTATCGTTCCAGCCCCAGGAATCTCTTCTGGTAGTGCTTGGAATACCATATGGGATGCCAGAGATAGAACTTGGGTTGACCACTTACAAAAATGCCCTCCCCGCCGTACTATTCCTCTCTTTATATCTGTCACTGTCAGTGTCACTGTTATGCCGTTGCTCATTGATTTGTTCGAGCGGGCATCAGTAACGTCTCTCATTGTGAGACATATCGTTACTGTGTTTGGCATATCCAGTAACCCACGGGTAGCTTGCCAGGCTCTGCCGTGCGGGCAAGATGCTCTCGGTAGTTTGCCAGGCTCTCCGAGAGGGGCAGAGGAATCGAACACGGGTTGGCTGCATGAAAGGTGAACGCCCTACCACTGTGCTATTGCTCCAGCCCCTCTATATATAATATATAAAAAGTATGTTTTATATATACATGTGCATGTATATATAACTTTTGTCCCCATTACTGTATAAGCATGACCCAGTGATAGAGCTGGAGCAGCCTGCAGTGCTGAGGATGGAGTCCAGGGCCTCTCACATGAGACTGTGCCATATCTCTGTCCTAGGTTCCTAATTTTTTTCCCTGGTTGTACTCAGGGATCATTCCTGGTAGGGCTCAGGGGATTGCAGGGGATTATGGGGATTGAATCCAGGTCAGCACCGTGCAAGGCAAATGCCTTGTCTGCTGTACTGTCTCTCTAGCTCCTTATTTTCTGTTGTGTGGCCATTCACACCAGTGCTCAGAAGGTACTTCTCAGGGCTCTTGAGCTGAGGCTTTTGTAGTTTATTTTGGGGCCACACCCAGCAATGCTCAGGGATCACTCCTGGCAGGGCTTGGGGGACCTATATAGGGCATCAAGTATTGCACCTGGGTTAGCTCTGTGCAAGGTGAACCCTATGGTCCCCTAATCCAGTGTTCTGGGCTTGCGCCGGTAGTGCTTGGGTGTCCATGCCGCACTGAGGATTCACACCTGGGGTTCCCGTGTGCCCAGCACACCCTGAGCCTTTGAGCCATCCTTCTATCATTGGGTGCACCTTTCTTGGGGAAAGAGCAGAGACGATTTTAGGGTAGCACAGGGCCAGCAGTCTGAGCTGAAGGCTGGCTCTGCTGTTACCCTGGGCCCTTTCCCTGCCCTCAAGATCTGTTCCCACCTGTCACAGGAAGGAACAAAGTCCCTTCCTTCTGCAGCTGCTGGGGTCTGAGCTGAGTGGCCTTTGGAGCTCAGAAGGGCGTTGGACTCTTGGCACTGACAATGCTTTATATGATCAATTTATTTTTCCCCTGGTGGTGGTGGTGGTTTGGTCACACCCAGTGCTGCAAGGGATGGAACCTGGGGCTCCACATGCAAAGCAGGTGATCCAGCCCTTTGAGCCGGCTTGAGGCCACAATCACAGATGCCCGTGCTGCCTTCTCCCAGCCCTCCTCATGCTCTTGAAATGTTCCTTTTTCCGGGCTGTCTCTGGGAAGGGCCTGCCCATGCACCCTCTCCTCCCCGTGCTCTCTCCCAAACTCTTCTGCCTCCTGCTTCTGGCCTCTGTGGCCACTTGTCCTGAGATCACCCCTGGCCTGGCTAGAGCACAGAGCTGGGACTGGACACAGGGCACCCCCAATCCCCAGGCAGGCTAGGCCTATTGCATGTATTAGAGGGGACGGAAACTGGAAAGCATCTCACAGGCCTGAGGCCAGAGCAGAGTGAGAGCTGTAGTCAAGCCCATGAACCATCTGTGTGCAGCTGCCACTGGCAGATGTCCACCCTTGCCCTCCTCGTGGCCTTTGGGCCCCATTTACAGGCCGTGGAGAAGGCCCTCCTCATATCTTCCCCTCTCCAAGAGTGCCTGGTGAACTCCTTCCACAAACGAGGGACCAGCTACTACAGCCTGGATTGGTATTTCTGGTGTTCCTTGGTACCGGACAGCACTGGGTGTCATAGGGTGACTGGCCCCCTGCAGGCCCATCCAGGCTGGGTGGTAGCCAGCTGTTCTGTCAGACTCAGCTGTCCAGATTCTCGGGAACTGATGCTGTAAAATGCTTCTGCAAACAGGGAGGGGGCGTTGGCCCTGGAGCTGGCTGAAGTTCCTCTCAATGTGCTTGTCTAGGGTGGTGCACGCAGTGGTGGAACCTAGGCCTCCTGCATGCAAAGTGTGCATTCAGTTCGATGAGCTATTACTCTGGCCCTGTTCTAAAAAAACAAAATGGGGCTAGAGCAATAGCACAGGGGGTAGGGCATTTGCCTTGCACGCGGCAAACCCGGGTTCGAATCCCAGCATCCTATATGGTCCTCTGAGCACTGCCAAGAGTAATTCCTGAGCGTAGAGCCAGGAGTAACCCTTGTGCATCGCTGGGTGTGACCCAAAAAGCAAAAAAAAAAAACAAGGCTGAGGAGATAGGATAGTGAGTAGGACGCTTGCCTTGCATGCAGCCAACTAGGGTTGATTCCTGGCATCCCATAGGGTCCCGTGAGCACCATCAGAAATGATTCCTGAGTGCAGAGCCAAGAGTCAGCCCTGAGCACAGCTGGGTGTGGCCCCAAAACAGAACATAAGGAACTTGGGGAGATTGTTCTGAGGTGAAGGCACTTGCCTTGCACGTGGCTGACCCTGATGTCATTCCTGGCCCCATGTAAGGTTCAGCTGAGCCTACAAAGAATGATCCCTGAGTACCCCAGGTTTGGTCACAAAGCAGGACCCAGAAACTGGGAGAGAGGTGTGCCCAGTGGCAGAACATATGGTTCCAGCCCTGCAGCGCCCCCAGAGGCACCTGAGGCGCAGCGTCTCCAGCAGGCTGACTGAGCCTAACACCAGGAGGCTCTGGGGAGATCAGGGAAAGTGATTCAAGCCCTGGTGCAGGGGCTAGGCTGTTCCTCAACTCCCTGTTGTACAGAAGAGGAAACTGAGGCTGACAGGGAGCCCCTTCCAGGCCCCCAGCACTCTCCTGGTCCACCCACTCGAGACTCTGCTGGCCTAGGTTAGCAGTCCCGCATCAAGTAAGCATGCTGGAGGCCAAGGTTTGATTCCCAGCACCTCAGGTACCCCCAAGCACTGCTATGTGTCTTGATGCCCTTTTAAAAGCAAAAAAGGGGGTGGTGGTGGTCCTTCTCTTGCCTCTCCTGCCTCCCCACAGCAGTTCTGCGTGTTTTCTGTGGATGACTCCCACACCCACGGCACAGCACCTTGCTTTCCATCTTGTAGAGGACAGGTGCTGAGGCAGAGAGGTTAAACCACCTACCCGTGACCACACAGTCAGGAAAGGGTTGAATGCAGGCCATCTAGGTCCAGCCCCGTTGGACCCACCCTGCTCCTGTCCAAGGGACGGGACTTCCCATATTGCCTCCTCTGCCTGCAGGTGGTGGGCAGCTCCCTCCTCTTCGTGCATGACCATACCGGCCTGGCCAAGGTCTGGATGATCGACTTTGGCAAGACAGTGGCCCTGCCGGACCAGCAGACACTCAGCCATCGGCTGCCCTGGGCCGAGGGCAATCGCGAGGACGGCTACCTCTGGGGCCTGGACAACATGATCGGCCTCCTGCAGGGGCTGGCCCGGAGCTGACCCACAGTGCCCGTGTGCTTGTTGGAAAGTGCCGTCTGGCCACCTGAGCCCTGTGTTCGGATGTGGGGGTCAGGAAGGGCGGGGCCTGAGACCAGTAGGCGCCCCGTCCTTTCATGACCCCCAGGGACTTGTGGGATCTGAAGATGGGGTACTACCAGTTGGGAAGGGAACTGAAGGCCTGTAGGCATGGACCTGATCAGCCCATCCACCTAAGAGTGATGCCCCGCCCTCCCCCCATCGACACACCTGTGTGCTATCCCTGGGCAAGTCCTGGAGTGGGCACCCCTCATCCTTCATCTGGAGGGGTGACTCAGTTGACCCATCCTGCCTTGGGAGAGAAAATGCCAGCACTGCTGCCAATCGGAACCCCCAGAGGCTGGAGCCATTCGCCCCACCACCTATCCGCTTCAGGCTGCCTTCCCAGGGGGCTGCTGGCCATGACCCCAGGCTCACACCTGGTCTAAACCAAAGATGCCATTCCCCTGAGGTGGGGGTGCCCTCCTCACCACATAACTGGTTTCCTGGCCCAGTAGAGGGGCTAGCTGTGAGGGGTAGACCAGCCCCCTCCCAGGCCCTGGGCAAAGTTGTGGTTCTTCCAGGGGCGGGTGGGGGGCTTTTCTACTGCCCATCTTTGTACTTATTTATATAGCCTAACGCTAGTGGTTAAACAGGGGAGCTCGGGGGCAAAGGGCACAGTGGCGCCAGGGTGCCTCCCCCGTGACCACACCCCAATAAACAGCACAGCTGAAGTTGACTTGGTGGCATTTTCCTCTAGCACCTGGGGTGTGTGGGCTCCAAGCTCCTAATTTGAGCATCAGTGCAGGGTGGGGTAATGGGGTAATGAGGGGTTTGGAGCAGAGGCGAGCTTGGCAGGCGGGCTCCTTCCCACTGCCCCCAGAGGTGCGGGCTGGGGTTGGGGGGTAGACAGCATCCCACTGTGCCCCATAGCCTCAGATGAATGGCACATGGCGGGGGGAGGGGATGTGTGAGGGATGGGTTGGCTGGGGATCAGGGTTTGGAGCTCCCCAGTCTGTTCCAGCTAGGATACAGAGAGTGCTTAATACTTGGGACCAGGACTCAAGGTGGGGGAGTCAAAAGGATGTCTGGGCTTGAGACTGAACAAGGCAGGGAAGTCTGGGGGAGATCCCCCCCATTAAGACTGTGGCTGGAGGTCCTGAGAGATTTCCCCCCAACCTCATCACCCAGAGTTCTGACATGGGGGCTGTCTGGAGCACAGCCAGCTAGTGGCCGGATCCCTGTGGTGTGAGCAGCAGGGCCTGGCCGCAGAGACCGGCCCGCACCCCGCCTGCAGGCAGCACGTAAGTGCGACCATCGGCGGCCCTAGCGGGCGAGAAGTCAGTCAGCTGCTGGTTGCTCTCACGGACGTGTTCGTAGTCCCACAGCAGGCAGTGCCAGCTCTTGCCCTGCTTAGCCAGGAGGTAGACCAGGCCTGGGCTGCCGTCCTCAGGCAAGGGGGGCGGCTGGTGGGCCACACCAGTCACTGGCACGAACAGGCCGGGAAGCTCCGGGTCCTCAGCATAACCGAAGTCTGGCACCCTTGGCACCCCCAGCAGGACCCCTGGGAAAAGAAGCTGTGAGAGGGGGTTCAAGGATGCTCCCTGATCCCCTGAGAAACGGGGGCAGGCGGGGCCAGCTGCACACAGCAGGGTGGGGACCTGCCACCAAGTGGACACTAAAGCATGGGCTGTGGGGGGTCCTGAGGGCCTGTGAGCAGCCGATGCAACATGGGGTGCTTGTGTCCCCCCCCCACCCCAATTTCCAGAAAGGGACAGGGAGGCCCAACCGCACCGAGCCCTGACATGCCTAGTGGCCCGCAGGGGTGAGGACATAGGGGGATGGGCAGGAGGCAACACCCACCTGCGCTTACTGCCCAGTGGGCCTTGTGGCCGCGCCGCTGACATGGCTCGTGGTTGAAGTCCTCGTCGTAGCTGGAGCTGGGGTTAAGGGCAAAGCCGAGGTGTGGTCCTGGACCTGCCTGTTCCCTGTCCCTTCTACCCCTGCCCAGTACTGGGATACGGGATGAGCAGCGGGTGTCCAGCGAGCAGATGCCGCAGGATGCGGTCTCGGTTTGGGGGGCCCAGGCCACCGCAGAGCAGCTCAGCCCGGCAGCCCAGCACCTCCTGGGCCAGCCTGCCCATGTCGGCCACTGCAGGATGGAAGAAACCCAGAGTCGGGTCACAGGGGGTCAGGGCATCTCATACCAGGACAAACAGTGAGGCTCAGGGAGGGTAAGGGGACAAGCTGTAGCCACACAGCAGCACAGTTCCAGAATCCACTGTCTTACGGGGTGGGGACAAGGACAGGAGGAAGCGAAGCTGGCACGCCATATCCCCTCGACCTCCCCAGGCTCCCCTGGAGGTCACCTGGCCCTCACTCACCAGAGAACATTTCCCCGTGGGCGGTGAAGCCTCTATCCCGGGCGACCTGCACCAGTCTCTCCAGGGGGACGCCACTGGGGGGCACCAGGAGGGCACCGGCCATCCACAAGGCTACCTGCCCACACCTGCGGAGACAGGCCAGCCCCTCAACCCTGAGGGTGTCTTTCCAGCACCTCCCCCACCCGGCTGCCGACCCCTAGCTGGAGTGTGGGGACCTGGCTGCAGGGCTGGGGTGAAGTGGGAGGGGCAAGGGGGATGTCACCCATGTTTCCCAGGAGGTGCCAGAATGGTTACTTCACAGCTGGTTCCAGGCTCCTGGCCCCCTGAGGGGTCCCCTCTCCCAGGGAGGGGTGCAGGGCACGTACTGAGGGCCTTCCTGGATGAGGGACGGCAGGTCAGCACAGAAGAGGAGCCACCGCAGGTCACTCCTGAAACTGAACACAACCTGCTGGGACCAGGCCTTCCAGGTGTGGCCGGGGACACATGGTGGACAGAGGCTCCCCTCCCCGGCCCCCCTCCATGGTGGTCACCAGGGGCAAGACAGCATTGTTTCTTTTTTTTTTGTTTGTTTGGGGGCCACACTCAGCAGTGTCCAGGGCTTACTCCTGGCTCTGTGCTCACTCCTGGTGGGGCTTCGGATCAAACCTGGGGTCAGACACTTGCCAGGCAAGGGAGCACCAGCTTACTGGAGGAAATTTCTCAAGGGGTGCCTTCTTGTCCGACCTCTTGCTGGGCTTTCTCTCAAGGTCCTCTCCCGGATGAGAGAAAGATCTAGAGTAAAAACAAGCTGGAGGTGCTGGAGGAGTATGCCTCGCACACAGCTGACCAGGGTTTGATCCTTGGCATCCCATTTGGTCCCATGAGCACCGCCCAGAGTAATTCATGAGCACAGAGCCAGGAGTAACCCCTGAGGATCACTAGCTATGACCCGAAAACAAAACAAAATAAAACATACTGGAGGGGGCCACTCCCAGAGCACAAGGAAATCCCAGGCCCTGCCCTGTCCTTGCGGTTCTGGAGTGGGACAGGCATGGGCAAGACTGAGGGCACCCCCTATGGAGAGGCGTGCCTGCCAGCTGGGTGGCAAAGAGCCTGGAGTCCCAAGGCCAGAGTTCAAACTGAGGTCCCTCTCTTTTTTCTTTTTTTTTTTGGTTTTGGGGTCACACTGGAGGTGCTCAGGGCTTACTTCTGGCTCCACAGTGAGGGATCTCCCAGCAGCGCTCAGGGGATCATATGGGATGCTGGGGAGTGAACCCGGGTCAACCATGTGCAAGGCAAACACCCTCCCCACTGTCCTATGGCTCTGGTTCGTGAGTTTCCATGCTTCTGAACTTGGTGGCTAAGCGGTTCCTTCCCAAGAGCTCCAGGATGGCTGTACCTTACAACAGCTCCTGCTGCAAAGGCCTTGAGAGAACTCAGCAAAGAAAACTGGAAAATACAGAGAAAACACTGCTGAGCATCGCAAGGCAATTCTATCAGGGGGTGCATTAAATTGCGATCCGGAGCAGACTGGGAACTTGTCTGGGGAGCTGGATGTTTGTTTCTCCTGTGAATATGGGAGCCACTTGTCCTGCAGTCAGGCAAATCATCATGAAACCAGTGTCCAAAAAGCCTCAGGCCTAGCCCCTTTCCCTACTGCCTGGCGGTGGACTTAGGGACCCTCAGATCTCTCCTGGGCCCCTCCACTGCTGCTGTCTTGACAGGGCATTCCTTGGAGAGAGTGGCCTCTCATTTCCCTGCCCTGATTAAAAAAATATTTGCGGGATATTTCTTCTAGCTCAGTGGTAGACTTCAGGCCTCTGATATGTGAACCTGCATAGAGAACCTGGCATAGAGAAAAAAAATTAATGCATAAAAATGAAAAGAATAAAAAAATAAAAAGAAAAGACCATCACAAAATGCTGAGCATGGTCCAAACAGCATGACTTGTGGGGCCCCTGGGGCAGCAGTGGAGGTATTGAATCTCTAGTCTACTATGCTCAGGAAGCATATAAGAGTTTCAAATGGGGGAGGAAAAAAAAAAAGATTCCCAGAGAGACAGTACATCAAACTACACTTAAGATACTTTGCCTTAAGTGCTACAGACTCAGGTTCAATCCCTGGTCACCACATGTGGTTCCTTGAGCCCTACGGAATGATCCCTGATTACAAAGCCAGGTGTAAGCCCTGAGCACCACCAGGCGTAGCTCAATCTCACACACTCACACGCAGGCACTTACGTACACAAAGATAGGATGAGGTCAGAGAGACAGTACAGGAGGGCGGGGCATTTGCTTTGTACACAACACATCCGGATTTGATCCCTGGTCACCACATGTGGTTCCTTGAGCCCCACACACAGAATGATCCCTGATTACAAAGCCAGGTGTAGCACGCACACACACACACACACACACATGCACATATGCACGTGCGCAAAGATAGCATGAGGGGCTAGAGAGATAGTACAGAAGGGCAGGGCACTTGCTTTGCACACAAGGCATGCAGGTTTGATTCCCAGTACTCCCCAAGCCCCCCAAGTCCCATCAGGAGTGATCTCTAAGCACAGAATTAGAAATAAGCCCTGAGCAAACAGGCCACCCCAAGAGAAGCCAGCTGAGACCCGGGGCGGGTGGGGGACTCCCTACCGGTCCTTCTGTAGCTTCAGGAGTCTCTTCACATCCTCTCTGCTCCCCGGGACCGGGCCGGCCTTCTCCAAGGCCTCCTTCAGAAGCTGGCTCTTCTCCAGGCCGAATACGTGAGGGGGAGCGACCCCTCTAGCAGGGGGTGGAGGCGGCGGTGGGGGCGGAGGGGCGGGGGCCGCCAGCCCAATGGGAAGAAGTGGGAAAGTTAAGTCAGAGATATTTGGGGGTGGGGGAGGAGGTGGAGGAACGCTGGGGGCCTGGGGTGCAGGGGCTCCTGGAGGGAGGACTGGCGACTCTTGAGGAGCGCACGGAGAGATCATTTCGGGCTTCGATGGCACCGACAGAGAACCCAAGCGAGAAGCCGCCCCCCCAAAAAGGGTTGGCCTCAGGGAGGGAGGTTATTTCGAGCTGAATGGCCAAATTTGGAGGCTGAAAGAGACGGGAAGTCCTAGGGCTGAAATCTGTAATGCCCCACTTAGGGCTGACTCCGGAGCGAATGCAAACCGTGGCAATGGGTAAACTGACAGTGCACTTATTCTTCCGGGTCAGAGATGCCAAGCGCAGGGGTCAACTCTGGGATGCCGAAGCGCAGACCCTGGTCAGGGGTATGCAAAGCCCAGAGACTAGAGTTAGTCACTCTCCTCGTCGGGGGGGGGTGGGGGGGTGGGGACGAACAGCTGGGCTAGAGACCGCGGGAATTCTGACTCAGCCCTTCCCTCACATCCCAAGGCCCGAGCTCAAAAACGTCCAGCTGACCTTTTGAGTCAGGAGGTCAAGAGGTCAAAAAGCAACAGGCGGGAAAAGCGGCCCATTTTGTGGAGAAGGTCCCGAAATCAGGGTGCAACAAGAAAGCGCTCCCCGGGCGCGGGAACGCTGAGAGAACGCTGAGGTCTCTGAGGAACGTGTGACAGCTGAGCGCGAGAATGGACACAGGAAACGACGCGCGCCTCCCATGCCCGCAAGATGGCGGCCGCGGGACACCCCGCCCACCGCCAGTCACGTGGGGGGCGGCCCCTCGCGCCCGCTACGGGAGGTCACGTGACGGCGCGCGGCGTGGGCGGCCGAGGCCCTTCGGCCGGACGGCCTCCGGAAGAGCCGGCAGCGCGAGCCGAATCACGATTGGCGAGAAGCGCCTGAGGAGGCGCGGTCTTCTCCCATTGGTCTGTCTCCCAGGAGGCGGACTTTTTTCTGCCTAGGCGGGAATCCACGTCTGGCTTTGATTGGGGCTCAGGGACGAGACTTAGTCTAATTGGTTACTACGTCGAGTTTCCACGCGGGGATTGGCTTGTAGAAAGGCAAAGGCGGGGCCGGCACTGAGTTTTGTGTAGGAACCCGGTCACTAAGCAAGCGCTTCTTGTGGGAACTTGTGGCTTTCAAGGTGAGCCATGAGGACGCAGGCGGCGTTCGGCAGCAGACAGGTGGAGATCCTGGCTCCGGGTCTTCACGTGTCTCGCGTAGGAAAACTAGTGCCCACTGAGAGAAGCCAGGGCCTCTCTCCTTACTTAGCTAGCTATTACATCCGGGTTCTTTCTCCTGAGCCCGCCCCTTTGAGTATATAGACCAATGGGAATCGCCATTTCTGGACGCTCCGCCCAGTGATCGCGTAAAGCATCCTGGGAGTGGTAGTAAACGTCTAGCTCGTTCCCGCACCACGCGGAGAAGGAGCCGTGTCGAGCGCTCGCGTTCTGGTTTAACTTCCTTCTCCTTCGTTCCTCCCCGCGCCTTCCGCCACAAAGGAGGATCCCCGAGCAGCCAGTGGAGCCCACCTGGGGGCAAAAAGCTTTTGGAGAAACCAAGTGCTGAAGTTCCCGGGTTTCCTTTTTTCAGCCCTGTCTCAGCGTCTCGCTCCATGGCGGTTCCCGAGGCCCGCCCCAACCACACTATTTATATCAACAACCTCAACGAGAAGATCAAGAAGGATGGTGAGTTCTCGGGGGAGTTGAATTGTCTGCAGACCGTCCTGCATGAACTCTTCCCCCCGCCCGCTGCATTCCCGGCATCCTCCGCTCTCCGTTTCCCTCCAGCCCGACTGTTAGCGCCTCGCACGCGCCGCTCCTTCGGTCGGCCCCTCTCCCAGTCGCCCCACGTCGTACACACCCTCCTGGTCCCTGTTGATCGACTCGCAACTCCTCCTCCTAGAAGCCTTCTTCCTCAAACCTTTTTGCCCATGACTTCCTCGAGCAACAAGCTTCTGACTTCCTCTAGATTTCGGACCCCCCCACACACACTAAACCCCCTCCCCCGCATCCTTCTGGCTTTGGGTGGGGGTGGGGGGGGCGTGATTTGCTTGAGCTCCATGAGGCTGAAGCCTGGAAACTAGCCTCTCTCGTCGTCTCAGGCACTAAATACAAGATTTCTTAAGTATCAGAGAGAGGGCGGAACAACAGTGGCTCTCACACACTCTGCTGGCCTCTGATGCCTTATCTTGCTATGAGGTTCATTGTTCACGAGACTGCAGGAAGGAGCCCGTGTTCCCAGTTCTCAAGCTAGGAGACTGAGACCAGGGCTCATGTGGCTTGCCCACGGTCACACATAGCAAGGGTTGGAGCCAGCAGTACTGAAGATTGGGCTTCAGGATTAGATTATGGGGGAGAGGGGGTTTAGCGCACTTGTAGCATCAAGGATATGGGAGGCCACCCCTTCCCCCAGTTATATTGCTGACATCAGGTTTACTTTCCCAGTTTTTCAATAACTTACGGACTTTCTGGAACTTATAGGCCCCCGAGCACCCATTTTTGTGGCCACACCAGCTTCTGACTCTGTGCTTGGGAGTCACTCCAGTTGGTACTTGGAGATCGTTTAGTGCTGGAGATCAAGCCTAGGGTTCCTATATGCAGAGTGTGCACGCCAACCCTTTGTACTGCCTTCCAGCCCTATATCCTCCATTTTGTTTTATTTTTGTCTTTGGGACACCCAACGATTATCAGGGCTAACTCGGCTCTACACTCAGGAATCACTCCTGGCAGTGCTTAGGAGACCCTGTGGGGTGCTGGGCATTGAACCCAGGTCCGCTGTGTGCAAGACAAAAGCCCTACTTCCTGTACTATCACTCTGGCCCCTCAATTATATTTTGGAAGATGTGTCACCTGGCTGGATTTGGGAACATATATGGTGGCAGGGATTGAATCAGTGTCTGCCACATCTCCTGTACTTCATTACTATATTGAAATTGACACTTGGGCAGATCGTTTGCATGGATGTTACAGGGACTAAATCTCCATGTTGGCGCTGCTGCCTCTGGTCCTAGCAGTCAAAGGGGGCGGGGTGAATGATCTCTTGGGACAGATGCCAGAGGGCCTCCTAGTGGGACACAGAAGTTGAGGTGCTTGCTGCGGGAAGGGGGTGCTCATCGGCCTTCTTTACTTGTGGTGAGTGCCAGGTTGCATCTTTTCTGTTGAGGTGCCTCTCATGCCAGCCGGTGCTGTGGCCAGAACCCCCCCATGTTGCACCAGGGCTCACAAA
Source organism: Sorex araneus (assembly GCF_027595985.1). NCBI lineage: Eukaryota > Metazoa > Chordata > Mammalia > Eulipotyphla > Soricidae > Sorex > Sorex araneus. The sequence goes on from NC_073309.1 coordinate 44,902,356, forward strand.
TAGCTGCGCTGCCAGAATCCTGTGGAACTCTAGGGATTCAAACCTAGGAACTGTTGCTGCTTGCAAGGCAGGAGCTCTCTCTGGGCCCCTCTCTTGGGCTGAGAGCCTCTTGTGTGAGATCTGGCCCAGCTTTTTGCTCTGCTGTAAGGAGAGGCAGTGAGGGGTGGTGGTGGATCCTGGCTCCAATCCTGCTCTGCTGGGTCTGTGCTCCCTGCAGCTGTGGGTGAGTCCTCCCGATTATCGACAGTCTCTCAGAGCTGCTTTCCATGTTGGTTTAAAAAATAATTACTCTCTCTGAGTGGTTCTGAGTTCCCTGGCATTCTTTCCATGAAGCACTTCATGATGTCCTCTCCATGATGCTGGGGAGAAGCTGGTGAGCAGTGGGATGGGGGTGAAGGGGGCTTTCGGGTCTTCAGGGGAGAGCCCAGTGGCAAGGGAGCCTGCTTGTTGGCAGAAGGTGGGCAGTGCCATGAGGAAAAGCAAACTGATTTTGAGGAGGGACATCACATGAGAGGGCATCAGTCCCTATGCTCCAGGTAGGCCTCTGGGGTGGTGGCTTTAGGCTGAGACCTGGGTGACTGGAAGGAGGTAGCCAGGGACAACTCAGGAGCAAGTCATTCTTGGTAGAGAGAGCATTTGGGCAAGGATGCTGAGGCAGGGGTCTTGGGGGCGGGGGCAAAGTGACAAGGTGGAGGAGCAACGCCAGCCCTGACAACATCATTCAGGCCGGTGTCAAGGTATTGTTGACATGGGTATGAAGTTCCTCTGATCTCTGCCTTCTGCAGCACCTGCAGGGGTCTCCTTTCCCCGTGGCTGGGCTCCTGGGCAGCTGCTCTGGAGGGACTGCTGACCTGTGACATTCTGTGTACTCTGTCACTTTTCCTGGGAATCCCCATCTGGCTTCAGTTTCCTCTGGAAAGGGATGCTTGAGCTCCAGGAGGTGATGCCAAGGGCTCTGGTCACCCATGGGTCTGCCATCCCCCATTGCAGAGTTGAAGAAATCCCTGTACGCCATCTTCTCCCAGTTTGGCCAGATCCTGGACATTCTGGTGTCAAGGAGCCTGAAGATGAGAGGTCAGGCCTTCGTCATCTTCAAGGAGGTCAGCAGCGCCACCAATGCCCTGCGCTCCATGCAGGGCTTCCCCTTCTACGACAAGCCCATGGTGAGCACTGGAGGGGGGATCTGGGGGGGGTTGAGTGTGTATGTGGGACTGGGGAGACCTGTCCCTCTTGTCACCAGAGCTGTAAATGCACTGGAGTCAGGGCTGTTAATGGAATTCAGCAAAGTGCGGGGAGGGGACTTTGGTGAGGCACCGGTTCTAGTCTGGGGGTTCAGGAAAGGCTCTTTGGGTGAGGGGAGATGGGAAGGAGGGGGAAGAGGGAGAGAATGTTAGGCAGAGGCAGCACATTGAGTAAAGCCTGTGAGCCAGCACCTGTGTGGCAGGGGGAGGAGAGAATAGGACAGGAGGGTGGCAGACAGTCAGAAGGTAAGTGAGCGGCCACCAATGCCCCGTGCTCCATATAGGGCTTCCCCTTTTACGGCAAGCCCATGGTGAGCACTGGAGGAAGATCCGGGGGGTTGTATGTGGGACTAGGGTGACATGCTTTGTATGCAGGATGCCCAAGTTCATTTAGCAGTGATCCAAGGGTATCTACTAGCACCACTGACTGTGGCCCACAAACCAACCAACCTCAAAAGGTAAGTAGTAGGCCAAGGAGGCTGCAGTTCAGAGGGGAGAAATGGCTTAAAGACCCTGAATGGGGGCTGGAGTGATAGCATAGCGGGTAGGGCGTTTGCCTTGCACGCGGCCAACCCGGGTTCAAATCCCAGCATCCCATATGGTCCTCTGAGCACCACCAGGAGTAATTCCTGAGTGCAGAGCCAGGAGTAACCCCTGTGCATCGCCAGGTGTGACCCAAAAACAAAAAACAAAAAACAAAACAAAAAAGACCCTGAATGAAAATTCCTGGCACCTATTAGTTCACCTCTTTGCATCAGTGTCTGTTCTGATTTCTAAAGTTTCACCTGGTTGGAATGTGGCCTCTGACCAGCTTCCTGGGGAGGCGACAGTAAGTGTCCCCCAGCAAGTTGTCTCCGTGTGGAAGGCAGTGCCACACTGCCTTGAGCTTTCAGCTTTCTTGCCTCTGCCTATTGTCACCTCTGGGTATTTGAGCTTCTGATTTCTGGAGCAGCTAGAAATGGACCCCGTGCATACGAGCCATCCAGCCGGGGCCCGGGATCCAGCTATATAGACTGGAGCACAGGTTAAGGCCCTGCACCTCGCAGTCCCCAGAAAACTGCCGAGAGCGATCCTGAGCTGAGACTAACCTTCAGCAGCCTGTGGTCACCCTCTGACCTATCTTCCCACTGTTCCTCTTTTGTCTGGACCCTATCGTGCTTGAGTGTGTGGAAATGGTCCCCAAACTCTGTCTGTTCTTTCTGTTCCGAATAGCTGTCTCCCTTTCCTTCTCGCTGGTTCTGGCCACTTCTCTCCTTCATCAAGGCTGGCCTCTCACTGCGCCGCCTGCTCCGTCCTGGTGTGTGGGAAATAATCACTGCTCCCATCTCACAGATGTAAATGTAGAAGGATGACTTGGGCCTGACTCCCTGAGCCCCTGCTCCACCAGTGTGGCTCGGAGGTCCCTCTCTTCAACCTCCGCTCTCTGCTTGCAGCGCATCCAGTATGCCAAGACCGACTCGGATATCATTGCCAAGATGAAGGGCACCTTCGTGGAACGGGACCGCAAGCGGGAGAAGAGGAAGCCCAAGAGCCAGGAGACGCCGTCGGCCAAGAAGGCCGTGCAGGGCGGCGCGGCTGCGCCCGTGGTAGGCGCTGTCCAGGGACCTGTCCCGGTAAGGGGTGGGGGTGTGAGGAGGGCTCTCCCTGCAGAGTTCAGGCTCCCCATTCCCCTCATTTTCCTTTCCTTTGTATTTCTCTATTTGGGTCTGGGGGGCCACACTGGGGAGTATTCAGGGATAATTAGTGCTCTGACTTTCTCAGGGGATCGTGGGGTATTGAAGCTTGAACCCCAGCCTCCTATGCGCAGAACACGTGCTGAACCAGTTGAGCTCACCCAGCCTCTTTTCCTCCCCCCCCCCCATTGCCATCGTGCTAGTGATGGCACACACTGGGCTTTAGGGTTGAACTTGGCCATTACTCTAGGTGTGTGGTCGCTCCCTGAGCCCTCTCCCACCTCCATTCCCTGTAGAGCTTGCGCAGTGCTTGGGTGATGGTTTGTGTACTTGGAAAAATCTCTCCTGGCCTCCCTGCTTCTGAAGTTTGTGTCTTTAGATGAATTAACAGGTAGATGACTCAGAGGCAACTATTCATGGATTTAATCCTGGAAAGTAACTGGATGTAAAGTCAATATGGAAAAAAAGTTGGCTTTTATTTCCATATTATGACAAATGGGTTTGGGTCAGAGAGATAGTAGGGCACTTGCCTTGAACATAGAAGACCCGGCTTCAGTGTCTGAGTTTTGAGTTCACACACACACACACACCACCACCACCACCACCACCTCCTCTCCAAAACTAAAATAAACAAGTAGACGTCAAATGATTTTTTTTAAAAAAAAAAAAGCTCCAAGGAGACCAGCAAAAGGTGTAAAGCACCTCCGGAAGCTGCCACTGGCTGGAGGTGTGGCAGTGGGGTTCATGTTTTGCATGTTCAAGGGTCAGTCACTGGATCAATTCCTGGCATCCCCCTTTAGCTCCCTCCCCCTCACAAAAATTGTTCCATTGAGCATCTACTATGTGGAAAATGCTGGGCAGTGCATCAAGGATATCTCCACAAACAAAAGAGGGTAAATGTCCTCCAAACAGGACTAAGGAAGTAAGAGCCAGAGAAGGAAGATAGTGGGCCACACATTTTCTGTATCATTGACAAGGGTTTCAACCCTCTGCCCTGTGTAGGATCCCCTTCAGCCTGTCGGGAGTGAGCACAGAGCCAGGAGTAAGCCCCGAGCATAGCCAGGTGTCGCCCCCGAAACTTAAAAATCAGAAACATTTCTTTAGGTGCCCAGGAGACATCTAAATATTTTTGTGTGGTATGTTTTTTGTTAGAGTTTTCATCTTAACTCTCCCCTTGGGTTCCGGTTCTGTTTGGGTCTTTCTCCATGTGTCCCCACCTGCACCCCCTAACTCCCAACCTCTCTGTCTACAGGGCATGCCACCCATGACCCAGGCACCCCGCATCATGCACCACATGCCGGGCCAGCCTCCCTACATGCCGCCTCCTGGCATGATCCCGCCGCCAGGCCTTGCACCGGGCCAGCTCCCTCCAGGGGCCATGCCCCCTCAGCAGCTCATGCCTGGTCAGATGCCACCTGCCCAGCCTGTAAGTGCTTAGTCACGAGATCACCCTGGGTCTCGTTTCAGTAGAACACAGAAGGAAGGGGTAAGGGTGGGCTGTGCGCATTGGCACCCTTAGAAGTGCTGTGGGTGATTAGCTGTGTAGAGGTGGGGGGGCTCAAGAGGAAGTGGGGTACTGGGGGGTGGGAGTGGGAGCCGGCCTCTGTTCATTTTCATTCATTCAGGAACTTGTGACAGGCTCCCGCCTGTGCACGTATCTGTGCCCTCCTATGCGCCGCAGTCTGTGGGGCTTAAGGAGTGTGGGGAGGCTTGTCACATGAGAACTTTGGGAATGCCGGGCGGGGGGGGGGTGCTGGATTCCCACACACTCATGCGGCGTGTTTCTGCCTTACAGCTTTCAGAAAACCCACCCAATCACATCTTGTTCCTCACCAACCTGCCTGAAGAGACCAACGAGCTCATGCTGTCCATGCTTTTTAACCAGTACGTGGGGCTGGATGGGGAGGGCAGTGCTGTGCTCGTGAGGCCGGGCCTAGGGTCGTGGAGGGCAGCAGTGTCCCCCATGGAGCTGGGGCTGGTTCTGTCCACACTCTGAGCTTGCTTAGCTTTGCAGATGAGGCAGTCAGGTGTGCCTTCATCAATTTGCCCTGGCCTCTTTTTGAGTTAGAATTGAAGAGGATGGGGGCCGGAGCGATGGTACAGCACGGAGAGTGTTTGTTTTGCCTGGGTTCAATCCCTGCATTTCATATGGTTCCCCATGAGCTCCGCCAAGAGTGATTCCTGATGCAGAGCCGGGAGTAAGCCCTGAGCATTGCCGAGTGTGGCCCAAAACAGCAATGAAGAACTTGGAGAAGTGTAGGTGTATGTAGAACAGCAGTGAAATTGAGGCACTCTTTGAACCAGGCATTGGACCGGAGCGATAGTCTAGCGGGTAGGGCATATGCCTTGCGTGCAGCCGACCTGAGTTCAATCCCCGGCATCCCATATGGTCCCCCGGGTACCTCCAGGAGTAATTCCTGAGTGCAGAGCCAGGAATAACCCCTGAGCATTGCTTGGTGTGACTTTAGGGGGGAAAAAAAAAAGAAGAGAACCAGACATCATTTTCACCTAAAGGTGTAGTTTTATTTCTTTGCTTTTGGGCCACAGTGGGCAGGACTTGGGGCTGACTTCTGGCTCTGCTCAGGGGACCCTCTAGGGGGTCAAGTATGCTAGGCATGTGCCTTACCCCATTCTGTCTTCCCAACTCAAAGAATGCCTTTCATAAGAACACTTGCGAGAAATAGGGTACCTCTTTACACAGCACAGCTCCCTGTGGGGAAGGGAGGATGGGGAAATAGCCGAAACAGCGGCTCAGCAGTACCACGGGAGTGCTTCAGCTGTGCCAGAGCATCAGCCAAGGGGTGTGGCCCCAACTGTGTGCCTTCACCCCTGCCCCCTCTCTCTGTCATCATAGCAACAACAGAGAGAAAGGTGGGGAGGGGAGGGGTCAGGACAGGACAGTGGTTGGTTATAGACGGGGAGCACACCCGGGAGTTTTTAGGGGCTACTGTGGCTCTGCTCAGGAGTGACCCCCGCAGTATTCTGGGGACCGTCAGTGGTATCAGATTTTCGGAGTGGGGTGCCTTAACCCCACCCAGACAGTGGGGCTTTTTTGGAGTGGAGGTGGATGGGTTACATGTGGGGAAGGACTAGGGTCAGCAGTGTTCTATTGAGTTTGATGGTGCTGGCGAATGAACCCCAGCCCCCCCACATTTGAACCAGCCATTCAGCTGTGGAGCTACACTGCTAGCCCACGTTACGGGGGTCCGAAGTGATGTGCTAGCAAAGTATGAACTTGCTTCTGTTTGGGTTCCCAGTTTAGCATCATGGGCCGGGTAACTCCGTGTTGGTACTGTTCTTTGTGTTATAGGTTGCCCCCCAGGTGCCCCAGAACATTTCAGGGAAATACCCCATCTGAATCCCTGGGCTGTGTCATTCTTTCTCTCAGGTTCCCTGGCTTCAAGGAGGTGCGGCTGGTGCCCGGGCGGCATGACATTGCCTTTGTGGAGTTTGACAACGAGGTGCAGGCAGGCGCGGCTCGTGACGCCCTGCAAGGCTTCAAGATCACCCAGAACAATGCCATGAAGATATCTTTTGCCAAGAAGTAGCACCTTCCCCCCCCACCCCCGGCCTGCCCCTGACCCCTGTTTGGGGACCTTCCCTTCCCTCTTTGGCTCAGCCCCCTGAAGGTAAGTCCCCCTCAGGGGCCTTCTTGGAGCTGTGTGTGCGAGTGTGTGGTCACACAGCATTGTACCCAGAGTCTGTCCCCAGACATTGCACCTGGCGCTGTTAGGCCGGAATTAAAGTTGACGTTTGGTTTTTCACAAGCCTTGGTCTGTTTCATTTCCGTATCTTCTCGTAGCCCTTCCTGGTACATCAGAATATTCTGGGTGTTTGCATCTCAATATTTGCAACCTTGGGACAATAGAGAATAGAGTCATGGTACTCAGCTGAGGTCATCGTTGCTGCTTTGATTGACAATTCTTTTCGTCTTGGTCAGCATTCAGTCAGGAAATTGAATCCCAGGCTGCCACATAATGTTCTGGCAGGCCTGGCCAAGGATGCCCCCGTTTGCAAGTCCTGAAGGAGAGCATTCCTGGGTTCAGCAAGGTGCCACTTCTGCAGTCCCCTTACTACATGGACCCCACCTGGGATGCCACTGACCTGGTGCTGGAACAAGGCATGAGGCCACTTCACATGCAGCGGCAGCTGGAACCAGCTGGAGAGGAGAATGAGAACTTGACTATTAACAATTGTTAACAACTGTGAATAAGGGAGATAATGGGGGGGCTTCCATAGCTGTCTACGGGCTCAAGTACCCTTTCCTCACATAGAAACGGGAAATCAGGCTATTTCTCAGAACCAGTAATGAACAATGGGGGTCAAGGAGGGAGCTCAGTGGCTTTGAGAAACTGCAGGAATAAGTCCCCAGGGCCACTACATGTGCTGAGCTCAAAGCCAGACAGTTTGCTGTTCTGGCGCCCCCTGCTGCAGGCCACTGGGGCTGTGCAGCTGCCAGGTGTGAGCACCATAGCTGAAAAGATGTCAGCACTGGGTAGGAAATGCAGCTACTGGTGAGCATGCGCTCATGCACACACACACCGCACACCATCCCCACCCCCCCACCCCCGTCATTCACTTGATAATCAAGGAAAGAGGAGGAAGAATGTGTAAAAGCCAGGGGTGCGCCTCAAGCAGTAGAGCAAACCTCACCCCCCTGAGGTCCTAGATCTGATATCTAGTCATGCAAGCAGGGGATATAGGAGACTCCTTGAGATCACTGATCTAGAGAAGAGGAAATACATCCATTAACTTGGATCTGAGCATTGTGCAGCCCTTCCTGTCAAAAGCGCATCAAGACAGGGCTGGAGAGATAATAGAGCGGGTAGAGTATTTGCCTTGTACATGGCAGACTTGGGTTCAGTGCTCAGCTGGTCCCCTGAGCAGTGCCAGGAGTGAATCCTGAGTGCAGAGCCAGGAATAGCCCTGAGCATTACTGAATATGGCTACCCTCCCTACCCACTCAGAAAAAAAAGTCAATCAGGAGGTGGAGAGGTGACTCAGCTGGAGGGTCTGCTTTGCATGTAGGAGTCCCAGTGTCAGTCCTTGATTCCACATGATCCCCTGAGCATTTCTGGGTGTTGCCCACAAAAAACAAGAGGCACATGTGTTTGAATCAAGAGACAAGTCTCAGAGACCAAATGCAGACTGCAAGAAGGAGAGGGATTGATGGGTGCATTAAAAGGTAGGGAATAGGGGCTAGAGCAATAGCACTGCGGGTAGGGCGTTTGTCTTGCACGTGGCCAACCCGGGTTCTATTCCCAGCATCCCATATGGTCCCCTGGGCACCACCAGGAGTAATTCCCGAGTGCAGAGCCAGGAGTAACCCCTGAGCATTGCCACGTGTGACCCAAAAAAGAAAGAAAGGAAAAAAAAAAAAAAAGGGAATACAGTTCCCTGACCTCTCCCAGTGGCCATTGACCATTGATGTTTGTACTCTGAGCTTCATCTTCCTGGTTTAGAGGATGCTCTCCAGGTTAATACTGGGGTGATAATCATTTGTCACTCCCGAACAGTCAAGCACAGCCACTGCCAGGTACTTGAAAATCAGTTCAGCAAATGTGGGGGTTCAATCTGCTGCTTAGGGTGGGCATACTGGCGAGAACAGGTAACCTGGCTAAACCCAGATGTAGCCTTTATTTCCAGTGGGGTTAGAGCTCAGAAATGGGTTAGGGGCAGGGCGCCCTTGGCTTAGGTGATCACGGCCCTGAGTTCATGCACAGTCATGGGGTGGAGGTGAGGGATTAAGACACTTGCTCTGCATGTGTTCAAGCCTCATTTGATAGTGTCACTATATGGTCCCCCTAATCACTGTGCCCCTCCCCATTCCCAATTGTAAGTCAATGCATATACTAAAACCTGAGCATAAATTAGTTTGGATCTACTTTAAACGTTCGGGAAACTGCTCTGTTCACCACAATCTGAGTTTCATCCAGTGAGATCAGGAGAACATTGGGGATTTGGTGACATGAAGGGAGGTGTCCCATGGCTACTGCTACCCCCAGCTTGGAGGGAATAGTGGGCTGGACATGGGCTCCCTGGTAGAATGCTGGCCTTGTGGATGTGAGGCCAAGGGTTCCAGCCCCTCGGCTGCATAGGTATTGCTAGTCTGATAATGTGGAGAGGGAGAAGGACAGACACTCAGGTTTGAGGTAAGAAAGGCTCATCGTGGGGCTGGAGGAATAGTACAGTGGATAAGGCGCTTGCCTTGCACACAGTCAACCTGGGTTCGATTCCCAGCATCCCATATGGTCCCCTGTGGACCGCCAGGAGTAATACCTGTGCATTGCTGGGTGTGACCCAAAAAGCAAAAAACAAATAAAAAAACCAAGGGACTGGAGTGATAGCACAGCGGGTAGGGTGTTTGCCTTGGATGCGGCCGACCAGGTTTGATTCCCAGCATCCAGTATGGTCCCCTGAGCACCGCCAGGAGTAATTCCTGAGTGCAGAGCCAGGAGTAACCCCTGTGCATCGCCAGGTGTGACCCAAAAAGAAAAAAAAAACACAAAACATTAAAAGGTGGGAGAGTGGTCGTACTGTGGGTGCCTGCCTTGCACATGGTCAACCCAGGTTTGATTTCTGGCACCCTGAGCCCCACCAGGAGTTTGATCCCTAAGCTTAGAGCCAGGAGTAAGCCTGAAGCACTGCCAGATGTGGCCGAATCACCTCACCCCGGCCCAAAAGGCAGAAGAGAGTGCAGCAGGTAAGGAGCTTGCCTCGTATGCAGCTGAACCGAGTCAGATCCCTAGCAAGGCAGAGTGTCCTCTGGGTACTGCCAGGAGAGACCCCTGAACACAGAGCCAGGAGTTAGCCCTGAGCATAGCCGAGTGTGGCCCCCAGACCAAAAACTAAAAATACAGGACCAGAGTGGTAGTCCAGTGGGGAGGGTATTTACCTTGCATGCAGCTGACCTAGGTTCGATCCCCGGCATCCTATATGGTCCACCCATGCACTGCCAGGAGTGATTCCTGAGCTCAGAACCAGGAGTAGCCCCAGAGCATTGCCGGGTGTGATCCAAAAGTGAAAAAATAAATAAAGAGCTCTAGCTCCTCCTATTTAATAAATAAATAAATAAATAAGAAAAATCTAGAGCACATAAAGGCCAGGGCCAAGGACTCCATCGAGGAGTCAAGGCCCTTGTATGCAGCCTGAGCACAATCAGAAGTGCTCCCTGCAAGCCAGGAACCTAGGAATATAGCTCTTGAGCACTGCTGGGTGCGCACCAACCTCCCTTTCCCACCCAAATACACATAAAGCGGCTCAAAGAAGTGGCTCTGTCTGGGACACCCGCTTGGGAAAGGGCTTGTGAGGATTCAGAATGATCCTGGATGGGCCTCGGTTGCTTAAGGCTCCACAAAATACACACTCAGGACTTGGGGCAGAGCGGGCGGCGGGGGGGCATGTCCTCTCAAAGGGCTGCCTTGTTCTGCTGCCCCTCAGCTCAGGAAATTCCAGGGTGAAGTTTTCCAGCTGCCTTCTCGGGTTCTGTCCCTGGTGGGGACAGCGGAGGGGCCCAGGCACCCCAGCAGGCTCAGGGCTGCCGTTGTTTGGAGGGGCCTGAGCACGATGGGGCCCATCCGGGCATCTCCCTTGGCTGGCAGCCCCCACCCTATCCTTGAAAGGGTTTTGACTAAGCCATCTCCCGGAGGTGTGGGCCAAATTTGGGCTGGGGTTTAGGGCGGGGCCAAGACAGAACACAGGTTTCCCTTTTGGGCTGGAGAGAGAAGCCTGACAAGAGGAAATCAGAGCCTGTGTCCCCCACTCCTGATCACTCCCGCTCCTCGTCCGCGATGGCCTGCTCACTGGTGTTCCTGGGCGTCTTCATCTTACTGTCTACCTACCCTGGGCCTAGCGTCGGGGGCCGCTCCATGCCCAAGCTAGCTGACCGGAAGCTTTGTGCTGATGAGGAATGCAGCCGTAAGAGTGGGGGCTGGGATTGGGGGCACAGGAGCCAGGAGGGCCTGTGTTGCCAGCCACATGGGGGATGCTGTCGTTCCCTTCTGTTCCTTCCCTAGACCCCATCTCCATGGCGGTGGCCTTGCAGGACTACATAGCCCCAGACTGCCGGTTCCTCACCATACACAGGGGCCAGGTGGTATATGTCTACTCCAAGCTGAAGGGCCGAGGCCGGCTCTTCTGGGGAGGCAGTGTGAGTCTGGAGGGAGTGGGAGAGGAAAGGGGGTAGGGCTGGGGGTTGGGGTGGGAGTATCCCCTTCACTTTCCATCTAAAGGGGGGAATTGAAGGGGTGAACTGGAGTTGTTTTGGGGTGCTACTGTGATTATTTGTACTCTTTTGGCGGCGGGGGGGGGGTGGTTAGGCTATAGCCAGCGGTGCTCAGGGCTGACTCCTGGTTCTGCATTCAGGAATTACTCCTGGCAGTGTTTAGGGAATCATATGGGAGGTCGGGGATCAAATCTGGGTCAGCTGTGTGCAAGGCAAACACCGTACCTGCTGTGCTATCACTTCAGCCCCATGAGCTGGTCACTTTAAACTTGATATTTAGATGAAAAGGACACGGAGCCAGTTGCGTGGCAATGAGGAAGAAGAGCTGGAATGTAGAACTTGCTGTCTTCCCACACCCAGCTTTTAACTCTTCTTCCCCAGGTTCAGGGAGATTATTATGGAGACACGGCTGCACGCCTGGGCTATTTCCCAAGCAGTGTAGTACGGGAGGACCAGACTCTAAAACCTGGCAAGATAGATGTTAAGACAGATGTAAGTGCTTTGTTTGGGGAGGGAGGGGGGATGGTGGGGTTCTGGAGGGAGGATCCTTGTGTTGTGATGATGACAAAGGTGTTCCTTCCTTTGGTGGCCTGTGTGCTTCGGGAATGATTTCCTAACTCAGTTTTCTCTTCTGTAAAATGGGGAATTGAAATGGACTTTGGTTAGAGGGCCCAGGGCTAATTTGCATAACACTTGTGTGGCCAAATCTGAACCTGGTTGGTACAATCTTTGCTGAAACCGCGAGATTCTTTGTGCTGTGACTACTGGTTCCCACCCTGACAGTTTACCCTTTCTCTTTCAGAAATGGGATTTCTACTGCCAGTGAGCTCAACCAGTCTACCGCGGTTTCAGTTGCTTCTCCTCCCTGGCGTCATGCAAATACAGCAGCCAAGTGCAAACTGCGGGTGTCTGTGGTCTTTGTGGAGTGGGAATGTGCAAAGGAAATGTTTCCCCAGGTTCCTGAGTCTAGCCAATCAGTTCACTGCCTGTGCAACGTCAGTGGTTGCTAGGCAGTGTTTCACTGGGTACCGGAGGCTGACTCTCAGGTTTGACACAGCAAATGAGAAGAAGGAATGAACTAAGCCACCCAATTGGGGGACTGGGCACTTTAGATCAAACAGGGAGTTAAACTACGGGGAATGAAGCAAATGAATCATGAGGAAGATAGATCGCAGAGCAGTTTTTCATTGACAATTATAAGCAATAGTGAAGGTGGGAGGTATCCCCAGCATGTATCAGCCCCTCACTTTACAGTCCTGCCTCGGTAATCAGGGGCGACAGAATAGCACCTGTCTTGTACGCCGACCCCCCCCCCCCCCCATATAATTCCGGGATTCTGCCTGAAGTGATTCCCGGCGCAGTCAGGAGTAAGCCCTGAGCACAGCAGGGCTATGGTCCTCCCCCACCCCCTCAAAAATCGCACTCGCCAGCCCGATTTTCTTAAAGGCTCTGTTAGAGCTGTCGCTGATCCCTTCTTCGCACCCGTATTCACTCCCCCAAGTCGGCTTCTAACCCAATCGCGAGTCCCGATTCTGCCCCCCAACTCCTGACCAAATCCGTTCCTCGGCTTGGCGAAGCATCTCGGTCCCGCCCCTTCCCACCTGCTCCGCCAATGGCTCAACCTGGTCCCGCCCCCTTCACCTAGATCCCGCTCATGGCGCCAATCCACACCCTTGGCCCCGCCCCCGGACCCCCTATCCCGCCAATCAGAGGCCCTGGAGAGCGTGGCCAGGTATCCCGCAGCCCTAGCGGACCGCGCCGGAGGGGGTGGAGGCGGAAGTGGCGGCCTGGGCCCCGGGAGTAGGAAGGAGCCGGGGCTGCAGCCCGGAGTGAGCGGCTGCCAGCCGAGCAGCAGGCGCGGCCGCGGCGCCATATTGCGGCCCCGAGCGGCCGCCTCCGAGTCATGGCCGAGACTTACGGTGAGGCTGGGGGACCGAAGGTGGGGATCTGGGGCCTGGGCCCAGAGAGGATGCTGCGGGCGGGAATGGGCGGGGCCTGGCCGGGGGCGGGGTCCGGGCTTGTGGGGGAGGGCCTAGTGGCTGCGGGGAGGGGTTACGAGGGTCCCAGATGGAATTTAATTGATTTGGGCGGAGCCTGGGGAGGGTCCGCTGGTGGGTTTCACGGATGCGGGGCGGGATCTGGGGGAGTCAGCCGGGTTGGATCTGGATAGGCCTTGAGAGGAAGGGGTGGGCTTTAGCGTTGTTGGGGCGGAGCCTCGGGGGATGTGGCGGGTGTGACTGGGAAAGCGGGGGTCTTGGCTGGGTGCGGGGCAGGATGCTCCACTCTGGGCCAGTGCCTTTAGAGGCCTGGAGATGATGAGTCCTGGGAGAAGGGGGAGAACTAATGACGGGGTGGGGTAAAGCTGAAAGCTGGGACAGGGCCTTGGGCAGAGGCGGAACAGAAGAAGGGATGGACACGGGACCCTAGGGTATGGGGTGCAGCAGCCATTCGACAAGTAAAGACCAGGAAACAGTGCACGGGGCTGGGGTGGGAACCAGGTGGTTGCCTAATGGCTACGATCATTTGAAAGGAATCCACCACACCAGAGGCTGGAGCGAATGAATGACTCAGAGACAGATAACGGTGAAGTCCTGAGGGGCAGGACAAGTGGTAGTTTGTTTTTATTTTAAGCAACATTTTTTTTAAATTTTATTTTGGGGCCACACCCGGCAGTGCTCAGGGGCCACTCCTGGCTCTGCATTCAGAAATTACTCCTAGTGAGCTCGGAGGCCATATGGGACATGGGGATCAAATCCAGGTTGGCCATGTGCAAGGCAGCGCCTTACCCACTGAACTATCTTTCTGATCGCTCATATTGTCCCAGTCATGGCTGGGTGTGACACAAAAACCAAAAAAGATTTTTAAAAACTTAAAGAAATATGAGAGAGGAGCGGGAGAGCAAAGAGAGGACCCTGACACAAAAAGGAACCATACACCCCAAATCAGGATATGGGTGTCATTTTTGATAAAGTGATTTCCTAATGGCTACGATCTTTTTTGGGGGAGGGGGTACACCCAGTGTACTTACTCCTGACTCATGCTCAGGGATCACTCTTGGCAGAATGCAGGTACCATATGGAATACTGGGGCTCGAACCCCAGTCAGCCACATGCCTGGCAAGTGCTTTCCCTGCTACACTATCCAGCCGCACTTGCTATGATCTGGACTCTGGATTTTGGACACCAGAGCCCATCGGCTAGAAATTGAATCCCAGCTCTGTCTTCATTTGGGACCTTGGGAAAGTCAATTATCCTCTCTGGCCTCAGTTTCCCCCTCTGGAAAACGGGGATAGTCATTAGCAGACCTTTCTTCTGGAGTTTTCCTGAGGATTGAATGAGCTATATTATCTGGCCTAGGAAAACTACCCAGGGACTGGAGGGATAGTATAGCGGGTAAGGCGTTTGCCTTGTACGCGACCAACCCAGGTTCGATTCCCAGCATCCCATATGGTCCCCTGAGTACCGCCAGGAGTAATTCCTGAGTGCAAAGCCAGGAGTAACCCCTGTGCATTGCCAGGTGTGACCCAAAAAACCAAAAAAAAAAAAAAAAAGAGAGAGAACTACCCATTGTGGGACTGGAGTGACAGCACTGTGGGGAGGGTGTTTGCCTTGCACACAGCTGACCCAGGTTGATCGTCGGCATCCCATATGGTTCCCTGAGCACTGCCAGGAATAATTCCTGAGTGCAGAGCCAGGTGAAACCCCTGAGCATCTCCAGGTATGACCCAGAAAGGAAAAAAAAAAAAAAGCAAAAAAAAAAAAAAAAAGAAAGCAAAAAAGAAAGAAAAGAGAAAATTACCCAACGTGCAGGAAGCACCATGCTGAAATATCTGTGATGGTTGCTCCCCATAGCTCTGTGGTTGCCCTTGATCCCCGCCCCTGGTACATGTTGTCCTGTCATGGTCTCTGGGTTTCTACTTTCACCCATCATCTTTCTCTCTCTCTGGGTTTCCCTGATCTTGACTCCATCTGCTCAGACTTCCTCTTCAAATTCCTGGTGATTGGCAGCGCAGGAACTGGCAAATCATGTCTCCTTCATCAGTTCATTGAGAATAAGTGTGAGTTTCTGGGAGCCGCCCCCAGGGGTGCACTGGCTGTGGGCACAGCACTGCTGGAGGGGCGGCACACAGAGGGCAGGGTGGGCTGCAGGTGCTACCCCCTACTCGCTGCCTGCCTCTCAGTTTGGCATCTGCTTTTTGCTGGGTCCTCCTCCGGCCACGGGAGCAAGCGTGTGGAAGGAAACTCGGGGGTCCCAGGCAGCCTCTGAGCCCCGGCATTGCCTCTTCTCTCCTTTCTGCTCCCAGTCAAGCAGGATTCCAACCACACGATTGGCGTGGAGTTCGGATCCCGGGTGGTCAACGTTGGGGGGAAGACGGTGAAGCTACAGATTTGGGACACAGCCGGCCAGGAGCGGTTCCGGTAGGTGGGCTGAGCTCCCGAGGAGAGAGAGAGCAAGGAGGGGCCGAGGGCATGCAGGCGGTCAGGGGCGATAGAGGCAGGAACCCGTGGGGCCAGCTGGCAGAAGGCCTGGGAGGGACTGACAAACAGCAGGGACAAGGAGCAAGGACGGCAGAGGTCATTAGCGAAAAGGAGATGGAGAAAGGAGCCGAAGCAGGAGAGGGGCCAGACCCGAGAGATTGTCATGGTAAGATTGGGGGGTGCAGGGAGGCCTATGCCAGGGGAATGCCAGGGCTCTTGGGGGCACAGGGGGAGAGAGAGCTGCCCGACAGAAAGGGAGTTGAGGTAGATTTCCCACTGGCATTTGGCCGAAATGTGTACTATTCCCCAACCCCCAACTACCCCTGCAGTCACCAAGCCAACAGGAACCCTCAAAAAAGAAAGATGGGGGGAGGGGAGAGAGAAAAAGAGAGAGTGGGGGCAGAGATGAGAAGAGGGGGATGGTCAAGGAGACACAAAGAGAGACAAGTCAGACTGAGGAGGACGGGGGGGGCGAGGGGGGGACAGGGTGTGTGTGGGAGAGAGGGTTGTGCAGGGCTAGGCACAGTGTCGCAGGAATGACCCTCAGTGACCCTTCACACAGAAAGCTTGTTCTCTGAAGCAGATCACAGAGTGGGCAGTGGTGGGTGGGTCCCCCGAGAACCGAGCTGCTCAGTTCATATTCATGCATCAGTTCCCCGGGTGAGGTGCAAGGGGCTCAGAGACAGAGTTTCAGCGGTGAGTGACCGAGGCTGGGCACCTCCAAGTGTGTGCAGGAGGAGGGCATGCATTCCAGGGGACCCAGCCTGGTTCCCCAGGGTGCTGCTGAGGTGCCCATACTGAGCAGGGATTTTTCTGAAGGCTCACCTAGAGGAGGCCGGGTGACTGGACTTGATGGCACTCAGCCAGGCCAGGGCAAAGCAGCAGTGACAGAATGTGTGAATGTGTGGAATGAATGAATGAATGAATGAATGAATGAATGAATGAAAGAAAGAACAAGAGAGCACACTGGAGCTTGAGAGCCATGGAGGAGTTCCTCCCTCCTCCACCCCGTCTCTCTCTCTCTCTCTCTCTCTCTCTCTCTCTCTCACACACACACACACACAGACCAGAGAAATGAATTGGTGAAATAAACAGAGTTCAAGGCAGGGAGTCACAGAACAGAAGCAGGTAGATAGACAAACAGACAGACAGACAGACAGACAGACAGACAGACAGACACTGACTTCAGACAGATGGAGGGAGGCAGTGCCAGGGAAGATGCCAGCCTTGAGGGTGACTGTCCACCTCCCCCCCCCCCCCGCCCCACAGGTCAGTGACACGGAGCTATTACCGGGGGGCAGCTGGAGCCCTGCTGGTGTATGACATCACCAGGTGGGTACACAGAGTGAGTGGGGTGGGGGGCCCATCCCATCCTTTTCCGCATACCCCCTTCCTCCTCTCGCCCCACCTCCTCGTCCTCCTCTACAGCCGAGAGACCTATAATTCCCTGGCCGCCTGGCTGACGGATGCACGCACGCTGGCCAGCCCCAACATCGTGGTCATCCTCTGTGGCAACAAGAAGGACCTGGACCCCGAGCGTGAGGTCACTTTCCTGGAGGCCTCCCGTTTTGCCCAGGAGAATGGTGAGGGGCCCTGCAGGGCTGCAGGGGCAAGAAGGGAGGATTTGTTCTTGGGCACCAGGGCCGGCGGGGGAAGCAGGTGGAAGACTGCCCCCTGGTTCTCTGTCCCCCTGATGCCCAGCCCAGGAATGTGGAGTTTTAGGAGCATGGATTGTACATCTCCTATACCACATACGGTCCCCTGACCCCCATCAGGAGTGATCCCTGAGCAGAGTCAGGAGTCAGCCCGGAGCACTGCCAGGTGTGACCTAAACACCAACCAAACAAACAAAAACAGAGGCCTGGGTTGAAAATTGAGCATAGCCCAGTGAGAGCTGGGTGGCCCCTCAGAACCTGTTTCCTCCTCTGCAAAGAGGGGATCACAGGGTTGGGGAGGGTGAAGGGCCCTGAAGGCCCTGGTGTGCAGCTGGGGCATCATTGCGTCATTATCATTGGCTGCTTGGAAGGTTCCCACCAGCAGGCAGAGGCGGCTCAGGGGTCACTGTAAGGTGGGAAGGTCAGACTTGGGCCCTGTGGGGATAGGGGCATGGTGCCACCAGGGGCCGGGATCCAGCCCCCCCTCGCCACAGGCACTGGCATGAGAGGCATGGATGAGACCAACACAAGCTTACAAGTAACCACGGCGAGGAGCCTGCCTGTGTTCCAGCTGTGACCTCTGGGTACCCTGGGATCCTCCCTGTCAGGGAAATCAGCTCCTCTTAACAGGCCTGGCAGTCCTGGGTGTGACGTGGGCTGGAGCAATGTGGTGCTGGGGACACAGCAACGAAGCATGTCCCCATTCTCTGGGCCTCACTATGGCATGCTTGGGGACAGGGAGGCAGGCCTATTTCGAAACAGGGCCAGTCCACAGAGGTTAGGGCCTGGAACTGAAAAGAGGCACCTGACCGCTCCGGGAGATCAGGGAAGTCTTCCTGGAGGAGGCGATATGTGAACCAGGCCTGTGGCGAGGGAGTTAGGGAGTAGGCTCTGACAGGGAACAGCATGGAGCAGGGCCTGGAGCATGGGCAGAGCTGGGCCATTGGAGGAAATGTGTAAAAGGCAGGAGGTTAGAATAGTTCCAAGCTTCTGTCATTCCCCATCCTCCCCAGAGCTCATGTTCCTAGAAACCAGTGCTCTTACGGGCGAAAACGTGGAGGAAGCCTTCCTGAAGTGTGCCCGTACCATCCTGAACAAGATTGACTCAGGTGAGGCTGCCGTGGGTCCCTGGGGGGGTGGTTCGGGCTGGAGGCCACCAAAGGCTCGTCCTCATCAAAAGCCCCCCCTCCTGTCCCCAGGTGAGCTGGACCCAGAGAGGATGGGTTCCGGCATTCAGTACGGGGACGCGTCCCTGCGCCAGCTGCGGCAGCCTCGGAGTGCGCAGGCCGTGAGCCCTCAGCCTTGTGGCTGCTGAGACCTCGGAACCAGGTACCCGGGGCAAATGGCAGGGTGGGCCCCGGCAGAGACCAAGACATAGGAAAAGGGGGACAATGAGGGACCGTGAGGAAAGAGGATGCAAAGGCACCCGCTTCGGGACCCAGCTGTGTGGCCCCCAGACGTCTTGCCTGTTCCATTCCCCACCCCCTGCCCTCCCACTCTTTGACCCACCTTCATCCATTCAAGAGGGACGGAGCCCCGGCTGCTCTCAGCACTGGGGTGCAACAGTGGGAAGTCAGAGCAGTCCCTGCCCAGGCAGGCTGACATTCCTTTGTGGGGACATGGACAGTAGACCAGACGCACAAGGAGGTTGTCCAGTGCTCAGGGAGAAAAGAGCCGGGAAAGGGTGGGCTGGGGAGGGGGCACTGCAAGGGTGGACAAGGAGGGACAGGGCACCTGAAAACAACCCAGAGGAAGTGAGGGAGGGGATTATGGGGATCCCTGGGGAAAGGGATCTAAGTGAGGATCCCCAACATGAAAAGTGTGAGAGTGTTTGGGAGAGAGATTGTGCATGTGTGTATGTGTGTGCACGTGTGTATGCATGTGTGCACGAGTGCATGCATGTGTGCACATGTGTGTATGTGTGTGCATGTGTGGTTGCATGTGTACACGTGTGTGCATGTGTCTACATGCATGTGCGTGTGTGTATGCATGCACCTGAGTGTAAGTACTGCTCATGCTGACCCATTGGCAGTCAGCTGTGTGCAAAGGAGGTTCAGTTCTGAATAGGGAATTCTCAGGGTTCTTTTGGCTGATCATAAGGGAGGTGATTCAGTGGGCAGAAGCCCACACACCGCTATGGAGGGGAGAGACCATGGCAGGCAGGGCTAGGTGTACAGAGGAGGGCTTGAGAAGTAGGTGGCCTCATACCCTGTCTCTCCTGCTTGTCCCCTCTGAACCCGCCACTGGGCAAGGCACGAATCTGATCGGGTGCTTCCCTGTTTATTTAGTTTTTGTTTGAGGGCAACAAATGGCAATGCTCAGGGGTTACTCCTGAATTCTGCACTCAGGGAATTACTCCTGATGGTGCTTGGGGGACCCTATGGGATACCAGGGTTCGAATCTGGGCTGGCCGTGTGTAAGGCAACCACCCTCCCTGCTTTACTATCACTCTGGCCCCCTCCCCTGTTAACTTTTCTCCTTTTCATTGGTTTGTTTTCTTTTGCGGTGCCTGGACTTGAACCCAGGGCTTCACACATGTAGGCAAGTGCTTTCCCCAGCTACCCCTTGGCCCTTTCCTCTCTGTCTAAGCCCGCCTTTAGTTCCCAAGGGCCTTGGAGCACAGCCGAGAGTCCTGGTGTTTGACCTGTACCTGCCTCAACACCCCACCTTGCTCCCCACTCTGGCCGTGTCAAAGCCATATGGGGGTTTAGTTTGGATTTGGTTTTGATGGTGGCAGGGATTGAACCCAGGGCCTTACATGTGCTAGGCAAAACTATTCTACCTCTGAGCCGTGTCCCTTGGCCAGGTCCTTGAAGGTTCCTTTCATTTGTCTGAGTCTTTGCTCGTGAGGTTCCCTCTTCTAGGAACACGGTTCCTTCTGCATCACCTCCTGTGCCTCCTCCAGGAAGCCTTGCCCTGACAGGCTTGCAGGAACCCTTGCCCTTGCCCTTTCCCCATTTCGCTCTTGTGTGTCATGCCACCCCACTCCCAGCCGTCCACAGCTCCAGGCTGGCCACAGCGGAAAGCGATTTGATTTTGCAGTAGGCTCTGAAGGCAGAGCCCACCTGCTCTCCGGGTGGATGTAGGGATGGAGAGTCAGCAGGGATGTCCAGCCAAGCTGTCTGGGCTGCACTTTCTTCCTTGCAGGCCTCGGTGCAGTGGCTGCGGTGCCAAGGCTGGACGCATGCAGACCTCTCACTGGCCAGCTCCCATTGGTCATCTCGGCTCTCTGCTAAAAACGTCTCTTCCTGCAGGAAACCTTTATTAGCTTCCCAGATGGGGTCACTCCCTCTAGCTGGTGGTCTTAGCGCCACCCTGTCCTTGTGCACGAATGCAACTCTGACACAAGGTCATTGTTATTTGCGCAGCTTTTGCTTTTCCCATCCGGGCAGGGAAGCGGGTGAGAGATCACAGGCTGCCGGGGTGCCAACTCGGGACTCTGTCGCCTGGCGGCTGCGTGACTGAGCAAACGATTTAACTTCTCCAGGCCTTGGTTTTCTCATCAGGGATAAGGGTCCTGCTGGCAGTCGCTGCCTGGGGAAGGCTCTGAGCAGATTCAGTTTAACTTCATGTAAAGTGCTTAGGAGAAGACCTGACTCTTAGTAAAGACCCGATAAACCATTCACATGGGCAGTTGTTACTTTCCTGTTCATGTGAACGAATCTGGGTGCCAGAGCAATAGCATAGCTTGGAGGGTGCTTGCCTTGTACATGGCTGACCCAGATTCGATCCGACATCCCATAGGGTCTCCCAAGTAGCCGCCAGGGGTAATTCCCAAGTGTAGAGCTAGGAGTAACCCCTGAGCACTGCTGGGTGTTGCCCAGAGAGATGATACAGGGGTTATGGAGTTTGCCTTGCATGTGGATAACCCTGGTTCAATCCCTGGTACTGCCAGGAGTGACCCCTGAGCTCAGAGCCAGGAATAGCTTCTGCACATTGCCAGGTTGGTTTAATACCTTCACATCCTCCCCCGGCCCCCTCCCCCCCCCCCCGGCCTAATTGGGGCCTTGTAGAACTGGTCAGCGTGGACACTTCAGGGCTTGAAGTTCTGTTCCTGGAAGTCGAGTGACATCAGACTGTGCAGTGTTTTTTCACCCCGTGTGGCCAGCGAGCTGCAGGAGGAAATGTGTGTTCCATGATGCAATGCAGTCACACCCTTAGAAAAGAGAACCACAGCGTTTCTAGCACTGATTGTGTGTTCACAAGAGGCCAGCGGGGCTCTGTCACTCCCACCGCCTGTGTTCAGTAGTCTCACGCCACTTCCCCCAACCCAGGGAGGCTGATGGGGATGGGCAGGCGAAGGAAGGAATGAGTGCCAGGCTGGTCGAGTGCCAGGCTGGTCGGTATCAACTGCAGTTTATCCCAATCTCCGTTCCCCTTCTGCTTCTCTCTCTCCCAAGCCTCGCTCGCTCTCACTTCTTTCGCCTTGTGTTCTGCTTCTGTGTCTTCTTCCGCTTCTGTGTCTTTCCCCCCTACTTCTGTGCTTTCTCCCTACTTCTCCTACAGTCTTAGTTTATATAGCAATCACATAGGGTGGTAACACAAAGGTGGGTCAGAACATTAACACATTAACAAAACAAAGAGAGGTAAGACCAGTACTCAAGGACAAAAAACTCATCTAGGTAGGTTACTCCAGATTACTAGGAGATCTGCTCAAGGGTGGGATCTAAACAAGGGTGTGTCACTTTCTTCTTTCCTCAACTAGTAATCAACTTAAATACTTGTAGTAAATCTACTTCTAATATTTCTAGCAATGTCATTCTGTATGAGCACAGTAAGAGATATAAGCTTAAAGTTTGGTTCTTCCTGAGGACATCTTACATTCCAGACCACAGTCCTCAGGCCAGGTTAATCTCCCTAACCCCAGAAGGGTCCTAGTCTCATCGTTACTTTTGGATCATGACAACATTGTCTATGACCATGCTCTCAACTTATAGTTGAGTATTGTGGTGCTTTGGCCTGGCCCGTTTTGATGCCCTGGGTCCATTCTGTCCCTTGTTGGGACCCTGCTTTTGGGGTGCTAGGAACTAAGGGCAAGTGAGTCGAGAAAGCAGATGCCCAGGAATAAATATTATTGGAGTCAATCAACTCCCAAGTTACAAAGCATAATATTAACTGTCTTCCTGTGTCCATACAGAAAGGACATTGTTCTAAGGTAAACTATGCAAAAGACACTAACTTACAATACAAGTTCAGAGTCCTTAGAAGGATCTGATCTTACAAGATAACAGAATCTGATTAGGGAAAAGGTGATTAACTGGTTGGGAAGGAGGGTGCAGAGAAGAGTTTACAGATAAACAAAGGAATGGGAGTGTCTCGGAAGCACTGTGATGGGTGTAACCTGATAAACCTAAGTTCCCTGCAGCAAGACTGAAAAGACAAACCCAATGTTCTCTTACAATTGTGTTTTGTTTTTTTCTGATAGAGGTGAAATTCCTGTAAGATACCTATGGCATTTTTAAATGATCATTATCATTATTGTTATTATAATTTTGCTTTTTGGGTCACACCCAGCAATGCTGGGGGGCTACTCCTGGCTCTGCACTCAGGAATTACTCCTGGCGGTGCTCAGGGGACCATATGGGATGCTGGAGATCAAACCCGGGTTGGCTGCCAGTGCAAGGCAAACGCCTTCCCCGCCCTCCCCGCTGTACTATGGCTCCAGCCCTCATCATTATTATTATTATCTGAAGGAGTTTGAGCCACACCTGGCGGTATTCAGGGCCTGCTTCTGGCTCTGCACTCACAGATAACTCTTGGAGGGGCCCGGGGGACCATGTTTGGTTCCCGGAATCGAACCCTGTGGGCAAGGCAGCTCTTTCCCTGATGTCCTTTCTCTCTGGCCCTCACAACCATAGTATTTTGTTGATTTTTGTTTGTGTTTGTGATGTTAAGGGACAGTGCTCAGAAGCTATTCCTGGCTTGTTGCTCAGGAATGATCTCTGCTTGCTCTGGCGGCCATATGTGGTCCTGGGAATTTGATCCAGGGCTGGTAGGAGGCAAGGTAAACCTTAGCCCCTGTGCTCTCTTCGGCCCTACTCATGTCTTTTTGTTTTTATTTTATTATTATTATTTGTGTTTAGGCCACACCTGGCAGTGTTCAGGACCTAACTCCTCGCTCTGCTTTCAAGGATTGTTCCTGGTGGGGTTTGGGGAGACCATATAGCGTGCCGGGCATCAAACCTGGATCAGCTCTGTGGAAGGCAAACACCCTACGGGCTGTACTATCACTTTAGCTTCCATCCCATGCATTTTAAAGGGGTATTGAAGGGCCAGAGCAATAGTTCAATCCCAGGTTCAGACCAAGTTCAATCCTTGGCACCCCATATGGTTCCCTGAGCCCTGTCAGGAGTGATCCCTGAGCTCAGAGTTAGGAGTAAGCCCTGAGCATGCTGGGTGCAGCCCAGTAACAGGAAGGAAGGAAGTTTTTAAAAATTAAAAAAGAATGAAGTGGGGGCCAGAGCAATTGTACAGCAGAGAGGGCATTTGCCTTGCACGTGGCTAAGCCAGGTTCAATCCCCAGCATCCCGTATGGTCTCCCCATTGCCAGGGGTGATTCCTGAGTGTAGAGCCAGGGGTAACTCCTGAGCACCGCCAGGTGAGACCCCCAACCCCCCAAAAAAAAATGAAGTGGCATTCAGTCCAGTCACAAAGTTGTGCAACTGGCCCCTTTGTCTAGTTCTAGAACTTTTCTAACTCTCTAAGGAAAATGGGTGCTGACCACGCAGTCACTGTTGTCCCTCCAGCCTCTGCACCCACCTGTATGCCAAGGTCTCTGTGAGCCGATGTTCTTATTACCTAGGATGCACCCTGCTCTATTTTATTTCAAGAAAGCATTAGCCAAGGCTCACCCAGCTGCTCACCCAGGCCAACAGTACAGCTGGAATTGCTTAGAGACCTCTAGAAGCTGCTGCCTACACTCCCCCACACCCCCGGGATTCGGAAGTGACTTCAGATGTCGTAGACACATCCATAGGATGCTGTCTGCAGCCAGGGCAGACAAACTGCCCACTGAATGTGGTCTCTCTGATTTGGAAAACAGTGGGATAAAGCCTCGAGATGGGGTGATCCAGGAACATAGGGGGACCCCAGAGAAGGTGGGGACATGATATTTATTTATTATGATAATAAATTTTTGGCTTGGCCCGGGGGGCACACTCCATGGTGCTCAGGGGCTCTCCCAGCTTGGGTGTGTGTGCGTTGCTCCTGGTGGTGCTCCGGGGACCGTATGATGCCTGGGTATCACAGCCTCCTGCCTGCGGGAACCTGTGCTGCAGCCCTTTGAGTGATGTCCCCGACTTCTAGGGAGGTGGCATTTAGAGAATGAGGTGCCGCTGGACAGGCTGAAGCAGAGAGTAGTCCCAGTGTCCCCAAAGACTCCCAAATCACTTGCACCCAAGAAAGAAAGTCAGGCCACATGCAAACTCAGGGAGAAGGGCTGGATGGACCAGTAAGACAGACCTTGAATGCACCCAACCACAATTCAATCCCAGGCAATGCATAGGGTCCCCTGATCCCTCCAGGAGTGATTCCTGAGTGTAGAGCCAGGAGTGATTCCTGAGAACGACTGGGTGTGCCTCCCCCCCTCCTGCAAATAAAATAAAACAAAACACAACTCTGGAAGAAAGGGAAGAGGAAGGCACAGACAGACAAGCGGGCAGGGAGAGCCTCAGAAACGAGACCAACGCCAGTGGGCTGGAGTGGAGGGTGTGGGGGGGACCCTCCAGTCACCACCCACTTCTCTTTCAGCTCTCCTGATCTCCAGGACCAGCCCTGCCCTTCTGGCTGGGGCCCACACACAGGCCCAGGAGGCCGTGCCCCTCACCTGCCCTGGCCCTGGACAAGCTGCCCTCGCACCTACCGCCCTTCCCTGGCCTGGTGGGGCCTGGCTGAGGGGCAAGACTGAGCCACGGGGGTGGGGGTGGGGGTGGGGGAGGGGGAACCCATTCCTGCTGTTGCTTCCTCTGTCTTGGCTAACCCCTGTCCCCTGTGAACTCCTAACCATACTCAAAGAGTTCCCCAGACCTGGGACGAGGGTCCGTAAGGCCCTAGGCCTCTGCCTGCCCTGCCACTGCGGGTACGTGTTATTTATTACGGGGAGGCCTGTCCAGCCCCCACCCGCCCACATAAAGCATTGTTTACACCGCGTCCTGGCCTTCTTCATTTGGGGGTGGCAGGGAGGGGAGCTGGAAGAGGTCTTCGGTGAATGAATCACCAGTCCTGGTGTTTGGGGTGGGGGGAGGGGGCACGTGTCTGGGCTGGGCATGGTGTAGGGAGATGCAGGGATCTGTGGTCATCTATAACCACTTGCAGGAAGCCCACGTGGGTGACCCTGATGGCCTTCGTCATGCTGTCTGGAGGAACATGTGCTGCTGTTGCTTGTCACTGCTCTGGGTGTGTCGGGTCATCAAGGCTGGGGAGGAGAATTTAGGCCAGTGTGTGTGAGCCAGGATATAGCTAATAGCCATGCATGTTTGATTCTGAAAGTGTGTATTTTAGTGGTTTGTTTGCTTTCTTTTTGGGTCCTACCTAGTAATGCTCAGGGCTTATACCTGACTCTGTAC
This sequence comes from Sorex araneus, assembly GCF_027595985.1. Taxonomy (NCBI): domain Eukaryota; kingdom Metazoa; phylum Chordata; class Mammalia; order Eulipotyphla; family Soricidae; genus Sorex; species Sorex araneus. The sequence goes on from NC_073309.1 coordinate 44,928,191, forward strand.
CCAGGAATTACTCCTGACAGTGCTGGGGGGCCATATGGGATGCCGGGGATCAAACCTGGCTGGGTCACGTGCAAGGCAAATGCCCTATTTATTGTAATATCATTCCAGCTCCTGGAAGCCTGCTTTTTTTTTTTTTGTCTATGTAGGGGGTATGCCCAGCGGTGTTTGGGGCCTGCTCTGTGCTTGGGAGTACTCAGGGTATCACCATGCAGGGTTGATTTTGTGGGGGAGGGAGGGGAACATACGTGGCAGTACTCGGGAACTACTCCTGGTACTGTGCTCAGGGATCACTCCTAGAGGTGCTCAGGGGACCTCCTGTATGTGGTGCCTGGGATGGGATCAGGGTTGATCACAGGAAAGCAATTGTCCATTTTGGGTGGGTGGTGGTTTGGGCCCCACCCAGTAATTAGGGGCTGGCTCCGGGTATCATGTGGGATGCTAAGGATCCAGCCAGGTTGGCTCCCTTCAAAGGCAAGCACCCGCCCACTAGACTATTGCTAGGGGCTGAAGGCCAGTGCCTAAAGCCCTGTGCTGTCTCCTGGGTGCCAGGAATTGACCTGGGGCTTCATCATGCAAAGCACGTGCTCCAATCCTTTGAACCAATTTCTGAACCTGATGCCTGAAGGTCTGAGGTAGTGTACCTATTGCATATATGACCGTGAATGTGTTCCCCTGGGGTCTGTGTGTTTTGGTGTTTATTTGACTCCGTAGATGGTTCCTGTGCATGCCCCTGACGGCCTTTATGCTTCCCTGAGGCACAGGTATCCTGGAGATCTGTCTCATGAAAGGTCTACCCGCATGCGGCAGCTACAGCCCCTCTGGACACCCCCAATTGTTCTGCCACCCCCAAAGCAGCCTTCACCGGTCTTCAGGCAAGGGCTCAGTCCCAGAGATGGGGAGTGATCCCCATCTGAGTGAGTTAATCTGCATAGTTGTCTCCTCTAAGTATCTTTCCTAGATGCCTATAATCAAACGCTCAGCGTTGCAGCAAGAGGGCAGGAAGGGGCCGGTTGTGCACGTTCTCACATCCCTCCCCGCTAGCTCGCCCTTCTCTCAAGGACGTTCAACATTTCTTTCCGTTATAAAACGCACTCATGTAAATTACTTGCTGACCTGCGTATTTGCATATGTTTCCCCAACTAACTGCGCAGCCGTTTCCCAAGATCTCACCCCTACTCTCGTACTGCGAGAGGTCAGAGCTGTCCCGGTAAACGACGTCATTTGCATGTCACTCCCCGACCCCGCTACGTGTTACGCGCAGCGTTCTCGGCCCGGGGAGGGCGGGCCCCTCAATGCAAACGAATATATTTGCATAACCCCGCCTTCTACCGGCCCAGAGAGGCGTGGTGGAACATGCAAATAAGCCTCGACGCCGGCAGGGCCCCTCCCACTTCCCCTTCCCCGAAGTGTCCGTGGGGGCCGCTCGCTTCCTTGCCCCGCCCCGCGCGGCTGGCGCCTGCGCACGCGCTTTCCTGCGTCCGGGCGCGGTCACGTGCTCGGCGGGCGAGGCGGGGGCGGGGCGTCGCGGGCGGTGGGGGCGGGGCATGGCGCGCTGCGCGGCGCTGGGCGGCTGGCACAAACGGCGGCGCCGGGGCCGGAGGAAAAAGCTCGGTGAGGAAAGGGCGCCGAGAACGCTGGGAGCCGGGTGGGGGCGGCCTGGGGCGTGGGGGCACGGGGGGCAGGGCCAGCTGGGAGGGAGGAAGCGCGCCCAGCGCGCCGATTACCGGCTGCTGGGGGGGGCGCGGGGGGAGGGGGCCCGGGGTCCCGGTGGTGCGTAGGCCCCGCGGCCCCGGTCGGCCGCGCCCCGAGGCTGCCCCACGGCCCCGCGCCAAAGCGCGCCGGAAGGGGCCGTTTTGCTGCGTCCCGGTCCGGAGTGCGTGAGGCCCCTCGGCCCGCCGCCCTTCCCGCTGCGGCCGCGGACCCTCATCCCACGACTCCCTTCCGTCCGTCTGTCCGTCCAGGACCTCTCTTCCGCCCGGGTGTGGGTCGGCCCCCTGCCGACTTCCTCCCGCTGGGCTCGGGTCGCCCCCCGCGGCCCCGTTCGCGCTCGGGGCGCTGCGGCTCCCCGCGCTGCTTTTCCGTTTTCTGCCCCTTTGCTCCCCCGTTCTCTTTGTCTTCGGGCGCCCCAGTTTCCTCTCTACGGACCCCTCACTTTCCCCTCCCTCCCCCAACTCCCGGCCCCGTGTCTCTTCGGAATCCCCAGCACCGAGATTCCACCCTGTTTGTGTCCGGCTTGCTGCGGACCCCCACCTCCCCGCACCCGTCCATCTGTGGGTCAGAGGATGCTCTCCTCGTCCAGCTCCCCCGCCAAGTCCTCTGTTTTGGGGTCTTTGACGCGGCCTCCCGCCGCCCTTCGCCTTCCGTCAGTGATTTTTCTCCCTGAATTCCTCTGGTCATTTCCCCCAGACTTGACTCAGGTTTGGGGGAGTCTAGCCAAGCCTGTCTTCCTCCTGTCCCTACACCCCGTCCCCGGCCCTTGCCTCGAGTTCATCTCACATCCCTTTTTTTCCTCTCTCCCTCCAGCCACCCTTTCGGGTCCCTTACCAAGCTCGTAGGGACCACAGAGGATTTGGGGATCGGCGAGCAACCCCCAGGGCACGAGAGGGACCTCAGCCACCTGCCCTGCCTCACCCTGCCCCAAGCCAGGCCCAGCCGCCCCGGCCTTCGGCTGCATCAAGTGGAGGAGGCAGAGGCGGAGGAGGGTGGCACCATGGGCCCGGGCCGTGCCCTCCATGCCCGGGGGATGAAGACACCGCTGCCATGGACAGCCCATGCCAGCCGCAGCCCCTGAGTCAGGCTCAGCCTCAGTTGCCTGGTTCTGCGTCCGAGCCCTTGGACACTGGTCGGGCCAGGATGGGGGTGGAGAGTTACTTGCCCTGTCCCCTCTACCACCATCCCGGAGCCCCTAGTGAGGCATTGGGGAGTGGGGGGCCCCGCACCGTGGCCGCTTCTGCCACTGCCAGCCCCCTGCGCGAAGGCTTCTGCGGACACGATGGCGGCGAGCTCTGGGCACTGCAGAGCGAAGGTGCTGCGGCTCTGGTCACCAAGGGGTGCCAGCGACTGGCCGCTCAGGGCGCCCGGCCTGAGGCCCCCAAACGAAAATGGGCAGAGGATGGGGGGGATGCCCCAGCCCCCAGCAAGCGGCCCTGGGGCAGGCAGGAGAACCCTGAGGCGGAGGGCGAGGCGGAGGGGGAGAGTGGCCGGGGCTGCAGCGGCAGGGGCAGTGGTGAGGCCAGCGCTGGGCAGAAGGAAGAGGAGTCGGCGGCACCCTGGGCTGCCGAGCGCCTGGCCCTGGACTACATTGTCCCCTGCATGCGGTACTACGGCATCTGCGTCAAGGACAGCTTCCTGGGGGCGACCCTGGGCGGCCGCGTGCTGGCCGAGGTGGAGGCGCTGCAGCGGGGCGGGCGCCTGCGCGACGGGCAGCTGGTGAGCCAGCGGGCCATCCCACCGCGCAGCATCCGCGGCGACCAAATCGCCTGGGTGGAAGGCCACGAGCCCGGCTGCCGGAGCATCGGGGCCCTCATGGCCCACGTGGACGCTGTGATCCGCCACTGCGCCGGGCGGCTGGGTGCCTACGTCATCAATGGGCGCACCAAGGTGAGGCTTAGGGGCACTCTGGGAGCGGGGAGGGGGAGGGGCCTCCCGGCCTGCTCGGACACCTAGTTCGCGCCGCGCGCGCGCCTTGTGGGGCCAGAGAAGGGTTTGGGGGGGCCGTGTTGGGACGCAGTTGTGTGCCTGTGGGGACTCGGGTTGTCCTTTCTCCCTGTGGCCCTTGGCTGCTGGTGGACCAGTAGTATGGGAGCGCGGCCGGTCGCCATAATGAATCGGGCCCTTGTCAGGATTTGCCCGGAGATCCAGCCCCTGCTTATGGGGTAGGAGGTAGGGTGGCATTCGAGATCCCTCCCTGGGCTCCAGAGCAAGAATGAGCTGCGGGGACAGGCTCGGGGTCATTGGCAGCTCTCTACGTCCCTTTTTTTGGGGGATTTCAACCCCCTGCAATGCTGAGGGGTGGCTCCTGGCTCGGCACTTAGGAATCGCTCCTGGTGGTGCTCAGAGGACTATATGGAATGCCTGGGATTGAACCAGGGTCGGCCGCGTGCGAGGCAAGCGCCCTATCTGCTCGCTCGCTACCGCTCTGGCCCTCAGCCCTCTTATTTTGTTGGTCCCCTCTCTTTTTTCCTGTCCCTGCCCACTGGCTTGTTGGGCCCATCCCAGTCCTGATCTCTTTCTTGGGAAGCAGAGGGGGCAGGGGGACAGTGGTGTTGCCAGTGCCAGGCTGAAGAAGGCGGCGCCTGGCACTGGACTGGGCTTGTGCCCTGTGTGCCATACTGTGGTGTCTGCGTCAGGACGGCTCCCAGGTGCCAGGGCGGAGTGCCTCTGCCCTAGCCCTTCAGCCTGGCACTCTGGTTTGACCTTTGACCCTCAGCCTTTGAGTCTCTTCTTGGTCCCTTTTTCTGGCTATAGAGGTGGAGTTTGGGGAACTGGGTCTTGCTGATCTGCTGGCATCAGATACCTACTCCTAGGGAAAACGCTGAGCGGGGCCAGGGACATAGATCAGCGGGTGGGGCACTGACCTTGTGTGTGCGGAATCCTGGGTTTGAGCACCAGCACCTCTCACTGGCTTCCACGATAGCTTCCAAAGAGAAAGAAGGGCCCCTGGGTCAGAGTGTGGTTGTCAGGGTTGCCAGCCCCACATACGGCCCGTGCCTTGATCTCTTCCCAGAAGGACCCCCCTGAAGGCCAGCAGTAGGGAGCCCCGATTGCTCTCCTGTGTGCTTGATGCCATCCCCTCAGCCGGGTCACTGCTTCCCTGCTAGTCCCTCCTGGCTGGGGAGGGCACAAGGGCTGGTGGCAGGGCAGGGTGGACCCCTCTGCACCTCTGTGTCCTAGGTCCCAGAAGAGGAACATCAGCTCAGTCCCTGACAAGGGAAGGGGGGGTGTATGAGTGGATCCTCCCTTGGATGCCTTTGGCACTCACCTCAGATGGGGCTGGGTCCAGCCTCTGGCGGGGATTGGGCATTTGTTGGGATTCACTTAGCCCCGGGTGACCCCTGCTAGGTGAGAGCCAGCAGGGCTGGGACAAGGGGAGGAGCCAGCAGGCGCTGGCCACGTGAGGCTGGGTTCTCCGGCCCCTCAGCTTATGTCCCTGTAGGTGGGGTGCACTTCCCCTGCCTCCAGGAAGCTTTGGGCTGCCTCCCCCAGCCCCCCCAGGGCCTGGCCGTGGTTTCCCCTTTAAGAGCTGCCTGGAGGTGGGGCCTGCAGCCTCTGGCTTAGTTCCCAGCTCTGACTTGGGAGCCAGTATGAGTGTCGGGAGGTGGGGGTGAGGGATGAAGGGATGATGATGCTGGGGTTCTGGCCCTGTGTCACCATAGCCTTTAACTCTTCAGTCTCCTGGCTCCGATCCCAGACACGCTTTGCTTGTCGCTGCTGCTGTCCTTGAGCACTAGGCTCCCCTGTGGGGGGCAGGAAGTGGATGCCCCCCACCCCAGGTGTGAACACGGGTGGAAGGATGGGGCACTCAGGACCTGCCTCCTTACAGGGGGTTCCCTGCCTGAAGCCCAGAGGGGCTCGGGAGCCAGGCCTGCAGGCCTGCAGTAATGCACCCAGAACAAGTCAGGAACTGCGGGCACTTAGAGGCTTGGTGCCTCTAGTGGGGTGGCCATGGCGACCTGGGCCCCACACCTACGGAGAGGGTTCAGTGGGTGCAGAGGCATGGTGGGGGTGGCGGGTTGGGCACCGGAGCAGAGGGTAGCCACTCTGGCGGCCTTGGAGACTGGGACTTGGAAGTGGAATTTTCTCAGGCGGCAGTGAGGGGTGGGTGAGGGCTGGAGCATTGGAACTGGGATAGGGGGGCTCCCACACTGAACCTTGTTCCCTGGGGCCTGGGGCATGCCTCCCCGCTGGAAGAGGGAAAACACACACACCTCTAGTCTCCCGGCTGCTTTCCCCGGGCTGGTGCAGTGTTTGGGTAGAGCGGGTCGGTTTCAGCTGGGGTCAGCACAGGGAGGTGGGGTGCAGCCGCTCTCTGGCCCTGGTGCCCACGGGGAGCAGCAGTCTAATGGGGTCATGCGGACAGCCCTGCAGTAGGTACGTGGGCCGCACCTGGTGGTGCTTCTGGATCCCTTCTGGTGGGGTTCAAGGACCATATGCAGTTCCGGGTATCGAACTGGGTTCGAAGTGCTCCACCCATTGTACTCTCTGTAGCTCCCTGGTCACTTGTTAAACGTTGTTTCAGCCTGTACTCCGCGCTGTTTGTGCTGTGGCAGGTGGCTTGGCAGGTGCCTTCACAAGCCAGCTGCCTCCTCTCCCTGTTCACCCCCGGGAAGGACTTGGCACCTCTTCTTCAGGCCCCCCTCCCCCCGTCCCCGCCTCTCAGGTGTGAGGTTGGCCAGAAGCATCTGAGCCCCCTGGGCTGGTGGGGACACAGCTGTTGCCCCCAGGACAGTTAGAAGCTAGTCGGACCTGGGTGCACTGTGGGGTCAGGGCCTTCAGAGCAGTGTTCCCAGGGTCCAGCGCCTGCTGCTGTGGTCAGAGGTGCCGGAGAGCCCTGTGTTCTGGGGGACCCCGAGGCTTGGATGCTGGAAGTAGTGCAACGCCTTTTCCCTGGGTGAGATTAGTGCCAGGCTCTAAGAATTACTTAGTGGGGATCCTTTTGTTTATTTGGTGTTTGGGCCACACCAGGCGGTGTTCAGGGGTAACTCCTGGCTCTGCACTCAGGAATCACTCTTGGCTGTGCTTGGGCAACCCTGGTGCTGGGGATTGAACCTGGGTCACTGTGTGCAAGGCGAGCACCCTGCCCACTGTACCATCTCTCCGGCCCCGAGTGGGATTCTTTTAAAGTTGTTTTCAGGTTTTTGTTTGGGTACTCAGGGCTTACTCCTGGCACAGGCTCTGGCACCATTACTGGTGGGGTTCAGGGGATCATGTGTTGCCACTGACCGAACCCAGGTTGGCTGTGCGCAAGGCTAGCACCTTGTATTTCTCTGGCCCGTAAAATGACTTAAAATATTTATTAACCTTTTTTGGTTTGTTTTTGGGCCTCGGCAGCAGTGCTCGGACAGCTCCTGGCGTGGTGCTGAGAGAACCACGCGGTGCTGATCCCAGGTCTCCTGCGTGCAGAGCCGGTACTCCACTTGCTGGGCTCTCTCTGGCCCTGACGGGGGAGTTTGGTGACCAGGGTCCACAGTTTCCATCAGTGCTGTGCTTCAGAATTCTCTCCGGCATTTTCAGAAATTCCCGACCCGGGGCCAGAGGGATAGGACAGGGCCCAGGGTATCTTCCTTATATACTGACCCTGGTGTGATCTCCAGGCCCACACTGTCTTCTCCAGGGTCTCTGGGTGCAGCCCTGGAGCCAGCAGCACCCTTGCATTGAACCGCTGGCCTGGACCCTGAGGGGATGGCTGCTGGATCCTCTGAGCACTGCTTAAAGGCCTCATGCAGCTGCCCCCCTCCACCCCGCCCCCTCAAATAGTATCAGGCTTGGGCCAGAGAGGGACTCCCTGGACTGTTACTTTGGTTTGGGGGCCACAGCTTGTGGTGCTCAGGGTTTATTCCTGTCTCTGCACTCTGAGATCACTCCTGGTGGGGCTCAGGAAACACCATATGGGGTCCCAGGGATTGAACCCAGGTCAGCCATGTCCTAGGCGAGTACCCTACATGCTATACCCTTTCTGGCCCCAAATACCAATTCTCTGCAGCACCCCTAGGAGAGCCTGGTATCTGGCCATCAGGGCTGCTGCGGGGTCTCCTTTCAGGAGACTGTTTCAGATTGGTCATAGTCTACTGAAGTGTCAGGAGGTTGGGGGTACTTTGAGCCTCACGTGGGCATGTGGAGTGGGCTTGGTGACCCAGCTGAGGTGTCTGGGGTGGAGTTTGGCTGGGTGCAAAGCCCCTGCCAACCCTCTGCCCTCTCACAGGCTATGGTGGCATGTTACCCTGGCAACGGACTGGGCTACGTGAGGCACGTGGACAATCCGCACGGTGACGGGCGCTGCATCACCTGCATCTACTACCTGAACCAGAACTGGGACGTCAAGGTAGGGTGTGGCGGGGGCGGGCACGTCCACTCCATTTCCTACTTTCTGTTCAGCTTCCAGCATGTTCTTTTCCTCTTATCAGCCTTGGGGGTGAGGAGTGGGAGACCGCTTCTGGGAAATGGCACCTCTACTCCAGAGGCCCCTCCCGCCTGTGTAGGGGGGGACAGTGCTGTCCTACTGACCCCAGGCTAATGAGCCTGTCCGTTTCCTGTCTCTGGTAGCTTCCTGCCCGTCGCCGTGGGGATGTGGACTCGGGGGTGTCCTTTATTGTAAGAGCCTGAGTGGTGGTGGGAGGGTGTGGTCTGTGCTGTTTGCACCCCCGAGGGGGCTTTGGGGGACCCCCCATCCACCCCCACCTCACCACTGGCCCACACACAGGTGCATGGTGGCCTCCTGCAGATCTTCCCCGAGGGCCGGCCTGTTGTGGCCAATATCGAGCCACTCTTTGACCGGCTGCTTGTCTTCTGGTCCGACCGGCGGAACCCCCATGAGGTGAAACCAGCCTATGCTACCAGGTACGCCCTCACCTCCCCAGTACGTGCCTCGGTGCTCGGGAGTGAGCACTTCGAGCGGAGCCAGAGGGGTCCAGAACATGGCTTGGAAGGGTGGGCTCTGGGGTCGCTGTGGGCGGCGTGGCTGGAGTGGGGAGGTGACTTCTGGACTGCCCTCACACCCTCAGGTATGCCATCACCGTCTGGTATTTTGATGCCAAGGAGCGCGCAGCAGCCAAAGACAAGTACCAGCTAGGTACCAGCCTCTCAAGCCCTGCCAGCCCCTTCCTCAGGCCCTTCCTAGTCCTTTTGTGCAGCCCTCTCCTCCCCCCACCCCACGCTCTCCCCTGTGCCCTCGCGGGAGCCCCCCTGCTGTCTTCTCCCATCTTCCTGGGATCTGGGATCTTTAGGCCTTTTGTTCGTGCCTCGGTGACACACTGTCCCACTCTCTCCCCTGCAGCGTCAGGACAGAAGGGCGTGCAAGTGCCCGTCTCCCAGCCCACCACGCCCACCTAGCACCTTCCTGGGCCGTGTGGACAGAAGCTTGCCCGGGCTTCCAGAGCCAGCGTCAGGCGCTACGCCTTCCCTGCCACTGCTGCTGCTTTCGACCCTGCCTCTGTGCTGCCTAGTGTGGAGGGCGAGGAGGGGTCTCTGCCGGCCCGGGCTGGGCTCGTGAGCGGGGCAGTGCCTGCTGTTCCTTGAGCTGGGGTCTGGCCTGCCCCGTCGTGCCCCTGGCAGGCGTGGGCAGCTGGAAGGCGACAAGGCCTCTTCCCACCAGGATGCAGAATCTGGGACTGGGCTGAGTCATGGCCTCTTGGCTGGCAAAGGTTTGTGGGGGGCAGGGCGGGGATCTCGATTCCCTCTCCTCCTCCACTCCTCCAGCTTGGAATGTGAAGTGACCCCCGCCCCTGGCCCCCTCGGCCACGGCGCCTATCGGACTGGGCTGTAGGATTCTTGGGCAGGATGAAGGTGCCGGGAGGAGCATGGTGTCCGTCCCGTCAGCCACGAAATAAAAGTTTACCTCAGCTGCAACCCGCCAGGTCCCTTCTGGGCAAGGAGACCCCTTCTCAGCTGCAATTGGGGGCCTTTATTGACTGAAGTGGGGGCAAAGGGGCCTGAGCTGGTGGGCCTGACCTCAGCGGGCCACCAGGTGGAGCTGGAAGGCTGGGGGCAAGTTGCCCAGGCCGGTACACTGTGGGGTGAGGTCGATATTGGCCGGGCTCCCAACGGGGCGCAGGCTGAACCTCTGCAGGATGGCCGTGAAGAAAAGAAAGATCTCGGACCGGGCCAGGCCTGCACCCAGGCACATCCGCTTGCCTGGGGACACAGAAGGACAGACTAAGAACTTAGGGCACCCAGGGCCTGGCCAACTGGCTCCCCACCTTGCCTCTCACAGACCTGGGGCAAAGGGCATGAAGGCGTCTTTGCCCTGGAACTCGCCCTTATCATCCAGGAAATTGCCAGGGTTGAAGTGCTCAGGGTCCTTGAACTGGCTGGGGTCCCAGTGAGCAGACACCAGCAGAGGAATCACGTAGGTGCCCTGGAGGGGTGCAAGATAAATCATGGGCTTCCTGTTTGTTTGGGGGCCATACCCAGCAGTGCTCAGAGGGTTACTCCTGGCTTTGTGCTTCGGAGTCTTGGAATAGTGTTCAGGAGAGTGTGTGGTGCTAGGGGTCAAACTGGACTTCCAGCACACAAAGTAAGTGCTTAGATGGGCCAGGGGTGGGTGCACGAAGGTTTGCCTTGCACACAGCCAACCTGGGTTTGATCTCTGCATCCCATGTGGTCCCCTAAGCACCGCCCCGAGGGATCCTGGAGTGCAGAGCCAGGAGTAATTCCTGAGCGTCGACCAGGTCTCCAACACTGCCTTCTGTCCCCCTGAGACTTAAGATTTTCAGTGCTGAAGTCTTGGTGCTTGTGCCTATGAGGCCAGCAGGGCCACACCTGGTAGTATTTGGGGAACCCATTTGTTCCAGCCCTTTGAAGTAACCTCCTTTTCCTTATATCCTCGCCTGCTAGCTTAGGAGCCAGCAGGGAGAGGGCAGGGTTGCTGCCCCAGTCCTCATCAGTCCTGTACACATGTCCCCCTTCTCAGCTCCAGTGCCTGGAATCCTCAGACTTAGTGGGCACCTTGGGCAGGAAGTGGCCTCGCAGGTGGGTGTCTCGGGTGACGGCGCGGGGCAGCCCCAGGGGCAGCACGCTGATGAAACGCTGGATCTCGTGCAGCACAGCATTGGTGTAGGGCAGGCGCTGGCGGTCATCCAGGCTCGGGGTGCGGCTGCGACCCACCACGGAGTCCAACTCAGCCTGCACCTTGGCTGGGGCCGGTGGGGGGTGTGAACAGCGCTGAATCATGTTCCCCAGCCATCCCAAACCCTAGGTTCTCCCACCCCCAGTTCTCCAGACCTGCCACCTCTGGGTACTTGAGCAGAATGAGGAGCCCATAACGCAGGGTGGTGCTCGTGGTCTCGGTGCCCCCGAAGAAAAGATTGTGCGTGGTCATCACCAGGGACTCCTCATGGAAATAGGTGTCCTGGTGGTCCTGTTCCTGTGGGCGGTGGAGGGTGGTGCTTTGTGAACTGGGTGCCTACTGGGCGATCGGGAGAGTTCAGGGTAGGGTGGGCGGGCTGCACCTTATCCATCTGGTCGAGAAAGCAGTCGATGAAATCCCGGGGCTCTCCAGCTTGCCGCGTCTCCCGGTGCCGCTGGATTTGCTCGGAGATGAAGACCCGCAGCTCGGCGAAGTTTCGGAAGATTTGGTGGTGGGGGCCGGGAAGCCAGTCCATCAGGGAAGGGAAAATGTTGTACATCTGGGGAACAGGGTCTCAGTGGGAGCTTGAGCAGAACTACTGATTGCCCTCTAGAGGTCTAGAGCAATGTGTGGGGATGTGTATTCTAGATCTCTTGCAGTCGACTCTGGTCGACGCATGCTCTGTTGACCCCTCGGGGGAGGGCGGGGCGACCAACCACTCACCTCTCCCCATCTAGTGCTCATGATGTGGAAGTTATCAAGGAAGAGATCCAGAAGCCTCAGGAACTCCGGGTCCTCATAGCCATAGCGGTTCCCGAACACCACGGAACAGATAACGTTTGCCACGGCGCTATCGAGCAGCCTCCGGGGGTCCAACGGGGCCCCTGGCAGTGGGGACAGCGCGCGGTCATAACGCTCTGGCACTACCCTCGGCTAGCTCTTGCTTGGCCTTAACTCGCTTCTTTCTAAACCCACCCTACCTTTCCAATGTGCCTTTCCAGCAATCCCCTGGGCACACCCGCACCAGGCCCTTTTGCCTTCCCAGCCCTGTCACACCATTGGTGGCTTGGAATTCCTCAAGCAGACATGCCGCTTCCTCCAGGACGCGCTCCTCGATGGTCCGCGTACCCAGGCCGAACTCCTTGAGCGCTCCGATTGCAAAATTGCGCAGCCTCTGCCAGCGCTGCCCGTTAGAAAACACGATGCCTGGGGAGAGGGAGCAGCGGGGGAAATCAAGGCCGTGAGTCGGCCACGCCCTACCCCGAAAGCTTCCAGGCGCGGGGCCCGGCGGCCTCGCCACCCTCAGTTTAATTTCTTTTCCAGGCCGCTCGTGTTTTTCCAGCCCAGCTCACACCGGGGCCCCATAGCTGCATGCAAGTCCCGGGCCCCGACCAGAGCGTGCGCCTTTTCGCTTCCGTATCGCGCGTTCCTATTGGCTGCGCGGGGGGTGGGCCTTACGTCTTAGCCCCGCCCGCCTCCTCGTTGTGGCTCCTCGTTGGCTCGGCTGCTCCGCTAGGCCCCACACCCCCGTGCCCGGCCCCGCCCCTTGTCTCCCCAGCTGCGAGCCGACAGTGCAGAGCCGGTCCTGCGCCGCGCGTGCCTCACCGTTTCCGCGCGTGAAGCGTTCGAAGACTGCCAGTGTCCCGCGGCCGGAGAAGGTGTCCGCCTGCAGCACTAGCGCGTCCCGCAGCGCTGCGTAGCCGCACAGCACCACTGCGGGGCGCGGGCCCAGCCACACCGTGAACACCGGGCCCCAGCGGCCGGAGAGCTACCGGGAGCAGGGGCTCAGCCGAGTGCCTGAGTGGCAGCTACCGCCCCACTTCGAGACTTTTCGAACCCCCAGCTCATGGTACCCCTTTCTCCAGCCCCAGGAGTCCCGGTCCCCAGCATTCTCTTAGCATCTAGAAGATTGGGGGTCTGGACCCTTAGAGTTCCCATCACCCACCTTGAACCGGACAGCCCCGCTGCACCCCTTCTCTCCCCGGCAATGAAGAAATTCCCGCCCCCGACTCCTCCCACCCACCCAGGAGTTGCGACTGGAGTGTAGCCACTGCTCTACATGAAGCGGTTGCTGAGGACCTCACTTTCCCCTCATCCCTCCAGATGTGATTGCCCATCACAGCTGCCAGATGTCTGGCACCCCAGCTGCTGCCCAGCCCGCCTCCTCCCCAGTTTTCCTTCGGGAACTCCGCATTTCCAGAACTCAGGGGGTTCCAACCCTCGGCCTGGTCCCATTTCCGAGAACTAGGAGATGTGTTCCCCAGTGCCACCTTGACGAATCCCCAATTTTGTCCACCTCCCTGCTCCCCTAACCAGGGTTACCTCCATCAATGCACGGTCCAGGCGCCCCGACTCCAGCTGCATGAGGTTTCCCAGCAGCGGGAGCGGCGTGGGCCCTGGGGGTAGGGCCCCTAGCTTGCCCCGCGCCCCCCCACCGCGCCTGGCTAATGCCAGTAGCAGCAACAGCAACAGCAGAGCTACAATGCCCGTGACCATCGTGTCCTTCTGGGCTCGCGACTGCGGTGCCGCTTCATCTCTATTTCATTGCCTTGGGTCCTGGGAGGAGCGGGGGGCGGGGACGCGCTGTGGGAGGGGTGGACGCCCCGCCGGCGGCTCCATCCCAAGCCCGGAGTTCTCCGCTACACCCCTGCCCTAGCTCGTCAGTGGAAGCTTCCCCTAGCCTTTGGGGGGCGCGTGCCCCAACCTGCACAGTTTGGCAACCAGCGTCAATATCAGGTGCACCTTTCTCAGCCCCTTGCCCTGTTGGAACCACTGTATTTTGCTTGTAGGGGGTGTATTTCCGAAGCTCCTGGCACTTCTGCTCCCTCTAACTTCCAGTTCCTAAACAGATGCTCCTCCGCCCCCAGCCTCCCCACGCCTGGCTCCCCTAGGATTCCTCCGTGTTTCCCCCATGAGTGGGCGCCCTCTTCTCCACATCCTTATGCTCTGTCCTGAATTCCTGTCCCTGTCCCAGTTTTGTTTTGTTTTGTTTTTTGCTTTTTGGGTCACACCTGGCAATGCACAGGGGTTACTCCTGGCTCTGCACTCAGGAATTACTCCTGGCAGTGCTCAGGGGACCATAAGGGATGCTGGGAATCAAACCCGGGTCGGCCGTGTGCGAGGCAAACGCCCTACTCGCTGTGCTATCACTCCAGCCCCTGTCCCAGTTTCTTTTTCCCTCTCTGCCTTCCAGCCCCTCAGCCTCACCCCCTCCACATTCTGCACCCAGGGCCAGAATGATAGTACAGCAGATAGGGTGCTTGCCTTGCACACAGTCAACCTGAGTTTAATTACCAACATCCCACATGGTGTCCTGAGCACCTCTAGGAGTGATCCCTGAGCATAGAGCCCATCCAAAAAACCCCAAACAAAATAAACTCTTAAAATCAATGTTTGTGAAGGAATGCAAGACCCTTTCATCCTTTTTTAACCCCCCAATGGGGTCTCTATACCCAGTGATGCTCAAGGCTTATTCCTGCCTCTGTGCCAGGGATCACTCCTGCTGGAGCTTGGGGCACCCTATGAGGTGCTGGGGTTCCAGCTGAGCTGTATGCCAGCTAAGAGCCTTACCCACAGTCCTAATGCTGCAGACCTCATCCCAACTTTTGTGTTTCTGTATTGAGCTCAGACTCCATTTCTGTCTTTAGCTGAATCTTTGTCACCATCTCTTCTTGTCTTGGTATCTCATCTTTTTTGGGGGGGCTGGGTGGGGTGGGGGTGCTAAGGGAAGCATACTTGGTGGCACTCAGGGGAACATGAAGATCTGGGGTACATCTTCAAAGCACATGTTCCAGCCCTGGGCCTCAACTCAGAACATCTCAGCTCTTTGCGTCCCTTATTCTTCAAGCACCCTACCAATGGCATGATCTCTCTGGCCCACCATCATCTCTTCTGTCTTTGTTTTAGACTCTTGCTTCCTTCTAGCTGCTGTCTTCCCTCCACCCCGCTTTATTTCTTCTCTGTCTGCTGTCTTTGATTCTCAGAAGTTCTCTTTGCTGGACACAATGCATCTCCCAGTCTCTGCCCTTCTCTCCTCCCTCCTTCCTTCCTTCCTTCCTTCCTTCCTTCCTTCCTTCCTTCCTTCCTTCCTTCCTTCCTTCCTTCCTTCCTTCCTTCCTTCCTCCCCTCCTTCCCCTTCCTTCCCGCTTCCCTCTCCCCCTCCCTCCCTCCCTCCCTCCTTTCTTTCTTTCTTTCTTTCTTTCTTTCTTTCTTTCTTTCTTTCTTTCTTTCTTTCTTTCTTTCTTTCTTTCTTTCTTTCTTTCTTTCTTTCTTTCTTTCTTTCTTTCTTTCTTTCTGCTTTGGGACCTCACCTGGCTGTGCTCAGGACTTACTACTGGCTGTGCCCTCGGGATCACTCCTAGCCATGTTCTGGGGACCCCATGGGGTACCAGGGATCAAACCCAATAGGCCACATGCAAGGCAAGCTCCCTCCCCGCTGTAAACTCTCACCAGCCCTTGCATCCTTCACTTTTTCTGTCTGTGCATTCCCTCCATCTTTTCTCCTTGGATCCTTTTGGGACCTCTTTCTCACCTTCCCCATCTGCGTCCCTGATTGGGGCCTGGGGCAGACTTCATGATTGACCAGTGGTGGGAACTGCGTGGGGATTAAGGAACTAACTCGGTCAAGTGGGGACCGCCTATAAGCCTCACTTCAGCAGGCTCCGTGCCCAGCGGAGCGTGTCCTGGCCTCTGGAGAGCCTGGGGCAGACGAGCCTTGTTCTGTCTGGCCAGCCAGCTCCACCCTTGGCTGTGGGCATCCTGTTGTCTTGACTCTGGCTTAATGAAGTTCCAGCTGCCTGGTCACTGGGAAAAGACTGTGTCAGCAGGAACATCAAACTGTCAAGTTCGTGTCAATTGGAAATCTGCACTCCAGGCTAGACTCATCCCAGAGGGAGGGAAGTGTCACCCCTGAGAAGAAAGAGAATTGGGGGGAGTCTATCTCCCTGGCTTCTCCTGCCCTTTCTTTCCGTCTTTCTCTACTCATGTTCTCACCCACTTTTTGTTCTGTTTTATTTTGTTTGGGGGTCACACCAGACTGTGCTCAGGGATCACACCTGGCAGTGTCAGGGAACCTTACTTGGTGCCAGGGATCAAATCAGGGTCAGCTGCATGCAAGACAAGCACCTTACACATATACTATTTCTCTGTCACCCCCACCCCTATTTTTTTGTTTTTGGGTCACACTGGCGATGCTCAGGGGTTACTCCTGGCTCTACACTCTGGGGTCACTCCTGCCAGTGCTTGGGGGACCCTATAGGATGCCAGGGATCAAACCTGGGTCAGCTGTGTGCAAAGCAAACACCCTCCCCGATGTACCATTGCTCTGATCCCCCCATTTTTTTGGAGGGCCTCCCCAGGGGTGTTTCCTGAATTCTCTTGGTAGACATGAGGTACTGGGGACTGAACCGGGGGCTCTAACAGGCAAAGCATGTGTTCCAGTCCTTTCTGGGCTACTCCCTAGTTTCTCCCTTCTATCTTCTTTCTCCTTGCCTCTCTCTTCCAGTCTGTCTCTGTGTCCCTCAGCTCTTGTATCTCTCTGCTTTCCTCCATGTCTCTGACAGTGAGATGGATTGAAGGAGTGTTAGAACCCATCTGTGTCCCAGAGCAGGCTTCTGTTCATTTCTAGCTGTGTTATCTTGGGCAAGTCACTTAAACCTCTTTAAGCCTCTGCTCATTTGGGAAAAGGGCCCACAGTGTTCTGTTTCCTGGCTGGAGCAATAGTACAGTGGGTAGGGTATTTTTGCCTTGCATGTGGCCGACCCAGGTTCGATCCCCAGCATCCCATATGGTGCAAGGCAAATGCTTTCCCTGCTGTACTATGTTCCAGTTCGCATCACCCGCATCATCCATGGGGAGGATTAAAGGTGGCCTTGAGCACAGCAGGTGAAAGGAAGCCCCTGTGAGTGTTAGTGATTGTGATTTGTTGATCTCTGGGGCTAGTTTAGCTCTCCATGCTGTCACTTTTTCCCTGCACCCCAGCATCTCTCTGGGGTGCTTTTTCATTCTGCCTTCAGTTTCTCTGCCTCTCAGAGGCTTGATTCTCCAGTTCTTCCTGAGAAAACAACTTTTTCTTTCCCTTTTCCTTTTTTTTGTTTTGCTTTGAGGCCACACCTGGCAATTACTCCAGGCTCAGCATTCAGGGGTCACTCCCGGCGGGGCTTGGGGGACCATAAAAGTGCCAGGAATTGAATGGGGTTGGTTGCATGGAAGACAAGCACCCTCCCTGCTGGACTATCACTCCAGTCTCTCTTGCCTGGGGGTCACACCCAGTGATACTCAGGTTTTACTCCTGACTTTGTGCTCAGGGATCACTCCTAGTGGGGTTGAGAGACTGCGTGGGGTACTGGTGATCAAACCCAGGTCAGCCCCCTGCACCGCAAGCATCCTCTCCACTGTACTATCTTTCCGGGTCTCGTCGTAAACAATTTCTGGCAATTTCTAGCAGCCTTAAGCTTGATTAAAAGAAGTCACAGTTGGGTGCGGTTCCCCCTTGGAGGCCCGACCTCCTTTCCTCCACTCTCAGGGACTCCCCTCCCTTTAGTTCAGTCAACACATGGTTTTTACTATCTCTCCAGTCCCCAGCCAACGCCTGTTTGAACCGATTATAATTTATTAGGACTTGATACAAAATCACCCCTAAGAGGCGCGGTTGGAAGCAATTGGGGCAAAAGCAGGCATGCGTCCTCCCTTCCCCATGCCTTTCCTTATGCCTCTGGGGGCACAGACCCGGTTACGAGGGAGCGATCGGGGGGCGGGGGGTGTCGTGGCGGCGGGTGGAGTGGAGACATGTGACAGGTGCGGAGAAGCGCGGCCCGCGGGTCAGCGCGCGCGCACGCTCAGCTGGAAGGGCCGCGGCAGGTTGCCCAGCCCGGAGCTGAGCGGCGTCAGGTCGATGTCCTCGGGCGCCCCCAGCGGCTGCAGCGTGAAGTTCTGCAGGATGGCCGTGAGGTACAGGAAGAGCTCCATGCGCGCCAGCGACTCTCCCAGGCACAGCCGGCGGCCTGCGAGGGAAGGGGTGGGGAGAGAAGATGGGGTGCATCACCCCCCCACATTTACGGAGACAAACGCAGAAGGACAAACAGCGGGGACGTCGTAGACTGCCCCTCTAGAGGCCGGGAAAGGGCTTTTAAAGCAAATCTTGGTGGGCCTGAGCTGATTGGTCAGTTGCCTTGCGCCCAGATAATCTGGGTTTGATCCCCGGGATCCCATATAATCTCCCGAGTCCACCTGGAGTGAGCCATGAGTGCAAAGCGAGGAATAAGCCCTGAGTACAGCTAGATATGGGCCCAACCTCCCGCCCATACCCTCCCAAACAGACAAACAAATTCCCAGGTTCTAACTCGGGTTATGCCATTAGTGTTTTCGTGATCTTGGGCAAAGCCACCGTTTCTGGGTATGGAGAAGGAGGATACTGGGGTCAGGTGGAGAACTCAGGGGTTAGGGGTGCATGCCTGCATATACAAGGACTTGAGATGTGTCCCTGGCAATCCCATTCTGGATGTGGCTTTGGTGGCCCCCTAGTACCTCTGGGTCCTAGCCCTGAACTGTTGGTAAGTATGGCTAGGAGTCGCCCCCAGGTCCCTAGCTCTGCTCCGGAGCATCCCATGGGATGTTCTTAGGTTATTGTGGTTGGTACTGCAGTTGCAGCAGATAACACTTGGATAGGTCTCACTAGGGGTATCACTGCAGCTGATCCTGATCACTGTCATCCCGTTGCGATTTGTTCGAGCGGGCACCAGTAACATCTCTTATTGAGAAACTTATTGTTACTGTTTTTGGCATATCCAATACGCACGGGTAGCTTGCCAGGCTCTGCCGAGCGGGCTCCATACTCTCAGTAGCTTGCTGGGCACTCTGAGAGGGGCAGAGGAATCGAACACGGGTTGGCTGCGTGAAAGGTGAAAGCCCAACCACTGTGCTATCGCTCCAGCCCCTGATCCTGATACTCATTTTAAAAATCTGTGAGTACATATGCTAGGGATAGGGATTGAACCCAGTGCCTTTATTTATTTATTTATTTATTTATTTTTGGCTTTTGCGATCACACCTGGAGGTGCTCAGGGATTGCTCCCGGCTCTGCAGTCAGAAATTGCTCCTGGCATTGCTCGGGGGGCATATGTGATGCCAGGGATTGAATCTTGGTCAGCCATGTGCAAGGAAAATGCCTTCTTGCTGTACTATCATTCCAACCCCATGAACCCAGTGCCTTACACATGCAAAGCCTGTGCTTTACTACTGAGCTGTGTCTCTTATTACTGCGATTACAGTGGAATCCTCATAGCAATGCTCATAGCAATTATTTCGGCTTATTTTTGTGTTATACCCAGCAGTGCTCAGGGATAACTTTGGTGGGCTGGGGGACCACATATGGTGCTGGGGATTGAATCCAGGTTAGCAGTGTGCAAGACAAGTGCCATACCCTCCTTCTCTCCCTTCCACTTTCCATCCTTCCCTCCCTTCCTTTCTTCCCTCCCCCAAACTGAATTGAACCCAAGGCCTCACGATACTTTCCCTGCTGAGTTACAACCAGACCTAAGACCTAAGCCCTACCATCTTTTTTCCTTTGGGGGGGGGGGCTTTTGGGGTATTATGCCATGCTCCGGCTACTCCTGGCTCTGCATTCAGGAATTACTATGCATGGGGGACCATATGAGATGCCAGGGATCGAACCCAGGTCGGCTGCATGGAAGACAAATGCCCTCCCCACTGTACTATTGCTCTGGCCCCAGCCCTATCATCTTAAAGATTGCACATTGAGGTATAGAAAGGTGAACATATCCAAGGCCATTCTGCTAGGCGATGGCAGAGTTGGAATCTGCTCTTACTCGGCCCCCAACTCTTCTCAGAAGCAGCTCCTGGCAGGTAGTAGGCAATATCAAGTTCAGTTTCTTTGTAACCCCTCTCCATTTGTATGGGTCTCTTTTTGTTAAAGAATGAAGAATGACACCAAGAACTACCTCAACGGCGACACCTAGTGGAAAACTGGTAACGACCAATTTCAAGTGTTTTTTTTGTTTTTTGTTTTTTTGCTTTTTGGGTCACACCCGGCGATGCACAGGGGTTACTCCTGGCTCTGCACTCAGGAATTACCCCGGGCGGAGCTCAGGGGACCATATGGGATGCTGGGAATCGAACTCGGGTTGGCCGTGTGCAAGGCAAACACCCCACCCACTGTGCTATTGCTCCAGCCCATCTCCCTCAATTTTTTCCAGTTTCTTTTGTTTCACTGGACCACAGTCAGCGATGCTCAGGGCTGACTCCTGGGTCTGCACTTAGAGAGTACTCTTGATGGACTCAGCGCACTATATGGAGTGACAGGCACTGAAGCCTGGTTGATCTTATCTGGCATGGATTTTCCCCGCCCCTGCCTCTGCCATTGCCCCTTTCTTCCCCCTTTAGCCTGTAGGAGCAGAGTGAGGAGGGAGGACAAGTATCTCTGCACACCCAAGGCTGAGGATGATTGTGGATGATGAAATGAAAGGGTTGGGATTGGTGACTGTAATTGGAATAAGGAGATAAGGGCCAGGAAGACTGACTGTTGCTGTCGGATCTCCTGCACTCACCTGCAGAAAACGGCATGAAGGCAGGGCTCTTCTTGAAGGACTTATTGTCATCCAGAAAATGCTCAGGGTTGAATTCCTGGGGCGTCACGAACTGACTAGGGTCATAGTGGACTGTATTGAGAAGAGTAATGACATCCGTGCCCTGTGAGGGTGGGGAGGCAGAAGCAGTTACTCAGTTACCATTATTATTATTAACATTTGCTGGGCTGCAGAGATAGCACAGCAGATAGGGAACTTAACTTGCACATGGTCAAACCAGGTTGGATCCCTGGCACCCCATATGGTCCCCCGAGGGCACTAGGAGTGATTCCTGAGTGCAGACAGGAGTAAGTCCTGAGCATCACCGGGTGTGGTGATGGACTCCCATCTCCTACTTTTTTTTTCCTTTGGCTACAGTGCTCAGAGGCTATTTGTAGCTGTATGCTCAGGAGTGACCCCTAGTGGTGCTTTGAGGTCCCCTGGATAGAACCCGGGCCAGCCACATGCAAGACAAGTGCACCTTTTCTATCCCCTGTGTTATCTCTCTAGCTCTTCAGAATCATTAGTTTATTTATTGATGTAGTGCTCAGGGATTACTCCTGGCTCTGTGCTCAGGAATCACTCCTGACAGGGCTCGGGGGACCATATCCACAGGTGCTGGGGATCAAATCCCGGGTTGGCTCTGTGCAAAGCAAGCACCCAGTGCTATTGCTCTGGACTCCCAGATCCAGTAGCTTAAAAGGACCAGAGAGATAGGCAAAGAGGCCAAAGTACATGCATTGCCTATGGGTGGGCCCCACATGGTTCCCAAAGACTGCCAGGAGTGACCCCACGAGCACAGAGCTGAGAGTAATCACTGAGAAAAAAGAGGGTGGGGGTTGAAGGGTCTCAAGAATTTCCACTTTACTAGGCTGGAGGTGTGGGGACCTGGATAGGAGGCAGCGGGGCACAGGACTCCATCAATGTGTGTTGGTGTCTGGGGATTCGTAGTGCTGGGTGCTGTGGTTGAGAGTTGAGGAATGTCAAATACACTTGTGGAGCAGACTGGGAATAGCAGGTGTATGTGTGCAGGCGTGTGTGGAGGGCTCAGAGAATCTTCAGAGACCTTAAATATCTAAGACTCAGGGTGCTAGGAACTAAAGTTGGGGTTATGGGGTATTTTGTTGTTGTTGATGTTTAGAGGGGCCACACCCAACGGTGCTCAGGAGTTACTCAGGAATCACTCCTGGCAAATTCGGGGAACCACCCATACCAGATGCCGGTGATTGAACCCGGGTCGACTGCCTGCAAGACAAACACCTTCCCCGCTGTACTCCGGTCCCTCAGGGCGGGGTAATGGTTGTTAGAGAGTCGGGGATGCGGGTTAGAAGGGCTGCCCGGTGGCCCGCGCACCTTGGGGAGCACGAAGCCGCGGAAGTTGGTGTCCCGAGTGACGCGGTGCGGCAGGTTCATGGGGATGACGTCTGCAAAGCGCTGCACCTCGTGGATCACGGCGTCTGTGTAGGGCATGGACACCCGGTCCTCTACCGTGGGCAGCCGCGCGCGTCCCACCACGCGGTCGATCTCCTCGTGCACTCGGGCTGGGAACCGAAGGGGGAGTGTTGCTGAGGGTCAGTGGCGGGCGCGGGCCCCTGCGTGGGACGGACCCAGGCGCTGCGGCAGGGATGCACGTGCGGTTGAGCCTGAGCCTGCTGCGGGGGTGGGTGCTGGGAGGGGGGGGTGCTGGGAGGTGGCGGCGGAGCAGGCGGCCCTGAACCTGAGGGCCTCCGCACAGGATCCGGGAAGTCGGGGGGGGGGGGGGGGGGGGGCAGAGGCGGGTCGTGCCCTCGTGGGCGGGGCTATAGATGGGCGGGGCCACTCAAGGCTGGCAGAGGTGGGAGGGGCTTGCATGGGCGGGGTATAGGCGAGCGGGGTCCTATAAGAGAAAAGACATCGGTGGGCGTGGCATATGTAGGCGGGACAGAGGCCCGCAGGATCCCCATGGGGGCGGGACACAGGTGGGCGGGGCCTATGTAGGCGTGACCATAGATGGGCGGGGTCCTTGGGCGGGGACAGAGGCGAGCGGGGCGGGGGGACTTCCTGGAGGCGGGCATGATCCCTGCGGGCTGTGTGGACAGGGCTGGGCATGTGTGTGGGGGTGGATAGACCCCCTGAGTGGTGGGTGGGATTGGCTGGGGGCATTTGGGGGCTGCGTGGCCCTCTGTGGGCGGGGCTTGCAGGTGGGCAGGCCCCGCCTCACCTGGGGGAGCGCGCACCTTGCACTTTTGGGTACTTCATGAGCACCAGGAAGGTGTGGCGCAGCGTGGTGCCCACCGTCTCCGTGCCACCGAAGAGCAGATTGTGGGTGGTCATCAGCAGCGTGTCCATGTAGAAGTGGCTCAACGGGTCCTGCTTCTCCTGCGGGGGTTTGGGGAGAAGGGGAGGGAAATCAGGCTTCGATCCGGACCTCGGGTTTCCCCGCAGGCAGCACCACTGCAACCCGGAGCCAGTGAAGTCCCTCTGGCTTCTCCTCCGTTCCTTGGGGACCCGGGGAGCAAGGAGCAAGGAAATTCTTTGCCCCAGGGCCCCCAATTAAGGTTTCACGCTGAGCCTTAACGTCTTCTTAATGAGCTGTTAATTGGCGGTGACCCCGGCTTGGCCTCCAGCCCGGCGGAGTGTAGCTCCCTTCCCGAGATCCCAGAGCTCCTGCCCAGGCTCACTCGACCCGGGATCCGCGTCCATCTGGGGCAGGGACAGCAGGTCACACCAGAGAGGGGCCTTCCTGGCTCACCTGGGCCATCTTGGTGAGGAAACAATCAATGAAGTCCCGGGGACAGTTGGGGTCGAGGGAGGCCTGGTGTTCGCGGACGATGCCGGCGATGAGTTCCTTCATACACCCATAGTTCTGGAAGAGGCGGCGGTGTGGCCCAGGGACCCAATCCAGGAGGCCCGGAAAGATGTTGTAGAACTGGGGTGAGACAGAGTTGGTGTATGTGTGTGTGTGTGTAACACCCGTGGATAGCTAACATGTGCGGGGGAGTGGGGAGACGCATTCATGTGATGTCTTACGTGTGTGAGACAGGGTGGGGAGGGGACACACGTTACCCTCCCTGCCACCTCCTTTTCTTTCTTTTTATCTTTTCTTTTCTTTTCCTTCTTTTTTTTTTGCTTTTTGGGTCACACCTGGTGATGCTCAAGGATTACTCCTGGCTCTGCACTCAGGAATCATTCCTGTAGGTGCTCAGGGGACCATATGGGATGCCATGGACCAAACCTCTGTCAGTTGCAAGCAAGGCAAGTGTCCTACCAGCTGTATGATCACTCCTGCCCCTCTTTTCTCTCCCCCCAGTTCCTTCTTTCCTTCCTTCCTTCCTTCTTTCCTTCCTTCCTTCCTTCCTTCCTTCCTTCCTTCCTTCCTTCCTTCCTTCCTTCCTTCCTTCCTTCCTTCCTTTCTTCCTTCCTTCCTTCCTTTTTTCTTTTTGGGTCACACCCGGTGATGTGCAAGGGTTACTCCTGGCTCTGAACTCAGGAATTATTACCCCTGGCAGTGCTCAGGGGACCATATGGGATGCTGGGAATTGAACCCAGGTCGGCTGTGTGCAAGGCAAATGGCCTACCCGCTGTGCTATTGCTCCAGCCCTCTTTCTCTTCTTCCTTTCTCTCTCTCTCTCTCTCTTTCTTTCTTTCTTTCTTTCTTTCTTTCTTTCTTTCTTTCTTTCTTTCTTTCTTTCTTTCTTTCTTTCTTTCTTTCTTTCTCTCTCTCTTTCTTTCTCTCTCTCTCTTTCTCTTTCTTTCTTTCTTTCTTTCTTTCTTTCTTTCTTTCTTTCTTTCTTTCTTTCTTTCTTTCTTTCTTTCTTTCTTTCTTTCTTTCTTTCTTTCTTTGTTTCTCTTTTTTTTTTGCCACACCCAGTGGTGCTCAGGGCTTCTGGCTCTATGCTCAATGATCACTTCTGGTGATGCTGGGGACCATATAGGGTGCAGGGGATTGAACCCAAGTCAGCCACACAAAAGGAAAACACCCCCTTCATTATACTATTTCTCTGCCCCTGCTTTTCTCCTTTGGATTGTGTACCCCCCACCTTATTTCCCCCCAAACTGCACCCCTGACCTCTCCCCAGGGACTGCTCATGATCTGGAAGTTGTCATTGATGAGGCGGATGATGGTGAGAAGACGCTCATCGTCGTAGTCGAAGCGGCTGCCGAAGAGCACAGAGCAGATGATGTTGGAAACGGAGCGGCTCAGCACGAAGGTGGGGTCGAAGGGCTCACCTGACGGGGAGGGCAGGATGGGTGTGGGTGTGGGCTCAGCGCCCCAAGGGGCTGAAATACAGCTGACCCCAGCAGAAACAGCCCAGCATCTGACCCGATCCACACACTGGACCACCAAAGCCTGGGACCAGCCAATGGACAGTGACAGCCCGATCCCCCAAAAGGATGTGACTTGCTTCTCAAGCCAGTATTCTCCCTTGAAACACATATCTCGTTTGCTTGTCTCTGTGCTTCTTTCTTTTTTTGGTGAGAGATAGGGTCACACATGACTGATGCTCATGGCTCTGCACTCAGGAATTACTCCAGATGGTACTTAGGGGCCAAATGGGATGCCTGGTATCAAACCCGAGTCGGCAGCTCGCAAAGCAGCCCTTTCCACTTGTACAATCGCTCCAGCTTCACTGTCTGTCTCTTTGCTTGTCTGTCTCCATTCTGGAGAAGCTGCTTGAATACACAGTTTTCATCTCTCCCTTTACATCTTTTTTTTTTTTTTGGTGTGTGTATGTGTGAGGAGGGTGGGGATATCACATCCAGTAATGCTCCGGGATTACTCTTGGCTCTGTGCTCAGGAATTACTCCTGACAGGGCTCAGGGGACCATATAGGATGCTGAGGATAGAACCCAGGTTGACTGTGTATAAGGCAAGTGCCCTACCCCTCCCCTTATCTCTCTCTCTTTCTTTGTCCCTCTCTTTCTCTTTATTTTGTTCCTTGGGCCACACCTGGTGATGCTCAGGGCTTGCTTCTGTCTCTGCACTCAGGAATCACTCCTGGTGGTGCTGGGGAACTATATGAACTGCTGGAGATGGAACCCGAGTGAGTTGCATGCAAGGTAAACGCTTCCCCTCTCCCCCACCTCTGCTGTACTACTATTTTCCCAGCCTGGCATCTTTCTAAATAAGTTTAATTGAAAACTACATTGCTTCACACACATGCACACACACATGCACATGAGCATGTGCACATGATATTGGAAAGGCAGTGGGGAGCCCATAATATCCTGCATTATGACTGGTCACCAGACAGCATGCACAGTACAATATAAGCTCAAGATACAGCATGATCCAGGGGCACACCAGCACCTGGACAGGATAGTCTCACCCCAAAGGAAAATATGGCAACAAGAAGCACCCCAAAACCAACCGTGGACCAACAGCAGACCCAACCTGCAGAAGCACCATGCTCGGTCCTGCGCTCTGAGGATCCCTAACAACATAGCTAGGAGCTCCGACAACACAGTTAGGAACCCCAACAACACAGCTTGGGGCCCTGACAACACAGTTACGAGTTGAACTTCCGGGGTCTGGACCTGCCAAGCAAGATTCTTCTGCCCAGCCTCCCCCTGACCGCCAATTAGGGCATTTGGCCACCCAGACCACCAAGACGGATGGACGTGCACTGGGTTGCGCCCTCGGATACTGACCATCAGTTTTGCGGAGCTCTGCCAGCAGGAAGCTGCCTTCCTCCAGAATCCGCTCCTCGATGCTCCTTTTGCCCATCCCGAAGTTTCGCAGAATCTGGACCGAGAACCTTCTCAGGGCCTTCCACCGTTCCCCATTGGAGAAGGCAATGCCTGGGAACAGAAAGAGGGGCAAGAACAGGAGAGAAAATACAGTGGTTGGGACCGGAGTGATAGTACAGCGGGGAAGGTGTTTGCCATGCACGCGGCCGACCCAGGTTCCAACCCTTGCATCCTATATGGTCTCTGAGCAGTGCCAGGAGTAATTCCTGAGTGCTGATCCAGGAGTAACCCCTGAGCATCGCTGGGTGTGACCCAAAAGGAAAAAAAAAAGTACAGGAGTTGCTTGTGCGTCCCAGAGACCAGAGCCTCTACATCACATATTTTCCCCTGAGCACTGCCAGGGGGCAGCCCTGAGCACAGAGCCAGTTAGTGCCCTTGGGCACCCACAGGTGTGGTCCTCTCAGATAGAAAGAACAACAAAAAGTGGGGCTGGAGCAATAGCACAGCGGGTAGGGCGCTTGCCTTGCACGAGGCTGACCCGGGTTCGATTCCCAGCATCCCATATGGTCCCCTGAGCGCTGCCAGGAGTGATTCCTGAGTGCAGAGCCAGGAGTAACCCCTGTGCATCGCCGGGTGTGACCCAAAAAGCAAAAAAAAAGAAAAAAAAAAGAAAGAGCAACAATAAGAGAAAAACAGAAGGAAAAACAAAAGAGAGAGGCCCATCTCATCAATGAGGAGCGGCAGAGACTGATTTCCTGGGACTGATTGAGACAGGCAGGGAAGGGGATGGGAGAGAGAGGTGTGTGTGGGGGATGTGTTTGCATTATCTCCAGCCTTCCCCCTCCCCCCATCCCGACCCGTCCTTCCAGGAAGTATCCCCTTCCCATGCTATGGGAGCAGGGGGTGACTCTTCATGCCTTGCCAGGGCTTGGGACTTGGCACATCTTGGTTCTCTTTGCCCCCTGGTCCTGAGGAGGCTGCCTCTATTTCCCTGTGCACACTTTTGATTGACTGGGGCTCTCACTGGGACGGTGGGGGCGGGGGCGTGGTGGAGCTAACGCTGCAACCTGCCTGGCTGACCTCTGTGTTCCTGAAATTGTCCAATGGCAGGTGTTAGGCCAGATTTGCTGGTGACCATCCATGGATTTGGGAACGCCTCAGAGACTGGACATAAATTAAGGGACGCATAGTAGTGGATGGGGCGCTAGGATTCGAGCTCTGGGAGCTCAGGGAAGAGGGCATGTTGAGTGGGGAGCATGGCCCCAGAACATGGAAGCCCTAACACACTATTGATACCACGCAAAAAACGACAATTTAAATACCCCTCCATAGAATATAGCCCTCCCCAAAGAATTCCCAAATGAACTTGGAGGCACTGGGTGCTTCTCCGGGGAACCAGACACAGCCTGTTCTCTCCCTGCAGTGCGGATTTTGGCATAAGCCGCTCTTACTTTCAGAACATTCTAGTTACTCTTCACCCCTTGTGGCTTCCCCTTTCTGACTGGTTGCCTTCAGCATCCTTTTGTTGTTGTTCTGAGGTCACACCTGGCGATGCTCAGGGGTTACTCCTGGCTCTGCACTCAGAGGTGCTCTGGTACCATGTAGAATGCCAAAGATTGAACTCAGGTTGGCAGCGTGCAAGGCGAATGCCCTGCCCACTATACTATGGCTCCAACCCCCCAGCATTCTTGTTTTGGGGAAAGGAGGGGGGATGGTTGGGTGACACCTGGTCCTGGCCCCTTCCTTCTCTTTTAGTAACAAAGCCCTCAAGCGAGCATAAGATACAGGGTGGCACTGGCCTGGAGGCCCACAGCTAGGGAGAGAGTGGCAGGGCCCTGTGGTCACCCTCCACGCTGGGTACTGAAAGAACAGAGACAGACAGTGTGTGCATGTGCACAGAGATTTTGTTTCATTCTTTTCCCTTTTTCTCATTACTGGAGATCAAACCCCGGGCTGCATGCGTACAAGGCGCGTGTCATGTTGCCAAGCCATGTCCTGGTCTGTCTTGCTTGTTTTGGCCACAGCTGTGGTGCTCGGGAGCTATTTGCTGCCCTGTGCTTGGGGATGGCTGCCAGGGGTGCTCAGGTCAGCGTGCAGTGCCAGGGGTGAATCCCGGGGCTCCTGCGTGCACAGCCTGCACTCTGGCCCCTTGAACTCTCTCTCCGCGCCCTTGCCCTGGTGTTTCTGTGTCCAAGGAGCAAGTCTCTGCTCACAAATGTCCCATCTACACTTTCGGGTGTGTCTGGGCAGGTGAGGTCAAGCCTGGGGAAAGTGCTCTCAACTAGTGTCTTGTCCTTTTGTTTGTTTTGGTTTCTGTTTATTTTAACCTGAGCCTCTTTATTTCTTTAATTCCAGCTCCACTGGAACCCACCTAGTGCCTCTCCTTCTCCTCCTCCTCCCCTCCTCTTCCTTTTCCTCCCTCCCCTCTCTACTCTTCCCCTCCTTTCCTTTCTCTTTCTTTTAACCTGAGTGCTTTAATTATTTAATTCTAGCTCCTGTGGTAACTGGAACCCACCTAGTGACTCTCCTCTTTTCCTCCTCCTCCTCCTCCTTCTCCTCCTTCCTCCTCCTCCCCCTCCCCTCCTCCTCCTCTTCCTCCTTCTTCTCCTCCCTCCTCCTCCTTTCTCCTCCTTCTCCTCGTCATCCTCCTCCTTCTCCTTCTCCTCCTCCTCCTTCTCCTCCTCATCCTCCTCCTTCTCCTCCTCCTCCTTTTCTTCTTCCTCCTCCTCCTTCTCCTCCTCCTTGTCCTTCTTCTCCTCCCTCCTTCTCCTCATTCCTCCTCCTCCTCCTTCCTCCTCTCTCCTTCCTCCTCCTTCTCCTCCTCCTCCTCCCTCCTTCTCTTTCTCATCCTCCTCCTCCTCCTCCTTATCCTCCCTCCTTCTCCTCCTCCCTCCTCCCTCCTTTCTCCTTCTCCTCCTCCTCCTCCTTCTCCTCCCTCCCTCCTCCTCCTTCTCCCTCCTTCTCTTCCTCCCTCCTCCCTCCTTTCTCCTTCTCCTCCTCCTCCTCCTTCTCCTCACTCCTCCTCCTCCTCCCTCCTCCTGCTCCTCCCTCCTTCTCTTCCTCCCTCCTCCCTCCTTCCTCCTCCTCCTCCTCCTCCTCCTCTTCCTCCCTCCTCTCTCTATTTCCCCCCTCCCCTCCTTCCTGTTTTTGGTGGTACTCAGGGGATATTCCTGTCTCTGCTTAGGAGCGATCTCTAGAAGTACTTGGGGACCATACACGGAACTGCAATTTGAATTGGGGTAAGCCGTATGCCTTACCTCCAGTACTCTCTCTCTCTCTCTGCCAGCCCCCCACCCCCCCTAGGAATTATTTAGAAGGAAAATGGATAGTCCATGAAACAGGTCTTTAGGACTTTCTCATCAGATGAACTAGAGTTTCTTTCCTTCTGTCTTTCCTTTCCCCATCATTTATTGAACTCAGCTTTGTTATATGACTTCCTTTGAGTAAGAGAAACAAGATTCAATGACTTCTGAACCTCAGAGGGTCAGGAGATTGGGAAAGGATAAGGCTGGGTTAAGGAAGGAATTTCACAGTGGGTGGAGTGGCATGGGATGGGTATCGATGGGGCTGGAAGTGGGGCATAGGGTACTGGGGTTATGGGCACTATAGCACAGTAGCACTGCCATCCCATTGTTCATCGGTTTGCTCGAACAGGCACCAATAATGTCTCTATTGTGAGACTTGTTGTTACTGTTTTTGGCATATCGAATACACCATGGGTAGGTTGCCAGGCTCTGCCATGTGGGCAGGATACTCTCAGTAGCTTGCTGGGCTCTCCGAGAGGGATGGAGGAATTGATCCTGGGTCAGCCGCAGGCAAGGCAAATGCCCTACCCACTGTGCTAGGGGTTATGGGATGGACACTAAATTTGGGGTTGGTGAAGGGAGGTGGAGCTGGGTGGGATGAGAATGTCCATCAAGTTGGGGTCAGGTTGTGCTGGGGGTTGGGTTGATATGCGTGGAACTTGGTGGAGGGGTGAAGGTTGAAAACGAGAACTGATAACGGGCAACTTGAAGGGGTGTCTGGGTGATAGGAGGGGGCCGTGGCATGCAGTTTGACTCAAGGACTGATTGTCTGGGGCCAAGAGGAGATTTATCCCTGGGAACGGACATAGGAGTGAGCTGCGGTCCAGGCTGCAGAAGAGTTTAAGTACAGGCTGACATGGGGAGTGTAGAGGGAAGGTTGAGGGGGACAGTGGGGGCCAGGACCAGACTTTCTTTTTCTTGATTGAGATGGACTTTTGGTGATGCAGGATAGGGATTGGCATGACAGAGGGTTTGGAGCGGGGTGCAGAAGGGGCTTTGCCTGGAAGTGTGATTCCAGTTGGTGGTGGGGGAAGGCGGGGAAGGTTTGGGTTCTTGCTCATCTGGTACAATTGGTGAAGACGAGGCCTAGAGTGGCCTCAGAACAGTAGGACAAAGGCTAGGGCTATAGCACAGTGGGTGGGGAATTTGCTTTGCATGTGGTCAACCCAGGTTTGATCCCCAGCATCCCATATGGTCTCCTGAGCACCACCAGGAGTAACTCCTGAGTATCGCCAGGTGTGACCCAAAAAGCTCCCCTCAAAAAAATCCAACCCCCAAACTATAGGAAAGACAGAGTCCCTGCCCCCATGCCTGGCTGTCTTCACTGGGGTCCCTTGGAGGGGGGTGGGTTGAGTTTTCCTCCTCGCCCTAAGCAGAGCCCCAGCAGCCAAAGACCTCTGGAACCCAGCCACAGCCATGCTCAAGGCCCCTTTCCACACACTCGGACGTGTCTCACACATGAAGAAACCGGCAGAGGAACCCAGGTATGCAGCACCTGGGGCTGAGATCTCCAAGCCTGCTCGAATTGGGACTGGGCCTCCTCCACCCAGATCCCCCATTTTCCAGTACCTGGCAGTCACACCCACAAACTGCCCCCAACAGCCGTGTAATCCCAACGGCCAAGATCCAGAGACTATAAAACAAAGCTCCTGGAAGTATACGGCTGCATTTGTGGCTGCACCACCTCTTATTGTCTAGTTCTCCCTCTTGGAGAACCCGGCAAGCTACTGAGAGTATCCTGCCCGCACGGCAGGGCCTGGCAAGCTCCCTGTGGTGTATTCAATATGCCAAAAAGAGTAACAATGATGGGTCTCATTCCCCTGACCCTGGAAGAGCCTCCAATGTGGCACTGTTGGGAAGGACACGTAAAGAGAGGCTGCTAAAATCTCAGGGCTAGGATAAATGGAGACGTTACTGGTGCCCACTCGAGCAAATCGATGAAAAACAGGATGACTATGATACAGTGATACAGTGATAGGACAGACCTGTCCCTATGTCCCCAGCCTCAGTATGGAGTGGGTTGGGGCCAGGGTTGGGGCCAGGCTTACCGTTGCCCTTGGTGAAGTTGTAGAAGACGGGATAGTCCCCACGGCCGCTGAACTCCTCACCCTGGTCCACCAGCGCCTCCTTCACGGTTTGGTACCCGCTGAGGACCACCACCCGCCGGGGCCCGAGATGCACTGTGTACACGGAGCCGTACTCCTTGCTCAGCTGGGGACAGGAAGACAGTGGTCACTTGGGGCTGGGGCTGGCCACCGCCCGCTCCCTGCCGGCCTCCTCACCTTGGTCAGGGAGGTGAGCATGTCTTGGGAGCGCAGTTGGAGCAGGTTTCCCAGGAGAGGGAGGGGCCGGGGCCCG
Source organism: Sorex araneus (assembly GCF_027595985.1). NCBI lineage: Eukaryota > Metazoa > Chordata > Mammalia > Eulipotyphla > Soricidae > Sorex > Sorex araneus. The sequence goes on from NC_073309.1 coordinate 44,959,888, forward strand.
GGGGGCAGCTTGCCCTTGTCCCTGGCGCCCATCCTGAGGAAGAATAGGATGAAGGCCAGAAGCAGCAGCAGGACGGCGGTGCTGACACTGTCCATGGTGGTGCAGGCGGCTGCAGGGACAGAGAAACAGGAAGCGCTGGGGAGGGTGAGGAGAGGAGAGGGGGGAGAGGTGCAGAGAGAGAAAACAGTTCAGGGGGGAGGGCATTTGCCTTGCATGAGGCTATGCTGACTGTGACCCACGTTACTCCTGCCTCTGCACTCAGAAATCACTCCTGGTGGTGCTCAGGGGACCATAAGGGATGCCAGGGATCGAACTTGGGTCGGCCATGTGCAAGGCAATTGCCCTCCCTGCTGTACTATCATTCCGGCCAACTTCTTTTAAAAAATTAATTTTTTAATATTTGGTGGATTTGGGGGACCATATGAGATCAAATCCACGTCCGTCGGCTGTGTGCAAGGCATCCGCACTGCCACTGTATTATTGCTCTGGCCCTGTGACCCAGGATCTGAACCCTGGCACTACCTAGGGTCCTTGAGCACAGAGCCAAGATTAGCCCCTGAGCACTGGCAGGCATAGTTCCCTGACAAAACAGTAAGGCAGTAAGAGAGGCGGGGGGCTGGACAGATAGCACAGTGAGTAAGTAGGGCACTTGCTTTGCCCTCAGGATCAGCACCACAGCTGATCCTCCAAACCCACCAGGAATGATCCCTGAGCACAGAGCGAGGAGTAAGCCATGAGCACCCCTGAGTGTGGCCCCAAAACAAAAACAAAGAGCACTAGGGATGGATGCAGAGACCAGGTGACAGAGAAAAATGTAGACGATCTCAATATCTATAGCTGTTTGCTTATCATCCATCCATCCACCCACTACCTCCCTATCCTCTATGGTTTGCTATCTTCCTGTTTGTTTTGGGGCCATTCCTGGAGCTTCTCAGATGCTTACTCCTGGCTCTGTACTCGGGGTTCACTCTTGGTGGTGCTCGGGGGACCATATGTGGTGTCAGGAATCAAACCTACATGCAAGACAAACTCCTATCTCTCTGGTCTTGTCTATTTTTTTTTTTTTTTTGCTTTTTGGGTCACACCCGGCAATGCACAGGGGTTACTCCTGGCTCTGCACTCAGGAATTACTCCTGGCGGTGCTCAGGGGACCATATGGGACGCTGGGACTCGAACCCGGGTTGGCTGTGTGCAAGGCAAACGCCCTACCCACTGTGCTATCACTCTAGCCCCAAGGCCTTGTCTATTTTTTAAAAATCTGCCATTCATCTATTATCTGGCATTCATCTATCTTCTCTCATTGATCAATGCCTATGTACCTATGATCTATTTTCTGGTTCTACTGATATCTATTGTCTATCATCTCTCTGGAGACTGAATCCGAATAGAATCAACTATAAAGACAGGGAGAGGGGGAGAGAGAGGGAGAGGGAGAGGAAGAAGGAGAGGGAGATGAGAGAGGGAGATGGAGAGGGAGAGGGAGGATGGAGGAGAGAGCGGAGAGAGAGGGGGGGTCATGGAAGGGGCCTGGTCAGAGAGAGCTCAGAGAAACAGGGCTAGAGACAGCCAGAGACCATCAGGAGGGAGAGACAGAGACAGGGAGAGCTTCCAAGAGTGTAGAGTCAGTGGAGACAGAGGGACAGAGGGATGGAGAGCTGGACCGACAGAGCCAAGCACAGACAGAGGGACCCTTGGAGAGGTGTGCAGCCAGCGACAGAGAGAATAGAAGGGGACAGGAACCCAGGGATGGAGGCAGAGATCTGGGGTCACACTGCAGGGATCTGATTCCTGCCAGCAATGGGGTTGGGGTGGTGAAGCCCTGGGGAAGGGGACACGGGTCAGGTGAATGGCGGGGCTTCAGAGAGCCCAGAGACCTCGAGGAGGTGGCAGAGACAGTCCCCCTGTGCCCGGCTTCACTTCTTTGGTTCTTTACCTGCAGTGCTGCTGGGGCACCAACGGGCACCGACGAAGTGGCTCTGCCGGCCGCTCCCAAGCTCTGGGTGTCCTGGGGGGAGGCCTGGGGGTGGCCCTTAAATCAGCTCTGTCTACACCCCCTGGCCCCCCCCTTCCCTTGTTCTCCAACTCTCTCTAATCCCTCCTCCCTCCGGATTTACCTCGCCTGCAGCTCCGGGGCACCCCGCCAGCTGGATGGACGCCTTGGGTGGAACTGGCCTGGAGAACCCTCCTCTGCCCGCTAGCTGACCCTCCTCACGGCCACTGGCCTTCTGCCCCGAGCCAGGCAAAGGGTCTGGTTTCTGGTTTCAGGGGTGATGGGCCCTTGGGAGAATGATGGAGGAAGTTGGGGGTTTGGGCCACCTGGTTTGATTTTCTCTGGGTTTAAGTTTCCCTGGACTATGGACTGGCCATGTGATCTGGAACGAGTGACCCCCAATGCTGGCCAGTTTTCTGGAGCTTTTGCCTTCCTGGGGCCCCGGGGCTCTGCTCTCGCAGCTGTCTGCGTCTCTGTGTCTCTCTCACTGCTCCAGCCCGGAGTCTCTCTGGGCCGTCTCGCCTTCTCTCCAGGTGGGGCCACCATTTCTCTCTTCTGGCTCTCTGTCCCTGTGTCTCTCAGACTGCGGGGGCGGGGGTGGGGCCCGTGGCAGGAGGGAAGGCAGGGGGAAAGCCCGGAAGGAGGACTCAGGCCCCCATACCCAGTGCTCCTCACCCCCCTCACCCACAACAACTGAGTTCTGCTCCACTCTGAGCTCCTGCCCAGAGAGTGGCCTCAGTTACTCAACGCCTGGCTGGGGCGGTGGGGGGGAGGGTGGGGGGAGGGAGAGAGTGCCAGGACCTGGCCGGGTCAGGACTCTGGGGACCTGGGAGTAGGGGGCAAATGTCCTTAGGTCAAGGGTCTGAGAGGCGGCTTCTGGGGGCCCATGGTGTTTGCTGTTCCCATGGTGGGGGAGGAAGAGCTGGCGGTCCCCGGGGAACACGACACCCCTGACTCTGGGCCTGTAGGACAAGGAGGGGCCCCTGCTGTTGTTTAAGTCCCCAGAAAGGCCGGTTAGGGCAGGTTGGGGGAAGGTTTGCTTATGGGATCACATTCCTCTCGTTTCCTTGGCACCTCCTCTGGGAAGGAGCCTACTCTAGGCTCCTCTGCACCCCATAGGTTACTTTGTTTCTTTTCGGTCTTTTGGGACCATCCCCAGCGGTGCTCAGGGCTAACTCTTGGTTCTGTGCCGTGACCATCAAACTGGGGTGGGCCTCCTGCAAGGCAAAGACCTTACCCCTGCACTATCTCCCCGGACCCCCAAAGTACCCTTTTCCCCAGACTCTAGAGCCTGAGTCAAGAGGGGTGTGATAGGAGTGCCAGGCTGGGGAACTGGGGGGTCCTTTGAGAAGGGGGGGGTTTGGGTTCTTATAGATCTATTTTATTTTTTCTTTTTTTGGGTCAGACCCAGGGATGCTCAGGGGTTACTCCTGGTTCTGCACTCAGGAATTACTCCTGGTGGTGCCTGGGGGACCATATGGGATGCTGGGGATTGAACCTGGGTCGCCTTCATGCAAGGCAAACGCCCTCCCCCCTGTTCTATAGCTCTGGCCCCTCTGGCTTTGCTAGCTAGAGGCCCCGATGGTGAGTCCAGTGCTTTCCTGGCCCGAGTCTTCCACCCTTTGGCCAAGTCCCCTTCTCTTTATTGACTTTTATTTATTTATTTAGTTAGTTTTTGGGTCACCTGGCCATGTGGCCAGGGATTACTCCTGGCAGGCTCAGGGGACCATAACTGGTGCTGGGGATCAAACCAGGCTTGGCTGCATTTAATCCCCAGCCAAATGTCTTACCTGCTATAATATCTCTCTGGCCCCACTGCCTCTAATTAAAAATTTAAAAAATTAAAAAAAAATTGATTTCTGACACCCATATAGTCTGCCAAGTGCTGCTAGGAATGACCCTTGAGTGCAGAACCAGGTCCCCTGAACACAGCCAGCTGTGCCCCCTGCAAAAACAAAACAAACAAACAAAAAACCAAAAAAGAAAACAAAACCCAAACACACACCAGAAAAAAATGATTATCAATATTAATTTAACCAGTATTGCATGAATTTATATTTGAAAAGGAAATATATCAAAGTGGCAGCTTGTAGACTATGATTTTTTTTTTTTTAGTTTTTGGGTCACACCTGGCGATGCACAGGGGTTACTCCTGGCTCTGCACTCAGGAATTACTCCTGGAAGTGCTCAGGGGACCATATGGGATGCTGGGATTTGAACCCGGGTCGGCTGCGTGCAAGGCAAACGCCCTACCTGCTATGCTATCACTCCAGCCCCTAGACTATGATTTTTGAACGATTCTATGGGAAAAAAATTAGGATCTGTGGGTACTAAGTTATTTTACATTTGTTTTTTTTTCTTTTGGGTTTTATTATTATTATTATTATTATTATTATTATTTTGCTTTTTGGGTCACACCTGGAGATGCTCAGGTGTTACTCCTGGCTCTGCACTCAGGAATCACTCCTGGTGGTGCTTGGAGGACCATATGTGATGCTGGGTACCAAACCCTGGTCGGCCGTGTGCAAGGCAAATGTCCTGCCTGCTGTACTATCTTTCCAGCTCCCCAGTTATTTTACATCTGATTCCCTATTTATGTTTTTTTGGGGACCTTTTTTGGTATGTTTTGAATGTTGGGCCAAACCCAGTGGTGCTCAGGGCTTACTCCTGCCTCTGAACTCTGGGATCGCTCCTGGTGGCCTGGGAGACCATAAGGGATGCTGGGAATTGAACCCAGGTTGACTATCTGCAATTGAACCCCGCCCTGCTGTGTTCTCACTCCAGCCTGAGAGGATGCCATTCAAGCTGGATTGATGTGATTCAAAGTGAGGGCTCAATGCCGGAAGTCACGCCCTCAACCCACCCTTGGCGCCATCTTTCCATAATCCACACAGAAGCGGCAGGCATTCTGGTGAGCAACGTGGCCCGGACAATGCTCTGGACCCGAATCGGGGCCAGCAACACTGGGGGCCGGAAGGAGGAGGTGCCCCAGCACACCTTCTACAGATGGAGCCCTGGCGACACTGAGCAGCAACTAACACGGCTCCAGGATTCGGGACTGGGACACATCCGAGCCGTGTGGCCGCTAATGCGGCCGCGCGACCTTTTCTAAAATCTGAAAACATACAATCTTTTAATGGAAAACTAATTATCAAATGCCTCCTTATTAGGGTTATCTTGTTTGGGGATATAACTCCCACAACAATAGTGAGTTTTGTGTTGAAATATGGAACGTAATCAAGGTGAAGAGAAAATGAAGTGAAATTCATCAGTTATACAGTTGGGGTGGGGGGCGGGGCGTATACCGGGGATTTTGGTGGTGGAATATGGGCACTGGTGAAGGGATGGTGTTTGAATATGGTATAACTGAGACATAAACCTGAGAACTCTGTAACTTTCCACATGGTGATAAAATTAAAAAAAAATTTAGAAGTAAAAACAACAACAACAACAACAAAAAAAACAAAGTGAGGGCTCAAGGATGAGGTACTGCCTTGGTCCCTGTGGTGCTGGTATTACCTAGGGCCACACCAGGGGACACTTGGGGGTCTCCAGGGCTGCACTTGGCAGTGCTCAGAGCACCATGGGATTCTGGGGTTGGCCGTGTATGAGACAACGCCCCTATATTCTCTCTCCCAGTACCTGTTGCCTTCCCCATCTCTGTGGCACGTGGACCAAGAGTGCACTTTGCTGCAGCACCTCAGGATCCTTCTCTTGCTTCAGCACTGCAATGCTGTTGAGTGTGCAATGGGCCAAGTGATCACGAGCATCCTATGTGGGAGGCCGGGGGTTCCATCCCCAGCACCGCATGGTTGTCTGAGCAGCACCAGGAGTAGCTGAGAGGAGCCCCTGAGCACTACCTGATTGTGCTCCCCAAACTACATAAATAACAGCATGCCCCCCACCCCCAAACAAAACAAAAAAAGCAAAACAACCCAACCCGGAAGCACAAAACCAAAGCATTTGTGGCAGGGAGCCCACTCTTGGAACTTTCAGTCCTGTGATTCTTCATGGATAAAATGAAGTTAATACTTTACAGGCCAGCCTGGCCTGGTGACAGGGCTCTAAATTGGTTAAACAAATAAGTGAATTTTGTCAGAAATGTTCCTGGCACAGGGCTGATCTATTTTTTTTTTCTTGTTTGCTTTGTTTTGGGGCCACACCCTGACGGCACTCAGGGGCTCCTCCCAGCTAGGGAATTGGGGGTCACTGTTGGTGGTGCCGGGGCTTGAACCCGGGTCTCCTGCAAGCTAAGAGTGGGTTCTAGCCTGTTGAAGTCTCTCCCTGGATCTCATGCTGGTGTTTAATGACAGAGTCACATACATTTGTCTGGTAACTATGTAAGTACAGGCCAAGGTCTGAACCTAGGCTCATACATGCTAAGCCGGGTTTCACCCTTGAGCTTCATGCCTGGTGTTGGATCATACAATGTTTCTTCTTTTTTTTTTTTAGCCACTCCTAGGCTAGTATTTGCGGGTACTAGGAAGTGTTGGAGGGGGAGCTTGGGGCTCCTGTCTGCAAAGCACATGCTTCAGTCTTAATAAGAATCACTAACATTTATCTTCTGAGTCAACTGGAGACTGTCTTGTTGCAGTGAGGTATGGGCAAAAGGAAACACAGGGCTGGGGAGAGGGCCCAGGGGACTGGAGCTTCCTGTGAACGCTGCTGAGCCTGGGCTGATCCCCGGTACTGCATAGGGTCCCCCAAGTACCACCAGGAGTGGTCCCTGAGCACAGAACCAGAAGTGGCTCCTGAGATGTGCTGGGTGTGGCCCCAATTTACTTCCACTAGAGCAAACAAACAAAATCTAACCAAAGGGGAACATTAGAAAAATGTAACACACAGACACACACACACACACACACACAGACAGACACATACACACAAGCATGCCCTGAAGACCAATTTGTGGCACATTCGAAGGATTTAGGATGTTTCTTTTTTCTTTTTTAAATTTTATTAAATCACCGTGAGACAGTTACAAGCTTTCATGTTTGGGTTATAATCACACAATGTTCAAACACCCATCCCTCCATCAGTGCACATTCCCCACCAACGATATCCCTGGTATTACACCCCCCTTTCCCACCCTCCCCCTGCCTCCATGGAAGACAATATTCCCCATACTCTCTACTTTTGGGCATTATGGCTTGCAACACAGACACTGAGAGGTCATCATGTTTGGTCCATATCTACTTTCGGCATGCATCTCCCATCCCAACTGATTCCTCCAGTCATCATTTCTTAGTGATCCCTTCTCTATTCCAGTTGCCTTCTCCCCTCTGCTCATGAAGCAGGCTTCCAGCTATGGGGCAATCCTCCTGGCCCTTGTATTTACTGTCCTTGGGTGTCAGCCTCATTTATGTTATTCTATACTCCACAAATGAGTGCAGTCCTTCTATGTCTGTCCCTCTCTTTCTTTTTTTTTGGGGGGGGGTCATACCCAGTGACGCACAGGGGTTTCTCCTGGCTCTGCACTCAGGAATTACCCCTGGCGGTGCTTGGGTGACCATATGGGATGCTGGGAATCGAATCCGGGTCGGCTGCATGCAAGGCAAATGCCCTACCCGCTGTGCTATCTCTCCAGCCCCCTGTCCCTCTCTTTCTGACTCATTTCACTTAGCGTGATACTCTCCATGTCTATCCATTTATAAGCAAATTTCATGACTTATCTCTCCTAACAGCTGCATAGTATTCCATTGTGTAGATGTACCAAGTTTCTTTAACTAGTCATCTGTTTTAGGGTACTCGGGTTGTTTCCAGATTTTGGCTATTGTGAACAGTGCTGCAATGAATACATAGGTACAGATGTCATTTCTACTGTGCTTTTTGCATCCCTGGGATATATTCCCAGAAGTGTTATCGTGGGGTCATATGGAAGCTCAATTTCTAGTTTTTGAAGGACTGTCCAAATTGTTTTCCAGAAAGGCTGGACCAGTCGGCATTCCCACCAACAGTGAAAGAGTGTCCCTTTTCCCCCACATCCATGCCAGCACTGGTTGCTTTTGTTCTTTTGAATATGTGCCAGTCTCTGTGGTGTGAGAAGATATCTCATTGTTGTTTTGATTTGATTTAGGATGTTTCTGTTTTTGCTGGATTTAGGGTTTCTTTTGCGCAGAAGGAGATCAGGATGAAAGGGAAGATCTCACAGTCAAATGCTGAAAGGTGGGACCTATGGAGGGAGGGCACTTCCCTTGCCTGCGGCTGACCTGGGTTCAATTCCCAGTCCCCTCCTTTTATTTTTTTATGTTTTTTGCTTTTTGGGTCACACCTGACAACGCAAGGGGTCACTCTTGGCTCTGCACTCAGGAATTACTCCTGGCGGTGCTCAGGGAACCATATGGGATGCTGGGAATCGAACCTGGGTCCGCCGCATTCAAGGCAAATGCCCTACCCCTTCACCCCCACCTCAGCTTCAGATCACCTCTGCCTGATGCTGAAACTGAAGCTAGAGGCTAACCCTGCCGTTCACTGGTGGGACTCTGAGGGGGTTCCAAAATCCCTTTGGTCTCTGCCTTTAAGCAGGTCTGCTGGGAGGAAGGTCATGAGTGAGGAGAGCTGTACAGAGCCATCAGGACACTGACCCAGAGGACCATGTTTGGGACAGTCAATGAGGAAATGCTATTTAAGAGCTTTGGAGGGCTGGAGCGATTGTACAGCGGGCAGAGTGCATGCCTTGCATGCAACTGACCATAGTTCCATCTCCAGCATCTCATACAGTCCCCCGAGCACCAGAAGTGATCCCTGAGTTCAGAGGCAGGAGTGACCCCTGAGAAGCACTTGGATGTGGCCCCCAAACAAAAACAAACAAAGTGCTTTGGAGTCCTTCCATTTTCTCCTTTTCTAAGTTCTTTTTTGGGCCTCCCAAGCAGATGCTCAGGGTGATTGAACCAGGTGACTTCGAATAGTATTTACTCCTGGGCATTTCGACCTACCCCTCAGTTGCCCTTAGTTCCTATCACCCCAAAAGGAGGATCCTGGTGAGGGATTTGGGTAGACCCAGGGCAAGCCGTAAGCTACCCTGGCATCTAAAAGGACAAGCCCGTGAGCTACCCTGGCATCAAACAGGGACGAGCCAAGCACCATAAAACAAATAAGGAGTTAAGAGCACGGTCATGGACAAATTCTGTCATGACCCAAAAAGATATAACAAGATAAGGACCCTGCTGGGGTTTGGAAAGACTAACCTGGCCTGAGGACTGTAGTCTGGGAAATGCCTGGAGCAAGATGTCTCCAGGAGGAGCCACCCTTTAAGCTTAGTATATCTCTTACTGTGTCCATACAAAATGATTAGAAATTTTATGAAGAAGTAAATTTAAGGGGCTGGAGCAATAGCACAATAGGTAGGGCGTTTGCCTTGCACATGGCTGACCCGGGTTCTATTCCCAGCTTCCCATATGGTCCCCTGAGCACTGTCAGGGGTAATTCACTCAGGAATGAGCCAGGGGTAACCCCTGTGCTTTGTGTGACCCAAAAAGCAAAAAACAAACAAACAACAAAAAAAGTAAATTTAAGATGACTGTTTAATTAGATACTGGCTAAGGAAAGGGGAAAGTATACACCTGAGATGGAATTCCACCGTTGGGTGGATCTCCTAACAGGATGAGATTTTGTTCTAGAAGGAGCTCTTAGGAGCTCTCTCTGAAGGAAGGGCTTGACATCTGCCGATTGTGCAACCACACTTATGTGTAATTGCTACCTGCGACTCCTGAGGCTTCTCTCTATTACTGATGCTTTGAGACTGGAATAGGGTGTTGGTGAGACTGAAATAAACGACGACTAGTGACCAACCAGCCTGGTGGCTCGTTCTCTCTTTCATGTGCCCATCGCCCTTGGCCGGCTGGGGTGGGCAGGTGTCTCTTGGCCACTGAATGCATGTGTTGTGCACCCACACTTTGAACTCACAGTAGAGGAGGTTCCTTCTTGACCCACATCCCTGGCGACTGGTTGTAGCCAGTCTGTTGGTGTGTACCAGTCACACTGACTTGAGGTGATTGTACCGTACTGTCCTTTTGATTTTCATTTTCCTGAGATAAGTGACAGTGAACACATTTTGTTTTAGTTATTGCTTTTGGGTCACACCTGGCAGTGCTGAGCGATTATTCCTGGTTCCGCACTCAGGAATTACTCCTGGTGCTGCTCCAGGGACCATATTGGATGCCGAAGATCGAACCCAGGCTGGCCACGTGCAAGGCAAGCGCCCTCCCTGCTGTACTATCACTTGACCTCATTAAATGACAGATTATTAAAGAGCCGTTTTTGGCTTTGTTCGTGGGTAATAACTAACTGGCTGTGCTTAGGGCTTACTCCTGGCTCTATGCTCAGGGATTAGTCCTGGTGAGGTCGAAGGACCATATGGGGTGCCGGGGATCCAACCTGGGCCAGCTGCTATAAGACAAACACCCAACTCACTGTTTTATCTTTCTGACCCCGAGTCTTAAAATAATTATCTTTCTGAAGTTTTGTTTTTAGTGGAATATGGGAGATAGGTCAGATAGTGACACCACAGGGTATACCCCAGCCAAAGGAATGTCAGTTCTAGTTGAAACTATAACTAATATTTTGCAACACCGGGGCCAGATAGATAGTATAGGAATGGAAGTGTTTTCTTTGCTTGTAACGGACCCGGGTTCCATCTCTGACACAACTTACGATCCCCAAGACCTGCCAAGGGTGATTCCTGAACTCAGAGTCAGGAGTAAACCCTCGAGCATCGCCAATTGTAGTCCTTCTCCTGATCCCCCCCAACACACCCTCACCCTGCGACACTTTCAGAAGTAGAGAAGAAGTTGCAAGGTTGCAAGTAGCACCGAGAAGTCTGCTGTGCCCTTTGCCCCATTTCCTCTCATGGCAACATCTTGCATCTTGCATAACCCAAGGATAATTGTCAACACAAGAAATCAGCTCTGGAATGTCATGGTTCAGGACTCCCTCCTTGGCTGAATGTGGATCCCTCCAGCTCTCCGGCTAACAGATTTCTCTCTTTCCACACACTTCATTTTGTATCTTCTAATACCTTTCTGTTTTTTTTCGGGGGGGGGGGTGTCATACCTAGCAGTACTCAGGGCTTTATTCTGAGTTCTGGATTGAACCTGCAATCAAACCTGGGCCAGCCGCAGGCAAGGCAAGTGACCTTGCTGTACTGTCACTTGGCCCCATTTTGTGTCTTCTAAAGCAAACCCAGTCTGTGGAGATTCCGCTCTCTTACATTCGCTCTGGTCTTTTGGGCTACATCCGGCTGAACCGTGCTCAGGCTCAGAGGTCACTCTCCAGGGGACCAAATGTGGTGCCAGGGATTAACCTGACTGGCCATGTGCAAAGCAAAAGCATTAACCCCGTTCTCTCTCTCTCTCTCTCTCTCTCTCTCTCTCTCTCTCTCTCTCTCTCTCTCTCTCCTCTCTCTTTGCTTTTTTGGCTCACACCTGGCAATGCTCAGAAGTTACTCCTGACTCTGCACTCAGGAATCATTCCTGGTGGTGCTCGGTGGACCATATGAGATGCTGGGAATGGAACCCGGGTCAATCATGTGCCCTGTACTAGTACCCGCTGTATTATCTATCGCTCCAGCTCCTTCTTCCCACCCCCACCCTTACTGTCTCTTCTGACCTCTGTTCTTATTTTTGGCAGCGGGGTGGGGGTGGAGGTGGGATGGGAAGGCCTGGCGATGTTCAGGAGTTCCTCCTGGCTCTGCACTCGGGGATCACTCCTCAACGTGCTCAGGGGACCATATGGGATGCCAGGGACCGAACCTAGGTCGGCTGTGTGCAAGGCAAGCGCCCTCCTCTGCACCGGCCCCAGTGGTTCTTTTTTTCATGCAGGGAGGGTATCTCAAGCAGCACTGGCCTCTCTCCCAGTGCTCGGGGACCTGTGTGGAGCTGGGAAATTGAATCTGGGGCCTACAGCCCTTAAAAACCTCTCCCTGCCCTGTTTTTGATGGTTTGTGGTTTCTTTCTTCACTTATCGGCTGGAGTGAGTTCACAAGGAGGTAGAATTACCTTTGCTGACCTGCTTCTTTATTTGTTCAGTATTTGTGACACTAAGAGTTCAAGGATATTCATTTTATTCCCCAGATTCTAATGCAATACCGTGTTCTGTTCTGTTTTGTTTTGGTGCCACACCTGGCGATGCTCAGGGCTTACTTCTGGCATTGCACTCATGAATTATCCCTGCTCAGGAGAACCTCTAGGGTGTTGGGGATCAAACCTGGGCCAGCTGCCTGCAAGGCAAGCACCTTATCCGCTGTCCTATCTCTCCAGCCCCATGAAATACGGAGTTTTGTTGCTTCTGAGGAGGTGCCTTGGGCTCACTTGTTTTGCCTGCAGCAGCATTCCCTCTACTTTTGTTTGGCTTGTTTTGGGGCCACATCTGGTTGTGCTCAGGGCTTCTGGCTCTGCACTCAGGAATCACTCCTGGCAATGATCCGGGACCATGTGAGGTGCAGAGGATCAAACCTGAGTCAACCGTGTGCATGGCAAGTACCCTACCATTTGCACAATTCCTCCAGCCCCAAATGTTTTTTCCTTGTCAAGTTCGACCAGCACTTAGATGTTAACCCTTTAACAGATGTATGGCAAGAAACTTTTCTCCTGCTCTGTGGGTTGTCTTTGAATCCCGATCATGGTTTCCCTTGAGGTGCAGAATCTTCTTAATTTGGTGTGGTCCCATTTGTTTATCTTTGCTTTCCCTTGCTGGGCCAATGGTGTTGACTTCGGAAAGATGCTTCTAGCTTCAATGTCAGAGTTTTGCCTATGTTTTCCTTAGTGTAACTTATGGGTTTATGCCTGATGTTGAGATCTTTTAGCTACTTTTATTCAACTTTTGTGCATGGCGTTAGAGATGGGTCTGAGTTCTCTCTCTCTCTCTCTCTCTCTCTCTCTCTCTCTCTCTCGTATGTGTCTGCCCAGTTTTTCCAGTGACACTTATTGAAGTGGAGCTTTACTTGTTCCACTTCATACTTTCTCTTTTTTATTTTTTTTCTCTCTCTCTCTTTTTTTTTTCTTTTTGGGTCACACCTGGTGATGCACTCAGGAATTACTCCTGGCTCTGAACTCAGGAATTACCCCTGGCGGTGCTCAGGGGACCATATGGGATGCTGGGATTCGAACCTGGGTTGGCCGTGTGCAATTAAATGCCCTACCTGCTGTGCTATTGCTCCAGCCCCCTTTTTTCTCTTTTATAGAAGAATAACTGTCCATATACCCGAGGATATATCTCTGGATTCTATTACATTGATCTGAGAGTCTGTCCTTATTCTAGTACCACACGATTTCTGGGCCACATGCAACCTTGCTCAGGGATCACTCCTGGAGGGAAAGGGGACCATACGAAGTGTCTGGATGGAGTCAGCCACGTGTGAGGAGAGTGCTTTCTTTGGTCCAGACCTAGATTTTATTTATTTATTTATTTGGGGGTTACACCAGGTGATGCTCAGTTACAGGGGTCACTCCTGGCTCTGAACTCAGGAATGAGTCCTGGCAGTGCTCAAGGGACCCTTACAGGGTGCTGGGGATCAAACCTAGGTCAGCTGTGTGAAAGTAAGTGCCCTTCCTGCTGTCTTATTGCTCCAGCCCCCAGCCCTGGATTTTTAAAAAATAAATGTTGAAATTTCTTTAAACTTTATTTATTTATTTATTTATTGGTTTTTGGGTTACACCCGGCGATGCACAGGGGTTACTCCTGGCTCATGCACTCAGGAATTACTCCTGGCGGTGCTAGGGGACCATATGGGATGCTGGGATTTTTTTATTTTAATTTTTTTAAATTAAATTTTATCACCATGTGGAAAGTTACAGAGTTCTCAGGTTTATGTCTCAGTTATACCGTATTCAAACGCCATCCCTTCACCAGTGCCCATATTCCACCACCAAAATCCCCGGTATATGCCCCGCCCCCCACCCCAACTGTATAACTGATGAATTTCACTTCATTTTATCTTCACCTTGATTACGTTCCATATTTCAACACAAAACTCACTATTGTTGTGGGAGTTATACCCCCAAACAAGATAACACTAATAAGGAAGCATTTGATAATTAGTTATCCATTAAAAGATTGTATGTTTTCAGGTTTTAGAAAAGGTTGCGCGGCCGAGATAGCGGCCGCGCGGCTCGGATGTGTCCCAGTCCCGAATCCTGGAGCCGTGTTAGTTGCTGCTCAGTGTCGCCAGGGTTCCATCTGGAGAAGGTGTGCTGGCGGCACCTCCTCCTTCCGGCCCCCCGGTGTTGCTGGCCCCGATTCGGGCCCGGAACATTTTCCGGGCTGCGTTGGGATGCTGGGATTTGAACCTGGGTCCAGCCATGTGCAAGGCAAATGCCCTACCCACTGTGCTATTGCTCCAGCCCCTGTTTTTTTTTTTTTTTTTAAACTGAAGAAAATGACAGAACGGAAATCTGGGAGCTGGAAAAGCTTATTCTTGCTTTCTAGGCCCTCAGTAGACTGAGCTTGGAGATATCTATTTGCATGGAAGGCTTGGGTCTGTACCCAGCACCATGTATTCTCACTGGTTTAATTTTTCTTCTTTTTCTTTGGGGCCAGGGATAGAACCAGGGGCTCACATATGCAAGGCTCATTGCTACAAGGCACACACCTCACCCACTGTCTTATGTCTCCAGCCGCATGAAACTTAATTTTAATTAAAAAAAAACACCTTTTTTTGGGGGCCCAAATCTGATGATGCTTGGGGGTTACTCCTGGCTTTGTGCTCAGGAAGAAGTGTGGTACTCGGGGGGACCCTATGGGATGCTGGGTCCCATGATCTAACCTGGGTCATCTGCAAGCAAGGCAAATACCCTCCCCGCTGTACTATTACTCCTGTCCCTTATTTAACTTAATTTAATTTAATTTAATCGCTCCTCTGACACAAAGGAGATGATGGTGGGGCTGCAGCAGGACTAGGGGTCACTGAGCCCCGAGTTTATAGTATAGTGAGTGGCTGGGAGGAGACTGAGGTCAGAGAGGAGAAGCTGAGGATGAAGATAGAGACTGACTCATAATTTCACGTGGAACCGTTTTGGCACTGGTGACCCATTCAGAAGGGTCCCCTCCCTCCACCCTGAACCCACTGGGTGTCACTGGCTCTCACCTCTCCTTAGCTTGACCTTCACGAGTGGAATCTTCTGTCTCCTACTCTCTAAGTGCCCATATGTCTTCTAGGTGGGAGGCCAGGGAACAGTGGGATTTGGGGGTGCATGTCCCCACTTTGGCTACTACAGACTATGGTGGCAGAAGGCTCTTCCCTGCCCCAGTCCCTTAGCCCTGTGGTCATGAGCCTTTTTCACAACTGGGGAACTGGACAGCAATCCTGGGGCCTGGGGTGCAGGGCTGTGCTCAGGGGTTGGACAGGGTGTACAGGTGCGTGCATGGGGAGGACCCAGCTCCTTCTTCTTTTTTCTTTTTTTTCTTTTTCTTTTGGGTCACACCCGGCGATGCACAGGGGTCACTCCTGGCTCATGCACTCAGGAATCTCCCCTGGCGGTGCTCAGGGGACCATATGGGATGCTGGGATTCGAACCCGGGTCGGCCGCGTGCAAGGCAAACGCCCTACCCGCTGTGCTATCGCTCCAGCCCCCTCCTTCTTCTTTTTATTTATTTTTTTTTGCTTTTTTGGGTCACACCCAGCAATGCACAGGGGTTACTCCTGGCCCATGCACTCAGGAATTACTCCTGGAGGTGCTCGGGGGACCATATAGGATGCTGGGAATCGAACTCGGGTTGGCTACGTGCAAGGCAAATGCCCTACCCGCTGTGCTATCACTCCAGCCCCTCCTTCTTTAGGTTTTTAAAGAAATCAGAGATGAAGAATGTGTGTGTGTGTGTGTGTGTGTGTGTGTGTGTGTGTGTGAAGCAAGATAGTTTATAAAAATTTTATTTATTTATTTAGCTTCTGGGCCACACTTGGGAATGCTCTGTGCTCAGGAATCACTCCTAGTGGTACTGGGGGAACCATATGGAAAGTTAGGGATTGAACTTGGGTTGGCTGTGTACAAGGCAAGCTCCTTACCTGCTGCTGTACTATCGCCTATTTTACTTTACTCTTTTGGTTTTGGGGCCATACCCAGTGATGTTCAGGGGTTACTCTTGGCTCTGTGTTGAGGAGTTATTCCTAGCAATGCTTAGGGGACCTAATGGAATGCTGGGGATCTAACCAAGGTCGACCGTGTGCAAAGCAAATACCCTACCTGCTGTACTGTTGCTTCGACCCCAAGATAATTTTATTTTATTTATTTATTTTAATTTTTTTATTATTATTTTTTTGTTTTTTGGGTCACACCTGGCGATGCACAGGGGTTATTCCTGGCTCTGCACTCAGGAATTACTCCTGGCCATGTTCAGGGGACCATATGGGTTGCTGGGAATCGAACCTGGGTCAGCCACATGCAAGGCAAAAGCCCTACCCTCTGTGCTATCACTCCAGCCCCGATAGTTTTATTTATTTTTTTAACTATTTTTAAAAGTTTTTTTTTGGGGGAGCAATAAATAATAGTGCCCAGCACTTAGTCCTGGTGGGCTCAGGGGACCATATGGGGTGCTGGGAATTGAACCCGGGTCAGCCTCGTGCAAGGCAAACGCCCTACCCGCTGTGCTATCGCTCCAGCCCCAGCTGTTTTTTTTTTTTTTTTGAGAGTGGGTGCTGTAGGCAGTACCCCTGACAAATGCTGAGTTGACTCCTGGCTCTGTATTCAGGAATTACTCCCGGTGGGCTTGGTGGACCATATGGGATGCTGGGGATAGAACCCGGGTCGGTCACATGCAAGACAAGTACCATACCCTCTGTCCTATCATTCCAGTCCTTGAAAAACAGCTCTTCTTTTCCTTCCTGGCCTGCCCGCACCATGCCAGACTGAGGTACCCATCCACTCTCCCCTGGTGGGGTCCTAGGAGGGAGGGGGTTCCGTAGGCAGGCTGGCTTGTGCCCTGAGGCTGACCCTTTCCCCTTTCAGCAGCAAGGCACAGGGGAAGAGCTGAGGTGAAATGAGAAATGGGGTTGAAAACCAAGTCGTGCTGGGAAATGAGAATCCCAAACCCGCCCAGCTGCTCTGCAGTCAGGATTCCTGCAGAAGGGAGAGAGAAGCGCCCCCTCTCCACCTCGCCCCCCAAATCCTTCCTTTCCTTCCACTTCTTCTGCCCACATATGGCATGTGGGGGTTCCCTGAGCTGCACAGACTCTCAGCCAGAGACTCAGGTTATTGGAGATCAGACTTACTGGGGCATTCGTGAATGGTGAAGAGGGTCAGGGAGGGGGTGCCCAGACGTAGAAAAGAGCCCCCAGTCTCCATGGCACCCTGTTATCTCTGAGACATGATTTCCTTCCTTATTTTCTCAGCCTTCAGCAACAGAAGAGCATTCCCTTTTTTGGGGGGGGAAGGGCCCCCAAGTGGTGCTCCAAAGGCCGGGAACCCCTCCTCGACTCAGGCTTGGCGGTCATCTGCATCACTCAGCAGTATTTTGAGGGGGAGGAGGCTGTCACGTGGTGCCTGGGTTGAAACCAGGCCTGGCGTGTACCTTCAATTTAAGGGGAATAAAAGGATATTTGGGGGCCAGAGGGATACCACAGGGGGATAAGATGCTTGTTTTGTGTGCATCCAACCCCTACGTGATCTCTCCTCACCTTCCTCATTCAACTTCACACCTGAAGAGTCCACCCAGAAGCAGGGGGGTGCGAGACCAATGGTGTGAAGATCTGGGGGAGTAGCCCCTGGGGGCTGGAGCGGAGCTGGAGGGTCCCCATCAGGTAAGTGAGATAGATGGCCTCATCCAGCAGCTTCCTGGAGAGAGCAAAGGAGGCAGGGCTGGAGAAGGGCAGAAACAGCCTGGGAGAAGGGCCAGAATGCTAGCACAGAGGGGACGCACTTGCCTTGCATATAGCCGAACCGGGTTTGATCCCTGGCACCTCATAGGGTCCCCTGAGCCCTGCCAGGAGTTATCCCTGAGTGCGGAGTCAGGAGTCAGCCCTGAGAACCGCCTGGTGTGGCCCCAAAATCACTGTCACTGTCACTGTCATCCAGTTAGTTGTTCATCAATTTGCTCAAGTGGGCACCAGTAATGTCTCCATTGTGAGACTTGTTGTTACTGTTTTTGGCATATCAAATGTGCCATGGGGAGCTTGCCAGGCTGTGCCATGCGGGCGGGATAGTCTTGGTAGCTTGCTGGGCTCTCCGAGAGGGATGGAGGAATCGAACCCAGGTTGGCCGAGTGCAAGGCAAACGCCCTAGCCGCTGTGCTATCACTCCAATTCTAGTCCAAAAATACAAGGAAAAAAAAAAAAAGCAGGGGGAGTGGCTGGGACGATAGTACAGCAGATAAGGTGCTTGCCTTGCATGAAACTGACCCATGTTCAATCCCTGGCATTTCATATAGTTCCCAAGGCCCTGGAGTGATGACTGAGTGCAGAGCCAGTAGTTACCCCTGAGCACTGTATGGCCCAACAACAACAACAACAACAACAACAGCAACAACAACAACAACAACAACAACAACACACACACACACACACACGCAAAAGTCACCTTAGAGAGTTACAGGTTGGATGGAGTCACTGCAGACTTTGTATCTCAGGACCAGGGGGAGTTAGGGATGGAATCTGTGATTACAGGCTGGGAGCACAGGCCAACAGGCCAGGGGTGCTGGAAATCAGGGGGTGACAAAGCAGCACATCTGAAAGACAAGAGGAAGGGCATGGGGAGATCCCAGAGGCAGGAGTCAGAGACAGAGAGACGGGAGACTCAGAGGACGCAGTCCAGAATCTCTGGCCTGTCTGAGGACTTGGCTGTTGGCTGCTGAGACTCTGCTCCTGGTTAGCCCCAGGCATCACCCAGCCCAAATCACCTCCCAAGACAGCGCCAATTAAATGTAAGTGGAGCTGGAACTAAGGGCTGGTGAAGCTTTGAATTAATTCACTGCAGAGGAGCTGGATTTTGTTTCCTGAAAGAACTGCTGAGTAATGGGTCTCATCCCATAGGATGAACTCTTGGTGAACTAGAACGCTTAAGACACTCCTGGCCTGGGAGGGGAGGCAGAGATTCTCTGGTTATCAGAATCAGACTTTATGGGGGGCATTCATGAATATATCAGGGGAGTACCTTGATCACAGTTTCCACCAGAATCCTTCCTCATCCTTCTGCCTCTGGTCTTCACCTCCTTGACAGATCTACTGGGATCTTTCATAATATGACCATGGGCTGGAGAGGTAGCACAGGGGTTAAAGTGTTCTTGCTTTGCATACGGCCAGCCCTGGTTCAAATCGTGATGCAGGATTTGAAGTCCCCTAAGCCTTGTCATGAGTGATCCCTGACACAAAGCCAGGGGTAAGCCCTGAGCACTGCTGGGTGTGGCCCCAAACCAAACAAACAGGCAAAAAATAACAAAGACATAATATAACCTTGTTTTGGATTCCTTCATTAATCAACTCAAATATTAGCTGAGGACCAACTCCAGGGAAACTGGCAAAGACTAGAACAAGACAAAAATGGCCCTGTTCTTGCAGAGTTGCCCCATACAGATTGATTATGCTTCCATGCACATGGATGAATTTTCAGGCATGACTGCTCAGAGATGAATTTTTTTTTTCTTTTTGGGTCACACCTGGCAATGCGCAGGGGTTACTCCTGGCTGATGTACTCAGAAATTACTCTTGGTGGTGCCCGGAAGACCATATGGGATGCTGGGAATTGAACCCGGGTCAGCCACGTGCAAGGCAAATGCCCTACCTGCTGTGCTTTCACTCCAGCCCCTGCTCATAGAGGAATTTCTGGGTTGTGGTGTATGTGGGGCAAGAACTTGGTTATGCATTGCCAAATTGCTCTGCAAAGCATTTGGAGGTTAATTTATAGCCTCCTTGAGAGTGGATAAGGATTGGGGAGTGGCTGGCAGAGGGGATCGGCTTGTCCTTCAACACCCGAGCCTGTCAAAGCTAATATTTTGCTAATTTGATGAATTGTGAACTTTTGTTTTGTTTTTAATCTGCTTTTCTGCAGGAGGACTGAATTGAATATTCATCATTTAATTTCCTTCTCTGTAAACCACTGCTTACACTCTTGTTATTATTTCCCCCCCTCTGATTGGCTTTTAGGGATTTATTTTCAGTTCAATTATATGAACTTTGTTGGAAGGAGCCCATTCCCTTTTGGGGGGCTTAGCTGTTTGGGACAGGAATTCCTAAACTTATTCTACTTTTGATGAACTGAAAATCAGCTGTTTGTTTTTTTTAGCTGTTACTTCTGATTGTGCTTAGGGAGCACTCTGGCAGGCTCAGGGTACCCTGTGGGGTACTAGGGATTGAACCTGAGTTGGAGGCATACAAAACAAGTATCTTATTCCCCTGCTCACATTTACCCCCCAAAAAAACTTTTCCCCTCTTAAATTGAATGACCATGAATTATAAGGTTATAAAGATATTGGACTGGAGCAGTAGCACAGCAGGTAGGGTATTTGCCTTGCATGCAGCCAACCTGTGTTCAATTCCTCCGCCCCTCTCGGACAGCCCAGCAAGCTACCGAGAGTATCTCGCCCGCACGGCAGAGCCTGGCAAGCTCCCCATGGCGTATTCGATAAGCCGAAAACAGTAACAAGTCTCACAATGGAGACGTTACTGGTGCTCACTCGAGCCAATCGATGAACAACAGGACAACAGTGCTACCACAGTGCTACAGAGCTACAAAGATATTTACAATTGAATTTCAGGCATATATTGTTTCAACACCAATCCCTTCCGCAGTGCCCACTGCTCTCGACCAATGTCCCCACTTTCCCTCCTGCCTCCCCGCCTGCCTCTTTCTCTTTCAGACACTTTCTCTCTCCCCTATTGACCTAGTTTCCTTCTCTAGTTTATCCCCCTCACCCCTGGCCTAGTGCCAAGCTTCTCACTGAAGACCAGTTCTCCTCTTTGTTTCAGTTGCCATTGGGCATTTGGGCATTTGATATTCCCCTACGAGGTTTCTTTATATCCCAGCTATGAGAGAGATCACTCTGAGTGTGTTTCCTCTCTCTCTCTCTCTCTCTCTCTCTCTCTCTCTCTCTCTCTGACTTATTTCACTCAATATGAGACTCTCCAGATCCATCCATGTTGCAGCAAGTTGCATGACTTCATTTTTCCTCACAACTGAAGCGTATTCCATGTGTAGATATGCCATAGTTTCTTTATCCCCTCATCTGTTCGTGGGTATTTGGATTGTTTCCATATTTTGGCTACTGTAAATAGTGCTACAATGAACATAGGACCACAGATATCTTTTCTGATTTGTGCTTTGGAGCCCTTGGAGTGGGATTGCTGGGTACTATGGAAACCCAATTTCTAGTTTTTTGAGGAATAGCCAGATCATCTTCCAAAAAGGCTGGACCAGTTGGCATTTTTACCAGCAGTGAATGAAGGTCCCTTTTTCCTCACATCTTTGCTAACACTGGTTGTTCTTTTGGATGAGTGCCAGTCTTTTTGGTGTGAGGTGATACCTCATTGTTGTTTTGATTTGCACTTCCCTGATGATTGCTGATACAGAATGTTTCTTTGCTTATTGGCCATTTATAATTTTTCTTTGAACAAGTTCCTGTTCATCTCTTCTCCCCTTTTTGTTTTTTTTTCTTTTTTTTGGTCACACCCGGCGATGCACAGGGGTTACTCCTGGCTCATGCACTCAAGAATTACTCCTGGCGGTGCTCGGGGGACCATATGGGATGCTGGGATTCAAACCCGCGTCAGCTGCGTGCAAAGCAAATGCCCTACCCGCTGTGCTATTGCTCCAGCCTCTCTTCTCTCCTTTTTATGATAGGGTTGGATGTATTTTTTCTGGTAGAGTTCTAGCAGTGCTTTATGTATCTTGGATATATCTTTGTTGGATGAGTAGAGGGCAAATAATTTCTCCCAGTCTATGTGCTATCTGTGTCTGGTCCCAAGTGTACCTTTTGTCTGTTTTCTTTGGCGTGGTATTTTCCCATGTGTTGCAATGAGAGGGGGAGTGTGGGAGTCAGATTGCCTGTGGTGCGTAATATCTCTGTGCCTCAGTTTACTTACCTGTGCAGTGAAGACAACAGCATTGAGCCCTTTGGGCGTGGGGGTGGGTGGTGGTGGTAAAAAGGATCAAATCCACTGCCGGGTGTCAAGTGCTTAGAACAGAGCCTGACCCAGAGGGCTCTGGAGGGAACACTCAGTGCCTGGACAGAGATCCCTCAGCTTTTGGCTGTTCCCAGGTCCTTAATCATCTGCTCACACTTTCAGCTTTTCTTTTCTTTGGTTTCTCTGTGTCACACCCAGCAAGGTCTAGGGGTTACTCCTGGCTCTGCACTCAGGAATGAATCACTCCTGGCGGTACTCAGGGGACCCTCTGGGACACCGGGGAGCAAACTGGGGTCAGTCACAAGCAAGGTAAACACCTTATCTGCTGTCACTGTCACTGTCACTGTCATCCCGTTACTCATCGATTTGCTCGAGCGGGCACCAGTAACGTCTCCATCGTGAGATTTATTGTTACTGTTTTTGGCATATCAAATACGCCACGGGTAGCTTGCCAGGCTCTGCCATGGGGGCAAGATACTCTCGTTAGCTTGCCAGGCTCTCTGAGAGGGGCGGAGGAATTGAACCCTGCTGTCTGGAGTATATATCTTGGATAGTATCATTCCGGCCCACAGTTTTGGCTCTTCCAGGGGTTTATGAAAGAGGGAGCAGTGGCCATCCATGTCCCCAAGGTTCCAGAAGGAATTATGGCAGAGCCTAGATAAGACTCTGCACCCCTATTCCCCATCCCGCCTCCCATACACCCCAAGATGTTCAAGACTTTGGCTGTGCATGGCATGGTGCATGCCTTGGTTCAAACAGGAGAGCTCAGGCGATTCCTCTCCTGCCAGGCTGACGCCCCTGGCTGCCACACCCTTGTTGCCTGTCAGCTTTGGAATTTTAGGGATTTAACTCCATTTCCCCCTCCTTCCTTTCTCCCTGCACATGGCAATGGGCCAACCTCAGACTGTTCCCCGGGTCCAGAGAGACAGTACAGAGGGGAGGGTGCTTTCCTTGTGCAGTGCCGACCTGGGTTTGATCCCCCAGCACCCCCTATGGTCCCCCGAACACTGTCAGGAGTGATTCCTGAGTGCAGAGCCAGGAGTCAGTCCTGAGTATCACTGGGTGTGGCCCCCAAACAAAGCAACAACCAAGAAAATCAAACTGTGCTGGTGCCATCTAAGATGGGATTTTAATTTTAATTTGATTTTATTTTGGGGGTCTTGGGTCACATCCAAAAGGCACACATTATACTCAGGGCTTACCCCTTGCTTTGTACTCAGGACTTAGGCAGGGTCCCCTGGCAATATTCAGGGGACCATCTGGGGGAGCCAGGATTTAATTTTTCTTTTTGGGTTATACCTGGTGATGCTCAGGGGTTACTCCTGGCTCTGCAGTCAGGAATGACTCCTGGCAGTGCTCGGGGGACCATATGGGATGCTGGGAATTGAACTCGGGTTGGCCACATGCAAAGCAAACGCCCTACCCACTGTGCTTTCGCTCCAGTCCTACATTTAAACAGTCATCTTATATTGTCTTCTTAATAATATAGTCATTTTGTATGGACAACAATAAGAGATATATTAAGCTTAAAGGGTGACTTTCCTGGGAACATCTCACTGTAGATCCCAGATTACAGTCCTCAGGCAAGATTAGTCCTTCCTAACCCTAGCAGGGTCCTTGTCTAGTCATTCTTTGATGTTGGTGGGCCCCACTGGTGACTTATGTGAAGCAGGGAGGAGAAAGATGATCACTTTCTCCTGATCTGCCTCTTCCACCTGGAATCCAGGGTTACTGGGTTCTTGTTTCGCCTCACAGAAAAAAATTTCAAGAGTAGACAAGCAGTGAAGTAAAAACAGATTTTACTTAGAGGGTTTTTGAAGGTGGGGGGAGGAGAGAGAGAGAGAGAGAGAGAGAGAGAGAGAGAGAGAGAGAGAGAGAGAGAGAGAGAGAGAGAGAGAAAGGTACAGAGAGAGGGGGGAGGGAGGGAAAGAGGGAGGGAGAGAGAAGGAGAGAGAGAGAGAGAGGGAGGGAGAAGAGGGAGGGAGAGAGAGACAGAGAGAGAAACGCATTCAAGGGAGAATGCAGGCTTCTACAAGGATGGAGAGCCCCTGCACACATCCCAGCTTAGACATGAAAGCATGAAAGTACACATCTCAAGAGAGGAGGTGCGGGTACCACATGTGCTCAGCCATGTGGGCACAAGCAGCACATGGGCTTGGGCAGCATATATGTGCCCATCCTTTGTTCAAGGTGGTTTTTGTCAGTTTTTTTTTTCCAACCTGCCCCCATGTGGGGCTACCTAGGTAAAAGTCCATTGCTAAGGAAGTTGCCAAGGGTAGTAGTGTTGGGAGTGATGATGGTCTTCTTTGAAATTCCTTTCCTGGCTTTTTGTTCCTGCTGGAGCTTCTCTGGGTCTGTTGCTGGCGCCAGGTGAGGGTCTTATCAGGTCTTAGTTTCTGTTTTCTGTAAAGTTGGCTTTTGAAATTTCAGGGCTATTACTTCACAGGAAACTTTTTTTCTTTTTGGTTTTTGGGTCACACCCGGCAACACACAGTGTTATTCCTGGCTCTGCACTCAGGAATCACCCCTGGCGGTGCTCAGGGGACCATATGGGATGCTGGGAATTGAACCCGGGTTGGCCGCGTGCAAGGCAAATGCCCTACCCGCTGTGCTATTGCTCCAGCCCCTTCACAGGAAACTTTTATTGCCATTGTCTTGGACAGAGCCTTCCCTCTCTGCCTGTCTGCCTACATCATATACTCTTTGAATCATGACAGAATTTGTCCACGACCATGCTCTTTTTTTTTTTTTTTTTTTTTTTTGCTTTTTGGGTCACACCCGGCGATGCACAGGGGTTACTCCTGGCTCTGCACTCAGGAATTACCCCTGGCGGTGCTCAGGGGACCATATGGGATGCTGGGATTCGAACCCGGGTCGGCTGCGTGGAAGGCAAACGCCCTACCCGCTGTCACGACCATGCTCTTAACTTATAAAATTTATAGTACTTGGCCTGTTCTGTCGATGCCAGGGTAGCTTACAGCTTGTCCTGGGTCCATCCAGTCCCTTTGTCGGGACCCTGCTTTTGGGGTGCTAGAAACTAAGTGAACTGAGGCTTAAGTCAAGTAAATACGACAGATGCCCAGGAGTAAATATTATTCAGAGTCAATCAACTCCCAAGTTATAAGAGCATAGCATTAACTGTCTTCCTGTGTCTATACAAAAAGGACATTACTCTAAAGTAAACTATGTAAAAGACATAATGGAAAGAAAAAAGCAGTATTTCACTTACAAATATAAAATCCAGAGTCCTTAGAAGGATCTGACCTTAGAAGTCACAGAGTCTGATTTGGGGATAGAGGTGATTCAAAGAGATAGGGGAAGCAAAGCACAGAGGAGAAGTTAAAGATGAATACCGAGGAAATGGTTGTGGTTCAGGAGCATTGTGGTGGGTGTAACCCAATAAATATCAGCTCCGTGTGCAAGGGAGAAAGGACAAACCAGTATTATCCTACACTTATATGTGGAACTTAAAGATTCATAGCAAAGTAGCAATGAAGGTTCCCAGGCAACATCATGGAGAAACTGAGTCACACAATTGTTTGGATTTTGTTTTGGAGCTATACCCTTTGATGCTCAGGGCTTACTCCTGGTCTGCACTCAGGAATTACTCCTGGCAGTGCTTGGGTGACCCTGTGGGATGTTGGGGAGATGCTGCACTATCTCTCCAGCCCCTGATTCACACAATTGAGTTGGGGGTGGGGGTGAGAGGGAGAAGTGTTGGGGTGCTTTGGGGAGGGAGATGGGTACACTAGTGATGGGTGTGGTGCAGGAATCATTATTAATATATTGTAAACTATAGAATCTCAATAAAAAAGAAAACACACAAAATAAGCTGCTAGTTATAGGGTTTCAGGCATACAATGTTCCAAATCTTACTCCACGACCAGTATCAGCTTTCCTCCACTAAACACACACACCCACACCCACACTCATACACTCTCACACACACACTCTCTCTCTCTCTCTCTCACACACACACACACACACACAATCTCTCTCTCTCACACAATCTCTCTCTCTCTCTCTCTCTCTCACACACACACACGAGATGGAGAGTGAGTGGGGGAAGAGTGAGGCTTTTGGGAGGCAGGTTGAGTATAAACTGTCCTTCCCTTTCATCTTTTTGTCCTAATTTTTTTTTAATCTTCTTTTGGGCCACACCTGCCAATGCTCAAGGGGTAGTTGTGGCTCTGCACTCAGGAATTATTCCTGGCAGTGCTTGGGGGACCATACGGGATGCCAGGGATTGAACCCAGGTTGGCTGCGTGTTAGGCAAACACCCTCCCTGTTGTACTATGGCTCCAGCCCCGTTGGTCTAATGTTAATCTTTGTCTGGGTTTCAGTAGGATGGAAAAAGAATCGTGATGAATGGGGCAGGGTGGAGGGTGTCTTCCTTGGAGTGCTTCATTACCACTGAGAAGTTGCGGACATCATCTGTAAAGGCGAAAGGAGGCAGAGCTCAGATTCTAACTTGTGTTTGTAGAGGGCTGGGGGCATGGGTGGCTCCTGATTCTAAGATTTGGAAAGTCTAAGATTCTCAAATTTTATTTTGTGATATGCAAAGGTTAAATTGCAGTGTTGCAGTTTTGACTCCTTCCTTTCTTTCTTTCTTTCTTTCTTTCTTTCTTTCTTTCTTTCTTTCTTTCTTTCTTTCTTTCTTTCTTTCTTTCTTTCTTTCTTTCTTTCTTTCTTTCTTTCTTTCTTTCTTTCTTTCTTTCTTTCTTTCTTTCTTTCTTTCTTTCTTTCTTTCATTCTTTGTTTTTGTTATGGTTTGTTTCTGGGGCCACACTCAACAGGGCTCAGGGTTTATTCTGGCTTTGAGCTCAGGAATCACTCCTGGTGGTGGTTGGGGGACCATATGGGATGCTAAGGATTGAACCCAGGTCTGCTGTGTACAAGGCAAGTGCCCTCCCTGCTGTACTATTGCTCCAGCTTGCTCCAGCCCATTTCTAGTAATCTTGATATATTGTTAAGCGACTAAGCACAGGGAAGGAGCCAAAGGCCTCTGAATGATCCACTCTGGGAACCAGGTAAAGATGTAAGGTCATAAATCATCAGGTTATGACTGAAAGACAGAACAGGAGAGTCAGGCCCATCCGAAAGGGGGCATGGGACCACGGAAACAACTAATTACACTAGCATATGTCCATATGGAGCTTAAAACAGAGTATGCACACACCCCAAAGATTTCCAGCAACAAGGATCAGGACCCATCTCCACCCCCCAGACTCATCCTGCCTCACTGTACCTCAATGGATCATCACAAAGCAGCCAGTCAAGAAATCCTGTTCTTGTGCTCTTCTCCCCTTTATCCCACAGGTGTGCTCTGTTGCCCCAAACCTCCTGATAGAGTGCTCCCTGCCTCTGCTCTGGGCCGTAGCTCCAGGCCAGTCTGCCTCACTGTGGTCAGTCTCGATGCTAATAGAATCCTGCTTTGTCGCCTTCAGATGGACTCAGTGGGATTGAGTAAGTGAATCCTGTCACAACAAATTATTTATTTATTTATCTATTTTTACTTTTTTTTGGGGGGGTCACACCTGGTGATGCTCAGGGGTTACTCCTGGCTCTGCACTCAGGATTCACTCCTGGCGGTGCTTGGGGGACCCTATGGGATCTTTTGCCCTGGACTATTGCCCCGGCCTCAACAATTTATTTATTTTTTTGCAGTGTGGGGAATGGATCCTAGGGCCTCACACTCGCAAGGCAAGTGGTCTACTGCTGAGCCTTGAATGTGGTTCAAAGACTCTCCCATCCTTAATCTTGATGAAAAATGTTGTTTCTGAGCATCGAGGGGAAGTCTCATTATGAACAATGACACTTTGATTGATGCGATTTGTGCATTGTTAAGGGGACAAACTGTGCTCATGCCTGCCAAAGATTGTGAAATGCATTATTAGATTTTTTTTGAGGGAGGGGGTGGGGGGTTATGCCTGGTGATGCTCAGGGGTTACTCCTGGCTCTGCACTCAGGGATCACTCTCAGTGGTGCATGAGGGACCATATGGGATGCCGGGGAATAAACCCGGGCCAGCTACGTGCAAGGCTCTACCCGCTCTACTGTCTCTCCAGCCACTGCGAGATGCACTGGAAGACAGATAGATGAATGGACGGATGTGTTGCAGACAGACAGATGGGGTATGGGTGGGGTCCCAGTAATTTTTTTTTTTTTTCTGGAAATAATCAAGCTAAGAAGAAATTGCGTAATCACCAGCCCTGAAGTAATCCAAAGCCATAAGGACCATATCCCTTTGAGATGCAAATACTGACCTCATGGTCAATATAGAAAGGCCAGATAGTCTAGCTGGTAAGGCAGGTTGACCCTGGTTTGATCCCTGCGCACAGATGCCAGGAGTAAGTGCTGAACACAGCAGTGGGTATGCCAAAGAAGCAAAAGGGGGGAAAAAAAGAACCCCCCAAACATGGAAATATTGAGCTTTTCGGAGATAGGAAGCCATCCAGAACCGTCCAGAAGCAAAACTTATGCGCCATTGAGAAGGGTGAACCTGATCAGAAAAGAAGCTTCAAGAATATCTAAAGGGGGGCTGGAGTGATAGCACAGCGGGTAGGGCGTCTGCCTTGCACGCGGCCGACCTGGGTTCGATCCCCGGCATCCCATATGGTCTCCCCAGTACTGCCAGGAGTAGTTCCTGAGTGCATGAGCCAGGAGTAACCCCTGTGCATCACCGGGTGTGACCCAAAAAGCTAAAAAAAAAAAAAAATCTAAAGGTCCCAATAAGCCTAGAAAAAGAGGGTCTGGGGCGATAGTACAGTGGGTAGGGCGTTTGCCTTGCACATGGCAGATCTGGGTTCGATCTCCATCATCTTATAGGTCCTCCGAGCACCATCAGGAGTTGGTTCCTGAGTGCAGAACAGGAGTAACCCCTGTGATTGCTGGTGTGACCCAAAAAGCCAAAAAAAAAAAAAAAAGGAAAACGAAAGAGGGGCTGAAGTGATAGTCCAGTGGGTAGGATGCTTGCCGTGCACATAGCCTATCCAGGTTTGATCCCTGGCAACCTGGACCCCTACCAGGAGTAATTCCTGAATGTCAAGCCAAGGAGTAAACTGCGAGCACTTCTGGATGTGGTCCCCAAACCAAAAAACAAAACGAAGGAAAAAAAAAAAAAGAAATATTCACACGTGGGTGGTGTTGGCATGGAGGAGAGTTGGGGTGTAGAATTGGACTTCACAAAGGCTTCCTTTCCAAAGGCTGGAGCCAGGGCTTGTACTATGTTGCCAGAGGTGAAAAGTTAATTCAAACCAGTTGGTCAAAACTGGGAATCAAGTTTTGGGGAGATTCAAAGCCTTTTGCAACTTTATTGCTTCTCTCTTCTACCCCCCTCCACCGCCCCTCACCTAAAAATTTAGACAGAGTCTCTGGAGTTAGGAAAAAACTAAAAGAGAAAAGAGACTTGCCCAAGGCTTTCAGTTTGAAGGGTGTGACTGTGACAACCTTGCCTGGGGACAAGCTGCCCCATTGTGGTCTGTTGGCTCTGATTGGGCCAGGAAGTAACCATTAGACTTCTGGGTCGGAGAGATAGTTCAGTGGGGAGGGTGTTGTGTGCCTCACAGCCCCTTTATCCCTATACTATTTCTTCAGCCCAAGGGGGAATGTTTAACCTTTATCTTTATGCCCAACAAGGCTTCAGTTCCTGGCGCCTCCCCAGAGCCCAGCAGGAGTACCGAGCCAGAAGGAAGCCCTGAGCACCAGTGGGTGTGGCCCTCCAACCAAACCAAAGTAAAAGAAAACAAGGTTTTTGCTCTGATAAGGACCCAAGGCCCCTAACTAGACACTACCAGGCCTTGTTCTTCATCCTTGTATTAAAAAATCCCAACCCAAGAGATAGTGGGGGGGGGGGGGAATGGCACTTGCTTAACAAGTAGTAATCCAACTTAGCTCCCTGGCACACCATAGGGTCCCCCTAGTCATCATGAGCACAGAGCCAGGTGTTAGCCTTAAGCACCTCCTGGTGTGTCCAAATGAAAAAAAGATAAATGAAAGGTTGAATATTCCCTCTTGGGCTGGAGAGATAGTACAGGGCTAAAGGGGCTGTGAGCATGCTTCCCTCTTCAGTTCAATCCCCAGGACCTCAGGAGGGAGCCCTGAGCGCTGTCACTGTCACTGTCATCCCGTTGTGGGCACCAGTAACCAGTAACGTCTCCTTTGTGAGACTTGTTGTTACTGGTTTTTGGCATATCGAATATGCCATAGGTAGCTTGCCAGGCTCTGCTGTGCGGGCTAGATACTCTCAGTAGCTTGCCAGGCTCTCCGAGAGGGGCGGAGGAATCGAACCTGGGTCAGCCGCGTGCAAGGCAAATGGCCTACCGCTGTGCTATCGCTCCAGCCCACTGTGGCCTCAAAGCACAACAAAATGAAAAAAGAAGGGATCTCAAGGTAGGAGTGCCAGATTTCTGCCAATAAATCGAGGTATTTTTTTTTTATTTGTGGGGCCAGGGATCAAACACTATAATACTAGCTACAGGTATGCATTTAGGTATGTATTTCACTTCTTTTTTTTTGTTTGTTTTTGGTGTTTGGGCTACATCTGACAGTGCTTGGGGGTTACTTTTTTTTTTCTTTTTTCTTTTTGGGTCACACCCGGTGATGCTCAGGGGTTACTCCTGGTTCTGCACTCAGGAATTACTCCTGGCGGTTGCTCAGGGGACCATAAGGATGCTGGGAATCGAACTTGGGTTGGTCACATGCAAGGCAAATGCCCTACCTGCTGTGCTATCGCTCCAGCTCCTAACTGAGCTTTTTAAAACAAAAGATAAGGGAGCAAAGAAGGAGGGGTAGAGAGGAGGAGGATTTTATTTTATTTTATTTGTTTATTTTTTGGGGGCTTTTTGGGCCACACCCAGCAATGCTCAGGGGTTACTCCTGGCTCTGCACTCAGGAATTACTCCTGGCAGTGCTGGAGGGACCATATGGGATGCTGGGGGATAGAACCTGGGTTGTCTGCATGCATCCATACTATTACTCTGTCCCTGAGAATTTTATTTTAATCAATTAATTAATTAATTTTAGCTTTTTGGGTCACACCCATCGATGCACAGGGGTTACTCCTGGCTCTGCACTCAGGAATTACCCCGGCAGTGCTCAAGGGGACCATATGGGATGCTGGGAATCAAACTCAGGTCGGCCTCGTGCAAGGCCCTACCCGCTGTGCTATTGCTCCAGCCCTGAGAATTTTACTTTTTTTATGAGACTCTGGTTCTATGTGGCGTGATTGTCATATACATACATACACACACATATAGTGAATGAAGTAGGGATATTTTTTGAGGGGGAGGGGGGCACCTGGTGGTGCTCAGGGTCACTCCTGGCAGTGAGTGCTCGGGGATCATTATATGTGGTGTTGGGGGGGGGGTCATGTCCACAGCCAGCACCTTACAGACCCTGTGTTATACATCTGGCCCAAACTGAATGTTTTATTTAGGAAATAAATAGAGAAACTTGGCACCCTTGGATAGATTGTGGGCGTGCCTCGTTGAGGCCTCATTGAGGCCTTGGACTGTGTGGTTCCCAGGTCTTATGGACCTCCCCCCACTTCCCACCTCAGGCCCTGGGAGTCAAGTACTCAGCCTCCAGCAGAACTCAGCTGGGTTGGCACTGGTAGAAGGAGTGCTGGTCACCCAGGTGCCTGTTATGAAACAGCCTGTGGGGTGGGGCTTCCCGACACCCTCCCACCCCTCCTTCCAGTCCCAAACTGGAAGTTAAACTACTAGTGCATGCCTGAAGGAGCTTGGAATTTGATAACTGTACTGCATTATGAAATACATGGGGTTCCAAAGGTTAAGTTACTTATCGCTGACCCTTATTTAATATTTTATTATTTTTGCTTGTCCAGAGAACAGGAAAGGGCAGGAAAAATATCAGACAGACCTGGGCTGAGGCTGGAGGCAACTTGCTATTGATTTTAATTTTATTTGGTTAGTTATTTATTATTTTATTTTCTTTTTGGGTCACACCCGGCAATGCACAGGGGTCACTCCTGGCTCTGCACTCAGGAATTACTCCTGGAAGTGCTCAGGGGACCATATGGGATGCTGGCAATTGAACCGGGTCAGCCGCGTGCAAGGCAAACGTCCTACCTGCTGTGCTATTGCTCCAGCCCTCTATTGATTTTTATTTATCTACGTATTCATTTCTTTTTGCCTAGCCAGGCCTTGAGCCCAGGACCCAGGCATGTGCTCTACCATTGAGTCTCCTGGCTTTTTCTTTCTTTCTTTCTTTCTTTCTTTCTTTCTTTCTTTCTTTCTTTCTTTCTTTCTTTCTTTCTTTCTTTCTTTCTTTCTTTCTTTCTTTCTTTCTTTCTTTCTTTCTTTCTTTCTTTCTTTCTTTCTTCCTTCCTTCCTTCCTTCCTTCCTTCCTTTCTTTCTTTCTTTCTTTCTTTCTTTCTTTCTTTCTTTCTTTCTTTCTTTCTTTCTTTCTTTCTTTCTTTTTCTCTCTCTCTCTCTTTCTTTCTTTCTTTCTTTCTTTCTTTCTTTCTTTCTTTCTTTCTTTCTTTCTTTCTTTCTTTCTTTCTTTCTTTTCCTTTTTTTTGTTTTTTTTTTTTTGTTTTTGGGTCACACCTGGTGATGCTCAGGGGTTATTCCAGACTCTGCAGGCAGGAATTACTCCTGGTGTAATTACTCCTGGGGAACCTACATGCAAGGCAAACATCCGCCCCTCTATACTATTACTTAGACCCCCCTCTGCAACCTTTTATTTTGGGGAAGAGGGAGATGGGTGGGACTTGTGTTTGATCAAATCTGGCAGTGCTCAGGGGACAATATATAGTGCCAAGGATGGAGTGAAGGTTGACTGCATGCAAGGCAAGTACCTTAGCCCTCTACTAATTCTCTAACCCTTCTAAATTATGTTTTTATTTTTCAATTTTTATGAATTTATATTCAGAGACTATAAATAATGCTCCCAGAAGCTCACAGGTGCATTGGAGGCTGCCTGACTTCTTTTTTTTTTTTTGCTTTT
Source organism: Sorex araneus (assembly GCF_027595985.1). Lineage (NCBI taxonomy): Eukaryota > Metazoa > Chordata > Mammalia > Eulipotyphla > Soricidae > Sorex > Sorex araneus. The sequence goes on from NC_073309.1 coordinate 44,992,893, forward strand.
TGGGTCACACCCAGCAATGCTCAGGGGTTACTCCTGGCTTTGCACTCAGGAATTACTCCTGGCGGTGCTTGGGGGACCATATGGGATGCCGGGGATCGAACCCGGGTCGGCCGCGTGCAAGGCAAACGCCCTACCCGCTGTACTATCGCTCCAGCCCCATGCCTGACTTCTTATAGCCTAGTTCTCCCTCTCAGAGAACCTGGCATGGCACCCACTCAAGCAAATCGATGATCAACGGGATGGCAGTGATACAGTGATGAATTTATAAAGCACCACATCTGGTGATGCTCAGGGGTTATTCATGGCTCTGTGCTCAGGGATCACTCCTTTCTGGGTTCTGGGGACCCTATGGGATGCTGGGGATTGAACCTGGGTGGGCCGCATGCAAGGCAAATGCCCTCCCCACTGTACTATTGCTCTGGCCCTATTTTAATTTTTATGTCATTTTGGGGCCACACCTGCAGTGTTCAGGGGCCAGGTCTGTGCTTAGGAAAGCACTCTGTGTGTGTATATTTTTTTAAAAAAATAAATAAATGTCGGGGGGCTGGAGCAATAGCACAGCGGGTAGGGCATTTGCCTTTCAATGCGACCGACCCAGGTTTGATTCCCAGCATCCCATATGGTCCTCGGAGCACTGCCAGGGATGACTCCTGAGTGCAGAGCCAGGAGTCACCCCTGTGCATTGCCAGGTGTGACCCAAAAAGCAAAAAAAAAAAAAAAAAGTCAGCCTTGCACACAGCCAACCCAGGTTCGATTCCCTGCATCCCATATGGTCCCTGAACAGTGCCAGGAATAATTCCTGAGTGGATGAGCCAGGAGTAACCCCTATGCAACCCTGGGTGTGACCCAAAAAGCAAATAAATAAATAAATAAGTAGATAAACAAACAAACAAACAAATAAATAAATAAATAAATGAGGCGCTTTATTAACGAGCAGCATACGTTCTAATGCTTCTTGTTGGCCGTGGCTACCTGTCGGGCGATTCTGTGCAGATCGCTTTGTCCCTGAAGTTTGGCTTGAGGGCCCCATGTTGGTCCTTCTCCATCTTCAGT